>NC_073631.1:4280000-4905000 GCF_029407905.1 Bubalus kerabau | reverse complement strand
CTTAGTTTTATGAATGTTGAGCTTTAAGTCAACTTTTTTACTCTCCTCTTTCACTTTCATAAAGAGGCTCTTTAGTTCTTCTTCACTTTCTGCCGTAAGGGTATTGTCATCTGCATATCTGAAGTTATTGATATTTCTCTTAGTGATCTTGCTTCCAGCTTGTGCTTCTTCCAGCCCAGGGTTTCTCATGAGGTACTCTGCATATAAGTTAAATACGCAGGGTGACAATATACATCCTTCACGTACTCCTTTTTGTATTTGTAACCAGCCTGTTGTTCCATGTCTAGTTCTAACTGTTGTAGTAGACAGCAACTAAAATTACACAGAGCAATAAAGATCACTAGTAAGCACAGTTATTTTGCTGTCTTTGTAGTTGTTTAGTGGATAAGTTGTGTCTGACTCTTTGCCACCTCATAAACTGCAGCACACCAGGCTTGTCTGTCCATCATTATTTCCCTGAGTGTCCACAGACTCATGTCCATTGAGTCAGTGATGCCATCCAACCATCTCTGTTGCTCTCTTCTCCTCCTGCTCTCAATTTTTCTCAACATCAGGGTCTTTTATGTAGTTAAGGATAAAAGACAGTGTAATTGTGTATCTACTTGTATCCATTTTTTATCTTCTTTGCCATACAGTAGGTCCTGGTTGGTTATCCATTTTAATAGCCATGTGGACATATCCATCTTGAACTCTACAACAATTCCTTCTTATCCCTGCCCCCAGCAACCATACGTTCATTCTACAAGTCTGTGAGTCTTGCTTTGTAAGTAAGTTCATTTGTATCATGTTTCTAGATTCACATATAAGAGATGCCATACAATATTTATTCTTCTCTGTCTAACTTACTTCACTCAGTATGGCAATCTTTAGGCCCATCATGTTGTTGCAAGTAGCATTATTTCATTCTTTTCAATGGCGGAATAATATTACATTGTACATATGTACCACAGAGGCATAAAGCAGGAATGATACCAAGATGATGGGCTTATGATAATACAAAGATATAACTTAAATGAAACTAATGTCACAAAGGAAAGAGGTAGTGAACTAAGATCTGTATACATTTTAAATAAAGTTGATAATCTGAATTATACTGGTTTAGTTTAAGATATTAATCTTAATCTTCAGGGCAACCACTAAGAAATTATGTAAGAAAATATAGAAAATGAAGCAAAAAAACAAAAACAGAAGCAATTAAAATTGCACAATAGAAAGTATTTATCATAAAAGCAGGAAGTGGTAGGAGAGAGGTAAATAAAAGACATAAAAGAAGTCAATAAAATATATTTTTAAACAAAAACATAGTAAATGATAAACCTAAGTCCTCCCTTATTAATTACATGAAATGCAAATTTATTAAACCACAATAAGATACTATTTTATATCCATTTGTTGGGTGTAATCAAAACAGATAAAGAAAAATAATATGTGTTGGTAAATATTTAGAGAAATTAGAACCTACATACATTGCTGATGGGAATGTAAAATACTATAGCCACCATGCAATACAATTTATAAGATTCTTAAAAGAGTTTAATTGAATTATCACATGATACAGCAGTTACATTTAAATGATCTAAAAACATATTTTCAAACTTGTATATGAGTGTTCATAGTATTGTTCCTTACAATAGTTGAAATGGAAAGTAACCAGAGGTGTATCATCTGATGAATAAATAAGTAAAATGTGATGTATCCATACAATGAAATATTTTTCAGAGATAAAAAATGAATGATATACTAATAAGTGGTACAGCAGGGATAAACCTGGAAAAAATGCTAAGTGAAAAAGCAAACAATGAAAGCCATGTATTATTAATAAGGTCCCATTGACACAAAATATCCAGCATACGCAAATCAAAAGAAACAGAAAGCAAATTTGTGATTGGCAAATACTATGGGAAGAATAAATGATGAGTGACTATTTAATGGGCATGGAGTTTTGTGTTTGTGTGTTTACTAAAAATATTCTAGAACTAGATGCTCATAATGATTCCATAGCTTTGTTAATTTACTAAATGCAACTGGAATATGCATTTTAAGATAATAAATTTTATAACTGTGTTATAACAATAAAAATAATATAGATAAGTTAAAAACTCCAACCAAAAGACAGAGATTTTCAGAATGTATTAAACAACATAATGCAACCATATGCCTTTTAAAGAAAAATACATTTAAAATTCAAAGCCACAAATGGGGTTTATATTAAAAGAATGAGTAAAATATACTATGCAAACAGCATTTAAAAATTTTAGTATAACCATTAGTATGGTTAAACTAATATCAGACAAAATAGAGCTTAAGTCAAATGTTACCAATAAGAAAGAGGCATATTTTATAATGATAAAGTTAACAACCCATCAAGGAGACATAAGAAATATAAACATAATGCACCTAAAAATAGAGTCCTAAAATGCATGAAGCAAAAGGCAACAAAGTTGAAAAGAGAAACTGGCAATAAAGGTATAATTGTTGGATACATTTTAAATAGCATTCAATAATGGATAGAAAAAATAAGTATAATATCAACAGATTTGTTAATACCTGAATGACAAGCAACAATAAAGTAATTAGACCTAAGAGATACCCAGAAACACTTATTCAAGAACAGTGGATGATACATTCTTCACAAGCACACATAAAACATTTCTTGGATAAACTATGTGTAAGGCCATTAAATATGTGGGCTTCCCTGATATCTCAGTTGGTAAAGAATTCACCTGCAATGCATGAAACCCCGGTTCAATTCCTGGGTCGGGAAGATCCACTGGAGAAAGGATAGGCTACCCACTCCAGTATTCTTGGCCTTCCCTTGTGGCTCAGCTGGTAAAGAATCCATCTGCAATGTGGGAGACCTGGGTTTGATCCTTGGGTTAGGAAGATCCCCTGGAGAAAGAAAAGGCTACCCACTCCAATATTCTAGCCTGGAGAATTCCATGAACTGTATAGTCCATGGAGTCGCAAAGAGTTGGACACGACCTTGAATTTGACTTTCACTTCTTTCATTAACTATGTGCCCATAACATATTCGAGAATGTATAAACCAATGCTGATTTAAAATGAAAGAAAATTGAACTTCAAGAAGATGAAATTATGTAAAGTATGCATCTTCTTTCCCTGCAATGAATTTAAAAAAAGAATGAAAAAAAAAAAAAAAGAATGAATTTAGGAGATTCAAAAATATGTAAAATTGAATAAACATATTTCTAAATATCCAGAGAGTAAAACTGAAAGTTACAAGAAAATATTGAAAATATTTGATACAGTTGAAAACAAAAATGCATTATATAAAAATTTTGGAGATACCACAAAATTAATGCTTAGAGGAAAATGACTGCCTTGAAAATTTGTTGTTGTTCAATTGCTAAATTGTGTCTGACTCTTTGTGACTCCATGAAATGCAACATGCCACACTTCCCTGTCCTTCACTATCAAATAAAACACCTATTTTCCACCTAGCTTTCCACCTTAATGAACCAGTAAGAGAAGAGCAACTTAATTCTCCCCATAAAAGTAGAAGAAAGGGATATAACATGACAGAATAAATCAGTGAAATATACAACAGGAAAACAAGAGAAAAATCAGTGAACCCAACTGTAAATTCTTTGAAATTAATAACAAATCCACAAATTTTAGCTAGACTGATCTAGAAAGAGAGAGAGAAAGGTACAACTTTAAAATCAAGAAGCATGAAAGAGGAGACATTACTATTAACCTTTTAGAAATTAAAAAAAAAAAAAAGAATTATAAGAGAGTAGATGAGTAGTCCCATGCCACCAAGTTAAACAACCTATAAAATGGATACATTTTTATAAAGATACAAACTACTGAATGTGACTCAAGAAATAGAGAATCAGAATAGACATATAACAAGAAATGATAAACTATTAGCAAGTTTAAAATTAATAGGTGTGATTGTGTGGTGCTGGA
This sequence comes from Bubalus kerabau, assembly GCF_029407905.1. Lineage (NCBI taxonomy): Eukaryota > Metazoa > Chordata > Mammalia > Artiodactyla > Bovidae > Bubalus > Bubalus kerabau. The sequence continues at coordinate 4,901,067 of NC_073631.1, read as the reverse complement.
GAAGACTCTGCAAAGTTCCTTGGTCAACAAGGAGCTCAAACCAGTAAATGTTAAAGGAAATCAACACTGAATATTCACTGAAGGACTGATGTTGAAGCTCAGCTTCAAGCTTCAATATTTTTAGCCAACTGATTCAAAGAGCTGATTCATTCGAAAAGACCCTGATGCTGGGAAACATTGAGGGCAAGAGGGGAAGAGAGTGACAGAGGACAAGAAGGTTGGATGGCATTACTGACTCAATAAACATGAATATTAGCAAACTCAGGGAGATAGTGAAGGAAGTCTGGTGTGCTGTTAATTCATGGAGTCACAAAGAGTTTGACATGACTTAGCTATTGAACAACAGTGTTAAAATACCCCCAAAGTAAAACTAAACCCAGATTTATTCATTTGTGAATTTTATCAAATATTCAATTAATAAATTAACACCAATCTTTCAGACACTATTTCCTAAATAGTCGTTGAGTGAATATTTCCCAGTTCACTCTATTAAGCCCATGTTCCCCTAATACAAAAAGTCACAAAAACTATACTGAAAGTTACACAAAGAGAAACAGACCATATGAATATCCCTATATACTGAATAAACTAAATCACTAATTAATAACTTCCCAAACAGAAAATGTCAGCCCAGATCAGTTAATGTAAATTTTACTAAACATTTAAGGGGACACTTATACCAAAATTTAAAATCCCTCATTGAAAATAGAAGCAGAGGAAACACTTCATAATTCATTCAATAGTGCCAGTTTTTAACTAGTAATGGAAACTTAGCAAAGATATTACAAGAAAAAATATATGTAAATCAGTATGTCACATGAACACACATAGAAAACACTCAAAAATACAGGTAAATCAAATCCAACAATCCATGTAAAGTATTTTACAACATATTCAAGGTGGATTTGTTCAACATTGACAGATCAATCACATATTCTATTTTTTAACTGACTAAAGAAGAAAAATAAAACAATCATATCAATAGATTGATATAAATACATAAAAAAAAATTTGACAAAATTAAACTCCAAGTGATTTTTTAAACTCTCAGTAAACTAGGAAGGGAGAATTCCCTCAACTTGAACAATGATATTTACAAAGAAACAACAGCTAGTTTTGAGAAACTGGACAATCCTCAGACACCTCACCAAAGGTTTATACACATGGCAAATAGCATATGAAATGATCCTCAACCTCATTTGTCACCAGGGTGTTGGAAAAATAAACCACAATGAGATCTCATTAGATACTTATTAGAATGGATAAAATTCAAAACCTAACAGTAGCAATTACTGACAAGGATCCAGAGTAATAAGTTATTTTTTGCTGCTGGAGTGCAATATGGCAGAGTCACTTTGAAAGAGACTTGGGAATTTATTGCAAAGCTGAATGTAGACTGACCATGTGATTAGTAAATTGATTTCTTAGACATTTGTCGAACTGATTAAAAAATTTATGTTCACCCAAAAATTTGCATGTAAATATTTATGTCAACATTATGCATAATTATAAATTTTGTGAGCAATGGAGATGTCTTTCAGAAGATGAATGAATTAAACTTTAGCACTATCAAAGAACAATTATTTAGTGATTAAAAAAAAGCTATCAATCAAAGAAAATACAAAATTTTAAATTCACATTGCTGGTGTTCGAGAAGATTCTCGTGAGTCCCTCGGACTACAAGGAGATCCAACCAGTCCATTCGGAAGGAGATCAGCCGTGGGATTTCTTTGGAAGGAATGATGCTAAAGCTGCAACGCCAGTACTTTGGACACCTCATGCGAAGAGTTGACTCGTTGGAAAAGACTCTGATGCTGGGAGGGATTGGGGGCAGGAGGAGAAGGGGACGACAGAGGATGAGATGGCTGGATGGCATCACTGACTCAATGGATGTGAGTTTGGGTGAACTCCGGGAGTTGGTGATGGACAGGGAGGCCTGGCATGCTGCGATTCATGGGGTGGCAGAGTCAGACATGACTGAGCAACTGAACTGAACTGAACTGAAGGTTCAAGGAGATGAGGCAAGGGTTAAATGGATGAAGTGACATTCTATAAAATATTTGATCAACTCTCTTCAAAACTGTCAAGCTCATCAAAGAAAAGTTAAGTGTAAGAAGCTATAACAGCTAAGAAGAGCCTAAGGAGACAAGACTACTCACTGTAATATAGTATTATGAACGGGATACTGTAGTAACAACAACAGCAAAAACAAAGGTTAACTATAAAGAAATCTGAATGGGTTTCATATAACAGTAGTGTATCAATATCACTTTATTAATTGTAACCATGTACCACACTGATATAAAATTATTAATAATAGAGGAAACTATTGTTAAAGACCATCATTATCTCTTCTCCTCTCATTGATGGTTCATTCCTACAGTCTATGAATTTTGGGTCCATTCTTCATAAAGAAGCTTTCTATGCTACCTTTGAGATTTTTAAGTATGGCACTGTCCTCAAATAAGAAGATTATTTAAAAATATATAGATAAATATCTGACATTTAAAGTCAATTGTAAATAAATTACATGCAGGTGAAGATAGTTTAGCAAACCTGGTCCTTGAGAGAAATAGTCGTGTGTTTTAATGACTGGAAATAAAATAAAAGGATGTGACAGATATGGCTACACTATGCAATGTCCATTGGAGGGCAAATTTTGACCCAACTGTGAGGAATACTCGGAGAGGGAAACGGCACCCCACTCCAGTACTCTTGCCTGGAAAATCCCATGGATGGAGGAACCTGTTAGGCTGCAATCCATAGGGTCGCTAAGAGTGGGACACGACTTCACTTTCACTTTCACTTTTCACTTTCATGCATTGGAGAAGGAAATGGCAACCCACTCCAGTGTTCTTGCCTGGAGAATCCCAGGGATGGGGGAGCCTGGGGGGCTGCCATCTATGGGGTCGCACAGAGTTGGACATGGCTGAAGTGACTTAGCGTACCATAGCATGAGGAATACTTTCAGAAAGCATCTTGTAGTTGTCATCTCTCCAGGAATGGCCTCATCAGGGAGCTGCCTTGCTCAAGGCCATGCCCTTTTCTGATATGACACTTATACAATGACTAATGGGTCTAGGAATATTGAACCACCTTGACCCAACTCAGGGCAACTCTGAGGGGCTATTTTAGTTCCTGAAACCCATATTATAATTGGACAATTCTATTATCAAACTGTATAGCATATCAGTTTCCTCCCTCAGTCTAATTCTGTACTTTTCATTCCTTCTGCAGGTGTAGTATATCCCAAGGAACACTCACATACATATTTTGCACATTAAATTCAGCTATAGGGTGTGATTTGTAAGGCTATTTGTAAGGCCTCCCCAGACAGCCATTTTGCTTTTTTGCATTTCTTTTCCATCGGGATGGTCTTGATCCCTGTCTCCTGTACAATGTCATGAAACAGATACCATCTTATTTGGGTTTCTCTTACCTTGGGCGTGTGATATTTTAAAGAAGAGAAGCGAAAAGCAAAGGAGAAAAGGAAAGATATAAGCATCTGAATGCAGAGTTCCAAAGAAGAGCAAGAAGAGATAAGAAGTCCTTCTTCAGCGATCAATGCAAAGAAATAGAGGAAAACAACAGAATGGGAAAAACTAGAGATCTCTTCAAGAAAATCAGAGATACCAAAGGAACATTTCATGCAAAGATGGGCTCGATAAAGGACAGAAATGGTATTGACCTAACAGAAGCAGAAGATATTAAGACGAGATGGCAAGAATACACAGAAGAACTGTACAAAAAAGAGCTTCAGGACCCAGATAATAACGATGGTGTGATCACTGACCTAGAGCCAGACATCCTGGAATGTGAAGTCAAGTGGGCCTTAGAAAGCACCACTACGGACAAAGCTAGTAGAGGTGATGGAATTCCAGTTGAGCTATTTCAAACTGTGAAAGATGATGCTGTGAAAGTGCTGCACTCAATATGCCAGCAAATTTGGAAACTCAGCACTGGCCACAGGACTGGAAAAGGTCAGTTTTCACTCCAATCCCTAAGAAAGGCAATGCCAAAGAATGCTCAAACTACCGCACAATTGCACTCATCTCACATGCTAGTAAAGTAATGCTCAAAATTATCCAAGCCAGGCTTCAGCAATATGTGAACCATGAACTTCCTGATGTTCAAGCTGAATTTAGAAAAAGCAGAGGAAACAGAGATCAAAATGCCAACATCCGCTGGAACATAGAAAAAGCAAAAGAGTTCCAGAAAAATATCTATTTCTGCTTTATTGAGTATGCCAAAGCTTTTGACTATTTGGATCACAATAAACTGTGGAAAATTCTGAAAGAGATGGGAATACCAGACCACTTGACCTGCCTCTTGAGAAATTTGTATGCAGGTCAGGAAGCAACAGTTAGAACTGGACATGGAACAACAGACTGGTTCCAAATAGGAAAAGGAGTACGTCAAGGCTGTATATTGTCACCCTGCTTATTTAACTTTTATGCAGAGTACATCATGAGAAACCCTGGACTGGAAGAAACACAAGCTGGAGTCAAGATTGCTGAGAGAAATTTCAATAACCTCAGATATGCAGATGACACCACTCTTATGGCAGAAAGTGAAGAGGATCTAAAAAGCCTCTTGATGAAAGTGCAAGTGGAGAATAAAAAAGTTGGCTTAAAGCTCAACATTCAGAAAATGAAGATCATGGCATCCGGTCCCACCACTTCATGGGAAATAGATAGGGAAATAGTGGAAACAGTGGCTGACTTTATTTTGGGGGGCTCCAAAATCACTGCAGATGGTGACTGCAGCCATGAAATTAAAAGACGCTTACTCCTTGGAAGGAAAGTCATGACCAACCTAGATAGCATATTCAAAAGCAGAGACATTACTGTGCCAACAAAGGTCTGTCTAGTCAAGGCTATCGTTTTTCCTGTGGTCATGTATGGATGTGAGAGTTGAACTGTGATGAAGGCTAGACTCCGAAGAATTGATGCTTTTGAACTGTGGTGTTGGAGAAGACTCTTGAGAGTCCCTTGGACTGCAAGGAGATCCAACCAGTCCATTGTGAAGGAGATCAGCCCTGGGATTTCTTTGGACAGATTGATGCTAAAGCTGCGACTCCAGTACTTTGGCCACCTCATGCGAAGAGTTGACTCATTGGAAAAGACTCTGATTCTGGGAGGGATTGGGGGCAGGAGGAGAAGGGGACAACAGAGGATGAGATGCCTGGATGACATTACTGGCTCGATGGACGTGAGTCTTGGTGAACTCCAGGTGTTGGTGATGGACAGGGAGGCCTGGCGTGCTGCGATTCATTTGGTTTCAAACAGTTGAACACGACTGAGTGACTGAACTGAACTGAACTGAACTGAACAAACAGAGGAAAAGATGCTCAACATCACTCATTATCAGAGAAATGCAAATCAAAACCACAATGACACATCATTTCATGCCAGTCAGAATGGATGTGATCCAAAAGTCTACAAGCAATAAATGCTGGAGAGGGTGTGGAGAAAAGGGAACTCTCTTACACTGTTGGTGGGCATGCAAACTAGTACAGCCACTTTGGAGAACAGTGTGGACATTCCTTAAAAAAACTGGTACTAGAACTGTCTTATGACCCAGCAATCCCACTGCTGGGCATACACACCGAGGAAACCAGTTTTGAAAGAGACATATGTACCCCAATGTTCATCGCAGCACTGTTTATAATAGCGAGGACATGGAAGCAACCTAGATGTCCATCAGCAGATGAATGGATAAGAAATTTGTGGTACATATACACAATGGAGTATTGTGCAGCCATTAAAAATAATAGATTTGCATCAGTTCTAATGAGGTGGATGAAACTGGAGCCTATTATACAGAGTGAAGAAAGCCAGAAAGAAAAATACCACATATACATGGAATTTAGAAAGATGGTAATGATAACCCTGTATGCGAGACAGCAAAAGAGACACAGATGCATAGAACAGTCTTTTGGACTCTGTGGGAGAGGGAGAGGGTGGGATGATTTGGGAGAATGACATTGAAACATGTATAATATCATATATGAAATGAATCGCCAGTCCAGGTTCGATGCATGATACTGGATGCTTGGGGCTGGTGCACTGAGATGACCCAGAGCGATGGTATGGGGAGGGAGGAGGGAGGAGGGTTCAGGATGGGGAATACGTGTATACCTGTGGCGGATTCATGTTGATGTATGGCAAAACCAATACAATATTGTAAAGTAATTAGCCTCCAATTAAAATAAATAAATTTATATATGTATATATAAAAAAGAAAATGATGAGCTGGCAATAGTGGACATTTTCCCTTGTGTTCCAGTTTCTGGACAGGCAATTGTTTTCTCCAATGAGCTTCAAATTGCTTACAGTCAATGAAGATTCAAATTCTTGTCTCTGTAAACCTAGCTTAAAAAATAATCTAGTTACTCATGAGAGTGGAAGCTAAAATTAAAAGCTTTACATTTGAAGCAAATTCCACTCAAATGTTCATCTGAATTTTAAAATTCATGATATTTTCATGAAATGGCAATAATTTCAGTGGTTAAAATAGAAAGTTTTATATTTTCCAAAGCTAATGACTTTATTTTTAAAAGAAAATGTCTTTTATCCATTTAGAATATTTTAATATTTTTCATTAATGTTAAGATATATGAGATATAACCTCTGATTAATGGCCATTCATTGTATTCTACCTAATAATGAATTAAAGTGAATTTATTTTCTAGTGTCATATTAATTGTAATGTTATTAAGCTATTCTGCTTCACTGTTTTAGGAATAAATTTGATGGTTTCCCTATAACATTCTTAGAAATATACGTTATAAGTAGAAGCATAAAGTATTTACCAAAAAGAGTTTCCTAATGGCATTTTTAACCTTCTTGTGCCATTGTATTCATTGTGCCATGATGCATTTAATGTCTTTTTTACACTGTCAATTGATGATCATGAATCTTTTATAACTGTGTCATTTATTTCAGACATATAAAGTAACATTAAAAGAGAGTACTGTTGATGCAATTTATTTTCACAGTTATTTCTTAAGATATAATTCAATGAAAGATAATATCTAGTTTAGAAAATAACCTGAAATTTACATAGCTGAAGACTAAATACTCTTTCTCAATATCCCTCAAAGTTTTATTCATATTATATTTAATGTCATCAATTACAAAAAATTTTGTAGAATTCAAATATGGCCATCAAATAAATAAATAAGTGACATTATTGAAATACCTTTTTGTGGTTTTCATATGTTATTAGTTTGGACATATATGAATTCTCTGGACCATTTCTTCTTGATTATTTATGTATTTAATGATATTTACTGTTGCAGAATGAATATCTAAAGTTGATCCTTTCACTCCTCTGCAATTAGGTTCTTATTTTGATAAGAATATTCATTTTTTTCTTGATATTTTAAAATGAATTTCCTGGTGGCAATTTCTGTATAGTTACCTAAAGCCTATGATTTTTTTCTCAGTGTAAAATATTCCTTTTGTTTTTACCATTTTCCACCTAATTATTGAAATGTTTCATCATACTATGTGTAATAAGGGTTCCATTTTAACCAAATCTTTGTTCCTTAGAATATGTAAGATATGTTTGTTTCTGGGAAAATTGGAAACTTGAATTAGGGGTGTTTTGACATTCCGTGACCAAGAACCTATGCAAAAGAGTTAATACCAAAAGTATGAGATAGGGTTTAGATGAACTGATTTACTTAAAGGTCAGAGGGAAGAGGAACATTGTATTTCTGAATATAGCATCAAATATTTAATTGAGATACCCTGTGGTGTAGTCACATGGATTCAAGCCTGCATCAGAGTGAGACATCTGAAATACAACTCAGGTGAAAATTAAAAGGAAGTCTATTACCTTTATTATGTTTATTCTTAATATTAAAATTAAATTTAACTTCATTAAATTAAAAGCTGAACTTTAAGTCTGATTTTCATAGCCTTAGGTGCTACAGAATTTGCTCTCAAAAGACCTTATGTATTAAATGTACTACTTTTGCCTAAAGCCAAAATAGGTTGGTGAATTCTTCACAAATATGTGTTATATTTATGTTATATTAATTGATAAATCACTGATTTAGTTCATTATATGAGTGATAAAGACAAAAGCACTTTAGATTGCATGATCTGGACAGTAGGAGCAGTGCTGGCGCCTCCAGTGGCCTCAGGCACTGTCGCAGCATCTTCTGGGCTGCAACAGTGGTGGAGTGTGCCTTCATTGAACCGCTGGGGCCTCCTTGTCCCTTTCTGAGTTCATGGTAAAAATAAATAATACAAATAATTGAATCAAAAGAGGAAATGATGGGGAAGGAGGTGGGAGTGGGGTTCAGGATGGGAAACACATGTACACCCGTGGCGAATTCATGTCAATGTATCACAAAACCAATACAATATTGTAAAGTGATTAGCCTCCAAATAAAATAAATAAATTTATATTTAAAAAAAGGTTATTGTTACCATCTTCATTTTGATATTTGGCAAATCTAATACAGTTATGTAAAGTTTAAAAATAAAATAAAATTAAAAAAAGGAAATGAAATAACTGGTGCAATGAATTAGCGAAGAGAAAGAGTTCATTCAAGAAACTTTAAATAATTTCCAGAATAACGGGCAAGGGGTGGTTGATCAATTCTATGTTATGATTATCCTGTTTTTAATGTCAGATATATTGTAGCAGAGGACACATTGAGTCATTCCACTACTTTCTTTCTGTTCTAGTATTTGGATGCTCCAAACATTCACAAGATGGAGATTTATAATCTCCTTTTAATGCGTTTTAATCACATATGCTCATTTTGTCCATATTTTACTTCTTTCTTCTGCTTATTCAATATGTTTATAAGTTTATATTCAGTCTTAAGCTAACTTTAGGTTTGTCTTCTACATTATGAATTAAATTTAATTTTTGCTGCATTTAGTTTATTTAATACTATATCATCTGTGGCTGTTTTCATTTTGTTGACATGTGGAAAACAATGAGCAAAAAAAGCTTAATCTACAGACCTTTCATAATTGTTATTGATTTTGTCATTACAACTTTAATTTTGATTTGTATCATTTTCTATGAATGAAAACTGTATAACAGCTCTTTGTTTTATGTTTTATTCTAAAATATGGTTGTTTTCTTTCCTATGTGTCTTGAATACAATGAACTACTCATAGAGTAATTTTTAATCATACAATTATAACTTACTGAAAATAATGCTTCAGATTTCCAGGCTACTATATTTTTTCCCTAATCTTCCTTTGTTCTTCAGATATGTTTTGTTGTTTTCAGCTTTTCCTGATACAGTTGTATTTTTTAACTTTTAAAATAAACTTTACTGAATAATTATTTACAAAGCATATATGATTAATGAGTTTTGATGAAAGCATATAACTACAAAATTACTATCCCATTTAATAAGTGGAACACTCTAATCACGACAAAAAGTATACTCCTATCTTTTGCAATCAGTGTATTTCTCAACTCTCAGGTGGGAGAAAATATATCTCTGTATTATCTCAATCTATATTAATATTTTTCTGGAATAGTTTATATATGAATTTAACATCAGTAATGTTTTTTGTCTACTTCATTTCTGTCAGCATATTTTTTTCAGATTTGCTTATGTTGGTAAATAAATTAGCAATGCATTTTTAATAGAGTTGAGTAATATTTCATTTATGAAAACACCACAATTTATTTTCCCATCCCAGTGTTGATAGACTTTGAGATTGTTGTAAATTTAGGGATACTATGACTAAATCATGAATATTCATAAATATTTGTATAGACATTATTTCCATTTTCTTATGTAAATACCCAGCTTAGAATTTCAGGGCCTTGTAAAGGCAAAGTTATATTTATTTCCTGTGGTCATGTATGGATGTGAGAGTTGGACTGTGAAGAAGGCTGAGCACCAAAGAATTGATGCTTTTGAACTGTGGTGTTGGAGAAGACTTTTGAGAGTCCTTTGGACTACAAGGAGATGCAACCAGTCTATTCTGAAGGAGATCAGTCCTGGGATTTCTTTGGAAGGGATGATGCTAAAGCTGAAACTCCAATACTTTGGCCACCTCATGCGAAGAGTTGACTCATTGGAAAAGACTGTGATGCTGGGAGGGATTGGGAGCAGGAGGAGAAGGGAATTACAAAGGATGAGATGGCTGGATGGCATCACTGACTCAATGGACCTGAGTCTTGGTGAACTCTGGGAGCTGGTGATGGACAGGGAGGCCTGGCATGCTGCAATTCATGGGGTCACAAAGAGTCGGACACCACTGAGTGACTGAACTGAACTGAGCTGATTGAACAGTTTATCCAAGATGACTATACCACTTTTTACTCCAGATAACATTATTTGAGAGTCGGTTTTTTTTTTTTTTAGCATTTTCAATTATACCTAATAATATTATATGTATACCAATGTAGCTTAATACATATTTTTCTGATGATTAATGATGTTTAACATGTTTTCAGGAAAATTAGAGATAGCAGGGAGTGTTTTATGCAAAGATGGGCATAATAAAGGACAAATATGGTATGTACCTAACAGAAGCAGAAGTTATTAAAAAGAGGTGTCAAGAATACACAGAAGAACTATATGAAAAGATCTTTCAGATCAGATCACATCAGTCACTCAGTCGTGTCGAACTCTTTGTGACCCCATGAATCTCAGCACACCAGGCCTCCCTGTGCATCACCAACTCCCAGAATTCACTCAGACTCACGTCCATCGAATCAGTGATGCCATCCAGCCATCTCATCCTCTGTCGTCCCCTTCTCCTCCTGCCCCCAATCCCTCCCAGCATCAGAGTCTTTTCCAATGAGTCAACTCTTCGCATGAGGTGGCCAAAGTACTAGAGTTTCAGCTTTAGCATAATCCTTCCAAAGAAATCCCAGGGCTGATCTTCAGAATGGACTGGTTGGATCTCCTTGAAGTCCAAGGGACTCTCAAGAGTCTTCTCCAACACCACAGTTCAACAGCATCAATTCTTTGGTGCTCAGCCTTCATCACAGTCCAACTCTCACATCCATACATGACCACAGGAAAAACCATAGCCTTGACTAGACGAACCTTTGTTGGCAAAGTAATGTCTCTGCTTTTCAATATGCTATCTACGTTGGTCATAACTTTACTTCCAAGGAGTAAGCATCTTTTAATTTCATGGCTGCAGTCACCATCTGCAGTGATTTGGGAGCCCAGAAAAATAAAGTCTGACACTCTTTCCACTGTTTCCCCATCTATTTCCCATGAAGTGGTGGGACCAGATGCCATGATCTTCGTTTTCTGAATGTTGAGCTTTAAGCCAATTTTTTCACTCTCCACTTTCACTTTCATCAAGAGGCTTTTCAGTTCCTCTTCACTTTCTGCCATAAGGGTGATGTCATCTGCATATACGAGGTTATTGATATTTCTCCCGGCAATCTTGATTCCAGCTTGAGTTTCTTCCAGTCCAGCATTTCTCATGATGTACTCTGCATATAAGTTAAATAAACAGGGTGACAATATACAGCCTTGATGTACTCCTTTTCCTATTTGGAACCAGTCTGTTATTTCATGTCCAGTTCTAACTGTTGCTTCCTGAACTGCATACACATTTCTCTAGAGGCAGATCTGGTGGTCTGGTATTCCCATCTCTTGAAGAATTTTCCACAGTTTATTGTGATCCACTCAGTCAACGGCTTTGGCATAGTCAATAAACCAGAAATAGATGTTTTTCTGGAACTCTCTTGCTTTTTCTATGATTACGACTCAGATAATCATGATGATGTAATCACTCACCTAGAGCCACACATCCTGGAATGCAAAGTCAGTGGGCTTCAGGAAGCATCACTACAAACAAAGATAATGGAGGTGATGGAATTCCAGTTGGGCTGTTTCAAATCCTAAAAGATGATGCTGTGAAAGTGTTGAAAGCAGTATGTAGGTTTTCATTCCAATCCCAAAGAAAGGCAATGCCAAAGATTGTTCAAACTTCAGCACACTTACACTCATCTCACACACTAGTAAAGTAATGCTCAAAATTCTCCATGCCAGGCTTCAACAGTATATTAACCATGAACTTCCAGATGTTCAAGCTGGATTTAGAAAAGGCAGAGGAACCAGAGATCAAATTGCCAACATTCGCTGGATTATAGAAAAAGCAAGAGAGTTCCAGAAAAGCATCTGTTTCTGCTTTACTTACTATGTTAAAGTTTTTGACTGTTTAGATCACAATAAATTGTGGAAAATTCTGAAAGAGATGGGAATACCAGACCACCTGACCTGCCTCTTGAGAAACTTATATGCAGGTCATGAAGCAACAGTTAGAACTGGACATGGAACCACAGACTGGTTCCAAATAGGAAAAGGAGTATGTCAATGCTGTATATTGTCACCCTGCTTATTTAACTTCTATGCAGAGTACATCATGAGAAACACTGGGCTGGAAGAAGCACAAGCCAGAATCAAGATTGCCAGGAGAAATATATATAACCTCAGATATGCAGATGACACCACCCTTATGGCAGAAAGTGAAGAGGAACTAAAAAGCCTCTTGATGAAAGTGAAAGAGGAGAGTGAAAATGTTGGCTTAAACCTCAAGATTCAGAAAACAAAGATCATGGCATCTGGTCCCACCACTTCATGGGAAATAGATGGGGAAACAGTGGAAACAGTGGCTGACTTTATTTTGGGGGCACCAAAATCACTGCAGTGGTGGCTGCAGCCATGAAATTAAAAGATGCTTGCTCCTTGCAAGAAAAGTTATAACCTAGATCGTGTATTGAAAAGCAGAGACATTACTTTGCCAACAAAGGTCCGTCTAGTAAAGGCTGTAGTTTTTGCAGTGATCATGTATGGATGGGAGATTTGGATGGTGAAGAAAGCTGAATGACGAAGAATTGATGCTTTTGAACTGTGGTGTTGGAGAAGACTCTTGAGAGTCCCTTGGACTACAAGGAGATCCAACCAGTCCATTCTGAAGGAGATCAGCCCTGGGATTTCTTTGGACGGAATGATGCTAAAGCTGCAACTCCAGTACTTTGGCCACCTCATGTGAAGAATTGACTCATTGGAAAAAGACTCTGATGCTTGGAGGGAATGGGGGCAGGAGGAAAAAGGGACGTCAGAGGATGACGTGGCTGGATGGCATCACTGACTCGATGGACGTGAGTTTGAGTGACTCTGGATGTTGGTGATGGACAGGGAGGCCTGGCATGCTGCAATTCATGGGGTCATAAATAGTTGGACACGACTGAGTGCCTGAACTGAACTGATGCTTGAAGATTTGCCTACATCACCATTTATTCTATTATTTTTCTGCTTCATTTTGAAACTCTGATTAGGAATGTAATCTTATTATCCTGATTATTGACCCTTTCACAGCTATTAAAATAACCCATTTTATGAGTATGACCTTCTTATAAAATTCTACTTGTTTGGTTTTATATTATTATGATATGCCAGATTTCCTTTCTCACAATGCATCTCATATATCTTTCTTTTTCTCAACTTTTACCTCTCTGCATCTCTTATGTGGAATCTAAAAATAAATTATGCAAATGACCTTATTTACAAAATAGAAGGAAATCTACAGACTTAGAGAACTAACTTATGGTTGCCAGTGGGAGGATGGGGGAAGGGATAGTTACCGATTTTAGAATGGACAGGTACACATTGCTATATCTAAAATGGATAATCAACAAAGCACTACTGTTTGGCATATGGAACTCTGCTTAATGTTATGTGGTAACCTGGATGGAAAAGGAGTTTGGGGGTGAATGGGTGCATGTATATGTATGGCAGAGTCCCTTTTCTATTCACCTGAAACTATCACAACATTGTTACACATCTAAACCCCAATTCAAAGTAAAAAGTTAAAAAAAGATAATAAAGTGCCTTTCTTGAACAGAACATATATATTTGCTTAATCCTTTCTGGTAATTTCTGTTCTTTCAATTACAGTGTTTTGCTAGTTTACATATAATGCAATCATTTATGTAGTTAAGTATAACATTTTACTATTTTCTATTTATCCCATTTTTCCTTCAGTTTATACTTTCTGGTTATTGTAAGCTGAATAACTTCCTCCCAATATGTGTTAACTTCTTCATCCTCAGAACCCGTGAATACTACCTTATAAGGAAAAGAGGATTTTGCAAATGGAGTTCATTAAGAATATTGCTGTGAGTATATTGCTACACACTATCAAGATAAATCGAAAGCTGTGATAGGTCTTTATGCAATGTATGTAGGAAGAGTCACAGTCAGAGTAAGAAGGCTGTGTGAGGACAGAGGCTGATCTGCAGGGATGTGCCCAAGAGCCCAGGAATTCTGCAGCCTCAAAAAGCTAGAGAAATGAAGAAATCCTCCAGAGGAAGGTAGCCCTGGTAATGCTTCGATTTTAAAAACTCCTTCATATCTTACTTTGGATCTCTGAGTTCCAGAACTATAAGAGAATGCATGCATGCAAAGTCGCTTCAATCTTGTCCAACTCTTTATGTCTCTATGGACTGTAAAATGCTAGGCTCTTCTGTCCATGGGATTCTCCATGTAAGAATACTGGAGTGGGTTGCCATGCCCTTCTCCAGAGAATCTTCCTGACCCTGGGATTGAACGTGTGCCTCTTATGTCTCCTGCATTTGTAGGCAGGTTTTTAGCCACTAGCACTTCCTATAAAATAGTGTGTGTGTGTTCAGTTGTGTCCAGTTCTTTGCAACCTCATGGACAGTAGCCTGTCAGTCTCCCCTGTCCATGGGATTTCCCAGGCACGAATACTGGAATGGGTTGTCATTTAATCCTCCAGGGAATCTTCTCAACCCATGGATCAAACCCACCTATTCCTGCATTGGCAGTCAGATTTTTTACCACTAGGACCACCTGGGAAGCCACAGAGGAGCTTGGCGGGCTACAGTCCATGAAATTGCAAAGAGTTGGACACTACTGAGCAACTAACACTTTCACTTATAAGCAAGTAAGCTGTATTATTGAGGCCACTAAGTCTGTAGCAATTTGTTACAAGAAACAAACATGTTTCTCTTCATTTTTTGTTTATTGAGTATTTTTAGTATTCTAAATAAATTCATTCTTGATTTTTCAGCTGTATTTCTTCTACTTTTAAGATTTTTTCTCTATGTTAATATGGTTTTATTTAACTTATTATAGCCTGCTGGTGTGTGCTTATTCAGTCATGTCTGACTCTTTGTGACCCATGGAGTGTAGCCTACCAAGTTCTGCCCGTGAGATTCTCCAGGCAGGAATACTGGAGTGGAAAGCCATTCCCTTCTTCAGGGTATCTTCCCAACCCAGATATTGGATCCAGGGATCAAACCCAGGTATCCTGCATTGAAGGCAGATTCTTTACCATCTGAGCCATGAGGGAAATCCATATAGTCTGCTTAGGCCTAATACTTCACCACTTCATTTAAATATAAGAAAATTATAGCTAATTCCTTTCATGCCCCATGTTTATAATCATATATTTAAAATTGACATATGTTGTGCATCCCACAGTGTTATTTTATTTTTTTTTGCTTTAAACTGTTAGCTGTATTTTCTAAAGACTACAAAAAGGAAAAAAAAAAAACTTGTTTTGTTTACATCATATTTGTCATTTCATGTTTTCATTTATTCAGATCTAAATCTTACTGACAGTCATTTTCTTTATGTTTAAAAAAATTCTTATATATACTTAGATTTATGGATTTTAATACAGGTAACAGATTCCATCAGTTTTGGTTTATCTAAAATGTCTGCCATACCTTTCTTTTTCATAAAGACAAAGGATTTGGGGATGACTTTTTTTTTTTTCTCTTTCAGCTATTTAACTATTTCACAACATTATTTTCTGGCTCCCACTGTTTCTGAGTAGAATATACATGAATTCTATATATATACTAGTGTTCCTGTAAATAATTAGGCTTTTTTTTTAATGGTTTTTAATAATTTCTGAACAGTTGAAAGATAGAAATTTGACTATTATGTGGCTAGTGGAGTCTTTTATCTTAGTGTTTACTGAATTTCTTGTATTTTTATGTTGCCATTTTTACCAGGTTGAAAAATTGAAATATTCAGTCATTATTTCTTTATTAAGCTTCCTTCCCCATTCCCTCACTCTCTGGTTTCTGGGACTAAAATTAGAGCCACAAAAAAAATGTGTATGCCTCTCACACATTAGAAGGCAGTAAATTCTTAGAAAATGGTTATCTGGTCAAGCAGTATTTGATTGCCTGAATTAATATTCAAACAAATTCTCAGTGTAAATGCAGGTATATTGTTACAGTGGTCTTTTTCAGCATACAGGGTGGTGGTGGTTTAGTCACTAAATCGAATCCTACTCTTGGACCCCATGGACTGTAGCCTGCCAGGCTCCACTGTCCATGGGATTTTTCAGGCAAGAATACAGGGATCTTCATGACCAGGATTGAAGCTATGTCTCCTGATTTGCAGGAAGATTCCTTACCACTTAGCCACCAGGGAAGCCCCTCAACAAAGACAAACAATATTTAATAAATAAGAATAACTTCGAACAATATTTTTTTTTGTTAATATTTTTGATGGTGGCAGTTGCTGTAGAAATTTCTTTTAGTCTTTCTTTCTTGACCTTGTTTGTATCCAGTAAGAAATGATATTAAAAGTGCTATGAAGGTTTATTCTAATGTAATAGCCATTTTAGGTATATATATATATATATATATATATATATAAATTTCCAATTAGCAGTGGCATAAGGATTACAAACTAGTGCAATTAATGTAAAGCATTGAGCCCTTGGGAGCATTTTTTAAATGATAAATTTTGCCTAATTCCCTTTATATTTAAAAAATAATAATGTTAAAAATATTTTTAGGTTTATTTTCACTAACCCTAAAGCATGCAACTCAAACTGCATAATATCCATCCCTGTGATGTCATAATCATGGCATCCAACATGTTAAAATAAAACATATCACCATCTACCCATGTAAATGATTCAATTTATTTATACATTTCCAGAAATCTATTGAACAATCAGTGTGATATGGAAACAAGGTGAAGAAGACATATGATTTTAATGTCATAACATAGTGAAAAAACACAAAAGAATATCACAAATAATAAATAAGTCAATAGATAATGCTAAATTTACATTATTCTAGTCCCAGTTTTGCCATCATTCAGTGGCTTCTCACTGATGCCATGAAAAGACTCAAAACATCTTAATGGGAGATACTGCACATGAGCACACAAGCATGGCCAAGAGGAGCTAACCTGAATCAGAGGTAAGGAAAAGCAGCTGCGCTTTGCTGGAGCAGCCTTGAAGAGAGACCCCCACAACCAAGGTAAGAGAAACCCAAGTAAGATGATAGGCGCTGAGAGAGGGGATCAGAGGGCAGACAGAATGAAACTACAATCACAGACAACTAGCCAATTTGATCACATGAAACACATCCCTGTCTAACTCAATGAAAATAAGCCATGCCATATGGGGCCACCCACAATGGCCAGGTCATGGTGGAGAAGTCTGACAGAATGTGGTCCACTGGATAAGGGAATGGCAAGCTACTTCAGTATGCTTGCCTTGAGAACCCCATGAACAGTATGAAAAGGCAGAAAGAGAGGACACCGAAAGATGAACTCCCCAGGTCAGTAGGTGCCCAATATGATGCTGGAGATCAGTGGAGAAATAACGTTGGAAAGAATAAAAGGACGCTGCCAAAGCCAAAACAACACCCAGTTGCAGAAGCGACTGGTGAGAGAAACAAGGTTCAATGCTGTAGTGAGCAATATTGCATAAGAACCTGGAATGTTAGGTCCATGAATCAAGGCAAATTGGAAGTGGTCAAACAGGAGATGGCAAGAGTGAACATCAACATTCTAGGAATCAGCGAGCTAAAAGACTGGAATGGGTGAATTTAATTCAGATAGTCATTATATCTACTGCTGTAGGCAGGAATCCCTTAGAAGGAATGGAGTAGTCATCATGATCAACAAAACAGTCTGAAATGCAGTACTTGGATACCATCTAAAAAACGACAGAATGATCTCTGTTCATTTCAAAGGCAAACCATTCAATATCACGGTAATCCAAGTTTATGTCCTGACCAGAAATGCTGAAGAAGCTGAAGCTGAACGGTTCTATGAAGACCTACATGACCTTTTAGAACTAACAACAAAAAAAGGCGTCCTTTTCATTATAGGGGACAGGAATGCAGAAGTAGGAAGTCAAGAAACACCTGGAGTAACAGGCAAATTTGGCCTTGGAATACAGAATGAAGCAGGGCAAAGGCTAATAGAGTTTTGCCAAGAGAACTCACTGGTCATAGCAAATACCCTCTTCCAACAACACAAGAGAAAAATCAACACATGGACATCACCAGATGGTTGACTCCGAAATCAGGTTGATTATATTCTTTGCAGCCAAAGATGGAGAAGCTGAATACACTCAGCAAAAACAAGACTGGGAGCTGACTGTGGCTCTGATCATGAACTCCTTATTGCCAAATTCAGACTTAAATTGAAGAAAGTAAGGAAAACCACCAGACCATTCAGGTATGACCTAAATCAAATCCCTTATGATTATACAGTGGAAGTGAGAAATAGATTTAAGAGACTAGATCTGACAGAGTGCCTGATGAACTATGGATGGAGGTTCATGACATTGCACAGGACACAGGAATAAAGAACATCCCTAAGAAAAAGAAATGCACAAAATCAAAATGGCTGTCTGAGGAGACCTTAAAAATAGCTGTGAAGAAAGGAAGTAAAAAGCAAAGGAGAAAGGGAAAGATATAAGCATCTGAATGCAGAGTTCCAAAGAATAGCAAGGAGAGATAAGAAAGCCTTCCTCAGCCATCAATGCAAACAAATAGAGGAGAACAATAAAATTGGAAAGACTAAAGATCTCTTCAAGAAAATTAGAGATACCAAGGGAATATTTCATGCAAGAATGGGCACAATAAAGGACAGAAATGGTAAGGACCTAAAGAAGCAGATGATATTAAGAAGAGGTGGCACAAATACACAGAAGAACTGTACAAAAAAGAGCCCATGATCCAGATAATCATGATGTTGTGATCACTCACCTGGAGTCAGACATCCTGGAATGTGAAGTCAAGTGGGCCTTAGAAAGCATCACTACAAACAAAACTAGTGGAGGTGATGGAATACCAGTTGAGCTATTTCAAATCCTGAAAGATGATGCTGCAAAATGCTGCTCTCAATATGCCAGCAAATTTGGAAAACTCAGCAGTGGCCACAGGACTGGACAAGGTCAGTTTTCATTCCAATCCCAAAGAAAGGCAATGCAAAGGTATACTCAAACTACCACACTATTACACTCATCTCTCACGCTTGTAAAGTAATGTTCAAAATTCTCTAAGCCAGGCTTCAGCAATAAGTGAACTGTGAACTCCAGATGTTCAAGATGGTTTTAGAAAAAGCAGAAGAACCAGAGACCTGGTTGTTTAGATCTGGACCTAACATTCCGGATCAAATTGCCAACATCTGTTGTATCATGGAAAAAGCAAGAGAGTTCCAGAAAAACATCTATTTCTGCTTTATTGACTATGCCAAAACATTTGACCATGTGAATCGCAATAAACTGTGGAAAATTCTGAAAGAAATGGGAATACCAGACTACCTGACCTGCCTCTTGGGAAACCTGTATGCACGTCAGGAAGCAACAGTTAGAACTGGACATGGAACAACAGACTGGTTCCATATAGGAAAAGCAGTACGTCAAGGCTGTATATTGTCACCCTGCTTATTTAACTTATATGCAGAGTGCATCATGAGAAATGCTGGGCTAGAGGAAGTACAAGCCGGAATCAAGATTGCTGGGAGGAATATCAATAACTTCAGATATGCAGATGACACCACCCTTATGGCAGAACGTGAAGAAGAACTAAAGAGCCTCTTGATGAAAGTGAAAGAGGAGAGTGAAAAAGTTGGCTTAAAGCTCAACATTCACAACACTAAGATCAAGGCATCTGGTCACATCACTTTATGGCAGATAGATGGGGAAACAGTGGAAATAGTGGCTGACTATTTTTTTAGGCTCCAAAATCACTGCAGATGGTGATTGCAGCCATGAAATTAAAAGATGCTTACTACTTGGAAGGAAATTTATGACCAACCTAGACAGGATATTAAAAAAAAAAAAACAGAGACATTACTTTGCCAAAAAAGGTCCATCTAGTCAAGGCTATGGTTTTTCCAGTGGTCATGTATGTATGTGAGAGTTGTACTATAAAGAAAGCTGAGCACTGAAGAATTGATGCTTTTTAATTGTGGCTTTGGAGAGGACTTTGAGAGTACCTTGGACTCCAAGGAGATCCAACCTGTCCTTCCTAAGGGAGATCAGTCCTGGGTGTTCATTGGAAGGACTGAAGCTGAAACCCCAATACTTTGGCCACCTGATGCGAAGAGCTGACTCATTTGCGAAGACCCTGATGTTGGGAAAGATTGAGGGCTGGAGGAGAAAGAGCATTAGATAGTTGGAAAGCATCGCCGACTGGATGAACATGGGTTTGGGTCACAACCTAGATAACATATTTAAAAGCAGAGACATTACTTTGCCAACAAAGGTCCATCTAGTCAAGGCTATAGTTTTTCCTGTGGTCATGTATGGATGTGAGAGTTGGACTGTAAAGAAGGCTGAGCACTGAAGAATTGATGCTTTTGAACTGTGGTGTTGGAGAAGACTCTTGAGAGTCCCTTGGACTGCAAGGAGATCCAACCAGTCCATTCTGAAGGAGATCAGTCTTGGGATTTCTTTGGAGGGAATGATGCTGAAGCTGAAACTCCAGTACTTTGGTCACCTCATGCAAAGAGTTGACTCATTGGAAAAGATTCTGATGCTGGGAGGGATTGGGGGCAGGCGGAGAAGGGGACAACAGAGGATGAGATGGCTGGATGGTATCACTGACTCGATGGACATGAGTCTGAGTGAACTCCGGGAGTTGGTGATGGACAGGGAGGCCTGGCATGCTGCAATTCATGGGGTCGCGAAGAGTCAGACACGACTGAGCGACTGAACTGAACTGAACTGGTTCACTAGATCTCCATCAGGAGAAAAGGCCACATCCCCCCAGTACTGGGAGCACGTCTAGCAGGAATCCTTTACCATCAGCCCTCAGGATTGCCTTGTTTGAGAAACTAAACCTCCTCCTTATAGGATGGCCCACCTTTCATGGCTGCACTTTGTGGCTCTGTTCCTACAGGGAGGGGTTTCTCTTTGCAGTTCCCTACCTGCAAATGCTCATTAGGGAAAGCACAACACATCATTTTATTCTTTTGTTTTTAATTTAAAAAATATTTAATTTATTTTAATTGGAGGCTAATTACCGTACAATATTGTGGTGGCTTTTGCCATACATTGACATGAATTAGCCATGGATATGTATGTGTCCCTTCATCCTTAACCCCCATCCGACCTTTCTCCCCACCCCATCCCTCTGGGTTGTCCCATAGCACTGGCTTGGAGTGCCCTGCTTCATGCATTTAACTTTCACTGGCCATTTATTTTACATATGATAATATACATGTCAAAGCTATTCTCTCAAATCATCCCACCCTTGCCTTCTCCCACAAAATCCAAAAGTCTGTTCTTTGCATATGTGTCTCTTTTGCTATCTTGCACATAGGGTCATTGTTACTGTCTTTCCAAATTCCATATATATTCATTAATGCACTCTATTGGTGTTTCTCTTTCTGACTTACTTCACTCTGTGTAATAGGTTCCAGTTTCATGAACCTCATTAGAACTGACTCAAGTGCATTCTTTTTCATAACTGAGTAATATTCCATTGTATATATGTACCACACTTCCTCATCCATTCATCTGCTGATGGACATCTGGGTTGCTACCATGTCCTAGCTATTGTAAACAATGCTGCAATGAACATTGGAGTATGCATGTCTCTGTCATTTCTGGTTTCCTCAGAATGCATCCCCAAGAGTGGGATTGCTGGGTCATATGACAGTTCTATTTCCAGTTTTTTAAAGAATGTCCACACTGTTCTCAATAGTGGCTGTACTATTTTTCATCATCACTAACAGTGTAAGAGTGTTCCCTTTTCTCCACATGCTGTCCAGAATTTATTGTTTGTAGACGTTTTGATGGGAGCCATTCTGATCGGTTTGAGATGGTTCTCACTGTGGTTTTGATTTGCATTTCTTTGGTAATGAATGATGAGCATTTTTTTACCTGTTTGTTAGAAATCTGTATGTCTTCCTTGGAGAAATGTCTGTTTACTTCTTTGGCCCACTTTAAGATTGGGCCAAATAATCTGATGAAAGGTATGAAAAGGCAAAATGATAGGATACTGAAAGGGGAACTCCTTGGGTCAGTAGGTGCCCAATAAACTACTATAGATCAGTGCAGAAATAACTCCAGAAAACATGAACGGATGGAGCCAAAGCAAAAGCATACCAGTTGTGGATCTGACTGGTGATAGAAGCAAGGTCCAATGCTATAAAGAGCAGTATTGCATAGGAACCTGGAATGTCAGGTCCATAAATCAAGGCAAATTGGAAGTGGCCAAACAGGAGATGTCAAGAGTGAATGTCAACATTCTAGGAATCAGCGAACTAAAATGGACTGGAATGGGTGAATTTAACTCAGATGGCGATTATATCTACTCCTGTGGAAAGGAATCCCTTATAAGAAATGGAGTAGTCATCATGGTCAACAAAAGAGTATGAAATGCAGTACTTGGATGCAATTTCAAAAACGACAGAATGATCTCTGTTCATTTCCAAGGCAAACCATTCTATATCACGGTAATCCAAGCCTATGCCCCAACCAGTAACGCTGAAGAAAATGAAGCTGAACGGTCCTATGAAGACCTACAAGACTTTTTAGAACTAACACCCCACCCCACAAAAAAAATGTTATTTTCATTTTATGGGACTGGAATGCAAAAGTAGGAAGTCAAGAAACACCTGGAGTAAAAGGCAAATTTGGCCTTGGAATATGGAATGAAGCAGAGCAAAGGCTAACAGAGTTTTGCAAGAGAACTCACTGGTCATAGCAAACACCCACTCCAACAGCAAAAGAGAAGACTCTACACATGGACATCACCAGATGGTCAACACCAAAATCAGATTGGTTATATTCTTTGCAGCCAAAGATGGAGAAGCTCTATACAGTCAGCAATAACAAGACCAGGAGCTGACTGTGGCTCTGATCATGAACTCCTTATTGCCAAATTCAGACTTAAATTGAAGAAAGTGGGGAAAACAACTAGACCATGCAGGTATGACCTAAATCAAGTCGCTTACCATTTTACAGTGGAAGTGAGAAATAGATTTAAGGGCCTAGATCTGATACGTGATGAACTATGGACGGAGGTTCATGACATTATACAGGAGACAGGGATCAAGACCATCCCCATGGAAAAGAAATGTAAAAAGGCAAAATGGTCGTCTGAAAAGGCCTTACAAATAGCTGTGAAAAGAAGAGAAGCAAAAGCAAAGGATAAAGGGAAAGATATAAGCATCTGAATGCAGAGTTCCAAAGAATAGCAAGGAGAGATAAGAAAGCCTTCCTCAGTGATCAATGCAAAGAAATAGCAGAAAACAACAGAATGGGAAAGACTAGAGATCTCTTCAAGAAAATTACAGATACCAGGTAGCATTTCATGAAAGGATGGGCAAAATAAAGGACAGAAATGGTATGGACCTAACAGAAGCAGAAGATATTAAGAAGAGATAGCAAGAATACACAGACGAACTGTATAAAAAATAGCTTCAAGACCCAGATAATCACAATGGTGTGATCACTCACCTAGAGCAATACATCCTGGAATGTGAAGTCAAGTGGGCCTTAGAAAGCACCACTATGAACAAAGCTATAGGAGGTGATGGAATTCCAGTTGAGCTATTTCAAATCCTGAAATATGATGCTATGAAAATGCTGCACTCAATATCCCAGCAAATTTGGAAAACTCAGCAGTGGCCATAGGACTGGAAAAGGTCAGTTGTCATTCCAATCCCAAAGAAAGGCAATGCCAAAGAATGCCCAAACTACCACACAATTGTACTCATCTCACATGCTAGGAAAGTAATGCTCAAAATTCTCCAAGCCAGGCTTCAGCAATATGTGAACTGTGACCCGCCAGATGTTCAAGCTGGTTTTAGAAAAGGCAGAGGAACCAGAGATCAAATTGCCAACATCCGAGGTATCATGGAAAACAGAAGAGAGTTCCGGAAAAATGTCTATTTCTGCTTTATTGACTATGCCAAAGCCTTTGTGTGGATTACAATAAACTGGAAAATCTGAAAGAGATGGGAATACCAGACCACCTGACCTGCCTCTTGGGAAACCTATATGCAGGTCAGGAAGCAAAGTTAGAACTGGACATGGAACAACAAACTGGTTTCATATAGGAAAAGGAGTACATCAAGGCTGTATATTGTCACCCTGCTTATTTAACTTATATGCAGAGTACATCATGAGAAGTGCTGGACTGGAAGAAGCACAAGCTGGAATCAAGATTGCTGGGAGAAATATCAGTAACCTCAGATATCCAGATGACACCACCATTATGACAGAAAGTGAATAGGAACTAAAAAGGCTCGATGAAAGTGAAATTGGAGAGTGCAAAAGTTGCCTTAAAGTTCAACATTCAGAAGACTAAGATCATGGCATCTGGTCCCATCACTTCATGGCAGATAGATGGGGAAACTTTGGAAACTGTGTCAGACTTTACTTTTTTGGGCT
The DNA here is from genome assembly GCF_029407905.1 of Bubalus kerabau. NCBI lineage: Eukaryota > Metazoa > Chordata > Mammalia > Artiodactyla > Bovidae > Bubalus > Bubalus kerabau. The sequence goes on along the minus strand of NC_073631.1, from coordinate 4,876,408 downwards.
CCAAAATCACTGCAGATGGTGACTGCAGCCATGAAATTAAAAGATGCTTACCGCTTGCAAGGAAAGTTATGACCAATCTAGATATCATATTGAAAAACAGAGATAGTACTTAGTCAACAAATGTCCATCTATTCCAGGCTATGTTTTTTCCAGTGGTTATTATGGATGTGAGTGTTGGAGCGCCAAATAATTGATGTTTTTGAACTGCAGTATTGGAGGAGAGACTCTTGAAAGTCCTTTGGACTGCATTGAGATCCAACCAGTCCATCCTAGAGATCAGTCCTAGGTGTTCATTGGAAGGACTGATGCTGAAGCTGAAACTCCAATACTTTAGCCACCTCGTGAGAAGAGTTGACCTATAGGAAAAAAAAAAAAAAAAAAACAACCTGATGCTAAGAGGGATTGGGGGCAGGAGGAGAAGGGGACAACAGAGGACGATATGGCTGGATGGCATCACCGACTCGAAGGACATGAGTTGAGTGAACTCTGGGAAGTGGTGATGTAAAAGGAGGCCTGGCGTGCTGTGATTCATGGGGTCGCAAAGAGTTGGACACGAGTGAGGGACTGAACTGAAGACTGGGTCATTTATTTTTCTGATATTGAGCTATATCAGTTGCTTGTATATTTTGGCAATTGATTCTTTGTCAGTTGTTTCATTTGCTTTGTCTTCTCCATTTCTGAAGGCTGCTTTTCCACCTAGCTTATAGTTTCCTTCATTCTGCAAAAGTTTCTAAGTTTAATTAGGTCCCGTTTGTTTATTTTTGCTTTCATTTCCATTAGTCCAGGAGGTGGGTCATAGAGGATCTTGCTGTGATTTATGTCAGATTGTTCTGCCTGTGTTTTCCTTTAAGAACTTTAGAGTTTTTGATCTTACATTTAGATCTTTAATCCATTTTAAGTTTATTTTTGTGTATGGTGTTAGAAAGTGTTCTAGTTTCATTCTTTTACACGTGGTTGACCAATTTTCCCAGCACCACGTGCTCAAGGGATTATCTTTTTCCATTGTATATTTTTGCCTCCTTTGTCAAAGATAAGTTTTCCATAGGTGTGTGGGTTTATCTCTGGGCTTTCTATTTTTTCCTATTGATCTATATTTCTGTCTTTGTGCCAGATCATATTGTCTTAAAGACTGTAGCTTTGTAGTATAGTCTGAAGTCAGGCAGGTTGATTGCTCCAGGTCCACTCTTCCTTTTCAAGATTATTTGAGGTTTTTTTGTTTATCCATACAAATTGTGAAATTATTTGTTCTAATTCCATGAAAAATATATTGGTAGCTTGATAGGGATTGCATTGAAGCTATAGATTGTTTTGGGCAATATACTCATTTTCACTATATTGCTTCTTCTGATCAGTAAACATGGTATCATATTTCTGTCATCTTTGATGTCTTCCATAAGTGTTTTATAGTTTTCTATGTATAGGTCTTTTGTTTCTTTAGGTGAATTTATTCCTAAGTATTTTATTCTTTTCATTGCAATGTGAATGCATTTGCTTGCTTAATTTCTCTGTTTTGTCATTGTTAGTGTATAGGAATGCAAGGTATTTCTGCATAACAATTTTATTTATTTATTTAAATAATTTTATATCCTGCAACTCTACTATATTTGTTGATTAGCTCTAATAATTTTCTGATGGTGTCTTTTGGGTTTTGTATATAGATTATCCTCTCATATGCAAAGAGTGAGAGTTTTACTTCTCTTTTCCAATCTGGATTCTTTTTATTTCTTTTTCTTCTCTGATTGTTGTGGCTAGGACTTCCAAAACTATATTGAAAAGTAGTTGTAAGAGTGGGCACTCTTGTCTTTTTCCTGATTTTAGAGGAAATGCTTTCAATTTTTCTCCATTGAGGATTATGTTTGCTGTGTGCTTGTCATATATGGGTTTTATTATGTTGAGGTATGTTCCTTCTCTGCTTGTTTTCTGGAGAGTTTTGATCATAAATGTGTCTTGAACTCTTTCAAATGCTTTCTCTGCATCTATTGAGATAATCATATGGTTTTTATCTTTCAATTTGTTAATGTGGTGTGTATCACATAGACTGATTTGCAAATATTGAAAAATTCTTGCATTCCTGGGATAAAGCCCACTTGGTCATGATGTATGATCTTTTTAATATGTTGTTTGATTCTGATTGCTAGAATTTTGTTGAGGATTTTTTCATCTATGTTCATCAGTGATATTGGCCTGTAATTTTCTTTTCCGTGTGGCATCTTTGTCTAGTTTTGGTATTAGGGTGATGGTGGCTTCATAGAATGAGTTTGGGAGTTTACCTTCCTCTGCAATCTTCTGGAAGAATTTGAGTAGGATAGGTGTTAACTCTTCTCTAACTTTTTGGTAGAATTCACTTGTAAAGTCACCTGATCCTGGACTTTTGTTTGTTGGAAGATTTTTTATTATAGTTTCTATTTCTGTTCCTGTCATAGGTCTGTTAAGATTTTCTATTTTTTCCTTATTCAGTTTTGGAAGGTTATACCTTTCCAAGAATTTGTCCATTTCTTCCAAGTGTTGCTGATAGCAGTCTCTTATGATCCTTTGTAATTTCTGTGTTATCTGTTGTGTTTTCTCCATTTTCATTTCTAATTTTATTGATTTGATTCTTCTCCTTTTTTTCTCTTGATGAGTCTGGCTAACAGCTTGTCTATTTTATTTGTCTTCTCAAATAACCAAGTTTTACTTTTATTGATTTTTCCTGTAGTCTTCTTCATTTATTTTTCAATTATTTCTGCTCTGATTTTTTTTTTTTCCTTCTACTAACTTTGGGGTTCTTCTGTTCATCTTTTTCTAATTTTAGTTACCTGAAGGCTTAAAGTTATTATTATTATTTTTAATGTTTTTCTTGTTTCTAGAGGTAGGCTTGCATTGCTATGAACCTCATTATTAGTTCTGCTTTTACTGAATCTCATAGGTTTTGGGTTGTCATGTTTTTATTTTCATTTGTTTCTATATATATTTTGATTTCTTCTGTGATCTTCTGGTTATTCAGAGTGTGTTGCTTAGTCTCCATATGTTAGTATTTTTAATAGATTTTTTTTCCTGTAGTTGACATCTAATCTTCCCATATTGTGATCAGAAAAGATGCTTGAAATGAATTTCTTTTCTTTTCTTTCTTTCTTTTATTTATTTATTTATTTAATTTACCAAGGCTAGATTTATGGTCCAGGATGTGATCTACCCTGGAGATGTTCCCTGTGCACCTGAGAAAAATGTGAAATTAATTATTTGGGGTGAAATGCCCTATAGCTATTAATTAGGTCTAACTGGTCCATTGTATCATTTAAAGTTTGTGTTCCCTTGCTACTTTTCTTTTTAGTTGATACATCCATAGGTGTGAGTAGGGTATTAAAGTCTCCCACTATTATTGTGTTACTGTTAATTTCCCCTTTCATACTTGTTAGCATTTGTCTTACATATTGCGGTGCTCCTATGTTGGGTGCATACATGGTTATAATTGTTATATCTTCTTGAATTGATCATTATGTAGTGTCCTTCTTTGTCTCTTTTCAAGGCCTTTATTTCAAAGTCTATTTTATCTGATATGAGTATTGCTACTCCTGCTTCTTTTGGTCTCCATTTGCATGAAATATCTTTTTCCAGACCTCCTCTTTCAGTCTTTATGTGTCCCTAGATTTGAGGTGGGTCTCTTGTAGACAGCATATATAGGGGTCTTGTTTTTGTATCAATTCAGCCAGACTTTGTCATTTCATTGGAGCATTTAATCCATTTTCATTCAGGGAAATTATTGATAACTATGATCCCATTATTATTTACTTTGTTTTGAGGTCGTTTTTATTTTTTTATTTTTTTTAAATTTTATTTTATTTTTAAACTTTACATAATTGTATTAGTTTTGCCAAATATCAAAATGAATCCGCCACAGGTATACATGTGTTCCCCATCCTGAACCCTCCTCCCTCCTCCCTCGCCATTCCCTCCCTCTGGGTCATCCCAGTGCACCAGCCCCAAGCATCCAGTAACATGCATCGAACCTGGACTGGCAACTCGTTTCATACATGATATTTTACATGTTTCAATGCCATTCTCCCAAATCTTCCCACCCTCTCCCTCTCCTACGGAGTGTATGAGGTCGTTTTTATAAACCTTTTCTGTGTTTCCTGTCTGAAGAAGATCCTTTAGCCTTTGTTGAAGAGCTGGTTTGATGGTGCTGAATTCTCTCAGTTTTTGCTTGTCTGTAAAGCTTTTGATTTCTCATATCTGAATGAGATCCTTGCTGCTGCTACTGCTAAGTCACTTCAGTCGTGTCCGACTCTGTGTGACCCCATGGACGGCAGCCCACCAGGCTCCCCCATCCCTGGGATTCTCCAGGCAAGAACACTGGAGTGGGTTGCCATTTCCTTCTCCAGTGCATGAAAGTGAAAAGTGAAAGTGAGGTCGCTCAGTCATGTCCTACTCTTAGCTACCCCATGGACTGCAGCCCACCAGGCTCCTCTGTCCATGGAACTCTCCAGGCAAGAGTACTGGAGTTGGGTGCCATTGCCTTCTCCAGAGATCCTTGGTAGGTAGAGTAATCTTGGCTGTAGGTTTTTCTCTGTCAACACTTTAAGTATGTCCTGCAATTCCCTTCTGGACTGCAGAGATTCTATTGAAATTTCAGCTGTTATCCTTATGGGAATCCCCTTGTGTGTTATTTTTTTTTTCCCTGTTGCTTTTAATATTTGCTCTTTGTATTTGATTTTTGTTACTTTGATTAATATGTGTCTTGGGATGTTTTGCCTTGGGTTTATCCTGTTTATATCTCTCTGGTTTTCTCTGATTTGGGTGGCTATTTCTTCCCTATTTTAGGGAAATGTTTTACTATTATCTTCTCAATTATTCTCTCATGTCCTTTCTTTTTGTCTTCGTCTTCTGGGACACCTATGATTCCAATGTTGGGGCATTTAACATTGATCCAGAAATCTCTGAGGTTGTCCTCTCTTTTATTTATTTTTTTTTTTCCTTTCGGCTTCATTTATTCCCACCATTCTATCTGCCTCCTCACTTATCCTCTCTTTTGATCAATTATTCTACTGTTGATTCCCTCCAGAGTGCTTTTAATCTCAGTTATTGCATGTTTATTATTGACTGACTCTTTTCTATTTCTTCTATGTCCTTGTTAAACATTTCTTTCATATTTTAAGTCCTTGTCTAGTCTATTTATTTGTAAATATATTTTGTTTTCAAGATTTTAGATCACATTTGCTATCATTATTCTGAATTCTTTTCAGATAGACTCCCCATCTCCTCTTCTTTTGTTTGGTTTAGTGGGTTTTTATCATGTTACTTCACCTGAATATTTCTCTGCCTTTTCATTTTGTTTAGGTTGCTGTGTTTGGGTTCCCCTTTGCAGGCTGAAAGTGTGTGGTTCCTCTTAATTGTGGAGTCTGCTGCCTGTGGGTGGGGTTGGACCAATGATTGTCAAGGTTTCCTGGTTGGGGGAGCTTGAGTCTGTGTTCTGGTTGGTGGAGATGGATTTCTTCTCTCTGGAGTGCAAAGAAGTGTCCTGTTGTGAGTTTTTTTGGTGTCTATGGGTTTGGCATGGCTGGGAAGCCCATCTTTTAATGCTAAGTGTTGTGTTCCTGTTTTGCTGGAGAATTAGCATGGCGTGTCCTGCAATGGAGTTTGTTGGCTCTTCTGTGGAGCTTGGTTTCAGTGAAAAATGGAGACTTTTGTGTGAACTCTTGTCTATCAGTGTTTCCTGGACTCAGGAGCTCTCTTATGTTCTAACGTTTTGGAGTTAAGCCTCAGGCCTATGGCTTTCATTCCTTCTCTTACAATAGCCTCCAGACTTCTCTATCCATATAGCACAGAAGATACAACTCCTAGGTTAATGGTGAAACACTTCTCCACAGGAAGGAACACCCAGAGAGATTCACAGAGTTATACAGAGAAGAGAAGAGGGAGGTGGGAGATAGAGGTGGCCAGGAGGAGAAAACCGGGAGCCAAAATGGGAGAGAGCAATCTGCCAGTAATTAAATCCCTAAGTGCTTTTTCCTACTGTGTGTTTTCCTCCTCTGACATTTAGGCTACTCATGAAGACCTATTCTACTAGCCACGAGAGTATGTACTGCTAAATACTATCCATGCCTGTGGTGGCCCAAAGGGATATCACTCTTCTCTTTATGTCAATTGTCCTTGAAGTTTGCTAGTGGAGTTAAAAATCAGAACACTATCCAAACCTCAGCCTACCCTCCTAAATTTGAAATTATTTATTCTTAGTGCTCGCAAATACTAGTTAGTTGCCCCATTTCATGTTACAGATATGGTTGAATCCTGCTCAGACTGCATGTGGCCCAGATGCAACTGAGCCCTCCTGAAACAAACTATACTCTTACACGTTCTTCAACCCAGACCTGAGGGTCCATTTTATTCCCTGTTCCAATGCAAATCATGGAACATAGATTGCTTTTTTTTTTTTTTAAGATGAAATGGATTCCCATCAACAAGATGAAGTTTAATCAGTGGCCTCACTAAGCAATCATAAACCAGTCAGTTGTAACGCATTGCCTGTTTCAAGCTGTTATGTAACTTCTGTATAGATTGGAATGTGGATGAAGAATGATTGGTTCAATTATTCCAAACCTACTTTTTCATGACATCTGCATACATAATTGAGTTGCCAATGAACCTGAGAATCTATTTAAGTTGGCCTTTAATACCAAGCAAAACTTACTGAAGTTTTATATACAATGAACGGTGTATACTAACCAGTTAAGTGTTAGATTAATAAAGAAATGCAACAAAGACATTTACAGATGGGTAAAAATACATTTTTCCCAAGATACACTGTTTAATAAATGGTGAACTAATAACATACATAAATAATGAAATTAGAAACTCAAATGTTTGAATTGAAAACAAGGACAAAAACAACTAAAATACAGTTGAATTTTCATGAAAACTGAGTGTTTTTTATATTCACTAAAATTGTACAAACTTGAAAAAGCAATCCCTCAACTTAAGACAAACTAAAATAATTCACCATCTTTATATGAATTCTGTTATCTGTTTTTAGATAAAATTATTTATTTTTAATGATTTTAACAATATTTGCACTCTACATCCTTAGTGAGATATTCCCTAAAAATCAAAAGAAATACAAATAGATACTTAATGTAATTCAATAGCTGTGTACTCTAAAGTTCCTAACATTTCCATAATTTATTTTTGTTTTAAATAGGGTATGGATTAATTTTACTTTGTTCACTTTTCAGGTTTAATTCTATGGCATGGGAAATCCCATGGACAGAGGAGCCTTGAGGGCTTCAGTATGAGGGGTCGCAAAACCGTTGGATACAACTTGATGGCTGAAAAACAATATTTCTTACTATTTTTTAAAATCTATTTCTCCAGTGTTTTTGTTGCTTTTTCTATTTCTAAATAGGCATACTGCTTGAGGTTTTAAGTTTATTCTTTTAATCCTATGGTTTTATTTACTTCATTAATATGTTATTTGAATGTATTCAGCTATCACCTCTAAATTAAGATGACCAATGTCTCCAGCCTTCCTTCTCACTGATTGCTCACGTCTATAATTTATGAATCCAGAGCACACTTTTTAGATGGGAATTTTAATTTTGCCCATCACTGGTTGCCTCTGCAACTCTGGTGTTTTGCCATTGATGTTCTCCCAGTATCACCACTGGAAACCAGTAGTTACCTTTGGTTATTTCCAATATCAACTCTCAAGAGGACCAGTAAGTATTTATTCACTCTAGATATCACTGCTACTACTGTCGCCTTAGGTATATCCCTCTCAAATGTGATTTTCAACATCTACTGTAAATTTTCTTTGTATCTATTTATATTTTCCATCACTAATCATTACAAACATTTTCTTGAGTTCAGATTATTTCTTGCACTCTAAATGCATTTTGTAATCTTTTTCTTTAGGTTCCCTTGTGCTCTGCACTCCTTTTCAAAGATATTCATTTTAATCTATTTTGAATACATTATTTTGTTTCTATCCTAGCCCATGATAAAAATGTATTTCTCTTTTTTCTCACTCTAAACAACATTATAACCATCCATTTTGTGTCATTATTTTTCTTTTCATAGTTTCATCACTGCTCAACTTTAAGGTGCTTTAACAAAATATGTTAGATTTGCCTCATCTAAGTGATTGGAGGCCAGGTTATTGCTTTTCTCTAGCAACTAACACAATTATAGGATGATAAAAGTAGCTTGATAGCCAAGTTTAATTTTACTGCTTAATTTCAACTATCTCAAGACCAAGCCTAGAAATCTAAATGAGCTAGTATAAATTAGGCATTGAATTCAAGTGTTTTGTTGTGTTTTCTCAGTAATAACTTCTCTAGAACTACTGGCATTCTAGAATTTCATCATGTTCTGCACAAATTTTTCCATTTTCCATTCTCTGAAAGTTTTACAGTAGCTCTTTCCTACACCCTCCCCACATTTCTTGTTTTGTGTTTTAATTCAGACAAATGATATTATTTCATTTCACTACTAATTTGGATGAGAATATTTAATCTTTAAATTAAAATATTTAACCTTACTATTTTAGACTTTAGTAAGAATTTTCAAAAAGTTTAACTTAACTTTTGTCAGTTTTCTTTTTCTTAGGATGAAGGGCACCTACTGAATTTTACACGAAAAATGATTGCATTGCCTGGCAATTTATTGGAAGCAAGGGTAAATAATGTATTCCCTTAACTTCGAGGAATTTATAGTCTGGAAGGAGAAACAGACACATAAGCCATTACATTCACTTTAAAACAAGTATGTATGTGTTTCCAGACAAACATGAACTTTGATTTTATTATTTTTAGTTTTTAAATGTATTTTTAATGCAGCCTCTCATTCCAAAAAATATTTGATAGCTCTTACAATAAAATAAAATCAGTAACAAGAAACCATTGGACATGCAATATATTAAAAATCTTAGTATCATTTTTCTTGATATGTGGCAATTTATTAAAAAAAAAATAACATATAGTGCACACTGTTAAGTATAAAGGCAAGCAAATTAAAGCACATATTTTGAGTAGTAATTAGTGCCCTCTGAAATCTGAACCTCAAACATGGACTTGGGATCATATGGGTTATTTGTGAGGTGATACCATGAAGCAGAGGAATGACAGAAAAGATGAAAATCAAGGTAAAGATAAATTACTGAGTTTGCTGCAGTAGTCAATGGAGTCATAATCTGACCAGGACTTCTGACATACTTACAAGATGCTCCTCGAAGGTCTCAGTCTAAAGAAGGGAGACTGGGAAACTACCCACTAGCTCCTATCCCTGTTCTTTGTGATGTTATATCCTCTGTCCTCTGGGCTTTGCTTTTGCACAGAATAACTGACTTACTAGGTCTTCAGAGAAAACTCTAAGGCAGAAAAGGAAATAAAATGCATAATATACTCTTGAATGGAAGGCTGTTAGCATGAATTCAACTTCCCAAAATTTTACCTGGAATAACAGGAAAGTTTGGCATTGGATTGCAAAATGAAGAGGGACAAAGGCTAACAGAGTTTTGCCAAGAGAAAGCACTGGTCATAGCAAACACCCAAAGAGACATGTGTACCCCAATGTTCATCGCAGCACTGTTTATAATAGCCAGGACATGGAAGCAACCTAGATATCCATCAGCAGATGAGTGAATAAGAAAGCTGTGGTACATATACACAATGGAGTATTACTAAGCCATTAAAAAGAATACATTTGAATCAGTTCTAATGAGGTGGATGACACTGGAGCCTATTATACAGAGTGAAGTAAGCCAGAAAGAAAAACACCAATACAGTATATTAATGCATATACATGCAATTTAGAAGTATGGTAATAATGACCCCCTCCTACTCCCTCCCCATCCCATCCCTCAAGTTCATCCCAGTGCACCCGCCCTGAGTTTTTGCTGTCTCACATATATATGGAATTTAGAAAGATGATAACAATAATCCTGTATACGAGACAACAAAAGAGACACTGATGTATAGAACAGTCTTTTGGACTCTGTGGGAGAGGGAGAGGGTGGGACGATTTGGGAGAATTGCATTGAAACATGTATAATATCATATATGAAATGAATCGCCAGTCCAGGTTCGATGCACGATACTGGATGCTTGTGGCTGGTGCACTGGGACGACCCAGAGGGATGGTATGGGGAGGGAGGATGGAGGAGGGTTCAGGATGGGGAACACGTGTATACCTGTGGTGGATTCATGTTGATATATGGCAAACCAATACAATATTGTAAAGTTAAAAAATAAAATTAAAAAAATAATAATTAATAAATAAAAACACAAGAGACGATTCTACACATAGACATTGCCAGATGGTTAATATCAAAATCAGATTGATTATATTTTTTTGCAGCCAAAGATGGAGAAGCTCTATACAGTCAGAAAAAAACAAGACTGGGACCTGACTGTGGCCCAGATTATGAACTCCTTATTGCCAAATTCAGACTTAAACTGAAGAAAAAGTAGTGAAAACCACTAGACCTTTCAGGAGTGGCAAAAATCAAATCCTTTACGATTATACAGTGAAAGTGACAAATAAAGGCAAGGGATTAGATCTGATAGGCAGAGTGGCTGAAGAACTGTGGATGGAGATTCATGACATTTTACAGGTGGCAGTGATCAAGACCATCCCCATTAAATATAAATTCAAAAAGGCAAGATGGTGTTTGAGGAGGCCTTACAAATAGCTGACAAAAGCAGAGAAGAGAAAAGCAAAGGGGAAAAGGAAAGATATACCTATCTGAATGCAAAGTTCCAATGAATAGAAAGGAGAGATAAGAAAGCCTTCCTAAATGAACAATGCAAAGAAACAAAGGAAAACAATAGAATGGGAAAGACTAGAGATCTCTTCAAGAAAATTGGAAATACCAAGGGAACATTTCATGCAAAGATGGGCACAATAAAGGAAAGAAATGGTATGGCCCTAACAGAAACAGAAGATATTAAGAAGAGGTGGCAAGAGTACACAAAAGAACTATACAAAAAAAAAAAAAAAAAAAAGATCTTAGTGACCCAGATAATCATGATGGTGTTATCACTCACCTAGAGCCATACTTCTTGGAGTGCAAAGTCAAATGGGCCTTGGGAAGCATCACTATGAACAAAGCTAGTGGAGGTGATGGAATTCCAGTCGAGCTATTTCAAATCCTAATATATAATGGTGTGAAAGTGCTGCACTCAATATCCCAGCAAATTTGGAAAACTCAGCAGTGGCCACAGGATTGGAAAAGTTCAGTTTTCATTCCAATCGCAAAGAAAGGCAATGCCAAAGAATGTGAAAACTACCACATTTCACACGCAAGCAAAATAATGCTCAAAATTCTTCATATTATGCTTCAGCAGTACATGAACCATAAACTTTCGGATGTTCAATCTGCATTTAGAAAAGGCAGAGGAACCACAGATCAATTTTCAACATGCACTGGATCATAATAAAAGCAAGAGAATTCCATAAAAATATCTAATTTTGTTTCATTGACTATGCTAAAGTATTTTACTGTGTGGATGACAACAAACTGTGGAAAATTCTTAAAGATATGGGAATACCAGACTGCCTTACCTGCCTCCTATAAAACCTGTATGCAGGTCTAGAAGCAACAGTTAGAACCAGGCATGGAACAACAGACTGATTCCAAATTGGGGGAAGATTAAGTTAAGGCTCTATATTGTCACTCTGCTTATTTAACTTCTATTCAGTGTACATCATGTGAAGTGACAGACTGGATGAAGAACAAACCAGACTCAAAATTTCTGGGAGAAATATCAATAACCTCATATATGCAGATGACACCACCATTATGGCAAAAAGCAACGAGGAACTAAAAAACCTCTGATGAAGGTGAAAGAAGAGAGTGAAAAAGCAGCTTTAAAATTCAACATTCAAAAAACGAAGATTATGGCATCTGGTCCCATCACTTCATGGCAAGTAGATGGGGAAACTGTCAGACTTATTTATTTATTTATTTATTTTTGAGCTATAAAATCACTGCAGATGGTGACTGTAGACATGAAATTAAAAGACACTTGCTCCTTGGAAGTAAAGCTATGACAAACTTAGACAGCATTGTAAAAAGCAGTGGCATTACTTTGCCAAAAAGGTCTGTATAGTCTAAGCTATGGTTTTTCCAATAGTTACACATGAATGTGAGAGTTGGATCATAACGGTTGAGCACCAAAGAATTGTTGCTTTTGAACTGTAGTGTTGAAGAAGGCTCTTGAGAGTCGATTGGACTGCAAGGAGATCAAACCAGTCAATCCTCATGGAAATAAACCCTGACTATTCATTGGAAAAACTGAGGCTGAAGCTCCAATGCTTTGGGCACCTATGCAAAGAGCCAACTCCATTAGAAAAGACCTAGATGCTGGGTATGTTTGATGGCAGGAGGAGAAGGGAACAAGAGAAGATGAGATGGCATCACTGGCTCAATGGAAGGAGTTTTATCAAGCTCCAGGGGATGGTGAAGGACAGGAAGCTTGGCATGCTGCAGTACATAGGGTTAAAAAGAGTTGGACATGACTGAGTGACTGAAGAACAGCAAACGTCCCAGAAATGGTGTACCATAGCTGCAGTTGAAATCAGAGCTGGACAAGAGCAACATCATATACAAGAAACCAAACATCTGTAGGTCAGTCCATACTTACAGGGCTCATATCTGTATTATTTATGTTCACAATATCACTTTCTATTTGAGATAGTGATTCGCTGATTTCTTTTTAAATGTTGGGAGATTTATTGAGATTATCTAATTTATATTGCTTAAAAGGGCCCAAGCTATAGTGAAGTCTATCATCTCACTCATTAAAATTCTCTCAGCTTTTCAACTGGTCTATATTTTTAGTGGGGTTAAACTGGTGTTTCTTCATAAATAATAAAATCTTTGGTTGCCTTGCTCTCATCAAATCATGGTTGAGAAAGATTACCTTCACAATGATTGTCAGATTTGGAATCACAAGAAATGCCGAAGTGAATGCCCTGCGTTCTGAACATACTTCTCTCAGACCATACTAAGTAGCAGAAACTCTGGTTCCACATAGTAATCAGAGTTAATTGTAACCATTATCAAGTTAAGGCTTTACTGAACTCAACTAATTATTATCATTTGCTTACAATTCCACTATCTGGATAAGACCTGATTACCTACATAGATGTTATAACTTCAGATTCAGTGGAAAATTTCTTGATTACCCTTCTCTACATTTCCTCCCCGGGAAGCAAGTACAACAGAAATTAAAGCTATGGCGGGGAGGGGTGGGGGGGGGGCAAAAAATTGTATACAAATTAATTCCTGGAATGATGTTGAAACTGGTCACCTTGACTTCCACTTCTTCATCCTTAGTTGTCATGTATTCTTACTTTTGAGAATCATAAAAGCATATTTAAGATATTGGTTCAATGCAGATACCATCTTCTGAAAGCATTACCTCAACATGAAGGGTGTGGTGGTACCTTAGCTGGGCTTTTTATAGATCTTGCCAATGTTCCCTTAGGTTACCTGCTTCCACTGGATCCTATCCATGGAGGGGGCCAGTGGCTGCCATGGTCATACAAGCAGCACTGAATCTCCTTCAGCATAAAGAGTATCTCTTGGACTGAAGCAGTATTGTGTAAAATATTATATCGAACTCTCCTAAGACCTACAGATAAAGGTAAAATCAGAGAAAAATCACAAATAAAACCTAACTTACACTTATGGGACAGATATGAAGTACACTGTATATAAATCCAGAGTTGAAAGATTCCAATCTACTACTAGTTTCCACAGGGGTCAATTCTTATAATGAATAAATCAGCCTTAGTAAGATAAAGTTTTTTCAGGGCCTGTGTGTCATCTCTTTAACTATGGCCACTCCATTTATGAGTCCATTTGCAAGCTCTGGGGTAGCCAAAGACAGAGTTTAATATTCTCTGGACAGGATGACCATTTAGTGGTTGAACTCCTTCTCAGCAGTATTTTCCTATGGGCATCGACATGGCACCTAGCAACTAAGTTCCATGTATGTACCTTCCAGGTCTGTCCACAGGCTTTTTCATTTTATCTCAGACTATCATTAATTTTGCTCATTCCAGGACCCTGAGTAAACAGCCAGACTATTGCCACAGCCCAGAAGTCCATGTGTATACTTATTTCAATCTATTTGTTACTCCATACAAAGAAGGTGACTGCTATATACCATTCATCCTTTTACCTGTTTTGAGTTTTCCCCTCACCACTGACATTTACTACTTACCTTCTTATTAAGCATTAGTACAGGTAGGCATATCATCAGATCACCTGACACTTATTGAACTGATCCATCTATGAGCCAGGCTGAGGTTTATTTCTCCTCTCCCTCCTGGCAATCACCAGAAACAATAAGTGTGGCTTTAGGGCACATCAGTGATGCAATAGATGTAGATGATCTGACAATATGGATCATATGGTGACAGAATTAATTATACTAGACATTATGCTTTTTAGAATTATGATTGTGAAGAAAAGAAGACTGACACATTTATCTACAAATAGTTGTATTCAAAGTTTTGCCTCTTCCATTTTCTGAATTGTTTTCTGCAATGTGCTGAGCATGTTTCATGGAAGATTGGAGGTGATTCGTATGCAGAAATGATTGTCCATGAGTTACGATGCTCATAGCCTGGGTTTGCACTATAGAAAATTGTTCACTAAACTTCAACCAAGCTCAGAACTGAACGGAGGGGATTTCATTCAGGGAATCAAGTGTGCATGATATAACTCACCCTCTTCCTCCTGAAAAATCTATTCGAAATACAGTAGCTAAATAGATGCATGTAAATTAATAAAGTGTGGAGTGTAGGATATTAGCAAGTTAAAGATTTGAGATGAATTTCAGGAAGAAAGGCAAGACCTGGAAAATACAAAGGGGTTTAACCAGCAAAGAAAGTGCACACCTGAACATCAAAATGGCATGAGAATCCCATCATCCTGCAAGAGAAGCCTCCAAAAGCCTAAAATTGCACAGAGTGAAATTTCCCAGATGTTGGAATCACCACGTGTTTGAAGAATGTCTGTGAGAGTCATCCTACACTAGTAGAAGCAACCAAGTGTATGTCAGTGTTGAAGCAAAAAAATGTCATTTAGGAAAACGCTGTTATCTACATTGAAGAGAATGCAGCTCTGGAATTAGAAGTTGATATGATATTACTCTGCTATTTGTTTATTCTTATGAGTATTCAAGCATCCCTTTCTATGATGCTTTATCATTAAAGCATGCTTTATCTTTCTTTATCATTATTTTTAAACGTGTTTATATATGTGACTTCTCTGGTGGCTCAGACAGTAAAAGCATCTGCCTACAATGCGGGAGACCTGGGTTCGATCCTTGGGTGGGGAAGATCCCCTGGAGAAAGAAATGACAACCCACTCCAGTACTTTTGCCTGGAAAATCCCATGTATGGAGGAGTCTCGTATGCTACAGTCCATGGGGTCGCAAATAGTCGGACACAACTGAGTGACTTCACTACACTACTACATTACTATATATTTGATTATATCCATACTGTACACCTAATCTACTTTTAAATACAAAGATACTTTTTTTAGTGCTAAATTTGTTGGGAGTCTTGGCTAACCTGTGTTTGTTTTTACACTTCACATTTCCATAGCTCTGTAGATATTGTCTTGGAAAGCATCACAGCAATAAAATTATAAGATAAAAAATATCTATGTGAATTAAACTTTCCTAAGCCTGGCTACTTGACTCTAATTTGTACAAAAGCTTTGTAATCTGTCAGTTCGAAGGAAAGCCACTGTTTATAACAGGTAGCATTCATAACAGCACATTTTTCTGAGAAATGAGAGCACATGCCTCTCTGTCTTGGAGAACTTATTACCTTGGAGGCTATGATGTTGTGTCCACAGATGGGAGTTGGACTCAAACTTCTGAAGTGTAAGAAGAGAGTTTTTTTTTTTTTTTTTTTTTTTTTTTTTTTTTTTAACAGAATGGCAAACTGGAGCAAAAATCCTGCCTAGGTTGCACATTTGACTTTGACCTATAAGTTAATGTATCATTTAATTTCCACAAATTATTCCCAAGAGGTAATGGACTGAAAAAGTGGTTGGGCACTTGAAATTTAATCAGTTAGTATTTCACAGGAAGTTACAGGAGTGCACCTTATCCAGACAAATTCTGGTTTATTTGTATTCATAAGAGACAGCCCAAGGTTTTTCAGCCTCATAGATGAGGATGGGAGCAACAGAGAGGAAATGGTTGGGTTCTCATAAGCAAAAATAATTTACAGCAAAGACAACTAAAGGTTATTTTTTAAATGAAATTTTAGAAACAAGCTCAAGAACCTAAAGTTTATCAATTTCTCCACCTGGGAAATTACTTTATGTAACTGAATAACCTTCTATAAATATGAAATATCAAACACCACAGGTGCAATTAAGACACTGTTCCTGTGAAATAACATCGCTAAGAAACACAAGCCAGAGAAACAGCCTAGGATCACAGTATAAAAGTACCACAAATGTCTCCAGGGTCTTTGGCTAAAAGACTGATTAAAACAGATATATTTTATATATTTATTATCTTGTCAAATTCAAGCATGAAAATAGCCCATATTTCTGATTCTTTGTTTCCTCACAGAGTCTATCGTTATATAACATATTCAGACTCCCCATTTGTCTTTCCAAAATTATTAATTTGAAACTGTGTTTCATTATACCCAAAAGGTAGCATTTGGATATCTAATCACATCTACGCATATCATTAACCTGCCCCCATTGACTTAGAAGCTACTTTTTAAATGAATATGTTCTTGGCTTCTAGACAGTGTGGCTACCCAATTTGCAGGTCTAGTGCTAAATGAAAAATTTGGACCCAGGCTGGGGACAGGAAGTTAATATTCCCTTCCCAAAAGTCTATTATTCAACCCATGATGAAGAGCTGACCTCAAGCATTGCAACCTCCCTGCTTGAGACTCTTAGTACTTGCATCCTGAATGGGTGAGAGGTCCATGCATCACGGCCCCGTCAGCCACTACCACTGGTATCACACCTGATTCCCAATGCCTCCAGAAGGCCATATCTTCACAGAGGGACAGAGGGTGGCCTCAGACTGTGCCCACCCCATACTACCTGGTCACTGCTCCTGGTGGAGTGCAGTAGTAGCCACAGAGCAGGGCAGGAAGAGGACAGTAAGGGCTAGGACTACACAAAAGCTGAGGCTCTGAGTGCCTAACACATGCTCTACTGTTCTATTAGATTTAAGATACAAAACACAAACTCAAAGATAAACCACTAAAATTTCAAGACAACAACCAAACAGCATTCCAATCCTAAGCATGAAACCCTCTCAGCCTACACTGCTGTGTGACTGCTTTGGCCACAACCTATGAATTTTATCCTGCCTTGAGTATATATCCTCCATTGCCTTGGAAAAGCTGAAACACTTTCGTTAAAAATAATCTCCCTAACATAGAGATCACAATTCAATTGTGGATGTTTGGGTGATATATCAGTACAGACTTAATTGTATAAGTGTTTACATTCCCAGTAGTTCCATCATAGTCTGAAATTTTGGGGCACCACTATTAATGTAAACCAACAGATAATCTGACAGTTTTTCTTTAAACATATATATTAAGATCATGCTGTTGCATTTCACAAAACCAAATGAAGATTTGGAATAATGTTATATAAATCACTCTATATCTTTCTTGCATCTCCAAACCATTCACAATGCAGCATAATTTTGTGAAATCTTCATGAGACTGAATACAAGAATGAATTGCTTCTACACTGTTCCTCCACTGTCATAATCCATCCTTTAATTTGGGTGGCTACTCTCCCCTGAATTCAAACATTCTATTTTGAGATACATTTGACCATGAAGAAAGTACTTCAATGAATTTAAGTGAATTAATTTTCTTCATAAGTTTTTCTTTCTAATTTTGATTCTATACTATAAAACCATACAATAAATTTGTTTTTCTGAAATGAATTATTTCAGAAAGTTATTTGAATATTTAGTAGAGTTAAATATCTCCTTAGGATTAATATGTTTTATGTACACTAGCTGAAGAAATAAATCAGTTAACTCATCCTATTTATAATTATTGAATGTCTCCTTTCTGTCAGTGTGTAAAGATAAACATGATGCATAAAATAGGCATTGCTCCTGCTCTCAAGAAGATTACAACATTGTCAGTTAAACAGATAATTCTTCTAGCAAAACAAGTATAAAAATGGGTAGAGGATATACTAAGTATTAGAGAGACACAGAACAAGAGAATGTAACCCACATCTACCCTAATATCATGAGGTAAACACATCCAGATATGATCGAGGATTGTTGAAAAGGAGGGATAGAAATATTTTAGGTTGATATAAAGTGTCACATTGGTGGTATAGTGGTGATCATGGATGCCTTCCAAGCAGTTGAGCAGGGTTTGATTCTCAACCAAGGCAACAGGCCAACCTTTGTGGCTTCCCTGGTAGTTCAGATGGTAGAGTTTGCCTGCAGTATAGGAGGCTGAGTTGGGAAGGACCCCTGGAGAAGAGAATGCAACCCACTCCAGTATTCTGGAGAATTCCATGGACAGAAGAGCCAGATGAACTGCAGTCCATGGGGTTGCAAAGAGTTGGACATGACTGAGGGACAAACAAGGTGTATTAGAAATTCCCAAAACAAATGACAGTAAGATAAACCTAAGAACTTATAAATTAAGAACTTAATTTATAGTTAGGTGTATCTGGGAATAGTGTGTAGAGAAAACAATGGTGAATCAGAATCTATGTGATAAGAAGAAGCAGGGCTACACAGACCAATGTCAACCATGTCATGTTTGCATCTGAAGGCTAAAGAGACAATTATAGTGTTTTAAAAGTGAAGGTCACATATTGTGTTTAAGTATAGACATCTCTGTATGTATTCAGAGTCAGTGACAGAATGAGGGAAAAAAATACTTGAGACCATAGGTTAGTGATGATTATGTTGAAGAAAGTTAAGTGAGAGATGGCAGTGCCTGTTGTAAGTAAATAAAGGGGATGGATATAAAAATCACATTCAAATTTAGGATATAGAAACTGCAGAGCAGGTTATTTAGATGTGAAAAATGAGAGGAAAGAGATAAAATCATTTATTTGTTGCTAACTGGGCAAACATGCAGATGATGATGCCATTCATTACAGTAGGAATCAGAAAAGTAGTTTTTAGAGAGAAGGTGAATCAGTTTTGGACCGGTTGAGGTGCATGCAAATCATCCAGGTATGGAAATATAAAAGGCAATTTTAATATATAGATGAAGAGAATGGCTAGAGAAATGTAAGAGAGATATGTATCTATAGGTGGTAATTGAAGATAAGGATATGGGTGAAGTTGCTCAAGGAGAAAATTAAGGACAAAGCAGGAGAGCATGAAGCAGAGACTGGAGAAACCATTGAGACACAAGCTGAGGACAACTGAAGGACAAGCTGAGGATAAAGTAACCTGAAAAGAAGCAGCATGAAGTAGAATTTACACCTGACACAGGAGGCCTGATTATCACAAAACTTAGGAAGGCATTAGGTACAAAGAGTAAAAGAAAGGATTACCTTGCATAAGAGACACGTCTACTTGTATCAAGGAAGAAGATGGTTTTCAGGTGATAGTGAAATTTTGGAAGATAATGCTCATTAGCTAAGAGTAAAGAGAGAATGTGTGGATTTGAAAAATAGAGATATGATTAGACAATGAGGGAGACAAGTGACTTGACAAATAAAGGTCTCTAAGTGACAGGATGGCCTAGAAGAAACTGTCATCCTAAATTTACAAAAGCATAAAGTGGGGTTTATAGTGAAGTTTTCCAAGGAAACTTGGTAGCCTGACTTGAGAAGTCAATCAGGTTCACAAGAATAGAGTCTTCTCAGCACTTAGCAGAAATATGACCAAAGAGTTTAATTTAGAGGAAAAGATGGAGAATCAAATGTTTAAATTTTTCTTGATAATATAGGTCTGGAAAATAAAAATAAAAGTTATATATAAACTAATAATTTACTATTTTTGTTGTTATTCAGTAGCTTAAACTTGTCTATCTCTTTGATACCTCATAGACTACAGCACACCAGGCACATCTGTCCTCCACTAGCTTCTGGAATTTGCTCAGATTTCTGTACATTGAGTCGGTGATGCTATCTAACCATTTCATTCTCTGCTGCCCCCTTCTCCTTTTTGCCATTAATCTTTCCAAACATCAGGGCCTTTCCAATGAGTTGGATCTTCATATCAGTGGTCAAAATATCGTAGCTTCAGCTTCAGTATTAGTCTTACAATTCAGGTTTGATCTTCCTGCAGTCCAAGGGGCTCTCAAGAGCCTTCTCCAGCATCACAATTCAAAAGCATTAATTCTTCGGTTCTCAGCCTTCTTTAGGGTCTTACTCTCAAATCTGTCAATGGTACATGACTACTGGAAAAACCATAGATTTGACTACACAGACCTTAGCTGGCAAAGTGATTTTTCTGCTTTTTTTTTAAATTGATTTATTTTAATTGGAGGCTAATTACTTTACAATATTTTAGTTGTTTTTGCCATACATTGACAAAATCAGCCACAGGTGTACATGTGTTCCCCATCCTGAACTCCTCTTCTGCCTCCCTCCCCATCCTATCCCTCTGGCTCATCCCAGTGCACCAGCCCTGAGCACCCTGAATCATGCATTGAACCTGGGCTGGTGATCTGTTTCACATATGATAATATACACGTTTCAATGCTATTCTCTCATATCATCCCACCGTTGACTTCTCCCACAAAGTCCAAAAGACTGTTCTATACATCTGTGTCTCTTTGGCTGTCTTGCATATAGGATCATTGTTACCATCTTTCTAAATTCGATATATATGTGTTATTATACTCTATTGGTGTTTTTCTTTCTGACTTACTTCACTCTGTATAATAGGCTCCAGTTTCATCCACATCATTAGAACTAATTCAAATTCATTCTTTTTAATGGCTGAGGAATATTCCATTGTGTATATGTATCACAGCTTTCTTATTCATTAATCTGGCAATGGACATCTAGGTTACTTCCATGCCCTGGTTAACTGTGCTGTGATGAACATTGGGGTACATGTGTCTCTTTCAATTCTGGTTTCCTTGGTATATATGCCCAGCAGTGGGATTTCTGGGTTATATGGTAGTTCTATTTCCAGCTTTTTAAGGAATCTCCACACTGTTCTCCATGGTAGCTGTACTAGTTTGCATTCCCACCAACAGTGTGAGAGGGTTCCCTTTTCTCTGCACCCTCTCCAGCATTTATTGTTTGTAGACTTTTTGATAGCATCCATTCTGACTGGCATGAGATGGTACCTCATTGTGGTTTTGATTTGCATTTCTCTGATAATGAGTGCTGTTGAACATCTTTCTTGTGTTTGTTAGCCATCTGTAAGTCTTCTTTGGAGAAATGTCTGTTTAGTTCTTTGGCCCATTTTTTGATTGGGTCATCTATTTTTCTGGAATTGAGCTGCAGAAACTGCTTGTATATTTTTGAGATAAATTCCTTGTCAATTGTTTCATTTGCTATTATTTTCTGCCACCCTGAAGGCTGTATTTTCACACTGCTTATAGTTTCCTTCGTTGTGCAAAAGCTTTTAAGTTTAATTAGGTCCCATTTGTTTATTTTTGCTTTTATTTCCAATATTCTGGGAGGTGGGTCATAGAGGATCCTGCTGTGGTTTATGTCGGAGAGTGTTTTGCCTATGTTTTTCTCTAGGAGTTTTATAGTTTCTGGTCTTATGTTTAGATATTTAATCCATTTTGGGTTTATTTTTGTGTATGGTGTTAGAAGGTCTAGTTTCATTCTTTTATAAGTGGTTGACCAGTTTTCCCAGAACCACTTGTTAAAGAGATTGTCTTTTCTCCATTGTATATTCTTGCCTCCTTTGTCAAAGATAAGGTATCCATAGGTGCATGGATTTATCTCTGGGCTTTCTATTTTCTTCCATTGATCTACATTTCTGTCTTTGTGCCAGTACCATACTGTGTTGATGACTGTAGTTTTGTAGAATAGTCTGAAGTCAGGCAGGTTGTCCTCCAGTTCCATTCTTCTTTCTCAATATTACTTTGGCTATTCAATGTTTTTTTTGTATTTCCATACAAACTGTGAAATTATTTGTCCTAGTTCTCTGAAAAAATACAATTGGTACCTTGATAGGGATTGCATTGAATCTATAGATTGCTTTGTGTGGTGTTCTCATTTTCACTATATTGTTTCTTCTGATCCATGAACATGGTGTATTTATCCATCTATTTGTGTCAACTTTGATTTCTTTCTTCAGTGTTTTATAGTTTTCTATAGATAGAACTTTTGTTTCTTTAGGTAGATTTATTCCTAAGTATTTTATTCTTTTCACTGCAATGGTGAATGGGATTTTTTCCTTAATTTCTTTTTCTGTTTTCTCATTGTTACTGTATAGAAATGCAAGGGATTTCTGTATTAATTTTATATCCTGAAACATTACTATATTTAATGATTAGCTCTAGTAATTTTCTTGTGTAGTCTTTAGGGTTTTTTTGTTTGTTTGTTTGTTTTTTATTTTTTATGTAGAGGATCATGTCATCTGCAAACAGTGAGAGTTTTAATTCTTCTTTTCCAATCTGGATTCCTTTTATTTCATTTTCTTCTCTGATGGCTGTGCCTAAAACTTCCAAAACTATGCTTAATAGTAGTGGTGAGACTGGGCACCCTTGTCTTCTTCCTGATTTTAGGGGAAACACTTCCAATTTTTCACCATTGAGGATAATGTTTGCTGTGGGTTTATCACATATGGCTTTTCTTATGTTGAGATATGTTTCTTCTATGCCTGATTTCTGGAGGGTTTTTATCATAAATGGATGTTGAATTTTGTCAAAGGTTTTCTATGCATCTATTGAGATTTTTTTAATGTGGTGTATCACACAGATTGTTTTGTGAATATTGAAGAATCCTTGCATTCCTGGTATAAAGCCCACTTGGTAATGATTTATGATATTTTTAATACATTGTTTAATTCTGTTTGCTAGAATTTTGTTAAGGATTCTATGTTCATCTATGTTCATCAGTGATATTGGCCTGTAGTTTTCTTTCTTTCTTTTTTTTTTTTTTTGTGGTTTCTTTGGTTTTGGTATTAGGCTAATGGTAGACTCATAGAATGAATTTGGAAGTTTATCTTCTTCTGCAATTTTCTGGAAGAGTTTAAGTAGGATAGGTATTAACTCTTCTCTAAATTTTTCATAGAATTCAGCTGTGAAGCCATCTGGTCCTGTGCTTTTGTTTGCTAGAAGATTTCTGATTACAGTTTTGATTTCTGTGCTTGTGATGGGTCTGTTAAGATTTTCAATTTCTTCCTGTTTCGGAGAGTTATACTTTTCTATGGATGTGTCCATTTGTTACAAGTTGTCCAATTTATTGGCATATAGCTGCTGATGATCCTTTGTATTTCTGTGTTGTGTGTTGTGATTTCTCCAATTTCATTTCCAATTTTGTTGATTTTATTCTTCTCCCATTTTTTCTTGATGAGTCTGACTAATGGTTTGTCTATTTTGTTTATCTTCTCAAAGAACCAGCTTTAACTTTGTTCATTTTTGCTATGTTCTCCTTTGTTTCTTTTTCATTTATTTCTGCCCTAATTTTTATGATTTCTTTCCTTCTACTAACTCTAGAGTTCTTAATTTCTTCTTTTTCTACTTGCTTTAGGTGTAGAGTTATGTTACTTATTTGATTTTTGTCTTGTATCTTGAGGTAAGCTTGAACTGCTATGAACCTTCCCATTAACACTGCTTTTATTGAGTCCCATAGGTTTGGGGTTGGTGTGTTTTCATTTTCATTAGTTTCTATGAATATTTTGATTTTTTTAATTTCATGTGTGATTTGTTGGTTACTCAGAAGCATGTTGTTTGGCCTCCATATGTTTGTATTTTTATTTATTTTTTTTTTCTCTGTAGTTGGCATCTAATCTTACTGCATTGTGATCAGAAAAGATGCTTGGGATGATTTCAATTTTTTTGAATTTAAAAGGCTAGATTTATGGTCCAGGATGTGATCTATCCTGGAGAATATTCTGTGTGCACTTGAGAAAAAGGTGAAATATATTGCTTTGGGGGAAAATATCCTATAGATATCAATTATGTCTAACTGGTCCATTGTATCATTTAAACTTTGTGTTTCCTTGCTATTTTTCTGTTTAGCTAATTTATCCATAGGTGTGAGAGGGGTATTAAAGTCTCCTACTCTTAATTTCCCCTTTCATACTTGTTCAGTTCAGTTCTGTTCAGTTGCTCAGAGGTGTCCGACTCTTTGTGATCCCATGAACCGAAACACACCAGGCTTCCCTGTCCATCACCAACTAGCGGAGTTTACCCAAACTCATGTTCACTGAGTCAGTGATGCAAACCAAACATCTCATAATCTGTAGCCAGGTTCTCCTACTGCCCTCAATCTTTCCCAAAATCAGGGTCTTTTGAATAAGCTAGTCCTTTGATAGTGGCCAAAGTATTAGAGTTTCAGCTTCAAAGTGAGTCCTTCCAATGAACACCCAGGACTGATCTCCATTAGGATGGACTGGTTGGATCTCCTTGCAGTCCAAGGGACTCTCAAGAGTCTTCTCCAACACCACAGTTCAAAAACATCAATTCTTCAGCCCTCAACTTTCTTTATAGTCCAACCCTCACATCCATTCATGACCACGGAAAAACCATAGCCTTGAATAGATGGACTTTGTTGACAAACTAATGTATCTGCTTTTTACTACGCTGGCTAGGTTGGTCATAACTTTCCTTCCAAGGAGTAAGCGTCTTTTAATTTAATGGCTGCAGTCACCATCTGCAGTGATTTTGGACCCCCAAAAAATAAAGTCAGCCACTGTCTCCACTATATCCCCATCTACTTGCCATGAAGTGATAGGACCAGAAGACACGATCTTACTTTTCTAAATGTTGAGCCTTAAGCCAACTTTTTCACTCTCCTCTTTAACCTTCATCAAGAGACTCTTTAGTTCCTCTTCACTTTCTGCCATAAGTGTGGTGTCGTCTGCATATCTGAGGTTACTGACATTTCTCCCAACAATCTTGATTCCAGCTTCTGCTTCTTCCAGTCCAGTGTTTCTCATGATGTACTCTGCATAGAAGTTAAATAAGCAGGGTGACAATATACAGCCTTGACGTACTCCTTTTCCTATTTGGAACCAGTCTGTTGTTCCATGTCAAATTCTAACTGTTGCTTCCTGACCTGCATATAGGTTTCTCAATAGCAGATCAGGTGGTCTGGTATTCTCATCTCTTTCAAAATTTTCCACAGTTATTGTGATCCACACTGTCAAAAGCTTTGGCATAGTCAATAAAGCAGAAACAGATGTTTTTCTGGAACTCTCTTGCTTTTTCCATGATCCTGCGGATGTTGGCAATTTGATCTCTGGTTCCTCTGCCTTTTCTAAAACCAGCTTGAACATCTGGAAGTTCACGGTTCACGTATTGCTGAAGCCTGGCTTGGAGAATTTTGAGCATTATTTTACTAGCGTGTGAGATGAGTACAATTGTGCGGTAGCTTGAGCATTCTTTGGCATTGTCTTCCCTTGGGATTGGAATTAAAACTGACCTTTTCCAGTCCTGTGGTCGCTGCTGAGTTTTCCAAATTTGCTGGCATACTGAGTGCAGCACTTTCACAGCATCATCTCTCAGGATTTGAAATAGCTCAATTGGAATTCCATCACCTCCACTAGCTTTGTTCATAGTGACACTTTCTAAGGAACACTTGACTTCACATTCCAGGATGTCTGGCTCTAGGTCAGTGATCACACCATCGTGATTATCTGGTTCTTGAACATCATTTTTGTACAGTTCTTCTGTGTATTCTTGCCACCTCTTTTTAATATTCTGCTTCTTTTAGGTCTATAACATTCCTGTCCTTTATTGTCCTTATCTTTGCATGAAATATCCCCTTTTCTCTAATTTTCTTAAAGATATCTCTAATCTTTCCCATTCTATTGCTTTCCTCTTTTTCTTTCATATTTGTTAGCATTTGCCTTATATATTGTTGTGTTCCTATGTTGAGTGTATATATATTTATAATTGTTATATCTTCTTTTTGGATTGATCCTTTGATCATTATGTAGTGCTCTTCTTCATCTCTTTTCACAGCCTTAATTTCAAAGTCTGCTGCTGCTCCTTAGCAGCAGTTTAGCTGTTTATCACGCTTCAGTCGTGTCTGACTCTGTGCGACCCCATAGACGACAGCCCACCAGGCTCCCCCGTCCCTGGGATTCTCCAGGCAAGAACACTGGAGTGGGTTGCCATTTCCTTCTCCAATGCATGAAAGTGAAAAGTGAAAGAGAATTCGCTCAGTCATGCCCAACTCTTCGTGATCCCATGGACTGCAGCCCACCAGGCTCCTCCATCCATGGGATTTTCCAGGCAAGAGTACTGGAGTGGGGTTCCATCGTATTCTCTGATTTCAAAGTCTATTTTACCTTATATGAGTATTGCTACTCCTGCTTTCTTTTGGTCTCCATTTGCATGAAATATCATTTTCCAGCCCTTCATTTTCAGTCTGTATGTGTCCCTTTCTTTGAGGAGGATCTCTTGTAGACAGCATATATAGGGGTCTTGTTTTTATATCCATTCAGCCAGTCTTTGTCTTTTGGTTGGGGCATTCAACCCATTTACATTTAAGGTAATTATTGATAAGTATGGTCCCGTTGCCATTTACTTTGTTGTTTTGGGTTCGAGTTTGTACACCTTTTCTGTTTCCTGTCTAGAGAAGATCCTTTTGCATTTGTTGAAGAACTGGTTTGGTGGTGCTGAATTCTCTCAGCTTTTGCTTCTCTGTAAAGTTTTTGATTTCTCCTTCGTATTTGAATAAGATCCTTGCTGGGTACAGTAATCAGGGTTGTAGCTTTTTCTCCTTCATCAGTTTAAGTATGTCCTGCCACTCCCTTCTGGCCTGAATAGTTTCTATTGAATGATAAGCTGTTATCCTTATGGGAATCCCATTGTGTGTTATTTGTTGTTTTTCCCTTGCTACTTTTTTTAACATTTGTTCTTTGTGTTTAATCTTCATTAATTTGATTAATATGTGTCTTCATGTGTTTCACCTTGGGTTTATCCTGTTTGGGACTCTCTGGATTTGTTGGACTAGGATGGCTATTTCTTTCCCCATTTTAGGTGCATTTTCAACTATTATCTGTTCAATTATTTTCTCATAGCCTTTCTTTTCTTCTTCTTTTTCTGGAACTCCTATGATTCGAAGTTGGGGTGTTTGATATTGTCCCAGAAATCTTTGAGGGTGTCCTCCTTTCTCTTATTTCTTTTTACATTTTTCCTCTCTGCTTCATTTACTTCCACCATTCTATCTTCCACCTCCCTTATCCTATTTTCTGCCTCAGTTTTACTCTTTGTTCTCTCCAGAGTTTTTTTTTTTTATCTCAGTTATTGCATTATTCATTATTGATTGACTCTTTTTTATTTCTTCTAGGTCCTTGTTAAACATTTCTTGCATCTTCTCAATCTTGTCTTCAGACTATTTATCTGTAACTCCATTTTGTTTTCAAGATTTTGGATCATTTTTACTATCATTTTTCTGAATTCTTTTTCAGGTAGATTCCCTATCTCCTCCTCTTTGGTTTGGTTTGGTGGGCATTTATCATGTTCCTTTACTTGCTGAATATTTCTCTGCCTTTTCATCTTGTTTAGATTGCTGTGTTTGGGGTGGCATTTCTGTATGCTTCCTCTTATTGTGGTGGTTCCTCCCTGTGGGTGGGGTTGGACGAGAGGCCTGTCAAGTTTTCCTGGCTAGGGAAGCTTGCATCTGTGTTCTGGTGGGTGGACCTGGATCTCTTATCTCTGGAATGCAATGAAGTGTCCAGTAGTAAGTTTTGAGGTGATTATGGGTTTGATGTGACTTTTTTCCACCTGCATTTTAATACTTTGGGGGCTTCCCTCATAGCTCAGAAGGTAAAGTGTTTGCCTGCAATGCAGGAGACCCAGGTTTGATCCCTGGGTCAGGAAGATCCCTGGAGAAGGACATGGCAACCCACTCCAATACTCTTGCCTGGAAAATTCCATGGACAAAGGAGCCTTGGCTAAAGTCCATGGGGTCACAAAGATTCTAATATGACTGAGTGACTTCAGTTCACTTCACTTCACTTCATTTTAATGCTTAGGGTTATGTTCCTGTGTTGTTGCAGAATTATCTTGGTATGTCTTGCTCTGAAACTTGCTGGCTCTTGGGTGGAGCTTGGTTGCAGTGTAGGTATGGAGGGTTTTGGATGAGCTGTTGTTGATTAATGTTCCCTAGAGTTAGGAGTTTTCTGGTGTTCTCAAATTTTGAGTTAAACTTCCTGCCTCTGATTTTCAGTCTTATTTTTACAGTTGCCTCAAGACTTCTCCATCCATACAGCACTGATGGTAAAACATCTAGGTTAATGGAGGAAAGATTCTCCACAGTAAGGCACATCCAGGGAGGTTCACAGAGGCACATGGAAGAGAAGAGGGAAGGGGGAGATAGAGGTGACCAGGAGGAGAAAAGGGGAAATCAAAAGGGGAGAGAGCAATCTAGCCAGTAATCAATTACCTATGTGCTCTCCACAGTCCGGAACACCCAGAAAGGTTCACAGAGTTACATAGAGAAGACAAGAAGGAGGAAGGAGATATAGGTGACTAGGAGGAGAAGAGGGGGAATCACAAGGGTAGAGACAGATCTAGCCAGTAATCAGTTCCCTAAGTGTTATATACAGACTGGAATACCCAAAGAGATTCACAGAGTTGAGTGGAGAAGAGAAGGTGGAGGGAGGAGATAAAGTTGACCTGCAGGAGAAAAAGGAGAATCAAAAGGGCAATCAAGCCAGTAATCACCCTCCTAAGTAAAAATGGGTACTGAAGTTTGGATTCTTAAAAGTACAAAATTTTATAAAAAAGTACTTTTTTTATATGTTGCACTTTTTACAAAAACAAAAAAGTACAAAATATAATGAATACCGAAAAGCAAAGATTAAAAATCTGGAGTAAAGGATCAGTTCAGTTCAGTCGCTCAGTCATGTCCGATTCTTTGCAACCCCATGAACTGCAGCATGCCAGGCCTCCCCGTCTATCACCAAATCCCGGACGTCACTGAGACTTACGTCCATCGAGTCAGTGATGCCATCCAGCCATCTCATCCTCTATCATCCCCTTCTCCTCCTGCCCCAAATCCCTCCCAGCATCAGAGTCTTCCAATGAGTCAACAAGTAATCTATCAAGTAATTCTTGATTTTTTACTTTTGTATTCCTATCCCCTATGATGAAAATAACATATTTTGCCATTAGTTCTAGAAGGTCTTGTAGGTTTTCATAGAACTGGTTAACT
This sequence comes from Bubalus kerabau, assembly GCF_029407905.1. Taxonomy (NCBI): domain Eukaryota; kingdom Metazoa; phylum Chordata; class Mammalia; order Artiodactyla; family Bovidae; genus Bubalus; species Bubalus kerabau. Next base: position 4,847,121 of record NC_073631.1, on the reverse strand, counting down.
TGAGCTTCTTTGGCATTAGTGGATATGGATAGACTTGAATTACTGTGATGTTCAATGGTTTGCCTTGGAAACACACCAGTATCATTCTGTAATTTTTGAGACTGCACCCAAGTACTGCCTTTTGCAATCTTCTGTTGACTATGAGGGCTGCTCCATTTCTTCTAAGGGATTTTTGCCCACAGTAGTAGATATAATAGTTATATGAATCACAATAGCTACCATGATGTAAATGATGGGGCTGCCAAAGATATTAATTTAACCAGAGTTTGTATTGCCCTATTAAGACATAAAACTAGTCATGGGCAATCTGTGTAGGCAGAGGAAATGATATAAAGATTTATTAAATTGAAAAATAGAGGAGTTAAGAATAAAAGGGGAAATGATTACAAATGCAGAATTGAAGCATTAAAAGCTTTTTAGGGCTAAACCTTCCTTGGAGATGTTGTACATGAGAAAATGAGAAGACAGGAGTCAGAAGTGTGGAATTTCTCAAACATTATTCTGGAGGACTTGAATAAGTAGTGATAAAGTTCCAAGTTGTAAAGGTGTAACCATTTGAATGAGTGGCCAAGGTAGGGACAAGGACAAGTTCACTGGAGAAGATGAATTCTAGCACCCGTGGGGTTAGATTACAAAAGCCCATCTACATGTATATACACATTAAAAACTAAGTACAAGGACTGGGATTGTGCTGGGGAGAATGAGAGTGAAATAGAAATAAGACAGCAGTGCACTCTGTAAATCTGGGATGCTAATCAGATGTTACTACATATCGATTGTGAGTTTTGCAGTGCAATGAAAGTGCATGATTATAGAAGAAACTGGCTCCTATGACTCCAAATTTCTTTGTGCATGAGAGACTATAAATTAATTTTGTCTGATTAACTGGTTAACCCGTTAATTGAATCATTACCAACTCAAACCTTCCTTCTAGAAGTCAACTTTGAATTAGCATCAAATGCTACATACATTTTATTTTATCAGTGAAACATAAACAACATGGCAAAAGAATTATTTGTCCAAACTTAACAAGTGAATAAATGTTTTATAAAAGTTTAAGTTACTTTGGGAGTATGTTTCAAGACTTCTGACTTAAGCTTAAAATAGCTAACATAAAATTAAATATGATAGTTTGTATGAATCATAGATCATGAGAAAATTTAAAATAAACAATTCTAAAGAAGTGTTATTCTATCCAAAAGTAGTATGAAAATTTAAAAGTTAAAGAAAATAAAATGGCTAAAGAAATTTATGTACTCGATCTCATAGATTTTTATTTATTTTAATAAGGCTTCATTATTCCAACTTTATAATATATGATCAAATAGAAAAGTATGAAAATTTTTAAAAAATTAAAACTTTTAAAAAAATCATCTAAAATTACTACAGTTTCTATCTTAATGTAGTTTACTGTTAGTTTTCAGTGATATTGTTTTGACTGAGATCTAAATTCATGCATGATATTCTATTTTACTGTATAATTTTAATACAGTAATGTAAGCAGAAGTCACATCATTATAATATCTCATGTTGCAGATTGGGCCTATTAAGTAATTAGATAATATTAATAAGATATGTAAATTGACACCTTGTTGCTAACACAAGCACAGATTGAAAGATCAAAGGAATATAACAGATAATCCTGAAATAACTGCAAACTATGTGGAGATTTTGAATATAACATATTTTTATTCAGATCTATAAAAATTGCTCTTGTCAAACAATTATTTTAAAAGGTAATTGGAGAAATATATAAAAATTAGAAATTTGGTAATATTCAAATATCAATATAATAATTAAATAGGCACAAATTTAATAATAGCAATATGTTTATAAACTTAGCCAAAAGTCTTAAGAGTTTATGCAGTTTTCAGTCAGAACATATGGATATTGAAAATCACATTTTATATATATATAAAATCCCCTTCAGAAAATAATTTGATACTCTGTATTATAATATTACAAGTAAATTTGATCTAGTAACTTCACTTTTAAGAATGTTTCTTCCATATAAGAGTGCTCACTTCTGTGTTCTATGGCACACTTTTAATCCAAAATAAAATCAAAGAATTAAAATTATGGATAAAATCATTATATATTTATATCATATATATGGATATGGATATTCATCCATAACATTTGATAATTCAAAATGATTATTAAAAATAACTGTGACATTGACAAAGAAAAAAGGAAAAAAAATAATGTCCTCATTTTTATAATAAAAAAAAATAAATCTCAATGTTCAACTAGGACCACTATGAAAAGCATACTGTCATTGAAGGAAAATGGAAAACAATTGACAACTTTGAAAATAAATGGAACTTGTAGGAGAAAGGCAAAAGAAACTATATATGTAAGCACTGTACTTTCATTAATAAATCATTCCTAAATATTCAATTTTGATAATCTAATATATGTATGTATCTTGGGATTTAACCAAAAAGAAAATAGACAATGAATGGTAGAGCACAGTTTTTGGGATGAGAATTTAAAGCTAAGAAAGAGAAAAAGATAGAAAAATCTATATGGTAATTATTATATTTGGAAGCATGAATTTGAATTCATATTTGGCTGGACATAGATACAGATGGCTATGTACAGAAGTATATATATATATATATATATATATATATATATATATCAATGCACATGCATGAGTTTTTGTATACACATATATTCCCTTGCTTTGTTAGTTGAGTATATTTAGAAGCAACAGAATCTCAGTAACAGTTTATGCACCTAGCAGCTAGATCTTGGAATCTAATGCCATTCTCCAATAAGTGAAAGTAAGTCTCCATGGAGAAAAGGTGAATTGTAGAGCCGAGCTTAAAGCATCTCCTAGTGCCATAAAGTAAGAAACAAGTAAACACTTGCACACACAAAATATATGTACAGAGAACACAGAGTTCACTAAAAGTGTCTCAGTGGTTAAAGTTAAGACAATCTATGTAATGACATAAATAAAGTGGCAATGGATTATTAAGTATGAAAAAATATTCATGAGTTTATCTGGCTGTAAAATAATCCAGTAAACAAAGAAAATGAGGAAAACAGAAAACACAGAATAATTTCAAATAATTTATAAAGATATTTCACTCTCAATGAGGTAAAGCAAAAGTTCCCACTCCTTAAATACTGACTGTGCTTATGGAAAAGGAGGGGGTGTTTTGGGGAAAAACAAGAAAAATATTTACTTAGCTAGGTGATCAAGGTCAATATTATTTTAAAAGAGCCATACTGATAAACTTGATATGATGTGATGAATATGGCATTTCACATTTCTGATCTTTCACCAAATAATAATAATAATAATAATAACCTATGCATAATCATGCATCAAGCATCAGATTAATCCCAACTGAGAAACATTCTACAAAAAGCCTGACTAGTATTCACCAAACTGTCAAGGTTATTAAAAGGAATAAAAGTCTGATAAACTGTCAGAGCCTGGCATGGCCTGAGGAGACATAATAATCAAAGGAACTGTGCTATCCCAAAACAGAAAAATGCCAGTGGTGGGGGGGTGGGGGAGGAGTACTAAGAAAATATGAATAAACTATGAACCTTAATTACTAAAGTGTTAACATTAATTTTTCATTTAACAAATGTACCGCATTTATACAAGTTGTTAATAATAGGGAAGACTAGAGGCAAGGTATAGGAAAACCCTCTTCACTTTCTTTTCAAACATTCTGTAAATATAAAACTGTTGTGAAAATAAAGTTTACTAAAAACTTGATACCTACATGTCAAACTCAGTAAAAAGAAAATAGAAATCTTAGGTAATAAGTATATGAGTAAAAAATGAGATTAAACATGTATAAAAAAAAGAAAGTGAACACAAACTGTTTGTCCTTTGAAATAAGAATGGAGAAATGAAATAACTATACTGAGACTAACTAAAACAATCAAGCAAACCAGAGAAAAAGAAAATATCAGAGAAAAAAGAAAAAGAAAGGAAATATAACCATAGGTAATTTACACAGCCTAAGATATTGAAAAGCATAAAATTACAATGAACTACTTTAGCCAACTATAGTTTTATTAATCAGATAAACAGGAAAATTATTGGAAAAGGTAGGCAATTCTTAAGGAGTTTCCAAAACCGATGAAATATACCAGACCAAGGTTCAAGAATACAGGTTAATCCAGGATAGAATAAAAACAAAAATATCCAATGAAGCTGCTGAAAGTTTAAACAAAGAGAAGTGTCTCGAAAAGAACATATGGTCTTAACTGAAACCACAATAATATTGAGAGATAACTTCTCAAAAGAAATGTTGGAAATAAGAAAAAATTGAATAATATCTTAAAAGTTCAGAAAGAAAAAAACACCTAATCTAGATTCAATGGTCAATAAAAATACCTCCCACTTAAACTAAAAACATGGAGAAAATATATTACTCTTTTTTTTTTTTTTTAAAACATAGGACATCAAGCAACTCAGAATAGTGATCCTTGACATGATATAACAAAATGTATAATCTTCCCAACTAATTTCTGCGAGAAAGGTTTTAGGACAAAGAGCCATCAGGGAACACTCAGTAGTGACTCTGAATTGGAAGGTGGAGACAGGAGCCCAGAGAGCTGAGGCTGCTGAAGTTCTCAGGGTAGAGTAACATGTTGGAGAGAGCTGCAGAGTGACAAACCCACAGAGCTACAGAGAGGATCTCATGTGAACCTTAAACTTGGTACAGATCAACACATGACCTGGCTACACAATGGGTATAGAGGGAACAAATGTGAGAACTCACCCAGAAATTTCTGCTTTTCCATCATCGCTATGGAAAACTTTATAAGTCAAACAGAAATAGATAATCAGAAATATATCATCAGAACTTTGGTGTAAAATTAACAGTGGAGTAGAAATGTCTAAGGAGTGGTGGCTGCGTGGGTGCAGAAAGGCCAAGAGGAGCTACTCCACGTTCAAGGTCAGGAGGAGCAGCCATGAGGAGACACCCCTTGTCCAAAGTAAAGAGCAGTGGCTGCACTTTGCTGGAACAGCCGTGAAGAGATATCCCACATCCAAGGTAAGAGAAACCCAAGTAAGACAGTAGGTGTTGCGAGAGGGCATCAGAAGGCAGACACACTGACACCATAAACACAGAAATCTAGCCAATCTGATCACATGGACCACAGCCTTGTCTAACTCAATTCAACTAAGCCATGCTGTGTGGGGCCACCCAAGATGGGCAGATCATGGTGGAGAGATCCGAGAGAATGTTGTCCACTGGAGAAGGGAATGGCAAGCCTCAGAATTCTTGCCTTGAGAACCCCATGAAGAGTATGAAAATGAAAAATGATAGCACACTGAAAGAGGAACTCCATGGGTCAGTAGGTGCCCAATATGCTACTGGAGATCAGTGGAGAAATAACTCCAGAAAGAATGAAGGGATGGAGCCAAAGCAAAAACAATACCCAGTTGTGAATGTGACTGGTGATAGAAGCAAGGTCTGATGCTGTAAAGAGCAATATTACATAGGAACCTGGAATGTCAGGTCCATGAATCAAGGTAAATTGGAAGTGGTCAAACAAGAGATGGCAAGAGTGAATGTCGACATTCAAGGAATCAGCAAACTAAAATGGACTGGAATGGGTGAATTTAGCTCAGATAACCATTATTATATCTACTACTGTGGGCAGGAATCCCTTAGAAGAAACAGAGTAGCGATCATGGTCAACAAAAGAGTCCGAAATGCAGCACTTGGATGCAATCTCAAAAAAGACAGAATGATCTCTGTTTGTTTCTAAGGCAAACCATTCAATATCATGGTAATCCAAGCCTATGCCCCAACCAGGAACACTGAAGAAGCTGAAATTTAATGGTTCTATGAAGACCTACAAGACCTTTTAAAACTAACATGCAAAAAAGATGTCCTTTTCATTATAGGGGACTGGAATGCAAAAGCAGAAAGTCAAGAAACACCTGGAGTAACAGGCAAATTTGGCCTTGGAATACAGAATGAAGCAGGGCAAATGCTAATAGAGTTTTAACAAGAGAAATCACTGGTCATAGTAAACACCTCTTTCAACAACACAAGAGAATACTCTACACATGGACATCACCAGATGGTCAACACCAAAATCAGATTGATTATATTCTTTGAGGCCAAAGATGGAGAAGCTCTATACAGTCAGCAAAAACAAGACCAGGAGCTGACTGTGGCTCAGATCATGAACTCCTTATTGCCAAATTCAGACTGAAATTGAAGAAAGTGAGGAAAGACACTAGACCATTCAGGTATGACCTAAATCAAATCCCTCATGATTATACAGTGGAAGTGAGAAATAGATTTAAGGGGCTAGATCTGATAGACAGAGTGTCTGATGAACTATGGAATGAGGTTTGTGACATTGTACAGGAGACAGTGATCAAGACCATCCCCATGGAAAAGAAACACAAAAAAACAAAATGGCTGTCTGGAGGGCCTTACAAATAGCTGTGAAAAGAAGAGAAGTGAAAAGCAAAGGAGAAAAGGAAAGATAAAAGCATCTGAATGCACAGATCCAAAGAATAGCAAGGAGAGACAAGAAAGCCTTCCTCAGTGATCAGTGCAAAGAAATAGAGGAAAACAACAGAATGAGAAAGACTAGAGATCTCTTCAAGAAAATTAGAGATACCAAGGGAATATTTCATGCAAAGATGGGCTCAATAAAGGACAGAAATGGTATGGACCTAACAGAAGCAGAAGATATTAAGAAGAGGTGGCAAGAATACACAGGAGAACTGTACAAAAAAGAGCTTCAGGACCCAGATAATCACGATGGTGTGATCACTTAACTAGAGCCATACATCCTGGAATATGAAGTCAAGTGGGCCTTAGAAGGCATCATTACGAACAAAGCTAGAGGAGGTGGTGGAATTCCAGTTGAGCTATTTCAAATTGTGAAAGATGATGCTGTGAAAGTGCTGCACTCAATATGCCAGCAAATTTGGAAAACTCAGCAGTGGCCACAGGACTGGAAAAAGTCAGTTTTCATTTCACTCCCAATGAAAGGCAATGCCAAAGAATGTTCAAATTACCACACAATTCCACTCATCTCACACACTAGTAAAGAAATGCTAAAAATTCTCCAAGCCAGGTGTTAGCAATACGTGAACTGTAAACTTCCAGAAGTTCAAGCTGGATTTAGAAAAGGCAGAGGAACCAGAGATCAAATTGCCAACATCCACTGGATCATGAAAAAAGCAAGAGAGTTCCAGGAAAACATCTATTTCTGCTTTATTGACTGTGCCAAAGCCTTTGACTGTGTGGATCACAATAAACTGTGGAAAATTCTGAAAGAGATGGGAATACCAGACTTCCTGACCTGCCTCTTGAGAAACCTGTGTGCAGGTCAGGAACCAATAGTTAGAACTGGATATGGAACAACAGATTGATTCCAAATAGGAAAAGGAGTACGTCAAGGCTGTATATTGTCACTCTGCTTATTTAACTTTTGCGCAGAGTACATCATGAGTAACGTTGGGCTGAAAGAAGCACAAGCTGGAATCAAGATTGCCAGGAGAAATACCAATAACCTCAGATGTGGAGATGACACCACCCTTATGGCAGAAAGTGAAAAGGAACTAAAAAGCCTCCTGATGAAAGTGAAAGAGGAGAGTGGAAAAGTTGGCTTAAAGCTCAACATTCAGAAAACTAAGATCATGGCATCTGGTCCCATCACTTCATGGGAAATAGATGGGGAAACAGTGGAAACAATGTCAGACTTTGTTTTTTCGGGCTCCAAAATAACTGCAGATGGTGATTGCAGCCATGAAATTAAAGACGCTTATTCCTTGGAAGGAAAGTTATGACCAACCTAGATAGCATATTCAAAAGCAGAGATACTACTTTTCCAACAAAGATCCGTCTGGTCGAGGCTATGGTTTTTCCAGTGTTCATGTATGGATGTGACAGTTGGACTGTGAAGGAAGCTGAGCACTGAATAATGGATGCTTTTGAACTCTGGTGTTGGAGAAGACTCTTGAGAGTCCCTTGGACTGCAAGGAGGTCCAACCAGTCCATCCTAAAGGAGATCAGCCCTGGGATTTCTTTGGAAGGAATGATGCTGAAGCCGAAACTCCAATACTTTAGCCACCTCATGCAAAGCGTTGACTCATTGGAAAAGACCCTGATGCTGGGAGGGACTGGGGCCAGGAGGAGAAGTAGACGACAGAGTATGAGATGATGGATGGCATCACCGCCTCAATGAACATGAGTTTGAGTGAACGCCGGGAGTTGGTGATGGACAAGGAGGCGTGGCATGTTCCAATTCATGGGGTCGCAAAGAGTCAGACAAGACTGAGAGGCTGAACTGAACTGAATTGAACTGAGAAGTGTCTTATTTTGTCTATAAAGCTCCCAGCGGGGTACAATTTGGGCTTCAACGGGGACTCAGGAATAAAGAATAAGCCTACAGTTCAGAAGCCACAGTAGACATGGTTCAGTCCGTGTGTAGGGAAGATCCCCTGGAAGAGGGCATAGCAAGGCACTCCAGCATTCTTGCCTTGAGAATCCAATGGACAGAGGAGCCTGGTCGGCTACAGTACACAGGATTACAAAGAGTTGAACGTGATTGCAATAATTTAATACACTTGAAATATGACCCAGAGTGATGAAAAAATTGAGCTATAGAGGCAGAACCAGAATAACACAAATGACACAGTTAATAGAAAATGACTTTAAAAATCATTATTATGCCATTACATATATTCAAAGAGTTACCTCTTGATTGAGCAAGATTGAGCATAGATATTGAAGGTACAAAAAGACTTATATTGGAATTTTTAGTGATAAAATGTAAAATGGATAAAATTAAAAAAAAAAAAAAAAACACAACAGACTATGGACTTGCTGTGTGAATATGATGACATTGCATCATGAGCTCTGGGACTAAAGCCCAGCCTAATATATGTGTAATTGCAATTCCCAAGAAAGGAAGCTTGGAGATGAAAAATCCTAACATTGAAAAACAGTTTCTTTAAAAAAAATATTTAAAAAAAAAAAACAACTCAGAACTCATAGAACTGAGAAATTTAATGACCCAAAGCAGAAAACAACAACAACAAAAAACACACATCTAAGAACATCATACTCAAAAATCGAACATTTTAAAAGCAGATTTATGGTGGGGGTTTCCACGTTATGTACTGAGAAAGTGTTGTTGTTGTTGTTGTTGCTTTGTTGTTGTTTGTTTGTTTTTAATAATCCAAAACAAGGCAAACTAGAAAGATACTAGAATAAATTTTTTTACAAAGGAAAATGAAAAAAAAAAAAGCACCCTAAAATTCCACACAACCTTTTTTAAGAAGGAAAAATAGGACTAGTTCAGCTACACAAAAGCTGACAGGCTTCATCATCAGCACAACCACACTACAAGAAATATTAAAAGAAGACTTTCAGAAAGAAGGAAAATATACTGGACAGAAACCTCGGTCTACACATAGAATATGAGCACCAGAAGCATCACATGTTTGTGTGACATAATAGTACTTGAAGGTAGCTTTGGGTAAGTTAAAGCTTATAGTTACAAACTATAAGATAATCATTAAATAAACAAACAGTGCAGTACAGCTAATATGTTTTAAAGAAGATAAAATTTAAAACTATTCAATTTTTCATGAAAATTACAAAAAATGCATGTGTTTCTTTTTTATTAATTCAGCACTATTTTTAATAGTTAAATTTGGAAACAACTAAAACAATAATAAATAAAAGATTTGTTGAATAAATCCAAATGATAGATTATTAGTTTTATAAAGCTTGAAAGGCATGACATATTTTTCTACATGCTGCTTTGGTTTGCTCTCCAATAATAAAATCAGATTAAGTAAAAATGTATATTATTGCTCATATAAGCAAAGAATGCATGCATATAAGAATAAACCAACAAATTTTTATTATATACACACAGAGGAAAGGAACAACATTGATCATAATGTGATCAATGCTAATTTTTTTTCAAATATACCTTGATGCATAGATTTATTTTGCAACAATGTATATAGATTCTACAAATAGGAAAAATGTACATCATTTTAGAATTAAACAGTTTAAAAATGAAAGAAATTACCTAAAAGTATATCACTTTGGTGGCAAAAATTATAGAGTAAAACTATTTCAAAAGCTTTTAAAATGCAATGTTAAAATAAAAGAATTTTTATTTTAAGCTGCTTTCTATAGATGAGAGAAGCATTTGACAAAATTTAATATCCATGCACAATAAAATTATGCATGGATAATTTTAACAATTAAACACTGAAGTAACATATTTCAGCATAATAAGGAACTTTATATGACAAGTCCACAGATAACATCATACTCAGTAGTAAAAGTCTTAAAGCTTTTTCCTAAAGATCAGGAGCAAGACAAATTTGTCCACTCACCATGCCCATTCAACACAATATTAAAAGTTCTAGGTAGAACAATCAATCAAGAAAAGTAAATAAAAGATATCAAAAATGTAAAGGAAGAAATAAAATGGTCTATATTTGCATCTGCATAATTTTTTTTTTTTGCTTTTACATTTTGTTTTTATTTTAATTTTTAAATATATTTTATTGAAGTATAACTGTTGTGTTCATGTCTTCTGTACAGCAGCGATTCATATATATATATGTATATGTATATAAATATATTTTAATATTCTTTCCCATTATGATTTATGACAAGATATTGAATATAGTTACCTGTGCAATACAATAGACCTGTTGTATATCCATTTCATGTGGATATCCATAACTGTTTGCATTTGCAAATCCTAGACTCTCAATCCATTCTTCCCCCACCGCTTCCCCCTTGGTAACCACAAGTCTGTTCTCTATGTCTATAATGTTTGCATTTCATATGTCAGTTCATCTGCAGGAGAATAATTTTGTACATTGACAGTTCTAAAAACTCAGCCAAAAAACCCTTAAATCTAATCAATAAAATTAGTAAAGTTGTAAGATACAAAAATTAACATACTAAGTCAGTAACATTTTTGTACATTTTATACAGCTTCTGTGAAAATGAAATAAATAAGGCTATCTTATCTACAATAGCATCAAGTACAATTAAAAAAAAAAAACAGGAACAAATTTAACTAAGGAGGTGAAAGATCGCTCTGAAAATTGAAAACTACAATACATTGATAAAATAAATCAAAGACACATATAGAAAGATATGTCAATGGATTGGAAGAATTAATATTGTTAAAGTATTAATGCTATAAACAGACCTCTATAGACTTAATACAATCCTTGTCAAGATCAATGGCATGTTTTAAAGAAGTAGGAAAAAACACTCTTAAAATGTATGGAAAAATATGTGCAAAGTCTGTATCTGTAAAGGAGTTAACATCTGAAATATATAGAAAAGCTCGTACAACTCAATGGCAAAAAGCAAACAAACAAAAAAACAATTAAAAAATGAGAAAAGAGCTCAAATAGTCATTTTTTAATGATAGACATATGAAAAGCCAACAGTGAAAGAATAATCAGCATTACTCAAAATTAGGGAAATGCAAATTAAGCCACAATGAGTTATCACCTCACATTGTTAGAATGTCCATTATCAAAAAGACAAGAGAAAAAAAACACTGGCAAGAATCTGAAGAAATGGGAATCCTTGAGCTCTAATGGTGGAATTTTAAATGGGTAGGGCCACAATCCAAAATAGTATGGAGGGAACTCAATTATTGAAAATGGAACTATCTTATGATACAACAATTCCCCTTCTAGGAATATATTCAAAGAAATACGACCCAGAGGGATGGTATGGGGAGGGAGGAGGGAGGAGGGTTCAAGATGGGGAACACATGTATACCTGTGGCGGATTCATTTTGATATATGGCAAAACCAATACGATATTGTAAAATTAAAAAAAAACATAAAATAATTAAAAAAAAGAGAAATAAAACACTAATTGAGAATGATACCTGCGCTTCCATGTTCACTGAAGCACTAATTTCAATAGCCAAGAGATGGAAACAATTTTAGTGTCCACAGATGGATCAATGGATAAATAAGTTGTGATATTTATAGGCAGCAGAATATTATTCAGCCTTAATAAACCAAGGAAAGCCTATCATTTTCAACAACATTAACATATCTGGAGAGCATTATGCCATGTGAAAAAAAGTCAAACAGAGGAAGACAGATTCTGTATGATCCTATGTATATGAAAAATCTAAATGAAATCCAAATACATGGAAAAAGGGATGACACTTGTGGGTTCCATAACTGAGCGGTAGAAGCAGGATTAATTATGGAGGAAGGTGGTCTCAAAGCACAGATTTCCAGTTAAAAGATACGTGGTAGGGTTGTAATATACAATATGATTACTATAGCTAGCACTGCTGCATGACACATAAGAAAGCAGCTGGGAGAGTGAATCCTAAGAGACCTCATCACAAAAAGAATGATTTCTTTTCTTTGATTTCTTTTCTTTTTATTGTATCAATATGAGAAGATGAATGTTAAATGAGTCTATTGTGATTACATTATAAAATATGTTAATGAAACCATTATTCTGTACACAAGCATATACAGTTATGTATGTCAATTATTTTTGTAAAAAGGGGGGAAAAACTCTTTTCAGAAATCATGTTGGAAATTTTTTTTTATATAATCAGTTATTCTAAAATTCTTAGATGTGGACGAGAGAATTACTTTGTGAAGGAGAATTATCATGGGAGTGTGTGTGTGTATGTCTGTACGTGCTTAGTTGTGTCCAACTCTTTGTGACCCCATGGACCATAGCCTGCAAGTCTCCTCTACCCATGGTATTATCCAGGCAAGAATGCTGGAGTGAGTTGCCATTTCCTTCTCCAATCATGTGAGTAGAATCAGTTCAGTTCAGTCGCTCAGTCGTGTCAAACTTTTTGCGACCCCATGACTTGCAGCAAGCCAGGCCTCCCTGACTGTGGCTCAGATCATGAGCTCCTTATTGCCAAACTCAGACTTAAAGTGAAGAAAGTAGGGAAAACCATTAGACCATTCAGGTATGACCTAAATCAAATCCCTCATGATTATACAGTGGAAGTGAGAAATAGATTTAAGGGACTAGATCTGATAGACAGAGTACCTGATGATCTATGGACGGAGGTTCGTGACATTATAAAGGAGACAGAGATCAAGGCCATCCCCATGGAAAAGAATGCAAAAAAGCAAAATGGCTATCTGGGGAGGCCTTACAAATAGCTGTGAAAAGAAGAGAAGCGAAAAGCAAAGGAGAGAAGGAAAGATATAAGCATCTGAATGCAGTGTTCCAAAGAATAGCAAGAAGAGTTAAGAAAGCCTTCCTCAGTGATAAATGCAAAGAAATAGAGGAAAACAACAGAATGGGAAAGATTAGGGATCTCTTCAAGAAAATTAGAGATACCAAGGGGACATTTCATGCAAAGATGGGCTCAATAAAGGACAGAAATGGTATGGACCTAACAGGAGCAGAAAATATTAAGAAGAGGTGGCAAGAATACACAGAATAACTGTACAAAAAAGAGCTCCATGACCCATTAATAACGATGGAGTCATCACTCACCTAGAGCCAGACATCCTGGAATGTGAATCCAAGTGGGTCTTAGAAAGCATCACTACAAAAAAAGCTAGTGGAAGTGAAGGAATTCCAGTTGAGCTATTTGAAATCCTGAAAGATGATGCTCTGAAAGTGCTGCACTCAATATGCCAGCAAATTTGGAAAACTCAGCAGTGGCCATAGGATTGGAAAGGTCAGTTTTCATTCCAGTCCCAATGAAAGGCAATGCCAAAGAATGCTCAAACTACCTCACAATTGCACTCATCTCACACACTAGTAAAGTAATGCTCAAAATTCTGCAAGCCAGGCTTCAGCAATACATGAACTGTGAACTGCCAGATGTTCAAGCTTGTTTTAGAAAAGGCAGACAAACCAGAGATCAAATTGTCAACATCTGAGGGATCATGGAAAAAGCAATACAGTTCCAGAAAAACATCTATTTCTGCTTTATTGATTATGCCAAAGCTTTTGACTGTGTTGATCACAATAAACTGTGGAAATTCTGAAAAAGATGGGAAAACCAGACCACCTGACCTGCCTCTTGAGAAACCTATATGCATTTCAAGAAGCAACAGTTAGAACTGGACATGGAACAACAGACTGGTTCCAAATAGGAAAGGAGTACGTCAAGGCTGTATAGTGTCACCCTGCTTATTTAACTTATATGCAAAGTACATCATGAGAAACACTGAACTCGAAGAAACACAAGCTGGAATCAAGATTGCTGGGAGAAATCTCAATAATCTCATATATGCAGATGAAATCACCCTTATGGCAGAAAGTGAAGGGGAACTAAAAAGCCTCTTTATGAAAGTGAAAGAGGAGAGTGGAAAAGTTGGCTTAAAGCTCAACATTCAGAAAACGAAGATCGTGGCATCTGGTCCCATCTCTTCATGGGAAATAGATGGAGAAACAGTGGAAACAGTGTCAGACTTTATTTTTTTGGGCTCCAAAATCACTGCAGATGGTGACTGCAGCCATGAAACTAAAAGACGCTCATTCCTTGGATGAAAAGTTATGACCAACCTAGACAGCATATTGAAAAGCAGAGACATTACTTTGCCAACAAAGGTCTGTCTAGTCGAGGCTATTTTTTTTCCAGTGGTCATGTATGGATGCAAGAGTTGGACTGTGAAGAAAGCTGAGCACCGAAGTATTGATGCTTTTGAATTGTGATGTTGAAGAAGACTCTTGAGAGTTCCTTGGACTGCAAGGAGATCCTACCAGTCCATTCTAAAGGAGATCAGCCCTGGGTGTTCTTTGCAAGGAATGATGCTAAAGATGAAACCCCAAGTACTTTGGCCACCTCATGTGAATAGTTGACTCATTGGAAAAGACCCTCATGCTGGGAGGGATTGGGGGCAGGAGGAAAAGGGGATGACAGAGGATGAGATGGCTGGATGTCATCACTGACTAGATGGGTGGGAGGTGGATGAACTATGGGAGTTGGTGATGGACAGGGAGGCCTGGTGTGCTGTGATTCATAGGGTCACAAAGAGTCAGACACTACTGAGTGTCTCAGCTGAGTTAAATTCACCCATTCCAGTTCATTTTATTTCACTGATTCCTAGAATGTCAACGTTCACTCTTGCTATCTCCTGTTTGACCACTTCCAATTTGCCTTGATTCATGGACCTGACATTCCAGGTTCCTATGCAATATTGCTCTTTACAGCATCAGTCCTTGCTTCTATCACCAGTCACATCCACAGCTGGGTATTATTTTTGCTTTAGCTTCATCTCTTCATTCTTCCTGGAGTTATTTCTCCACTGATCTCCAGTAGCATATTGGGCACCTACCGACCCACGGCATTCCGCTTTCAGTATCCTATCATTTTGCCTTTTCATACTATTCATGGGGTTCTCCAGGCAAGAATACTGAAGTGGTTTGCCATTACCTTCTGCACATTCTGTCAGACCTCTCCACCATGACCCGCCTTTCTTTGGTGGCCTTACATGGCACGTCTTAGTCTCAGTGAGTTAGACAAGGCTGTGGTCCATGTGATCAGATTGGCTAGGTTTCTGTGATTATGGTGTCAATGTGTCTGCCTTTTGATGCCCTCTCGCAACACCTACCATCTTAGTTGGGTTTTTCTTACTTTGGACGTTGGATATCTCTTCACGGCTGCTCCAGCAAAGCACAGCTGCTGCTTCTTACCTTGGACGAGGTGTATCTCCTCACGGCCGCCCCTCCTTACCTTGAACGTGGAGTAGCTCCTCTCAGCACTCCTATGTCCATGCAGCTGCCACTCCTCGGACGTGGAATATATTAATCTAAGTTTGATATTGGTAAGGCAAATATATGATGATTGTCGTTAATGATATATTTGGATATATCTGTCTCATCTTTTCTTGTAACCTGTAAATTTTATCATCTTTCATTTTCTTATCTTGACATTCTTTCCTTTATTGATGACTTTTAAAAAATTTATTCTATTATTCCATGGTTGTTTTAGAGTTTTTATATGCCTATTTAACAATGAATCTAGTATCATCATTCCATCTCTCTTCATCCTTAGTAAAATAAAATATTTCATGAGTTATTATTATCAAATTTTATCTTGCTTTGTACTAAATCATTATTTTATACAGACAACCTATTTTTTTCAAAATTGTATAGCTCATGCACAGCTATATATTTTATGTCTGGAGTTCAATGATTATGTTATAACTAGAACTACTCAAGATACAGGCATGCATCTAAACAATGAGACTTTTAGTTCTAGACATTTTGCTCCACACAATTATAACCATGGAACATGTCATCTGATGTCAACCAAGGGCAGAGGGCCATTTGGAACCACAAGATGTTGCATTCATTGAGAACAGAGTAGAAGCTCAGGCCAACCATCATGTGAGTGGTGATTAGAAAGGTAAAATGTGAGTATTAGAACTCTGAAACACACAGAGCAGAAATAGTTTACTTATTTACCAGAATATTCCTGAAGTAGAATGTTTTGCTTTTTTATACTTCTAGTAGGATGGATAGACGCTGGTCTGCTAGGTGATCATAACAAACCAGGGGACTTAACAGAAATATTTTCTCAATACTCTAGAGGCTATATTTCTGAGACGAAGTTATCATCAGAGTTGGGTCCATCTGAGGCCTCTCTCCTTGGTCAAGGATGCCACCTTATCCTCTCTGTGTCCTCAGAGTCTTACTGTGTGTCTGCATTCAAATCTCTGCTTATGAGGATATTTGTTAGGTTGGATTAGAACTTAATCCAATGACATTTAACTTAAACACCTCTTTAAAGACCTTATCTGAAAATACAGTTCCGTTTTTAGGTCTGAGAATTCAGATTTCAGCACATTAATTTTGAGGCAGGGAGGAGGGAAAAATTCAACCCAAAACAAAACATTTTAGGATTATTGAATTATATAGAGTTCCAAGGTCAGACAAGCCCCTATCAAGGAAGCTACCCAGGATTCAAACCAAGGCTTCTTTGTCACCAGAGCCCATGTTTTTATGATGGAAGCCACCAACCAAAAAGGTCTCTAATATCCTAGAAAATTAGTAGTAATATCCTATGGATGATATAGCATTATTAGAATATATTTGCATAAGAAAGCCGTGGTATATATACACAATGGAGTATTAATCAGCCATTAAAAAATACATTTGAATGAGTCTAATGAGGTGGATGAAACTGGAGCCTATTATACAGAGTGAAGTAAGCCAGAAAGAAAAGCACCAATACAGTATACTAACGCATATATATGAAATTTAGAAAGACGGTAACAATAACCCCGTATGTGAGACCACAAAAGAGACACAGATGTATAGAACAGTCTTTTGGACTCTATGGGAGAGGGAGAGGGTGGGACGATTTGGGAGAATGACATTGAAACATGTATAATATCATATAAGAAACGAATCACCAGTCCAGGTTTGATGCAGGATGAAGGATGCTTGCGGCTGGTGCACTGGGATGACCCAGAGGGATGGTACAGGGAGGGAGGTGGGAGCAGAGTTCAGGATGGGGAACATGTGTATACACGTGGCAGATTCATTTTGATGTATGGCAAAACCAATACAATATTGTAAAGTAATTAGCCTCCAATCAAAATAAATAAATTTATTTTAAAAAATCAATAAAATAAAATAGAAAAAAAAATAAAAGAAATGTTTATCCAGTTATTTAGACTTATTTCCAATCTGAAGCAAAAATATATTATTACTTCCAGTGGCAAAACAAAGCTTACTAAAGTAAATGTATACATACAGGCAGAAAATGGTTTCCTAATACTCATTTCATGGAAAAGACTATTGCATGTAGCTCTTTCAATTCAAATATGAAGTTTAAGTTTATACATATTTATATAGTAAGACAGAGATAAATTTGTTTTGAAAAACCAAAATTTATCTGAAATCAGTATGGTTCACATTTATGGGTATGGTTGATTGCTTTCAAGCACTGCTTTGATGTCTCATTATCTTTGTTGATATATACATTTACTTTCCTCACAGAACAATTTTTATATATCCATTTTTAATATGTCAATTCATTTATGGGAAAACCTACCTAAAAGTCAAATCTGAATCCAGAAGGCTTACCTGCCGATGCCTGATGTGCCTTTTGTGACATCTGTGGGTTAGCACTTCTCCTGTAGCATTTCCTATCCATATGTACCTATACTGGAGTAGTAAATGGCAACCCACGCTAATATTCTTGCCTGGAAAACTCCATGGACAGAGGAGCCTGGCAGGCTGCTGTCCATTGTGTTGCAATGACTCGAATGCAGCTGAGCATACATGCACATATTACTATGTGACTGTTACATAGTCTAGAACTACAATAACATCATTTTCAATTGTCTTCCAAGGCCCATGTCAGACTTCACTAATTTTGAGACTTCCATTCAAGTCTCAGATAATAATATAATGGATAATATGGATTGTTAAGGACACTGAAATTATGGATTATTGATAAAAATAATAATAAACAAGTAAAAATATAATGTTATTTTACAAAAACATTGCACTCAGATTTTTCATAACAGTGATATTATTGAATATAATCATTTATATATCAAGAAAAATGAAATTGTCAATGAAAATTGTGGACAGTGGTAATAAGATCAATGAAAAAGGTGAAAAAAACAGAGTCCCTGTATACAGTTGCAAGATAAACCAGCTTTGCAAATGCTGTTATTCATACAGCTAGTATGTTTGTCTGTTTTTGAGGAAACTGAAGTCTCAGATTACCATCATCTGACTATTTACAGAAAAAATAAGGATATGTGAACATGTGCTATTCACCTGTTGAGTCAATAAGTTGAATTACAAGGTCATAATAGGTGAAAACTAATACCATCTGTGAGTTACACATGCCAGATCTTCCTAGTTGAGACAGGAGCTCTTAAATGCAAACACCATCCTTTACAAAAGATTTAGGCTTTGTACATTGACAGATTTTTAAACATTTAAAGATTGCATGATTATAATTCATTTATTTTTTTAATGTACTTTCTACTCTAATGTATTTTATTCAAACTAAATGGGACAGGGAATGTAAATATTACTTCCAAATCCCTAGTATATGACTGACTGTAATGCAGTCATACTTATATTTACCTTTAAATGTGCGTAAATTTTGACTCAAAGTCTCTTCCTGTCTCAGTTCAGTTCAGTTCAGTCGCTCAGTCGTGTCCGACTATTTGCGACCCCATGAATCGCAGCAGGCCAGGCCTCCCTGTCCATCACCAACTCCCAGAGTTCACTCAAACTCACGTCCATCAAGTCGGTGATGCCATCCAGCCATCTGATCCTCTGTCATCCCCTTTTCCTCCTGCCCCCAATCCCTCCCAGCATAAGAGTCTTTTCCAATGAGTCAAGTCTTTGCATCAGGTGACCAAAGTACTGGAGTTTCAGCTTTAGCATCACTGCTTCCAAAGAACATTTCCTGTATATACCATCATAATGTATGTAGCACAATGCTCAGTGTGCTGGTGTATACTTCCCCTGTGTATATTTTATAAAAATGTTTTAAGAACTACTGAATAGCAGACTGGGAGGCTTCTAGCTATTTATTGAATTATGTTAAATTAATTTTCTCAATCACAGTCATTTGGAATATTCATTAATGAGAAAGAAATGCTTATATAGCACAGTATGAATAAAGGACTTAAGTTATGACTTGCAAATGACATTTTAGTAGGAGGGAAAATTCAAGTTACTAGTTGAGTACTAAATAATTCCATAGGGGCAGACAGTAGGTATCTCAAGACTACATAGAAACAGTGCCAGAGTCTGAAGCACAGAATGATGTGTGGGTCATGACATCTTTCCTAGGGGCAGAGATATTTTTAAATGGCCCTAACTGATGTTTTTTAATGATCTTAGGATATTTAAAAATGGCCCTAAAGTTTTCCTTTAGGGTCACTTTGGTTTGAAACAGCCAAGATTCTATTAATATGATCCACTGATGAGATGGAAGAAATTCAATAATAAGCAACATCCACTGCCATTTTGCCAAACCTCTGGAGTTTTTCCATTAAATACCTAGGCTGAGTCTAAACACCAGTGCAAATGTCCAATGTTTATTACTTATTATGGCAGTAGCTTCAGGATTTAAGCAGGAAGCAAGGACCAACCACAGCAATCCTGCCCCTGAACCTAACTAAGAGAAATGTTCTCAACCACAAGAACTTATAAGAACAAAAACATAAACAAAACAACAAGAACTGTGAGACTGAACATAGCAGAAGCTGCCAAAGATGACTGTACAAGTCTGACTCAAATACAAATGTTTCAGTGGCTGAAAAACTGGGAATGCTTAGTTACCTAAAACTACTTCCCAAACACCCAAACTATTAATACATAGATTCTGTTTCATGAAACAGAATATTTGCTTAACTTACCCACCTTTTAAAATCCTTCACTTTGCTGAGTACTTATTCCCTTTACTTTGCTGAATACTAATCAAAGGACAATTTTATATGATAGTAACATCTTTTAAGACAATGGTTTAAGAATTCATGTGACTACAAAAGCTTCAAATTTGATTTTTTTTTAGTCTTCAATAAACTAACAAACATTATTTATATGGCCAACATTTATTTTTTTATGAATTATATATCACCAAATTACATTGCATATTTTGTCAAAATCTTTCATTCATCACTTTCAGTATGAAATTATACTATATCTAGTTTTATTATTGTTCCTAGTCTCACAATTTTAATGCTAACTACATACTTCAAAATGATATATTCTAAGTTCTTATCAGTTTAGCCATTCTTCAAGAAATTAGGTCAACTGGAAATTTTGAAAGGTATTCAATAAAATAAAGCATAAATTGAAATTTAAGAGAAACATACTCCAGATATACTCATAGTCATTCCAGGAAAAAATAGAAAGATACATATTAACTAGTCTGACACTTAAGCCTTATTGTACTTATTTCCATAATGGAGCTATGTTTCAAATAAAGATGCCTGTTAAGAAAGTCTGCTTAGTAAACCAAATATCTCAGAAAACACCAACTCAAGACAATCCCATTTGTCTCCATATCTGAGGCATGTTTTTCTTTAATGTTTAATCTTATGTGATGAGGTTGGAGAAATGTACTCAGGACATTAAGTAATAGTAAGGTCAAAATAAAAACATGGAAAGATAAGTCTGTTGAATATTTTTTTAAATATTGTAAGATAAAATAAAAAAATTACAGACCAAATTTCAAGCTTCAACCAAAAACGCAGACAGCTAGAAAGGATGTGTTTTCCATTAAAACTAACACATAACACTGGATGCTATACAACTTGATAACTTTCTGAACCTATCAGAGAGCTGGAGTTTAGAGCAGTTGCTGCTGCTGCTAAGTCACTTCAGTCGTGTCCAACTCTGTGCTACCCCATAGACGGCAGCCCACCAGGCTCCTCTGTCCCTGGAATTCTCCAGGCAAGAACACTGGAGTGGGTTGCCATTTCCTTCTCCAATGCATGAAAGTGAAAAGTGAAAGTGAAGTCGCTCAGTCGTGTCCGACTCTTAGCGACCTCATGGACTGCAGCCTACCAGGCTCCCCCGTCCATGGGATTTTTCAAGCAAGAGTACTGGAGTGGGGTGCCATTGCCTTCTCCGTTAGAGCAGTTACATACTCTGAAAGCGCAGGAAAGACAAGTTCCTCCTAACAACTATGAGATGCATATTTGGCCCACCTGTGTTAGAGCAAGGGCAGACTCCATGGATGGCACCCATAAGCAAGTAAAAACATAGCTAAAAAATTTAGTGGATTGTTTTTAGACCAGCATGACAGTACGGTAACTTTGGTAGCCACATATTCAAGGGAAGTTCACAGTGTTTTCCATGAATCAGCTTGAAGATGTGAACTTGACTTAAATACTGAGATTACGAACATTCTCCTGGAATAAGATGAATAAGGTTTTCATGAGGAAGTGATGCATTTCGTACTTAGAAAAGATGGAAATCATTGTGGGGAGGGGTTGGGAAACTGCTTTTAAATTGGCTTCCAAGTATTCCCCACCTCTTAGTATCCACCTCCTTGAGCAACCTCTCCTTTTGGGTGTCATGATAGAGTGATTTGTTTCTAATGATTAGAATACAGAAAGAGTGATAGGATGTTATTGTAGACTGAATGTTCATCCCCTCACCAAGTCCTGTGTCAGCTTTAATCCCCAATGTGATGGCATTTGGAGGTGGAGCCCTTAAGATGTAAGTAGAGTTATGAGATCATGAAGTGGGGTCCTCAGGATGGAATTAGTGCTCTTAATCAGTAGAGGTACTGGGAAACTTGCCCTCTCTTTTTTTCCATGTGAAAATACAGTGTGCACATGGCCATCCACAAGGTGGGAAGAGTGCACTTATTAGGATACTGTCATGATCTTGGCTTTTGGCCTCCATAACTGGGAGAAAATTAACTATTGCTGCTTAAGCCAGTGAGTCCATAATATTTTGTCACAATAGCTATAACAGAAAAAAACAGGTTTGAATTACAAAATTAGGTTATAAAGGAATATTAATTCAGTCTTGCTTTCTGGCGAACTACCATCAGGGAACTGAAGCCCTCAGTTCAACAGTCTATAGGAATCCAACCCTGGGAGTTAGCTTGGAATGAGGTTGAGTCTTCAGGTAAAAGTGCAGCCCAGCACAATTGTCAACTGCAAACTGTAAAAGATCTTGATACACAGGCCCCAGGAAGTAAAACCTGAACTCCTATTCATAGAAGCTATGAGTTATTGTGTGTGCAGTGCTATAACCTAAATTTAGGTCATTTGTGATGCAGTGATAGTGACCTAATTTTAGGTTATAGCACCACAGGGTGTGGACATCTGAGAAAGCATCCCTCTGTCATGCAGGCCTGAAAGAAGGCTGTGACCACTGCTGCCGAATCAGCCAGGAGCCCTGTCTGGA
This sequence comes from Bubalus kerabau, assembly GCF_029407905.1. NCBI lineage: Eukaryota > Metazoa > Chordata > Mammalia > Artiodactyla > Bovidae > Bubalus > Bubalus kerabau. The sequence continues at coordinate 4,824,247 of NC_073631.1, read as the reverse complement.
CCTTTCTCTCATACACAGTAATGGCTTCATATCTCTGGGAAAATGCAGCAAAGTGCAACTTCAATCCTCATGTGAAGACCGATTAAAATGGGCAGAACCTGGAAAGCATCTATCCCAGTAGACAATAGAAAACTTAAAGGCAAAAAAAAAAAAAAAAAAGCAGTCAATGTATTTAAAATAGATATTTTATTAGATGAACAAAAGTCTACACAAAGATAAATATATGAACACATTTAGAAAACTGTTAAAATAAGGGTAAAATTAAAATATTGTACAAAATATAATGTGCAAAGTAAAAACAGTAGCAAACTTTTGTGGGCTTATAGCATAATTAAAAATAAAACATGACAAAATAGTATAAATAAAACATAGAGTAATAAGGACTATACTATGTTAAGACTCTCATACTGTATGTAAAGCAGCATAATATTCATGAAGCTTGACTATGATTAATTTAAATGTACATTGTAAATCCTGAGGCAACAATTGAAAACTTTAAAATAAGGATGTAAAAATGATGAGTTAGTGATGGAGATAAAATTAAATCATAAAATCCAAAAGCAGGCAAACAAGGAAATCAGTGGTCAAAGAAGAGACTTAAAAATACACCAAATCATATCACTAGGCTATTTTATCAGATAAATCAACATTTTTATTAGATGAAATGATCTAAATATACCAATTTTAAAAACACAAGTTTAGTATTGCTTTAAAAAACCCACTTTAAACATAAATACATAAATAAGTTAAAATGATAGGGAAAGATGTACCTTGCAAACATTAACTAAAAGATGGCTGGAGCAGCTATATTAATTTCAGATGGAATAGGCTTCAAATCAAGGGAAGGTATCAGCAGATAAAGAAGGACAGTATCTAATGATAAAGAAATCAATTCTTCAGAAGATTATTAAAATCCTAAATGTGTATGCACCTAACAACAGAGCTTCATGATATATGAGTTAAAAACTGACAGAACTGAAAGGAAAAAAGGACAATTTACCAGTTTTATATGTTGCACCATACTCAAATAAGACTTATTCTAAGAGTGAAAGTCTGACATTGATGAAAGAATATCCACAGAATCAAAGGAAAATAATAGAGAATCCAGAAAAAAAATGTTTGTTTTCATAAATGGCTGTGTATTTTTCAACAAAAGTACAAAGCTACTAAATGGAGAAAAGATAGTCTTTTCAACAAATGTGTTGGAACATTTGGACATCCATATGCAAAGTAGCAACCCTTGATATATATTTCTTAGAATAAAAATTAAAAATCAATCATATGCTTAAGTGTAAAAACTAAAACATGATAACATTTCTAGAAGAAAACAAAACATAAAATAATTTTAGCTTTGGGTTAGATGAATATTTCTGAGCTATAATACCATCAACATTTTCTGCAAATTTAAAATTTTGATAAACAAGAGTTCATCAAAATTAAAACATTCTGGTCTTTAAAAGCCACTGTCAAAAAATGAAACAAAAAGATACACCTTAGAGAAAATATATAAAAAACACATTTCTGATAGCAGTTTTATATCCAGAATAAACAAAGAACTCACAACTCAATCACAGCAGGTAGATATTTGCTGAATGTGGACCCTGGTGTTGGCTTCAAAGGGCCACCACAGAGTTTTCTGTTCTCTGTTTTGAAGATAGAACTTTTTCACAGATGACTTATCATAATGAAATTCAATAATGTTATTTAATTTTTGCTTATAAAATGTTTCCTTCTATTTCCTTCTCAATCATTTTTCACTAGTAATCATTTAACAATATGTTTTTATTTATGCATTTTTATGTTTTATATGTTTTTTAAATGCTATTCTATGGAAAATAATGATTCTCAAAGTCCAATAAATTTTAGGAAATCAGCCATAATAAAATTAGTAGTTTCCAATTTTTTATGTACCACTTCTGATACAATGAGAATAAAATGGGTATTTAAAAATAAAACATGGTCATGGAAATAAAATAGACTTTTGAATTCTGTTTAGTTTTTTTAGTTGTTTTTTTTTGCGGGGGTGGGGGAGGTGGGCGGTGGGCATAGCCAATTAACAATATTGTGATAGTTTCAGGTGAACAGTGAAGGGACTCAGCCATGAACATACATGTACCCATTCTCATCCAAATGCCCCTTCCATCCAGGCTGGCACATAACAGTGAGCAGAGTTCCATGTGCTATACAATAGGCTTTTGTTGGTTATCCATTTTAAATATAGCAGTGTGTGAATGACCTTGCCAAATTCCATAACTATCCCTTCCCCGACGGCCACCATGAGTTCCTTTTCTAAGTCTGTTTCTCTTTCTGTTTTGTAGGTAAGCTCATTTGTATCATTTATTTTTAGATTCCACATATAAGAGACATCATATGATATTTCTTCTTCTCTGACTTACTTCACTCAGTATGACACTCTCTAAGTCCATTCTTGTTTCTACGAATGGCCTTATTTCATTCTTTCTAATGACACTAATATTCCATTGTATATATGTACAACATGTTCTTTATCCATTCCTATGCTAATGGACAGTTGAATCGTTTCCATGTATTAGCTATTACATATAGTGCTGCAATAAAATTTTTTTTCAGGCCATGTATTTCTCTGGATATATGCCCAGAAGTGGGATTACAGGGTCATATGGTACCTCTATTTTTAGTTTTCTTAGGGAATCTCCATAATTTTCTCCATAGTGGATGAACCAATTTACATTCTTACCAACAGGGCAGGAGGTATCCCTTCTCTCCACACCTCTACAGCATTTGTTTTGGATTTTTGATAATAGCCATTCTGACCAGTGTGAGGTTTGTATTTCATTTGTATTATATTTACATTATAGTTTTATTTGCATTCCTCTAGTAACTAGTGATGCTGAACATCATTTCATGTGGCTATTGGCCATCTGTATGTTCTCCTTAGAGAAATGTCTATTCAGGTCTACTGTCCATTTTTTGAATAGGTTGTTTGTTTTGATGCTATTAAGTGTCATAAATTGTAAATTTTAGAGACTAATACTTTAACATTCACAACATTTGAAAATATTTTCTCCAAATCTGTGGGTTGTCTTTGCATTTTTTTTTACTGATTCCTTTGCTGTGCAAAAGCTTTCAAGTTTATGTAGGTCTCATTTGTTCACTTTTGCTTTTATTTCCATTATTCTGGGGGATGGATTTAAAAAGATGTTGCTGTGATTTATGTCAGGAAGTGTTCCTTCCTATGTTTTCCTTTAATAATTTTATGGTGTCCAGTCTAACATTTAGGTCTTTAATACATTTTGAACTTATTTTTTTTGTGTATGGAGTTAAGGAATGATCTAATTTCATTTTTTAACATGTGGCTGTCCACTTTTCCAACCACCATTTTTTCAAGAGACTGTATTTCCAACATTGTGTAGTCTTACCTCCTTTGTCAAAGTTTAATTGACTATAGGTGAACGGGCTTATTCCTGGTTTTTTTACCCCATTCCACTGTTTATATTTCTATTTTTGTGTTAATATCATACTGTTTTGATGACTGTAGCTTTCTAGTCTCAAGTCAGGGAGCCTATTTCCTCCAACTATGTTTTTCTTTTACAAGATTGCTTTGATTATTTAGGGTCTTTTGTGTCTCCATACAAATTTCTAGATTTTCTTAAATTCTAGTGCTGTGAAAAATGCCATTGGTAATTTGATACAGATTGGATTGAATCTGTAGATTGCCTTGGCTAGTATAGGCATTTTAACAATATTGATTCTTCCAATCCATGGACATGATATATCTTTCCATTTTAAAACTCAACATTCAGAAAACTAAGATCATGGAATCTGGTCCCATCACTTCATGGCAAATAGAAAGGGAAACAATGAGAGATTTTCTTTTTGGGGGCTACAAAATCACTGCAGATGGTGACTGAAGACATGAAATTAAAAGGTGTTTGCTCCTTAGAAGAAAAGCTATGACCAACCTAGACAGCATATTAAAAAGCAGAGACATTACTTTGCCAACAAAGGTCTATCTAGTCAAAGCTATGGTTTTTCCAGTAGTCATGTATGGATGTGAGAGTTGGACTATAAAGAAAGCTGAGTGCCAACAAATTGATGCTTTTAAACTGTGGTGCTGGAAAAGACTCTTGAGAGTCCCTTGGAGAGCAAGCATATCCAACCACTCCATCCCAAAGAAAATCAGTCCTGAATATTCATTGGAAGGACTGATGCTGAAGCTGAAGCTCGAATACTTTAGCCACGTCATGTGATGAGCTGACTCATTTGAAAAGACCCTGATGCTGGGAAAGATTGAAGGCGGGAGGAGAAGGGGATGACAGAGGATGAGATGGTTGGATGGCATCACCAACTCGATGGATATGAGTTAGAGCAAGCTCCAGGAGTTGGTAATGGACAGGGAAGCCACTATTTAGTGACTGAACTATGTCTTCTTCGATTTCTTTCATCAATGTCTTGTAGTTTTGGGAGTACAGGTTTTTTTTTTTTTTTTTTTTTTGTCTCCTTAGATTAGTTTATTCGTAGATATTTTATTCTTTTTGATGTTGTGGTAAATGGAATTGCTTCTTGAATTTCTCTTTCTGATCTTTCATTGCTAGTGTATAGAAATGCAACAGTTTTCTCTGTATTAGTTTTGTAACCTGCAACTTTACCAAATTCATTCATGAGTTCTAGTAGTTGCCTGGTAGCATCCTTATGATCTTCTGTGTATAGTATCATGTCATCTGCAAATAGTGACAGTTTAACTTCTTCTTTTCCAATTTGCAGTCCCTTTACTTCTTTTTCTTCTCTGATTGCTGTAGATAGGACTTCCATATCTATGTTGAATAAAAGTGGTAAGAGTGGGCATCCTTGTCTTATTCCTGATCTTAGAAGAAATGTTTTCAGCTTTCTACCATTGAGTATGATGCTAACTGTAGGTTTGTCATATGTGGCATTTATTATATTGAGGTATGTACCCTCTATGCCCACATTCAGGAGAGTTTTTATCATAAACAGGAACTGCACTTTGTCAAAATCCTTTTCTGTATCTATGGAGATGATCATATGGTTTTTATTCTTCAATTTGTTCATATCATCCATCATATTGATTGATTTGCCAGTGTTGAAAAATCCCTGGGATTGTTGCATTCATCCCTGGGATGAATCCCACTTGATCATCATGTGTGATTTTTTTAATGTATTATTGGATGTAGATTGCTAGTATTCTGTTGAGGATTTTATATCTATGTTCATCAGTAATATTGGCCTGTAACTTTCTTTTTTGTGTGTGTGGTATCTTTGTCTGGTTTTGTTATCAGGGTGATGGTTACCTCATAAAATTTCCTGGGATATTTTTTTCCTGTGACTTTTTGGAACAGTTTCAGAAGTATAGGTGCTGATTCTTCTCAAAATGCTTGCTAAAATTCTCCTGTGAAGCCATCAGGCCCTGAACTTTTGTTTGTTGGGAGATTTTTAATTACAGTTTAAATTTCAGTGCTTGTGATTGATCTGTTCACATTTTCTATTTTTTCCTGGTTCTGTCTAGAAAGACTGTACCTTTCTAAGAATTAGTCCATTTCTTCCAGGTTGTCTGTTTTATTGCCATACTGTTGTTAATAGTAGTGTCTTATGATTCTTGGTATTTCTCTGTAGTCAGTTGTAACTTCTTTTTTTTTTTTTTTTTAACCATTTTACTAACTTGAGTCCTCTCTTTTTTTTTTTTTCTTGATTAGACTGGATAATAATTTATCAATCTTTTTTTATGTTTTAAAAGAACAAGCATTTAGTTTCATTGATCTTTGCGATTGTTTTATTTGTCTCTATTTCATTAATTTCTGTTCTGATCTTTATGATTTCCTTCCTTCTACTAGATTTAGGTTTTGTTTGTTCTTCTTTCACTAGTTGTTTTAGGTGTAAGGTTAGCATGTTTGTTTGAAATTTTTCTAGTCTCTTGAGGTAAGATTGTACTGCTATAAACTTCCCTCTTATAACAGCTTTTGCTCCATCCCATAAGTTTTGGACTATTGTGCTTTCATTTTCCTTTGTCTCTAAGTATTTTTTTTTTATTTCTTTGATTTATTCAATGGTTGGATAGTAGCATATTGTTTAGCCACCATGTTGTTTATGTTTCTTAGAGTTGTTTTCTTGTATTTTATTTCTAATCTCTTAGTGCTGTGGTCAGAAAAGATGCGTGATATGATTTTGATTTTCTTATATTTACCAAGGCTCGCCTTGTGGTCCAGTATGTGGTCAATATTGGAGAATGTTCCATGTGCACTTGAGAAAAATGTGTGTTCGTGTGCTTTTTGGTGGAATTCTCTAAAAATATCAATCAAGTCCAATTATCTAAAGTGTCATTTAAGGGTTGTGTTTCCTTATTGATTTTCTATCTGGATGATCTGTCTGTTGATGAGAGTAGGGTATTAAAGTCCCCCACTATTATTGTGTTGCTGTTGATTTCTCCATTTATGGTTTTTAGCATTTGCCTTATATATTGAGGTGCTTCTCTATTGGGTACATAAACATTTATAATTGTTGTATCTTTTTCTTGGGTTCAACCCTTGATCATTATGTATTCTTCTTTGTCTCTTATAAAAGTCTTTGATTTGAAGTCTATTTTGTTTGATATGAGTATTGCAACTCCTGCTTTCTTATGATTTCCATTTTCATGGAACCTTCTCCCATCCTCTTTCAGGCTGTTAAGTGTCTGTAGGTATGAAGTGAGTCTCTTATAGACAACATATATATGGGTCTTTTTTTTTTCATCAACTGAGCCAGTCTATGTCTTTTGGTCAGTGCATTTTTTTTTATATTAATGTTTAAGGTAATTATCAATAGGTATGACCCTGTTAGTATTTTGTCCATTGTTTTGTGTTTATTTTTTTCAGATCATATCCTTTTATTGTGTTTCATGCCTAGGGAAGTTCCTTTAGCATTTGTTGTAAAAGTGGTTTAATGGTGCTGAATTCTCTTAACTTTTGCCTGTCTGGAAAGCTTTTGATTTCTCCTTCAAATCTGAAGGAGTCATGCTAGGTAGAGTATTCTTGGTTGCAGGCTCCTTTTCATCACTTGGAATATATCATGCCATTCCCTTCTGGCTTGTAGAGTTTCCGCTGAGAAATCAGGTGATAACATTATGAGTTTTCTCTTGTATGTTATTTTTCTTGTTTCAATGTTATTTTTAATAATTTATATTTGTCTTTAATTTTTGTAAGTTCAATTACTATGTGTCTTGGTGTGTTCCTCCTTGGGTTTATCCTGCCTGGGACTCTCTGTGGTATCTAGACATGGATGACTTGTTTCCTTTCCCATGTTGGGGGATTTTTAAGCTATCACCTCTTCAAATATTTTCTTGTTCACTTTCTGTCTTCTCCTGAGACTCCTACAATGTGAATATGGGTGCACTAAATGTTGTCTCAAAGCTTTGCTAAGCTTCTTGATGTCTTTTAATTCTTTTTTTCTATATTCAGTTTTGAAGCCTTGAGTTCCACCATTCTATCTTCCAGGTCACTTATTCCTTCTTCTGCCTCAGTTACACTGCTATTAATTTCTTCTAGTGCATTGTTCATCTCCATTTGTTTGTTCGTTAGATCTTTTAGGTCCTTAGTAAACATTCCTTGCATCTTCTCAACCTTTACCTCCAATCTTTTTTTTACCTCCAATCTTTTTTCTGAGATTCTGAATCATCTTTACTATTATTATTCTGAACTGTTTTTCTGGAAGATTGCTGATCATTTCATTTAGTTGTTCTTCTGCATATTGATCTTGTACCTTCATTCTTATTTCTTTTCATTTTGGGAAGCTTTCTCTGATTGTAGTTTTAGTTTTGGAGGCTGATAGGACTGAGAAACCTGTATGAAGGTCATGAAGCAAAAGTTAGAACAGGACATGGAACAAAAGACTGGTTCCAAATAGGAAAAGGAGTACGTCAAGGCTGTATATTGTCACCCTGCTTATTTAACTTCTATGCAGAGTACATCGTGAGAAATGCTGGGCTGGAAGAAACACAAGCTGAAATCAAGATTGCCAGGAGAAATATCAATAACCTCAGATATGCAGATGACACCACCCTTATGGCAGAAAGTGAAGAGGAACTAAAAAGCCTCGATGAAACTCAAAGTGGAGAGTGAAAAAGTTGGCTTAAAACTCAACATTCAGAAAACGAAGATCATGGCATCTGGTCCCATCATTTCATGAGAAATAGATGGGGAAACAATGGAAACAGTGTCAGACTTTATTTTGGGGGGCTCCAAAATCATTGTAGGTGGTGACTGCAGCCATGAAATTAAAAGACGCTTACTTCTTAGAAGGAAAGTTATGACCAACCTGGATAGCATATTCAAAAGCAGAGACATTGCTTTGCCAACAAAGGTCCGTCTAGTCAAGGCTATGGTTTTTCCAGTAGTCATGTATGGATGTGAGAGCTGGACTGTGAAGAAGGCTGAGCACCAAAGAATTGATGCCTTTGAACTGTGGTGTTGGAGAAGACGCTTGAGAGTCCCTTGGACTGCAAGGAGATCCAACCAGTTCATTCTGACAGAGATCAGCCCTGGGATTTCTTTGGAAGGAATGATGCTAAAGCTGAAACTCCAGTACTTTGGCCACCTCATGCAAAGATTTGACTCATTGGAAAAGACTCTGATGCTGGGAGGGGTTGGGGGCAGGAGGAGAAGGGGACGACAGAGGATGAGATGACTGGATGGCATCACTGACTCGATGAATGTGAGTCTGAATGAACTCCAGCAGTTGGTGATGGACAGGGAGGCCTGGCGTGCTGCAAATCATAGGGTTACAAGGAGTCGGACACAGCTGAGCGACTGAACTGAGGATTGTAGTTTTTATTTCCTCTCTCTGCCCTCTGCTAGATGAGAATAAGAGGCTTCTGTAAGCTTCCTTATAGTGTGACTCACGGTGGAGAAAAGTGGGTCTTGCTCTCAGTTCAGTTCACTCACTCAGTCCTGTGTGACCCTTTGAAGTCATATCCATTGAGTCACTGATGCCATCCAACCATCTCATCCTCTTGTCTTCTCTTCCTGCCTTCAATCTTTCCAGGAATCAGGGTCTTTTCCAATGAGGCAATTGTTCACATCAGGGAGCCAAGTTATTGGAGCTTCAGTTTCAGCATCAGTCCTTCCAATGAATATTCAAGACTGATTTGCTTTAGTATTAACTGGTTGGATCTCCTTGGAGTCCAAGGGACTCTCAAGAGTCTTTTCCAACACCACAGTTAAAAACTTCAATTCTTTGTCACTCAGTTTTCCTTATAGTCCAACTCTCACATCCATACATGACTGCTGAAAAGACCATAGCTTTGACTAGATGGACATTTGTTGGCAAAGTAATGTCTCTGCTTTTTAATATACTGTCTAGGTTGTTCATAGCACTTCTAAGAAAGAGCAAGTTTCTTTTAATTTCATGTTTTCAGTCACCATCTGCAGTGATTTTGTACCCCCCCAAAATAAAATATCTAACTGTTTCCATTGTTTCTTCATCTACTTGCAATGAAGTGATAGGGCTGGATGCCATGATCATAGTTTCTTGAATGTTGAGTTTAAGCCAGCTTTTTCACTCACCTCTTTCACTTTCATCAAGAAACTCTTTAGTTCTTCATTTTCTGCCATAAGGATGGTGTCATCTACATATCCGAGGTTACTGATATTTCTCAAAGCAAATTAATTACAGACTGTGCTTCAACTAGCACAGCATTTTGCATGATGTACTCTGCATCAGATGAGATCAGATCAGATCAGTTGATCAGTCGTGTCAGACTCTTTGCGACCCCATGAATCACAGCACACCAGGCTTCCCTGTCCATCACGAACTCCCGGAGTTCACCAAGACTCCGGTCCATCGAGTCAGTGATGCCATCCAGCCATCTCATCCTCTGTCATCCCCTTCTCCTCCTTCCCCCAATCCCTCCCAGCATCAGGGTTTTTTCCAATGAATCAACTCTTCGCATGAGGTGGCCAAAGTACTGGAGTTTCAGCTTTAGCATCATTCCTTCCTAAGAAATCCCAGGGCTGATCACCTTCAGAATGGACTGGTTGGATCTCCTTGAACACCAAGGGACTCTCAAGAGTCTTCTCCAACACCACAGTTCAAAAGCATCAATTCTTCGGTGCTTAACTTTCTTCACAGTCCAACTCTCACATCCATACATGACCACAGGAAAAACCATAGCTTTCACTAGATGAACCTTTGTTGGCAAACTAATGTCTCTGCTTTTGAATATGCTGTCTAGGTTGGTCATAACTTTCCTTCCAAGGAGTAAGTGTCTTTTAATTTCATGGCTGCAATCACCATCTGTAGTAATTTTGGAACTCAGAAAAATAAAGTCTGACACTATTTCCACTGTTTCCCCATCTATTTCCCATGAAGTGATGGCACCGGATGCCATGATCTTCATTTTCTGAATATTGAGCTTTAAGCCAACTTTTTCACTCTCCACTTTCACTTTCAACAAGAGGCTTTTGAGTTCCTCTTCACTTTCTGCCATAAGGGTGGTGTCATCTGTATATCTGAGGTTATTGATATTTCTCCCAGCAATCTTGATTCCAGCTTGTGTTTCTTCCAGTCCAGCATTTCTCATGATGCACTCTGCATAGAAGTTAAATAAGCAGGGTCACAATATACAGTCTTGACGTACTCCTTTTCCTAATTGGAACCAGTCTATTGTTCCATGTCCAGTTCTAACTGTTGCTTCCTGACCTGCATACAAATTTCTCAACGGGCAGATCAGGTGGTCTAGTACTCCCATCTCTTGAAGAATTTTCCACAGTTTATTGTGATCCACACAGTCAAAGGCTTTGGCATAGTCAATAAGGCAGAAATAGATGTTTTTCTGGAACTCTCTTGCTTTTTCCATGATCCAGTGGATGTTGGCGATTTGATCTCTGGTTCCTCTGCCTTGTCTAAAACCAGCTTGAACATCAGGAAGTTCACGCTTCACATATTGCTGAAGCCTGGCTTGGAGTATTTTGAGCATTACTTTACTAGCGTGTGAGACGAGTGCAATTGTGCGGTAGTTTGAGCATTCTTTGGCATTGCCTTTCTTTGGGATTAGAATGAAAACTGACCTTTTCCAGACCTGTGGCCACTGCTGAGTTTTCCAAATTTGCTGGCATATTGAGTGCAACACTTTCACAGCATCATCTTTCAGGATTTGGAATAGCTCAATTGGAATTCCATCACCTCCACTAGCTTTGTTTATAGTGATGCTCTCTAAGGCCCACTTGACTTCACATTCCAGGATGTCTGGCTCTAGGTCAGTGATCACACCATCGTGATTATCTGGGTCGTGCTCTGCATAAAACTTGAATAAGCAAGGTGGCAATATATTTCCTTCCCAATTTGGAACTGGTCTTTTTTCTATGTACAGTTCTAACTATTGCTTCTTGACTTGAATACAAATTTCTCAGGAGGCTTTTAAGGTGGTCTGGCATTCCCATCTCCTTTAGAATTTCTCCAATTTGTTGTGATCCATACAGTCAAAAGTTTTGGCATAGTCAATAAAGCTAAATAGAACTCTCTTGCTTTTTACACGATCCAATGGATGTTGGCAATTTGATCTCTGGTTGCTTGGTATTTTCTAAATCCAGGTTGAACATCTGGATGGTCCATATACTGTTGGAATCTGGCTTGCAGAATTTTGAGTACTACTTTGCTAGTGTGTGAGATGAGTGCAATTATGCGGTAGTTTGAGCATTCTTTGGCATTGCCCTTCTTTGAGATTGGAATGAAAACTGACCTTTTCCAGCACTGTTGCCACTCCTGAGTTTTCCAAATTTGCTAGCATATTGAGTGCAGCAGTTTCATAGTATCATCTTTTAGGATTTGAAATAACTCAGCTGGAATTCCATCACCTCCACTAGCTTTGTTGGTAGTGACGCTTCCTAAGGCCCATTTGATTTCAGTTTCCAGATTGTCTCATTTTAGGTGAGGGATCACTCCATCATGGTTAACCAGGCCATGAACATTTTTTTTTTGTTATTGTTTTGTATAGATTTTCTGTGGATTCTTGCCACCTCTTCTTTATATCTTCTGCTTCTGTTAGGTCCATATCATCTCTGTTCTTTATTGTACCCATCTTTGGATGAAATGTTTTCTTGGTATCTATAATTTTCTTGAAGAGATCCCTTGTCTTTCCCATTCTGTCATTTTCCTCTATTTTTTTGCACTGATCACTGAGGAAGGCTTTCTCATCTCTCCTTGCTATTTGGAGTTCTGAATTCAGATGGATATATCTTTCCTTTTCTCCTTTGCCTTTGGCTTCTCTTCTTTTCTCAGATATTCATAAGGCCTCCTCAAGCAACAATTATGATTTTTGCATTTCTTTTTCTTGGGGGTGATCTTGATCCCTGCCTCCTGTACAATGCCATGAACCTCCATCCATAGTTCTTCAAGTATCTGTCTACCATATCTAATCACTTGAATCTATTTGTTACATATACTCTATAATCATTAGGGATTTGATCTAGGTCATATCTTAATGGTCAATGGGAAAGTGGTTTTCCCTACTTTCTTCAATTTAATTCTGAATTTGGCAATACAAAATTAATGATCTGAACTACAGTCAGGTACAGGTCTTGTTTTTACTGACTGTATAAAGCCTTTTTCCATCCTTGGCCAAAAAGAATATTTTCAATCTGATTTTGGTATTGAACATGTAGTGATGTCCATATGTAGAGTACTCTCTTATGTTGTTGGAAGAGGGGGTTTGCTATGATTAGTGTGTTCTCTTGGAAAAAATTCTGTTAGCCTTTGTCCTGATTCATTTTGTGATCCAAGGCCAAATTTGCATGTTGCTCCAGGTGTTTCTTGACTGTCTATTTTTTCATTCCTGTCCCCTATAATGAAAAGGACATCTTTTTTGAGTGTTAAGTCTAGAATGTCCTGTATGACTTCATAGGACCATTTAACTTTTTCAGCATTACTGATTGGGGCATAGACTTAGATTACTGTGGTATTGAATGGTTTTCTTGAAAATGAACAGAGATCATTCTGTCATTTTTTGAGGATGCACCCAATTACTACATTTCAGATTCTTGCTTACTATGAGGGCTACTCCATTTCTTCTAAGGTATTCTTGCTCACAGTTGTAGATATAATGGTCATCTGAATTAAATTCACCCATTCCAGTACATTTTACTTCACTAATTTCTAAAGTGCTGATGTACACTCTTGCCATCTCCTGTTTGACCTTTTCCAATTTACTTTAATTTATGGATATAACATTCCAGGTTCCTATAGAATAGTGTCTTTTAGAGCATCAGACTTTACTTCCATCACCAGTCACATCCACAACTGGCATTGTCTTTGCTTTGACTCAATCTCTTCCTTCTTTCTGGGGTTATTTCTCCACTCTTCTCTGGTAGCATATTGGTCACCTAGAGACCCAGGGATTTCATCTTTATTGGCCTATATTTTTACCTTTTCATACTGTTCTCAAGGCAATAATGCTGAAGTGTTTTGCCTTTCCCTTCTTCAGTGGACCATGTTTTATCAGAACTTTCCACCATGACCTGTCCTTCTGGAGTGGCCCTACATTCATGGCTCATAGTTTCATTCAGTTAGACAAAGCTGTGGTCCATATGGTCAGTTTGATTAGTTTTCTGTGATTGTGGTTTTCATTCTATGTGCTCTCTGAGGGAAAAGTATAAGAGGCTAATGGAAGCTTTCAGATGGGAGAGACTGATTCTAGGAGAACTGGGTCATGCTTTCATATGGGGGCTGCATGGAGCTGGAGCAGCAACTGCGCAGTGCTGGAGTGGTGGCTACATGGCATTGGAGTGACTTTGAGGAGATGCCCATTGACCAAGGGCAAAGGAGAAGCCTCAGCAAGATGGTAGGAGGGGCAAAATCATCTTTAGAGTCAAACCCCATACCAGCCAGAAGCACTAAGAGGGCTCAAACAATCCTTGTGTGCAACAGAACCCAGAAATCCCACAGAGACTGAGACAGAACATTATTTGAATATCTCCTGTGGAGGTACAGGTCAGCAGTGGACTGCCATAGGGGCTGGGGCTCTGGGTGCAGCAGACTAGGGTATGTCATAAGCCCTTTTGGAGGAGGTCACCATTAACTCCAACTACCAGAACCTACAAAGGCTGGAAAATAGACTCTTAGAGGGAACAAACAGAACATGTGTGCACCAGGACCCAGGAGAAAGGAGTAGTGACCCTACAAGAGGCTGACCAAGACTTGCTAATGAGTGTCCAGGAGTCTCTGGAAGAGGCATGGGTTGGCAGTGTCCTGCTGCAGGGTTGGGGGAACTGAGTGTGGCAGTGTATTCAAGGGACCCTTTGAAGGAGGTGGCCATTATCTACATTGCTTCCACCATAGTTTCAGATCAGATCAGATCAGATCAGTTGCTCAGTCGTGTCCAACTCTTTGCAACCCCATGAATCGCAGCACGCCAAGCCTCCCTGTCCATCACCAACTCCTGGAGTTCACTGAGACTCACGTCCATCGAGTCAGTGATGCCATCCAGCCATCTCATCCTCTGTCATCCCCTTCTCCTCCTGCCCCAAATCCCTCCCAGCATCGGAGTCTTTTCCAATGAGTCAACTCTTTGCATGAGGTGGCCAAAGTACTGGAGTTTCAGCTTTAGCATCATTCCCTCCAAAGAATTCCCAGGGCTGATCCCCTTCAGAATGGACTGGTTGGATCTCTTTGCAGTCCAAGGGACTCTCAAGAGTCTTCTCCAACACCACAGTTCAAAAGCATCAATTCTTCGGCGCTCAGCCTTCTTCACAGTCCAACTCTCACATCCATACATGACCACAGGAAAAACCATAGCCTTGACGAGACGAACCTTTGTTGGCAAAGTAATGTCTCTGCTTTTGAACATGCTATCTATGTTGGTCATAACTTTCTGCCGGGGTCCAGCCCCGGCTGATCCAGGGTATTCGAAGGAGAGACGGCATAGGCGACCTATTTATTTAAATATTATCAAAGATATAAACAGTAATAGAATGAGGATAGCTCAGTAGGAAAATTCAGTGGAGCAAAGAGGCTGAGTAGCTTGGTTTATGTGGGAGACCAATAAAACTTCAAGACAAGAAGTTTGCACCACTTACGTAGGCCACAGGTGTCCTTCCGTTCTCCCGAAGGAGAGGAGACACTGAGGCCTCCCTGGTCGGATCTTAGAAGCCCAGGCATAATTAGCAAGCATGGCCGGTTCCGTGCTCCAGATGGAGACTCAGCCAGAAATTGGGAGAGAGAGCGACATGGGGAGACCAAGCTTCAGTGAACAAGACCCACACTTTATTTTCCAAAGTAGTTTTTATACCTTAAGTTATGCATAGAGGATAATGGGGGAAGGGGTAGAGTCATGCAAGGACAGCAGTTCCTGGTTCTAATCGAAGCCAGGCTTTCAAACTTATCATATGCAAAAGTTCAGGTGATTTACATCATGTTCTGGCCAGGAGGCCTGTTAACATTTTAAGAAACTTATTTTTCTCTAAAGGTGATTATTCCAAAGTCAGGCACCAGCCTCCAAAAAAGCATTGAACAAAGCTGCATTCCTATAGGGCAAAGGTGAGGTGGGCTAAATCAAGAAAAGGATTAACTCAAGGGTCCAAGGTTACAAACATTGAGGCTACTACTTACATTTCTATACACCCATTATATCAATCAATACACTGCCAAGGACACAGTAGGTAAGGGGTATGGAGACTTAGCAGCAAACATTGGCCCAATAAGTGAAAAACCCTTCACCAATACAATTTCTAATCAATCTTTTAACTACTCAAAGGAATCTGTGTTTAGACAGTTTAGAACATCTCCTGCCTCTCACAGTTGGGAGGCTCTGAACAATCACATGTGGCCGGAAAAACCTATTCAGGCAGGCTAGAGGATTTCCAAATGAGTTTGTAGGTTGAAACACTTTCACACCCAGGAATTATTAACTGGAGCTGTAAGCTAACTCTTTTTTCAGAGAGAGGTAATGGGGGACAGCCCCCATAAAGTCAGAGGTGTAGGTGAAAGCACAAAGCAGAAAGTAGGCAGACTCTGGTTTGGGGGGTAGATGCTTGAGAATTTCCAGGGGGACTCCTGAGGCTCAATCCCGTCTTTGCGTATGCCGAGCCTCCTTCCTCATGACCTTTGTCATGGGCGGAGTTCCTCATGCTGGCTCCCGGCAGTGATAGAATTCCAGTTGAGCTATTCCAGATCCTGAAAGATGATGCTGTGGAAAGTGCTGCACTCAATATGCAATATGAACATGCTATCTAGGTTGGTCATAACTTTCCTTCCAAGGAGTAAGCGTTAAATAACAGGCAGGGAACACAGCCCCACTCATCAACAGAAAATTGTATTAATTTGCTGAGCATGGCCCTATCCATCAGAACAAGATCCAGTTTCCCCCTCAGTCAGTCTCTCCCATCAGGAAACTTCCATAAGCCTCTTATCCTTCTCTATCAGAGGGCAGACTGACTAAAAATCCACAATCACAGAAAACTAACCAATCTGATCACAAGGACCACAACCTTGTCTGGCTCAATGAATCTATGAGCCATTCTGTGTAGGGCCACCAAAGACAGAAGGGTCATAGTGGAGACTTCTGACAAAATGTGGTCCACTGGAGAAGGGAATGGCAAACAACTTAAGTATTCTTGCCTTGAGAACCCCATGAACAGAATGAAAAGGGAAAAAAAAAAAAAAAAAAAAGAGGACAGCGAAAGATGAACTTCCCAGGTTAGTAGGTGCCCAATATCTCCACCGGAGATCAGTGGAGAAATAACTCCAGAAAGAATGAAGAGACAGATCCAAAGCAAAAACAACACCCAGTTGTGGATATGACTGAAAATAGAAGTAAAGTCCGATGATGTAAAGGGAAACATTGCACAGGAGCCTGGAACGCTAGGTCCATGATTCAAGGCAAATTAGAAGTGGTCAAACAGGAGATGGCAAGATTGAGCATCAACATTTTATGAATCAGAGAACTAAAATGGACTGGAGTGGGGAAATTTAGCACAGATTACCATTATATCTACTACTGTGGGCAAGAATCCCTTAGAAGAAATGGAGTAGCTCTCATAGTCAACAAACGAGTCCAAAATGTAGCACTTGTATGCAATCTAAAAATTACAGAATGATCTCTGTTCTTTTCCAAGGCAAGCCTTTAACTGTGTGGATCACAATAAACTGTGCAAAATTCTGAAAGAGATGGGAATACCAGACCACCTGACCTGCCTTTTGAGAAACCTATATACAGGTAAGGAAGCAACAGTTAGATCTGAACATGGAACAACAGACTCATTCCACATAGGAAAAGGAGTACATCAAGGCTGTATAGTGTCACCCTGCTTATTTAACTTTTATGCAGTGTACATCATGAGAAATGCTGGACTGGAAGAAACACAAGCTAGAATCAAGATAGGCGGGAGAAATATCAATAACTTCAGATATGCAGATGACACCTCCCTTATGTGAGAAAGTGAAGAGGAACTCAAAAGCCTCTTGATGAAAGTGAAAGAGGAGAGTGAAAAAGTTGGCTTAAAGTTCAACATTCAGAAAACGAAGATCATGGCATCTGGTCCCATCACTTCAATGGAAATAGATGGGGAAACAATGGAAATACTGTCAGATTTTATTTTGGGGGGCTCCAATTTAACTGCAGATGGTGATTGCAGCCATGAAATTAAAAGATGCTTACTCCTCGGAAGGAAAGTTATGACCAACCTAGATAGCAAATTGAAAAGCAGAGACATTACTTTGTCAACAAAGATCTGTCTAGTCAAGACTATGGTTTTTCCAGTAATCATGTATTGATGTGAGAGTTGGACTGTAAAGAAAGCTGAGTGTCAAAGAATTGATGCTTTTTTTTTTTTAACTTTACAATATTGTATTGGTTTTGCCATATATCAACATGAATCTGCCACAAATATACACGTGTTCCCCATCCTGAACCCTCCTCCCTTCTCCCTCCCCATACCATCCCTCTGGGTGGTCCCAGTGCACCAGCCGCAAGCATCCAGTATCATGCTATGGTGTTGGAGAAGACTCCTGAGAGTCCCTTTCACTGCAAGGAGATCCAACCAGTCCATCTTAAACAAGATCAGTCCTGGGTATTCATTGGAAGCACTAATGTTCAAGCTGAAACTCCAATACTTTGGCTACTCAATGCGAAGAGCTGACTCATTGGAAAAGACCCTGATGCTGGGAAAGATTGAGGGCAGGAGAAGAAAAGGACGATGGAAGATGAGATGCTTGGGTGGCATAACTGACTCAGTGGACATCAGTTTGGCTGAACTCGTGAGTTGGTGATGGACAGAGAGGCCTGGCGTGCTGCAGTTCATGGGTACTCAAAGAGTTGGATACACCTGAGGAACTGAACTGAATATTTAAATTTGAAATTATTACATATATTTTCAAAGTTCTGAAGTTAACAGTAAATTAAATGTTAATAGGTGCTACAGGATGTATTTGCATCTAGTGAAACACAGTTAAAGAAGCATAAATAGTGTAACTAAATGTAAAAGTTTAATTACAAGCTCACTTTCCAATATCCTCATTAAAAAAAAAAAAAAAGCAATTATTGGCCTCAAAACCTTCAGTAAATTACCTAACCAAGATGGTGAAAATCACTGAGCTGTTCCAATCAAACACACACACACAAATACAATTAAACACTTAGTTTTTAACCTAAAATTTTAACCTTTTAATATGTTAGGTTAAAATAGAGGATCAGTAATACATTTCAGTAAGGTGTTATTGCTCTGATAACAGCAATAGCACAGATTTGCATTTATTTTTCTTTGAAAATAGGCTCAGAACCTGGGAATGAAGGCACAGGGAAAAAGTAGACTGGAAAAAAAAAAAAAAAAAGAAGCCCAGAAAGTTAGACTAAACCAGATAAATTCCTTCATACTAGGACTATTTAGGTTATTCTTAGAATAAGGAACATGGATGAGATAAATAACTCCAGACTATTAAAAAAAAAAAAAAGCTAATAAATGAGTACACCAAAGTTGCCCAAAACTAGATCAATTAAAAAGATAGTAGTGAACAATATGACAATAAAATTAGAAACCAATTCCATTTTAAGCAATATAAGCAGTAAAACACTTAGGATCACATTTAACCAAACAAGTGCAAATCTAATGCACTGAAAACTACAAAACATTATTGAAATAAACAAAAGACAATCTAAATAAATAGAAATACAAACTATATTCATGTAGTGGAAGATTCAGTGATCTTAAGAGGATAATATTCTCAAGATCCAATGTGATTCTTATCAAAATTATGTTATTTTGCATAAAGATATAACCTGATATAAAAATCCATGTAGAAAAGCAAGAGAGACTTAGCCTAGTCAGAATTATACTGCGAAACAAAAAAAAGCAAAAATGGGTTCATACACTTCCTGATTTCAAAAATTACAGGAAAATTACAGGAGTTGATATAATGTAGCAGTTATAAGAATATGCATGCAGAGCAATGGAATAGAATAGAAAGTGCAGAAATAAACTCAAGATTTTTGACAATTTTCCAAAACCATTCAAGGAGAAAAGAATAGTTTTTTTCAACAAATGTTACTGGAACAACTGTATATCTACATGTGAAAGAATGAATTTGAAGCCATCCCTCACACTATATATATAAATTAATTCAAATTGCATCAAAGAGCAAAATGTAATAGCTAAAACTATAAAAATTTTAAAAGAAAATGTAAATCTTTTTGACTATGCATGTCAACGGTTTCCTAGATATTATACAGATAAAAGAAAAAGGCACAGATAATTGGATTTCACCAAAATTAAAACGCTGTGTGTGCCAAAGGACACTATCAGCAACCTAAAAAGGTTATCCAAAGAATGGGAGAAAGCATCTGTGATATTTATAGCTAATGGTCAAATATCCAGAAAC
The DNA here is from genome assembly GCF_029407905.1 of Bubalus kerabau. Lineage (NCBI taxonomy): Eukaryota > Metazoa > Chordata > Mammalia > Artiodactyla > Bovidae > Bubalus > Bubalus kerabau. The sequence continues at coordinate 4,804,417 of NC_073631.1, read as the reverse complement.
GTAAAGACTTCTTGCAAATATTTAATGACAAATATTCAGTTATAAATAAAGAAAATAATTTGAATTCACATTTCTCCAAAGAACATATACACAAGGCTAGCAAGCACATGAAACAACACTTAACACTGTTAGTCATTGTTAGTCAGATCAGAACCACAAAGAGATGCTAACTCACATCTAATAAGATGGATTTACTTTTGAGGAAATGACAAAATAGGGGGAATGTGCTAGTTTGCTGGTGTTGCCATAACAAGCCACAGAAGACTATGTGGTTTACAGAAGATACACTTACTCCTCACAGTTCTGGAGGCTAGAAATCCAAGATCAAGGTGTCAACATGGTTGATTTCCTCTGAAGCCTCTCACCTAGACTTGCAGATGGCTTTACTCTTGCTGTTTCCTCACATGGCATCACCTATGAGCACTTGGGTCCAAGTGTGTCTCAGTGTCCAAATTTCCTGCTCACTTGAGGACACCAGCCTTAATGGATTGGGACCCACCCTAATGGATTCACTTTAATTTTATCTGCTCTTGTAAGATCCTATATCTACAGTCCCATTGTGTGGTGCTGGGAGTTAGGGCTTCAACATATAAATTTGGGAGGACTCAATTCAGCACACAAGTAGGGTGTGGAGAAACTGAAATCCTCATACATTGATGGTGGGGATGTAAAATGCTTCAGCCACTGTGGGAAACAATTTGGTAGTTCCTCAGAAAGGTAAATAAATGATTTACAATGTAATGAAAATATTCTACCCCTAAGTACATACACAAGAGAATTACACACTGTGCCCATTTGTAACCATGTAAGATGATGTATGTTAACTAAACTTATGGTGGTAATCACTTTGCAACATACACTTCTAGTAAATCATTATGTTGTACACCTTAAATTAAAATGGGCTGAGGAAATATCTGTAATTAAATAGTGGTGTTAGTGAAGTCAGTCAGTCATGTCCGACTCTGGGATCCCATGGACTGTAGCCTACCAGCTCCTCTGTTGATGAGATTTTCCAGGCAAGAATACTGGAGTGGATTGTCATTTCCTTCTCCAGGGGATCTTCCTGACCCAGGGATTGAACCCTGGTCTCCCGCATTGTAGGCAGAAGCTTTAGGGTCTGAAACATCAGGGAAGATAGTGCTGATGGTTGCACAGACTTGTGAATGTAATAAAAACACTGAATTGCACACTTTAAAATGCTGACTTTGATGGTTTGTGAATTATATCATAATTTAGTAAAAACAAAATAAAACAATTTCAACTGAGGAAACCTGGGTGAGTCTGAGGCCATTCTGTTCCATTTTACTTAGGTGATAGTTCAGCCACTAGGAAGATTAGAAACATGCTGATCATTCTCTCCTGAGGCATGAAGGTTGCCAAGATTTTGAAGCCCTTCCAGCATGTTTCAAATTCTTTATTTTCTGGAAAGCTTGTAGTAAGTGAAACAATTAGATGTAAACAGAGAAAACAGGGAAGGGGGATGGAGAAAAGAAAAGAAATGATGCTGTCAGATTCCTTCTTTAGGTAAATTAATCTAATTCATCCTTTGTCAAAAATCTTTACTCAGTTTAGTTAAATTTAAGATTATCCTCTTAATGATCTGTAATCATTGATCTCTCTCCCTCTTTGTCATGCTCACACACACATACACACACATTCAACACACCATACACAGAAATATCTTTTTGAATTTGAGTGCTAAATTTAAGGTAAATCATTCTTTCTGAAATAGTATGTCTTTATATCCTGAACAATGGGTCTGAAACTTACATGGATGGCTTTCCTTTGAGTTGCCTAGTGACCTTATCATTGAGGTTTGCCCAATGCATGTATTTATTCATATATTTGTTTTAAATTTCTGCAGAAGCCAACTTGAAGACCCAGATTCCAGTGTATGTGCTTTACTGTAGTGGAAGGGTACTGGGGTGGGAAGGCCCACAGAGAAGTGAGACAGGAATAAAGGGGCTAAAGAGGATGCAATGTCTTGCCTGACAGCTGCCATGTGACACTGCTGGGGACGTGGGGAAGCAGGATTTCAGGTCATTCCAGCTAGGAGGTGAGGAGGCTGGGTTTCTTACTCTCCAACTCTCCATCCCTCACTGATTGTGAGCTGTTTTCAGGAACACTAAATCTTAAACTCTGGCTTGTGTGTCCCTGCAGAAATAAAAACAAATCAAGCAGAGTTGCAGGAATCCACTGTGTGTAGACTGTAGAGGGGCTTCCCAGGTGTTGCTAGTGGTAAAGAACCCGCCTTTTAAAGAAGGAAACATAAGAGATACAGGTTTGATCCCTGGGTCGAGAAGATCCCCTGGAGGGAGAAATGACAACCCACCAATATTCTTGTCTGGTAAATACCATGGAAAGAGGAGCCTGGTGAGTCACAAAGAGTTTTACATGAGTGAAGGGACAGCATTCAGACTTGTAGAAAAATGAATGCCAGGGATATGTAAGTAGGACACCGATAGCATCTGCTGAGTACATCCTTAAATTCATTAATCTACATGATTCCCAACCAAAAAAGAGAATACATCAAAGAACAGATGTCACACTTACCCTGAAATACAGTAGAGGAAAAAATATAAATACATGTAAAGATTCTGGTCAGACTAGTCATCCCAGCAGGACTGTATTAGTAGCGCCCACTTTCAATCTCAAAGTTGTCTCATTTTGGAAAATAAATTGCAAGTTTATATATTATATATGTAAACTATAAATCAAAAGCAAGAATAAGGAATCAAACATATAAATCATACATATCACTACAAGTAAAGCTTGAAGTCATTAGAATAATCCATACAGTTTACATATATATATTTTTAATCCATACAGTTTAAATCACTTTACTTTTGAGCCCTCATAATCTCACCTGGAGAACATAAATAATACAGAAGCAGAGTTGAGTATATTGCTGTACAGAAAGAGATAAAGGTTTTGCTCCAAACAGGTACAGGCAGGCGTCACAGATGCTACTCACTCCCTTCCAGGCCATCACAATACAGTGAACATTGCAATAAAGAAAGTAGTGATTTGTTCTGCTTTCCCAGTGCATCTAAAAATTATGTTTACACTGCATTGTAGTCTATTAAATATGAAATAGCATTCTGTCTAAAAAAGCAATGTATGTGACTTAATTAAAAATATTTTATTGCTAAAAATTTCTATTCATCACCTCAGCCTTCAGTGACACATAATCCTTTTGCATACTAGCATCAAAGATCCCTGCCCACAGATCATTATAACAAATATAAGAATAATGAAAAGTTTAAATATTGTGAGAATTGCCAAAATGTGACCCAGAGACAGGAAGTGAGCAAACGCTGTTGAGAAAATGGCCCTAACAGACTTGTTAAATGCAGAGTTACAGCACACTTTCAATTTGTGAAAGATGCAGTATCTTCCAAGCACACTAAAGTGAGGTATTATATTCAAGTTCTTCAACACATGATTTCAGGAAATTTATTAATAGTAACTAACTTAATGCTCCTTATAGTACTGTCATGGAATTGAGGAAGACTTTCTACTTTCCATCCCTGATGTTGTAGTGTGTCCTTCAATTTCAGTAGGGCTGGGACTTGTACACACATGGGCAGTTTGGTTCCTTGGGCCTTGTTTTTAAGTCCACACCGTGAATTCATAAAATTAACATGTAAATGCAATTAAAACATTGAGTTTTAGCTTACAGCATGTCTAAGAGTAAGTCATGGACATGTATTAGTATTATTAAGAGTAGTATTATTAACTTCGGTCTTCTCTAGTGGCTTGGTGGCAAAGAACATACCTGGAATGCAGGAGACATGGGTTTTATTCCTGAGTTAGAAAGATCCCCTGAAGGAAATGGCAACTCACTCCAGAACTCTTGCCTGGGAAATCCCATGGATAGAGGAGCCTGGTGTGCTACAGTCTATGGGGTCACAAAGAGTCAGATAGGACATAGGGACTAAACAACAAGGCAAAATTATTATTTTACCTAAATAATCAATTAAGCTCATTTATCTATAAATTAATTAATCAACTAATTATTACCTGTATTGTTAATAATTTTTCATATTAACTGCATGGACCTAGGTTAGGTAAATGATATTTTTAGAGAGTTGCTTTTACATTTATTTATTTTAAAATTTCCAGGATTTTTCTCCTTCACTTTCTCATTTCCATTTAATAATTTCTCATGTTTCCCTTATGTCTGTTGAAAATTTAGATATTCAAATGAATTCATTGACCTGGGGAAAAATAACAGGTGACTTTAAAAAATGATCACAAGTTTGATGAAGCAGAAGATCAGAAAGAACCTAGCATTTCAGTTTCTTAGTGATTTACACTTGAGCAAGTCCATAATGTTGACTAAGAAATGTCCATGAAATATTCAACTTATCAAAAGAGAGAGGGTAGTTTGGTAGTGTCAGACAGTCTGCTGAGCTGTCAAGTGTCAGACTGGCCAATGAAAGCAGCATTTCAGAATGAAATAATTAAATTATTAAAATAATCAAAATCACTCACTGAAGTGGAACAGGCAAGTCTAAAACCTAAAGATGTTCTGTTTATCTCTATAGGCTGGCACACTTGTTGAGGGCCAGGGAGACCTGCCCAGACCTGGGACTTCTCTCACCAATGAGGAGCCCCAAATACAAGAGTTGCTGATGTTTTCTGAATCCTGGGGTAAATGAGGAGTAGAAAATACTGGGTACTGAGTCAGAGTGGGAAATATTGTTCACAGGTTGCCCCCCAAATTTAGCCCCATAAATTGGTCTCAACAGAAGCACCTAAAGAAGACCTCTGCCCTAAACCTGAGATAGAGAGACCCTAAAAAGAAGTGAAGGTTTTAAACTCCTGGAAGGCAGGGCTTCAACTTATTTACAAAACAGAAATAGACTCAAAGACATGGGAAACAAACATGATTAATAAAGGGGATAATAGGGTAATGGGGCAGTGCTGGCTGCAAGGTGCTGGAGAGGCGGCTGCACTGCACTAGAGCAAATGTGAGGAGATACCCCACGTCCAAGGGCAGAGAAGCCCCAGCAAGAGGGTAGGCACAGGAGTGGCAGATGTGCTGTGCTGGAGCAATTTTGAGGAGGCACCCATGTCCAAGGGCAAAGAGAAGGCCCCAGCAAGACGGTAGGAGGGGCAAAATCATGTTCAGAATAAAACCCCATACCCACCACAGACACTCAGGAGGCTCAAATAAACATTGTGTCCACCAGGACACAGAGACCCCCACAAACAGTCTCAGTACCCTGAGACAGAACTGAGTTTGAGTGTCTCCTGCAGAGGTATGGGTCAGCAGTGGACTGCCACAGGGGCAGGGTCTCTGGGTGCAGCAGTCCTGGGTATGGCATTAGTCCTGTTGGAGGAGATAGCCATTAACCGGACCAGAGAGCCACCAGAACTTACACTGGACTGAGGAAACAGACTTCTGGAGGGCACAAACAGAACTTTGTGTGCACCAGGACCCAGGAGAAAGGAGCAGTGACCCACACAAGAGACTGACCAAGATGTGCCTATGAGTGTCCTGGAGTTTCCTGCAGAGGCACGGGTCTGTGGTGGCCTGCTTCAGGGTTGGTAGCACTGAATGAGGCAGTGCATGCATAGACATTTTTGAAAGAGGTCACCATTATCTTCATTACCTCCACCATAGTTTGGCCCCAGGTAAATAACAGGGAGGGAAAAAGGCCCCACCCATCAACAGGAAATTGGATTAAAAATTTACTGAGCATGGCACCACACATCAGAATAAGACACAGTTTCCCTTTCAATCCCTCTCTCCCATCAGGAAACTTCCATAAGCCTCTTATCCTTCTCCAACAGAAGGCACACAGACTGAAAATCACAACACAGAAAACTGACCAATCTAATCACATGGCCAACAACCTTGTCTAACTCAATAAAACTATGAGCCATGCTGTGTAGGGCCATCCAAGACAGACGGGTCGTGGTGGAGAGTTCTGACAAAATGTGGTCCACTGGGGAAGGGAATGGCAAATTACTTCAGTATTCTTGCTTTGAGAACCCCATGAGCAGAATGAAAGGAAAAAAGATAGGACATTGAAAGATGAGCTCCCCAGGTCGGTAGGTACTCAATATGATACTGGAGATAAGTGGAGAAATAATTCCAGAAAAAATGAAGAGACAGATCCAAAGCAAAATCATCATGAGATTATGGATGTGACTGGTGATGGAAGTAAAGCCCGATGCTGTAAACAGCAATATTGCACAGGAGCCTGGAACATTCCATCCATGAATCAAGGCAAATTGGAAGTGGTCAAACAGGATATGGCAAGAGTGAACGTCGACATTTTAGGAATCAGCTACCTAATATGGAATGGAATAGGTGAATTGAACACAGATGAACATTATATCTACTACTGTGGGCAAGAATCCCTTAGAAGAAATGGAGTAGCCCTCATATTCAACAAAAGAGTGCGAAATGCAGTGCTTGGATGCAATCTCAAAAATGACAGAATGATCTCTGTTCTTTTCTAAGGCAAACCATTCAATATCACAGTAATCCAAGTCTATGCCCTGACCAGTAATGCTCAAGAAGCTGAATTTAAACAGTTGTATGAAGACATACAAAACTTTCTAGAAATAACACCCCCCAAAAATGTACTTTTCATTACAGGGGACTGGGATGCAAAAGTAGGAAGTCATGAAATAGCTGGAGTAACAGAAAATTTGGCCTTGGAGGAAAGAATGAAGCAGGGCAAAGGCTAAAAGAGTTCTACCATGAAAACACACTGGTCATAGCAAACACCTTCTTCCAACAACAAAAGAGAAGGCTCTACACGTGGACATCACCAGATGGTCAATACTGAAATCAGATTGATTATATTCTTTGCAGCCAAAGATGGAGAAGTCATATACAGTCATCAAAAACAAGACTGGGAGTTGACTGTGGATCAGATGATGAACTCCTTATTGCCAAATTCAGAAACAAATTAAAGAAAGTGGGGGAAACCACTAGACCATTCAGGTATGACCTAAATCAAATCACTTATGATTGTACACTGGAAGTGAGCAATAGATTCAAGGGATCAGATCTGATACACAGAGTGCCTGAAGAACTATGGACAGAGGTTTGTGAGATTGTGCAGGAGGCAGGGATCAAGACCATTTGCAAGAAAAAGGAGTGCAAAAAGGCAAAATGATTGTCTCAGGAGGCCTTACAAATTGCTGAGAAAATAAGAAAAGTCAAAAACAAAGGAGAAAAGGAAAAATATACCCATTTGAATGCAGAGATTCAAGGAATAGCAAGGAGAGATAAGAAAGCCTCCCTCAGTGATCAATGCAAAGAAACAGAGGAAAACAATAGAATAGGAAAGACTAGAGATCCCTTCAAGAAAAGTAGAGATACCAAGGGAACATTTCATGCAAATATGGGCACAGCAAAGGACAGAAATGGTATGGGCCTAACTGAAGCAGGAGGTATTAAGAAGAGGTGGGAAGAATACACAGAAGAGATATAAAGAAAAGATTTTCATGACCCAGATGACCACAATGGTGTGATCCCTCATATAGAACCACACATCCTGGAAAATGAAGTCAAGTGAGCCTTAGGAAGCATCACTATGAACGAAGCTAATGGAGGTGACAGAAATCCAGTTGAGCTATTTCAAATTCTAAACAATGATGCTATCAAAGTGCTTCACTCTATATGCCAGCAAATTTGGAACACTCAGCAGTAGCCACAGACTGCAAAGTGTAAGTTTTCATACCAATCCCAAAGAAAGGCAATGCCATAGAATGCTCAAAATACTTCGTAACTGCACTTATCTTACACTCTAGCAAAGTAATGCTCAAAATTCTCCAAGTCAGGCTTTAACAATACATGAATCGTGAACTTCCAAATGTTCAAGCTGGAATTAGAAAATGCTGAGAAACCAGAGATCAATTTGCCAAAATCCGTTGGATCATGGATAAAGCAAGAGAGTTCCAGAAAAATATCTACTTCTGCTTTATTGACTATGCCAAGGCCTTTGACTGTGTGGATCACAACAAACTTAGAAAAATTCTTAAAGAGATGGGAAGTGGGGTTACAGACCACCTGACATGCCTCCTGAGAATCTTTATGCCGGTCAGGGGGCAACAGTTAGAACTGGGCATGGAACAACAGTTTGGTTCAGTTCAGTTCAGTTCAGTCGCTCAGTCATGTCCGACACTCTGCAAGCCCATGAATCACAGCACGGGAGGCCTCACTGTCCATCACCATCTCCCGGAGTTCACTCAAACTAATGTCCATCGAGTCAGTGATGCAATCCAGCCATCTCATCCTCTGTCGTCCCCTTTTCCCCCTGCTCCCAATCCCTCCGAGCATCAGAGACTTTTCCAATGACTCTACTCTTTGCATGAGGTGACCAAAGTACTGGAGTTTCAGCTTTAGCATTATTCCTTCCAAAGAACACCCAGGGCTGATCTCCTTTACAATGGACTTGTTGGATCTCCTTGAAGTCCAAGGGACTCTCAAGAGTCTTCTCCAACCCATAGTTCAAAAGCATTAATTCTTCCGCACTCAGCTTTCTTCACAGTCCAACTCTCACACTGGAAAAACCATAGCCTTGACTAGATGGACCTTTGTTGGCAAAGGACTGTCTCTGCTTTTAAATATTCTATCTAGGTTGGTCATAACTTTTCTTCCAAGTAGTAAGCATCTTTTAATTTCATGGCTGCAGTCACCATCTGCAGTGATTTGGGAGCAACCTCCCCCCCAAAAATAAATAAATAAATAAATAAATAAATAATGCCTGATACTGTTTCCACTGTTTCCCCATCTATTTCCATGAAGTGATGGGACCAGATGCCATGATTTTTGTTTTCTAATGTTGAGCTTTAAGCCAACTTTTTCACTCTCCTCTTTCACTTTTATCAAGAGGCCTTTGAGTTCCTCTTCACTTTCTGCCATAAGGGTGTTGTCATCTGCATATTTGAGGTTATTGATATTTCTCCCAGCAATCTTAATTCCAGCTTGTGCTTCTTCCAGCCCAGCGTTTCTCATGATGTACTCTGCATATAAGTTAAATAAGCAGGGTGACAATATACAGCCTTGATGTACTCCTTTTCCTATTTGGAACCAGTCTGTTGTTCCATGTCCAGTTCTAACTGTTGCTTCCTGACCGCATATAGATTTCTCAAGAGGCAGATTAGGTGGTCTGGTATTCCCATCTCTTTCAGAATTTTCCACAGTTTATTGTGATCCACATAGTCAAAGGCTTTGGCATAGTCAATAAAGCAGAAACAGATGCTTTTCTGGAACTCTCTTGCTTTTTCCATGATCCAGTGGGTGTTGGCAGTTTGATCTCTGGTTCCTCTGCCTTTTCTAAAATCAAATTGAACATCTGGCAGTTCATAGTTCAGGTGTTCCTGAAGTCTGTCTTGGAGGATTTTGAGCATTACTTTACTAGCGTGTGAGATAAGTGCAATTGTGCGGTAGTTTGAGCATTCTTTGGCATTTGCTTTCTTTGAGACTGGAATGAAAAATGACCTTTTCCAGTCCTGTTGCCACTGCTGAGTTTTCCAAATTTGCTGGCATATTGAGTGCAGCACTTTCACAGCATCATCTCTCAGGATTTGAAATAGCTCAATTGGAATTCCATAATCTCCACTAGCTTTGTTCATAGTGATGCTTTCTAAGGCCCACTTGACTTCACATTCCAGGATGTATGGCACTAGATGAGTGATCACACCATCGTTATTATCTGGGTCATGAAGATCTACTTTCTACAGTTTTCTGGATATTCTTGCTACTTCTTAATATCTTCTGCTTCTGTTAGGTCAATACCATTTCTGTCCTTTATCGAGCCCATCTTCGCATGAAATGTTCCCTTGGTATCTCTAATTTTCTTGAAGAGATCTCTAGTCTTTCCCATTCTGTTGTTTTCCCCTATTTCTTTGCATTGATCGCTGAGGAAGGCTTCTTATCTTTTCTTGCTATTCTATGGAACTCTGCATTCAGATGCTTATATCTTTCCTTTTCTCCTTTGCTTTTTGCTTCTCTTCTTTTCACAGCTATTTGTAAGGTCTCCCCAGACAGCCATTTTGATTTTTTGCATTTCTTTTCCATGGGGATGGTCTTAATCCCTGTCTCGTGTACAATGTCATGAACCTCCGTCCATAGTTCATCAGGTACTCTGTCAGATCTAGTCCCTTAAATCTATTTCTCACTTCCACTGAATAATTATAAGGGATTTGATTTAGGTCATACCTGAATGGTCTAGTGGTTTTCCATACTTTCTTCAATTTAAGTCTGAATTTGGCAACAAGGAGTTCATTATCTGAGCCACAGTGAGCTCCCAGTCTTGTTTTTGCTGACTGTATAGAGCTTCTCCATCTTTGGCTGCAAAGAATATAATTAATCTGATTTTGGTATTGACCATCTGGTGATGTCCATGTGTAGAGTCTTCTCTTGTGATGTTAGAAGAGGGTGTTTGATATGACCAGTGCATTCTCTTGGCAAAACTCTATTAGCCTTTGCCCTGCTTTATTCCATATTCCAAGGCCAAATTTGCCTGTTACTCCAGGTGTTTCTTGACTTCCTACTTTTGCATTCCAGTCCCCTATAATGAAAAGGACATCTTTTTTGGATGTTAGTTCTAAAAGATCTTGTAGGTCTTCATAGAACTGTTCAACTTCAGCTTCTTTAGCATTACTGGTTAGGGCATAAACTTGGATTACTGTAATATTGAATGGTTTGCCTTCAAAACAAACAGAGATCATTCTGTTTTTTTTTTTTTTTTTTTTTTTTTTTGAGATTGCATCCAAGTACTTCATTTTGGACTCTTTTGTTGACCATGATGGCTACTCCATTTCTTCTAAGGGATTCCTGCCCACAGTAGTAGATATAATGGTCATTTGACTTAAATTCACCCATTCCAGTCCATTTTAGTTCTATGATTCCAAGAATGTTGATGATCACTCTTTCCATCTCCTTTTTGACCACTTCCAATTTGCCTCGATTCATGGACCTAACATTCCAGGTTCCTATGCAATATTGCTCTTTACAGCATCAGACCTTGCATCTATCACCATTCACATCCATAGCTGGGTATTGTTTTTGCTTTGGCTCCATCCCTTCATTCTTTCTGGAGTTATTTCTCTACTGATCTCCAGTAGCATATTGGGCACCTACTGACGTGGGGAGTTCCTCTTTCAGTATCCTATCATTTTGCCTTTTCATACTGTTCATGGGGTTTTCAAGGCAAGAATACTGAAGTGGTTTGCCATTCCCTTCTCCAGTTGACCACATTCTGTCTGACCTCTAACTGACTGGTTCCAAATAGGGAAAGGATTATGTCATGGCTGTATATTTTCACCCTGTTTATTTAACATAAATACAGAGTACATCGTGAGACCTGAAGAAGCAAAAGCTGGAACCAGACCTCATCAGACCTGATGAGGCTGAATGAGGCAAAGGCTGGAATCAAGATTCCAGGGAGAAATATCAATAACCTCAGATATTCAGATGACACCACTCTTATGACAGAAAACAAAGAACTAAAGAGCCTCTTAATGAAAGTGAAAGAGGAGAGTGAAAGAGCTGGCTTAAAACTCAACTTTCAGAAAACTAAGCTCATGGCATCTTGTCCCATCACTTCATGGCATATACATGGGGAAACAATGGAAACAGTAACATACTTTATTTTGGGGGGCTCCAAAATCACGGCACATGGTGACTACAGCCATGAAATTAAACGATACTTGCTCCTTGGAGGAAGAGTTATGACCAATCTACACAGCATAATAAAATGCAGAGACATTACTTTGCCAACAAAGGTCCACCTAATCCAAGCTTTGTTTTTTCCAGTAGTCAGGTATGCATGTGAGATTTGGACTAGAAAGAAATCTGAGTGCCAAAGTATTGATGGTTTTGAACTGTGGTATTGGAGGAGACTCTTGAGAGTCCCTTGGACTTCAAGGAGATCCAACCAGTCCATCCTAAAGGTAATCAGTTCTGAATATTCATTGGAAGGACTGATGCTGAAACTGAAACTACAGTACTTTGGTCACCTGATGGGACGAACTGACTCATTTGAAAAGACTCTCATGCTGGGAAAGATTGAAGATGAAAGTAGAAGGGGTCGACAGAGGATGAGTTGGTTGGATATCATCACTGACTTAATGGGATAATGTATACTCCGGGAGTTGGTGATTGACAGGGAGGCCTGGTGTGCTGCAGTCCATGGGGTCACAAAGCGTAGGCCATGACTGAGTGACTGAAATAAACTGAACTGGGAGATAAATTAGGAGTTTATGTTTAATATCCATACTTCTATATACAAAATAGGCAAACAGTAAAGACTTACTATATAGCATAGGGAACTATACTCAATATCTTTTAATAACATATAGTGGAAAAAAATATTAAAACAAATGTATTTAACTGAATCAGTTTGTTGTGCACTCAGAAACTTACACAACATTGTAAATTAACTATCCTTCTATTAAAAAGAAAGTGAAAGGTTATTCATGTGCATATATAAAGACCATCACCAGTTCAGAGCTAGATTCCTCAGCTGACTTCAGCTCTTTTCAGAACCTGCAGGGCACTGACTGTGCACCAAGTTAGGTGTGGGGCATACAGTCTTCCAATGAGCCTTGCTGGGAAAAGTCTGTAATTACCTATGGCTGAACCTGAAAAATCTCACAAAGACTTAAAACTAGGTGGAAACTTCTTTTCAGATAGTTTTGCTTTTTTAAAAAAATATATTTTTATATTAATTGGAGACTAATTACTTTACAATATTGCAGGTATTTTTGCCATTCATCGACATGAATCAGCCACAGGTGTACATATGTGCTCCCATCCTGACCCCCGCTGCCACTTCCGTCCACACCCCCATCCCTCTGGGTTGTCCCAGAGCACTGGTTTTGAGGGCCTTGCTTCATGCATCAAACTTGCACCAGTCATCTATTTTACGTAGGGTAGTATACATATTTCATTTCTATTCTCTCAAATCATCCCACCCTTGTCTTCTCCCACAGAATCCAAAAGTCTGTTTTTTACATCTGTGTCTCTTCTGCTATCTGACATATAGGATCATCATTACCATATTTTAAAATACCATATATGTGTGTTAATATACTGTATTGGTGTTAAGTGAAGAGGAACTCAAAAACCTCTTGATGAAAGTGAAAGTGGAGGGTGAAAAAGTTGGCTTAAAGCTCAACATTCAGAAAACAAAGATCATGGCATCCGGTCCCACCACTTCATGGGAAATAGATGGGGAAACAGTGGAAACAGTGTCAGACTTTATTTTTCTGGGCTCCAAAATCACTACAGATGGTGACTGCAGCCATGAAATTAAAAGATGCTTACTCCTTTGAAGGAAAGTTATGACCAACCTAGATAGCGTATTCAAAAGCAGAGACATTACTTTGCCAACAAAGGTTTGTCTAGTCAAGGCTATGGTTTTTCCAGTGGTCATGTATGGAGGTGAGAGTTGGACTGTGAAGAAGGCTGAGCGCTGAAGAATTGATGCTTTTGAACTGTGGTGTTGGAGAAGACTCTGGAGAGTCACTTGGACTGCAAGGAGATCTAACCAGTCCATTCTGAAGGAGATCAGCCCTGGGATTTCTTTGGAAGGAATGATGCTAAAGCTGAAACTCCAGTACTTTGGCCACCTCACGCGAAGAGCTGACTCACTGGAAAAGACTCTGATGCTGGGAGGGATTGGGGGCAGGAGGAGAAGGGGATGACAGAGGATGAGATGGCTGGATGGCATCGCTGACTTGATGGACGTGAGTCTGAGTGAACTCCAGGAGTTGGTGATGGACAGGGAGGCCTGGCGTGCTGCGATTCATGGGGTCGCAAAGAGTCGGACACGACTGAGTGACTGATCTGATCTGATCTTATCTGACTGGTGTTTCTCTTTCCAACTTACTTCACTCTGTAAAATCGGCTCCAGTTTCACCCATCTCATTAGAACTAACTCAAATGCATTCTTTTTTATAAGTAGCTTTTAATGTCTGTTTGATCACTCACAAAGATCTTTTGAATAATGTTATACAAAATGTTTCTATGTTTTATGTTATCATGTTATGATCATAGACTCTATGGTTGTGAATATAAACCAGTGAAACATGAAAAACATAATGTCTCTTTGAATCCATATGACTGCTGAGAATACTTGAATGAACTTTGAATGCTCTGCAGGTTTATTAATAGGAAAATATGGAAATAGAAATGTAGGCAATTTGGTCTTACCTGGCCACAGGAAAATCAATGCTGCTGTAAATATTATCATCTTATATGTAGAGGAGATGGGAACTAGATGTCATATGGTTCTTGTTGATGGCTTCCTATAGGTTAGGTTTCTGGTTCCAACCCGTTATGAGAATCAATGGTTATCCAGCACTAGAATTTGCATAATTAATGATAGAAGAATAGCAGAGGAGCTGGTCTTAGGGATGATGGAATCGTAAAGAGAAAGAAGTCACACCTTTGCAACATAGACTCCACATAACTTGCCTATACCCGTACTGCTAGACATGAGTTTCTACGGCATCAGACACATATATGAATTAGAAATTGGCACTGGTGTGCATTGCAAACCCAGGGCTACATGTCCATTTTGCTCTGATAAGACCTGAATCTTAGTGGAAAATATACTCCATATCCTACAAAAATATTAATTAGGCTCTTCATAATGTAAAATTTAACATAAGCTTCTGTATTGCACCACAGTGTTTAATTCAAAGGCCTGTGAAGGCAGGTTCTATTTCTACTTTTACCCAGGAAGAAACAGGGGCTTAGAGATAAATTAGCAGTTCCAAGCTCCAAGCAGAATCCACTGGGCACCAAGGGAACACTTTTATAAATATAAAATTGGTGAGCCAGCTTCATTTGAACTTGAAATACCCCAAAGAGAGTTACATCTTGCATTTTTTCCATTACTGGAAAAAATGAACCACAATAAACCCTTGAATACTGCACTATTTTTTATTTAAGAACTGTAAGAATGGTAAAAGTTAATAGTTTGCAAAAATAGTTTCCTAAAAAACAAGAATATTTCTTATAGTAAATATTCACCACTTTATTTCATATTACAAGGTTATCACAAAATTTTTGTTCTTTATAATAACGATTATCATTTTGGTTTTCTCTTAGCATGTGTATGCGTATGTGTTTGTCACTTAGTTGTGTCCAACTCTTTGTGACCCCATGGACTGTAGCCCACCAGCCACCTCTGTCCATGGGATTCTCCAGGCAGAATACTGGAGTTAGTGGAGTGGATGGCCATTTCTTTCTCTCTCTCTCACTCTCTCTCTCTCTCTCTATATATATATATCTATATATATATATATATATAGATATAGATATAGATAGATAGATAAATATAGATATATATTATATCTTAGCATTAGAATAATGAATTTTCCATAGGTGAAAATTATAACCCAATCATCTTGGAAGAGTAAACTATATTCTACTGGCTAGTTTTATTAGGTATAGTCCAAATGGGAGTGATTATGTTTTCTTTGAATAAGTATATTTTATACATTAAAAAATGGAGAAGGCAATGGCACCCCACTCCAGTACTCTTGCCTGGAAAATCCCATGGGCAGAGGAGCCTGGTGGGCTGAGGTCCATGGGGTCACGAAGAGTTGGACACGAGAAACTTCACTTTCACTTTTCACTTTCATGCATTGGAGAAGGAAATGGCAACCCACTCCAGTGTTCTTGCCTGGAGAAACCCAGGGATGGGGGAGCCTGGTGGGCTGCCATCTATGGGGTCGCACAGAGTCGGACATGACTGAAGCAACTTAGCAGCAGCAGCAGCATACATAAAAAACATAAATATTTGAAGGAAAAACTAACCCAGGCTCAGAATATCCAGTTACTGGGTACTCTTAATGAGAAGTGATGAGTGAAGACTGTTTCCAGGTGCTTTTTCTTTATCTACTGCCAGTTACATGAGTGATCTCAGTTTTAGCAAATGTATCTGGGTTCATGAAATGACATGTGATTTGTGACTTTTCAATATGCATATAGCTTCAATTTTGAAAGTTTAAAAAAGTAAATGTTGCAAAATAAAATACTTTGTTAAAAAGGTTGCCAATGATAGTTTGGCAAATTCTAAAGAAAAATATGAGATTCACTGAGAGGGAAATCTATCAGCTGTTTGGTACTTAGTAAATTATTTGATAGATAGGTAGAGATTATTTTTTTAATCTAAATATAGACAGTGAATGGCTCAATTTAATTTCCCCAAATTCATATGTTTGAACCTAGATCATTGGTCTCATTTTAAAGTCTCTATATTAATAGATTTATCATTAAAATAACTTTAAAATATTAAAATTATGTTCCAAAGTTTTTAGTTAGAAATGAATAATTAATATTAGCAGCAAGTTCACTATACCAGTGATAGACCACATGGAGGAAGGTGAGAACATCCCTTCCTGGGGGACCACATCAACACTCTTCTAACAACCCCTGTCCTACCTCCAGATTGCGTGTCCTGTAGACCTCTAGACCTCTCTTCTGAGATCTAGAACCCTGTGTCTAAGTGCTTCCCTGCTAACTACACTTGAGTAGCTTACATATTTTTTGCATAAAATATAACCTTCAGTTCAGTTCAGTTCAGTCTCTCAGTCGTGTCCGACTCTTTGCAACCCCATGAATTGCAGCATGCCAGGCCTCCCTGTCCATCACCAACTCCCGGAGTTCACCCAAACTTATGTCCATCGAGTCAGTGATGCCATCCTGCCATCTCATCCTGTCATCCCTTTCTCCTCCTGCCCTCAATCCCTCCCAGCATCAGAGTCTTTTCCAGTGAGTCACCTCTTCGCATGAGGTGACCAAAATATTGGAGTTTCACCTTTAGCATCAGTCCTTCCAAAGAACACCAAGGACCAATCTTCTTCTTAGGAGTTCCAATATGGTCCCTCCCAACCTATTTTTGTTGTCCACATTTCAGTAGACAAACCTTATCTTTCTCATTTTAGTAAACAGAGCTAACCATACAGGTACTAATTCCAGATACCTGCAGTGACTCATGTCTCATTCACATGACCAATTCTGCTCAGCTGTCATTCACTGGCTTCCCTATCATCCTATATCTAAACCTGTAACTCTTTCCATGCCTTCATACTTCAAGCTCTTTTTCATCTTACAATTTTCAATATGAAATTATCTCGAATTGCTTTATTTCCATTCTCAGTAAGTTTGGCCTAGTCTCATCCTTTCTAACTCCCAGAAGTTTTTGCATAAAGACATACCCTTAGACCACCCAGATCAAAATTAATTTCCTGTTTCTCCTTCAGCACTGTTATTCATCCTTACAACATCCTGTTATATTTCCCCTTTAGCATTGTGCTTAGAGAAGGCAATGCCAACCCACTCCAGTACTCTTGCCTGGCAAATCCCATGGATGGAGGATCCTGGAAGGCTGCAGTCCATGGGGTCGCAAAGAGTGGGACACAATTGAGGGACTTTACTTTCACTTTTCACTTTCATGCATTGGAGAAGGAAATGGCAACCCACTCCAGTGTTCTTGCCTGGAGAATCCCAGGGACAGGGGAGCCTGGTGGGCTGCCGTCTATGGGGTCGCACAGAGTCCAGCACGATTGAAGCGACTTAGCAGCAGCAGCATTGTGCTTAGTTGCTAAGTTGTTTCCAGCTCTCTGTAAACCCAGGGACTCAAGCCTGCCAGGCTTCTCTGTCCATGAGATTATTCAGGCAAGAATATTCAAGTGTGTGGCCATTCCTTTCTACAGGAGATCTTTCCAACCCAGGAATCAAACCCAGGTCTCCCACATTACTGGTAAATCCTTTACCTTCTGAACCACCAGGGAAGCCTATTTAGCAGTAAGCATAGTTAAATTATAAATGTATTCATTTTCTTGATATTTCCCCAAAACACAAGAGACAATTCTCTTAAAATAAATGATGGTATTTATCTATAAATGGAAATTATCATTAAATTGCATATAAATTACAATTAAATTATTTATAAATATAAATTATATTTGCATATATACTTATGAATATATACAATTGGTTCTGTTTCTTTGAAGAATCCTAATAGAATAGCCATATTCAAAACTTGTTGACTTGGGGTTTCAAGCTCACCTTAAGGTTTTACTCATATTGTAAAAGCTGTGGAAAAAGGCACTGTTTCTCAAGAAAAAAAGAACAAGAGAAATATTTTGGCTGAAAGGAAATGAACTTCTTAAACATCACACCATGGAATGAGATGGCTCTGGAGGCTGCCTGGAGTTCATAACCATATTGTTAATGTGCCAACCAACTGTTCAGTGGAAGATCAACACAGATAGCCTGACTGTGGATGCCCAGCCCTCTGAAGCAGACGTGCAGTAAATGAGACAGAACATGGCACAGCAGATACTTGTGGGCTGAGCCTTCAAGCACACTGTGCGTGCTTAAATGTGCTTCAGGATGATCTGGCCATGTGTGCTGGTTTCCTATGACAAACATTAAAATTAATTTATTAATCCATCCCACATTCTAACATATGAAGACAATAGCAGCGATACATCAAATTCAAATGTAATATTTTCCATGATATGACTATTAGAGTTTTTGGAATATATAATCATTTTATTCACAAATTAGAATATAAAGATGTGGTAGTACATATACACAGCATTATTTAAGGAGTTCTAATACTTTTATAACCACTTTTAAAGTACTTATAATTCATTTTTAGATGTTAGAGAAGGTGACAAAGAATTGCTGGCAGGGATGTATTTTCCCCCATGGGGAAAATATTAAAGTACAAATATTAAAATTTCATTTTTTCTGTCATACCTTGTAAAGCAAGTGACAAAGACGAATCTTTTCTTCTTGCAAATAAAGATATAAAAATACAGAAAAGTTCAAGTTCCTTATCCAATGTGAACCAGTATATCAGTTCAGGAGCTGAGGAACAAAGTACACATTTCCCCCTATCCATCCCCCCCACCCCCCCACCTCTGCCCAAGAAAAAAAAGAGTCTGGTGTTCCCCAAGTCATCCAATCACAAGAGCAAGGACAATGACTACAACAGGCTGGGAAACCAAGGGCAGTGATGTTACATAAAGACAGTGTCCTGAGCCTGTCATTTTCATAGATGTGCTTGAACTGGCAACTGGGCTGCTCCACACAGACAGGTGACATCTGTCCAGAATGATTTTACCTGTTCAAGTGAATTAAGCAAATAGCTCTTATTGTCCATCCTGTCAAGGTCTAAGCTCTACATTAGTAATTATTTGATGGGAAAACAAAATGGAATCTGAAAGCCATAGTCCTTTTACAGGCACTAATTCCATCTACCTCATTGGAAAACATATGTACATCTTGGAATGATTTACAAGGACAGTTAAAATAATCTACAAAAGTAAAAACTTACAGAAGTAAGTCAGGGTATGCTACATGAATTGGACTTTCCATTTAATTTGACTCTTTCTGTAACTAATAAGTCATGGCAAGAGTGAACAGAAAGAGTTCTGGAAAATCTTTTCCTGAAGTAGCTTAAGGATTTACCGAAATGAAGGTATTCTAGACAAGGCTGTCTCCATTAGCAGAATGAAAACCTGACTGCCATAAAGAGAATGGGCAGTGCTGGTCCAGGTGCACAGCTTTAAAATGTGACAAGAATAATGGAGTGACAGTCATAATAAAAGAATAAAATAATGCCATATTCAGCAACAGGGAGGGATCTAGATCTTATAATACAGAGGGAAGTCAGAGAAAGAAAGACAAACATCATATGATACTTATACTTGGAATCTAAACGTATATGATACATATGAACTTATTTACAAAACATAAATAGACTCAAACACAAAAAACAAGTTTATGGTTACCAAAGGGGAAGATGGGGGATAAATTAGACGTTTGGGATTAAAACATATGCACTACTATATGTAAAAGAGATAGCCAACAAGGACCTACTGTATAGCACAGGGAACTATACTCAATATCTTGTTATAATCTAAAATGGAAGAGAATGTAAAAAAAAAAAACAAAATATATATATATATGTTATAATTGTACTCATATGTGTAATTGACACTTTGCTATACATCTGAAACTAACACAACATTGTAATCACCTATACTTCAATTTAAAAATGTTTAAAAAGGATAATAGAATCAATTCTGAGGAGAGTTGAGTAGCTCTGGAGGTGTTCTATATAAGTACTTTTTTTTCTGACATTAAAAAAAAAAAAACAAAGATTAGGGGAATTTATCCCATTTCTTTTTTCATTCCTATGTTGAATTTTTTTCTTTTTTTTCAATTCCAGAAAAATAATTTTGGTCCTCTCTGCATTTTGTTTTCTTTTGATTTTTTTCTATTATGCTATTTTTGAAACTAATGAAATTTCACAAATAATTTATGCTCAGCCAATTGTTTAATATTTATAGCATGAACTAGCCCTATGACTAGTTTTTTCTTGATATTTCTAATAAGGGGTAGCGTTCGGGAAGAGACCAAGCTTAAAGACCCAAGGATGTTCAGGCAAGCACGCAGACTATGGGATAGAGAATAGACTGAATAATAAGCTCCAGAGTCCCTATATCAGTGGAGGAGGATGCAGAGGACAGCTCAAGCAATCCACAGAGGAGGACATCCCCAGCAGTAACATGTCTCTTTATTTTTTTATTTTATTTTTTTTTTTTATTTTTTTTTTTTTAAATTTTATTTTATTTTTAAACTTTACATAACGAAGCTTTGGTTGTGCACCAGGGTCAGGATTGTGGGGAAGAGGGGTGGCAAAAGTAAAGAAGTTTGAAATTATTATGATAAGGAAAGCAGCTTCTTGAACCCAGCCTACACATGGCACTTAATACAAGCATAGACAAAGGAAACAGAACACTGGTGGGCTGGTATCAGAAGACAGAAGGTCTAATATAGAAACTGATCTTAGCTAGTCCTGTCACTTGTGTACATCTCTGTACATGACTCAAAGCCAGGCCAGGGGCACTATATTCTTGCTCAGTCATCTCAGAATTTGTGGCAAAGTTGTTATCACAAGAGATGCTGGTAGGGCAAAGCTCAGGGGCTGACATAGGAACTGTGTGATCATGCTCCAGACATTTTACTGAGATCAGGCAATTGAATGCTTTGATTTATTTTTTTAATTTAATTTAATTTTATTTTTTAACTTTACAATATTGCATTGATTTTGCCATATATCAACATGAATCTGCCGCAGGTATACACGTGTTCCCCATCCTGAACCCTCCTCCCTTCTCCCTCCCTGTACCATCCCTCTGAGTCATCCCAGTGCACC
Organism: Bubalus kerabau; assembly: GCF_029407905.1. NCBI lineage: Eukaryota > Metazoa > Chordata > Mammalia > Artiodactyla > Bovidae > Bubalus > Bubalus kerabau. The sequence continues at coordinate 4,783,190 of NC_073631.1, read as the reverse complement.
AGCCCCAAGCATCCAGAATGCTTTGAATTAAAATCAGGATTATTTGGGGACCATTTTGGGAAGCTTAGAAGATTCCTATATATAGATATGGCATGCATGCTAAGTCACTTCAGTCATGTCTGATCTGGGACCCCATGGACAGTAGCCTGACAGACTCCTCTGTCCATGGTATTATCCAGGCAAGAATATTCGAATGGGCTGCCATTTCCTCCTCCTGGGGATATTGCCCAGTCAATCATTTCAGTAGCTCAGTCGCATATGACTCTTTGCAACCTCATGGACTGAAGCATGACAGGCTTCCCTGTTCATCACCAACTCCCAGAGCTTGCTCACACTCATGTCCATTGAGTCGGTGATGCCATCCAACCATCTCATTCTCTGTCGTCCCCGTCTCCTCCTGCCTTCAATTTTTCCCAGCACCAGCATCTTCTCCAATGAGTCAGTACTTCACATCAAGTGGCCAAAGTTTTGGAGTTTCAGCCTCAGCATCAGTCCTTCCAATGAACATTCAGGACGGATTTCCTTTAGGATGAACTGGTTCGATCTCCTTGCAGTCCAAGGGACTCTCAAGAGTGTTCTCCAACACCACATTTCAAACCATCAATTCTCTGGCACTCAGCTTTCTTTATGGTCCCACTCTCACATCCATACATGACTACTGGAAAGACCATAGCTTTGACTAGATGGACCTTTGTTGACAAAGTAATGTCTCTGCTTTCTAACATGCTGTCTAGGTTGATCATAGATTTTCTTCCAAGGAGAAAGCATCTTTTTATTTCATGTATGCAGTCACCATCTGCAGTGATTTTGGAGCCCCCCAAAATAAAGTATGTCACTATTTCCATTGTTACCTCATCTCTTTGCCATGAAGTGATGGAACCAGATGCCATGATCTTAGTTTTCTGAATGTTGAATTTTAAGCCAACTTTTTCACTTTTTTCTTTCACTTTCATCAATAGGCTTTTTAGTTCTTCTTCACTTTCTACCATCAGGGTGATGTCATCTGCATATCTGAAGTTATTGATATTTCTCCCAGCAAAATTGATTCCACCTTGTGCTTCATCCAGTCCAGCATTTCACATGATGTACTCTGCATAGAAGTTAAATAAGCAGGGTGACAATATTCAGCCTTGATGTACTCCTTTCCCAATTTGAAACCAATCTGTTGTTCCATGTCCAGTTCTAACTGTTGCTTCCTGACCTGCATACAGATTTTTCAAGAAGAAGTTCAGGTGGTCTGGCATTCCCATCTATTTAAGAATTTTTCACAGATTGTTGTGATCCACACAGTCAAAATCTTTGGCATAGTCAATAAAGCAGAAATAGATGTTTTTCTGAAACTCTCTTGGTTTATCAATGACTCGATGGATGTTGGCAATTTGATCTCTGGCTCTTTTGCCTTTTTAAAATCCAGCTTGAACATCTGGAAGTTCATGGTTCACGTACTGTTGAAGCCTGGCTGCAGAATTTTGAGCATTACTTTGCTAGAGTGTGAGATGAGCGCAATTGTGTGGTAGTTTGAACATCCTTTGGCATTGTCTTTCTTTGGGATTGGAATGAAACTGAACTTTTTCAGTCCTGAAGCCACTGCTGAGTTTTCCAAACTTGCTGGCATATTAAGTGCAAAACTTTAACAGCATCATATTTTAGGATTTAAAATAGTTCAACTGGAATTCCATCACCTCCACCAGCTTTTTTCATAGTGATGCTTCCTAATGTCCACTTGACTTCCCATTCCAGGATGTCTGGTTCTAGGTGAATGATCACTAAAAACTGAGGAAGACTTGGGTACGACAGTTATCTGAAACAAGTATAATGTCATCTAACCAGCACCAAGGCAGCATGTGAATATGGATCCTGAATAAGAGGACTTTACTTACTCAGAGAACTCAGGGCACTGGCAGATCTATCAAATCTTTCTCAACTATTTTGAGGGTTTTTCAAGTTTCTTCTTTGGCTTAATTACTTGGGAAAAATTTTGTTATAACTAATTCTAAGTTAACTTATTGGTCATTATCCCCCTTGGAGAAGAAAATGGCAACTCATCCCAGTATTCTTGCCTAGAGAATCACATAGACAGGGAGCCTGGTAGGCTACAGTATATAGGGTCACAAAGAGTTGTAAAGGACTAAGTGACTGAGCACATTATTCCCTTAATTTGGATTAAAATGTTCATAATCTGAACATAGGACATAAGTCTCTAGAGTTGAGTCTGATGAGAGACAACAGACACTGGCATACATTATTCCAAGTTTTACATATTTTACCGATGATTATTACCTTTGTAGCTCCTCCTCTTTGTGTTAGCCTTATGTGAAATTCTAATATAAAGATTTCAGCAACCTACTGGAAAACTTAAACTCCTTAAGCTTAGCCCAGGTACTTAGTTTACTCAATGTGCTGTATTGTCTTCTGTTGAATCTAAAAAGCAAAGGAGCAGGTTGTTTTATCAACAAAATGAGTTTGTTTTGGAATACCTGATAATTTCAGTTCTGAACAAACTATGGAGAATACTACACAAGTCTGGAGAAGAGAGGAGAGGGGCATGCTCTTATCGAGGAAAGGAGGAAACTGGAGAGGACTGAGAGGATTTTCATTGGCTGCAGTCATTGGGTGGCTTTTTATTGGGTCAGAGGAAATCATTCTTCCTACTGAGCTCTGTAGGCTGTGGTGAGTGGTATATTAATGAGAGCCCCTTTCTCTCCCAACACACACTGGGCTTCCTTACTCTATTTAAATGAGTTTTCCTTTATTCATTTTCACACTCTCCTCAGGAAATGGAGTATTTCCACGGTGTTTTTTGTTTGTTTTTAAATTCTACTTTACCAGGATATAAATGCAGATAAAAAAAGAATGATGAACATTTTATTGGTTTTAGTTTAATAATGGTTACTGAATCAGTGTAGTATTTCTAGAGTGTACACAGAACTCCAGTAGAGTTCATGACTAAAAGTTTTTCCTTAAGAAACCAATAAGATAAGTTCAGGCAAACAATCAATCAAGGGTATATGAGAAGCATACATCAGAACATACTCAGGGCAGCATCCCTTGCAGACTTGGTCCAGTAAGTTTAGCCACTAATGGATTCTAAACAGCAAGTGTTCTTTTTTCAGGGTCTACTTCCATTCAAATTCAAGTCTGGGACAAGACTGATGGGTACTGGTTATTACTATTCCTATAGATGCTAGGTTAACTTGACAATATTCTAGGAAAATATTTGCCATCAAAATTATATTGATTACAAGGGGAGAAAATATATGTCCCATCTTATTTCATTTCTAAGAATATATGTAGACTACAAATTTTAGGCCTGCAGTTAATTTTGCACCACTTTCAAAGCTCACCCTGCCCATCCACCCATTCCTCTCTGAGCTCTTCTCCTTCCTCAATTCTGATGCAGGATTCTGTCATGACCTTGCAAGTCATATGTTGGAAGTGTTGGAATCCCTAAATGTAAAAAGGTCTGTGTTCTTAATCTATTACTCAAAGAAAAGCTTCTCACTACTCTGAAATCCTGATTATGTAACTAGAAAACAAATAAATTTCTGTTGTATCAAGTTACTGTGTTTTAGGATTTGTTGGTTAAGTGCTAATAAACCCCTAACTAATTCACTGGAATACTACTTCCTCACCAAGGGAACAACAAAATTTACAATGCTGTAGTGAACTATGTAGGTGGGGAGGATATTAATATGTGCAGGTGTTATAAAAGATCATTAAAGCCACAGAAGTTTTGTTTTTGTTTTTTTACTAGATATTTGTCTTATTTTTCATGGAGCTGCCATGTCTGCTTAGATCTTTCAGTTATAAATGTATTACGACTGGTGGACCCAGATGTAATCTCCAAGTATATTTATTCACAGCAAGTAAGCTCTGTGGCTATTTTGTTTCCTAAATTTTACAAAGAACCATACAAAATTATTCACAGTTACCCGCTAACTGGTATCTCTGGTGTATCTAAATTCAGAATGATTGGTTACTTGGATATATATATATATATATATATATATATATATATATATATAATGTGTGTGTACATATGTGTGTATAAAAGTACACAGTTACATTACAAACTTATGTACAAACTTACAAAGCATCTAGTGATGCTTTATGGTCTATATTGTCCAACTAACCAGAAAATAAATAAAAGAAACCAATATATTATTTATTCTTAATGATTCCCCAGTCCAGTGTAAGTTCTGGTGGTTCTTTGGTGGGGTTAATGGCAACCTCCTCCAAGAGGGCTTATGCCATACCCAGGTCTGCTGTATCCAGATCCTCTGTCCCTGCAGCAGGCCACTGCTTACCCATTACTCTGCAGGAGACACTCAAACACTCAAAGGCAAGTCTGGCTCAGTTTTATGGTTTCCTGGTGTGCACCACCTTTTGTTTGAGCCCTCTGAGCGCCTCTGGTGGGTTTGGGGTTAGAGTCTAAATGCAATTTCACCCTCATACCATTTTCCTGGGGTTTCTCCTTTGCCCTTGGATGTGAGGCTCCTTTTTTTTTTTTGGTGGAATCCAACATTCTCCTGTTGACAACTGTTCAACAGTGAGTTGTAATTTTGGAGTTCCCAGAGGAGAAGATGTTTGTTTCATTATAGGGGACTGGAATGCAATAGTAAGAAGTCAAGAGACACCTGCAGTAACAGTCAAATTTGGCTTGGGCACAAAATAAAGCAAGACAGTGCTAACAGACTTTTGCCAAGATAACACAGTGGTCATAGAAAACATCCTCTTCCAACAACAAAAGACATCATCAGATGGTCAATACTGAAATTAGATTGATTATTCCTTTTCCACCAAAGATGGAGAAGCTCCATACAGTCAGCAAAAACCAGACTGGGAGCTAACTATGGCTCAGATCATGAACTCCTTATTGCAAAATTAAGACTTAAATTGAAGTAGGGAAAACCACTACACTATTCAAGTGTGACCTAAGTCAAATCCCTAGGATTATACAATGCAAGTGACAAATAGGTTCAAGGGATTAGATCTGATAGACAGAGTGCCTATAGAACTATGGATGGAGGTTCATGCCACTGTACAGGAGACAGGGATCAAGACCATACCCATGAAAAAGGAGTGCAAAAAAGCAAAATGGTTGTCTGAGGAGGCCTTACAAACAGATGAGAAAAGAAGAGAAGCTAAAGGCAAAAGAGAAAAAGAAAGATATATCCATCTGAATCCAGAGATCCAAAGAATAGGAAGGAGAGATAAGAAAACCTTCCTCAGTGATCAATCCAAATAAATAGAGAAAAACAATAGAATGGGAAAGACTAGAGATCTCTTCAGGAAAATTAGAGATACCAAGGGAACATTCCATGCAAAGATAGGCACAATAAAGGACAGAAACGTTATGGACCTAACAGAAGCATAAGATATTAAAAAGATGTGGCAAGAATCCACAGAAGAACTATACAAAGAATATCTTCATGACTCAGATAACCACGATGGTGTGATCACTGGAGGCAGACATTTTGGAATGCAAAGTCAAGTGGGCCTTAGGAAGCATCACTATGAACAAAGCTAATGGAGGTGATAGAATTCCAGTTGAGCTATTTCAAATCATAAAATATGATGCTGTTAAACTGCTGCATTTAATATACCAGCAAATTTGGAAAACTCAGTAATGGCCACAGGATGGAAAAGTTCAGTTGTCATTCCAACCCCAAAAAATGAAATGCCAAAGTAGGTTTAAACTACCATACAATTGCACTTATCTCACATTCTAGCAAAGTAAGGCTCAAAATTCTCCAAGCCAGGCTTCAATAGTACATGAACAATAAACTTCCAGATGTTCAAGCTGTATTTAGAAAACACAAAGGAACCAGAGATCAAATTGCCAACTGGATCATCAAAAAGGCAAGAGAGTTCCAGAAAGACATCTATTTCTGCTTCATTGCCTCTGCCAAAGCTTTTGACTGTGTGGATCACAATAAACTGGAAAATTCTGAAAGAGATGGGAATGCTAGACTGCCTTACCTGTCTCCTGAGAAATCTGTATGCAGGTCAAGAAGCAACAGTTAGAACAGGACATGGAACTGCAAACTGGTTCCAACTCGGGAAAGGAGTCCGTCAAGGCTGTACTGCTAATTGTCACCCTACTTATTTAACTTCTATCAGAGTACATCACACAAATTTCCAGGCTGGATGAAGCACAGCTGGAGTCAGGATTGCCAGGAGTAACATCATTAACTTCAGATATGCTGATGACACCACCCTTATGGCAGAAAGTGAAGAAGATCTAAAGTGCCTCTTTATGAAAGTGAAAGAGGAGAGTGAAAAAGCGGACTTAAAACTCAACATTCAGAAAACTAAGATCATGACATCTGGTTCCATCACTTCATGGCAAACAGATGGGGAAACAATGGAAAGAGTGGCAAACTATTTTTCTGGGCTCCAAAATCACTGCAGATGGTGACTGTAACCATGAAATCAAAAGACACTTGCTCCTTGGAGGAAAAGCTATGACCATTATAGACAGCATACTAAAAAGCAGAGACATTAATTTGCCATCAAAGGCCCATCTAGTCAAAACTATGGCTTTTCCAGTAGTCATGTATGGATGTGAGAATTGGACTAGAAAAAAAGCTGAGCGCTGAAGTACTGATGCTTTTGAAGTGTGGCTTTGGAGAAGACTTTTGAGAGTCTCATAAGCTTCAAGGAGATCCAACCAGTTGATCCTAAAGGACATCAATCCTGAATATTCATTGGAATGACTGATGCTGAAGTCAAGACTCCAATAGTTTGGCCACCTAATGTGAAGAACTAACTCATTGGAAAATACGCTGATGCTAAGAAAAATTGAAGGCTGGAGGAGAAGGGGATGACAGAGAATGAGATGATTGGATGACATCAATGGCTCAATGGGCAGGAGTTTGTGTAAATTCTGGGAGTTGGTGATGGAAAGGTAAGCCTGGCTTGCTGCAATCCATGGGATCACAAACAGTCTGACATGACTGAGTGATGGAACTGAACTAACTGAAGGGATTGATTTACAGATCAGTAAATCATGATATGAAAACATGCATCAAATTTATATATTAATATTCAAGTTTAACATTTTGAAAATTATAGTCTCTCAGTTGTGTCCCACTGTTTGCAACCCCATGAATTATACAGTCAATGAAATTCTCCGGGCCAGAATGCTGAAGTGGGTAGCCTTTCCCTTCTCCAGAGCATCTTCCCAACCTAGGGATCAAACCCAGTCTCCCTCATCACAGGCAGATTCTTAATCAACTGAGCCAAGAATTGACTTCCTAAGTATTCTTGGGAAGCCAAGAATACTGGAGTGGGTATCCTTCCCTTCTTCAGTGGATCTTCCTGACCCAGGAATAAAACCTGGGTCTTCTGCATTGCAGATGGTTTCTTTACCAACTGAACTATTAGAGAAGCCCTAGATTAACATTGAGTTGTATGTACTCCAATTCTTTTGATCAGCACATAAATAACTGGGTATCCCCCATGGCCCAGCGGGTAAAGAATCCACCTGCAGTGTAAGAAACATAAGAGACACAGTTCAATCTCTGAGTCAGGAATATCCGCTGGAGGAAGAAATGGCAACCCACTCCAGTATTATTGCCTGAAAAATAGCCCATGGACAGAGTAACCTGCTCGGTTACAAACCCTGCTCTGGTTGCAAAGTGTCAAACATGACTGACTAAGCACACGATCATAAAAATAACTAACTATGACATTTCACTGGGTCTGTATATTCAGAGAGAACTGAAACATAAATTAGTAAGTGTTTATAAAGCATTTAACAGATGCAAAGTGATACCAATATTTTTAAAATATATAATGTTGACAAACAATAGTTTCTCAGTGTTTTAATATTTAATAGAAAAATCAAATTATATGTGGGAATAAGAGGAAATCTAATGCATTACTAGTAAGAAAGCAAAATTGTATACCTTGCAAGACTATTTAAAAATGTATTATAAAGTATAACATGTACTTACAATAAATCCCAGCAATTTTCTTTCTAATATTTACCCTATTCAATTGAAAACTTTTTTTGTTGTTAAGTTGCTAAATCACATTTGACTCTTTGCAATCCCAGGGGCTGTAGCCCACCAGACTCCTCTGTCCATGGGATTTCCCAAGCAAGAATACTGGAGTGGATTGCCATTTCCCTCTTCAAAATTGAAAACTTTTGTTTCATCAGAAGCCTGAACATAGATGTTTAAAGAAGGTTGATTCACAAGAACCAAGGTATCCTTCATAGATGGATAGTCTAACAAACTCTCATGTATCCATACAATGGAATACTATTCAGAAATAAATAGCTATTGACACAAGCAACAACATGGGTGAATATTCAACACATTTTCCTAAGTGAAAAAAGCTAAACCCAAAAAGTTACCTATGGTTTAATTACATTTGGGTAACAATAAGAAAAAGTCAAAATAAGAGAGGCAGAATCTGTACTAAATCACTTACCACAGTTCTCACAAGTTTCTGTTCACAAGCCCATTTCTTCTGTTATAATGTGAATTCCTTAAAAGCAGTATAGCATAACTGTTAAGATAATAGATTTGCAACTAAACATGAGTTCTTTCCCCTACCATAATATTGAATTGTATTACTTTGAGCATCTGATAACCTTTCTGAGACTGATTTTCTACGTTAGTAAAATAGGTATGATAATACTATAATCAGCAGTAGTTTTTAAGATATAAGTGATAGAAACCAATCTCAAACTAGCTTAAGCAAGAAATATATATATATATATATATATATATATATATATATATAAACAGATTTATGTTTGATGAAAGTATAATATAGTGAATGCAGCCTTTAGCATGCAGCCGTTTCTGTGTGTACCTACCCTGCACCTTACAGGAAAAAGGTCCTGCTTGGTTATTGGTTGATGTCACAGTGGGCCCCACCCAAAAGCAACCAACTGTCAATGAGGTATAGTTAACGAGGTGACTCAGCCAATAGCAGTGGAAAGGTCGTTGTGAGGTGGAGAGGGATGTAAGAGCTGGATCCTGGCCTTCTGCTGGGCGCCCCCCCCCCCCCAGCCTGTTCCTTGGCCTTAGGCCAATGGGTGAGCTGGGAGGACCACGGAACAGACTGGGGCCTGTGTCCCGCAGAGTTTCAGAGGCCTCACCAAGGTCACTGACTAGCATTGGCCCAGGATTTGAGGCAGTAGTGAACCTCTCCCTCATCCCTGTCTCTGTGGCAAAATGGCAGCTGCAGTCTTCCTGGGTCCCAGTCTGTGGGACCTGACTCCTCCCCCATCCCTATTTGGGTGGTCTGAAGAGCCTGAGGGCCAGTTGGGTTGAGCTTCTGGCTCACTCAGAGATGACAATGGGTCAGGGTCTGAGAACCTGCCCCTGAGGGTGTTGCCAACTGCGATCTGCGTCCTCTTAGCCAGGACCCGGACTCTGGAGGGTGAAAGTTGTACCTTGAAACTTGTCAGAACAGAGAATAACATTTGTTTGGTAGAGATTTACAGAGACATCCTTACCTGACCATAACTCATCCTTAAGAACAAAGGATCTGAAATCAAGAAATTTGCAACAACTAACCACATCCCTCCCTCATCTTTACTATAAAAGGGTTTTGTGACAAGTTTTAGGGGAGTTTGTGGCTTTTAAGGCATAAGCCATTCATCTCATTGCATGACCCTGTAATAAACCTTTCTCTGTTCCAAACTTCAACCTTCTGGTATTTTTCTTTTTTGTTTCACTGCTCATCATTGGGCAGACAGACTTGCACTTTGGTCACAAATATAAATGGATTAACTTAATAAAGAGTCACAGGGAAATGTTTAGGGTAAAAAAAAAATTATATTGTGCTGAAGTATTAGCAAGGTTATGTGTTTGTCAAAGCACATAGAGATGTACATCACAAAGACTGAAACTTATGACATGTAAATTTAAAAAAAATCAATATCAGTATTCTAGGATGGAATGGATTCTACAAGAAATGAATCTAAATGCATTAAAAAAGTCACCAAAAAAAGTGGGAGGAAAGAAGATGACCTAAGGACTTTGGAAATCTGTATTTTAACTTAATAAAATGCTAATAATAAAATGGGGGGAGTAATATTCAAAATTATCCAAGCTAGGCTTCAAAAGTACATGAACTGAGAACTTCCCGGTGTTCAAGCTGAATTTAGAAAAGGCAGAGGAACTCAAGATGAAAAGATCATAGTGCGAACATCCTCTGGATTACAGAAAAAGCAAGAGGAGTCCAGAAAAATATCCACTGCTTCTTCATTAACTACACTAAAGCCTTTGACTGTGTGGATCTCAGCAAACTATGAGAATTCTGAAAGAGATGGGAATACCAGATCACCTCACCTGCCTCCTGAGAAACCTATATGCAAATCAAGAAGAAACAGTTAGAACTGGACATGCTCAAACAATGGACTGGCTCAAAATTGGGAAAGGAGTACGTCAAGACTGAATCCCATCACCCTGCTTATCTAACTCTTATTCAGAGTACATCACACAAAATGCTGGGTTGGATAAAGCACAAGCTGGACTCAAGATTGCTGGGAGAAATATCAATCACCTCAGAAATGCAGATGGAACCACCCTTATAGTAGAAAATGAAGAGGAACTAAAGAGCTTCTTGATGAAGGTGGAAGAGGAGAGTGAAAAAGTAGCTTAAAACTCAACCTTCAAAAAACTAAGATCCTGTCCCATCACTTCATGGCAAATACATCGGAAAACTATGAAAACACGTGAGAGACTTTATTTTCTTGGACTCCAAAATCACTGCAGATGGTGACTGCAGCCATGAAATTAAAAGACACTTACTCTTTGAAAGAAAAGCCTAGCCAGTGTATTAAAAAGCAGAGATATTATTTTACTGACCAAGGTCTGTTTGGTCAAAGCTTGATTTTTCCAAGTCATGTATGGATGTGAGAGTTGGACTATAAAGAAAGCTGAGCACTGAAGAATTGATACTTTTGAGCTGTGGTGTCGGAGAAGACTCTTGAGCATCCCTTGGACTGCAGAGAGATCAAACCAATCAATCCCAAAGGAAATAAATCCTGCTTAATCCTTGGAATGACTGATGCTGAGGCTAAATCTCCAATACTTTGGTCACCTGATGCGAAGAGCCAACTCATTGGAAAAGACCCTGATGCCGGGAAAGATTGAAGGCAGGAGGATAAGGGGACAGAGAGGATGAAATGATTTGACGGCATCACTGACTAAATGGACATGAGTTTGAGCAAGCTCCAGGAGATGATGGACAGGGAAGCCTACTGCACTTCATGGAGTCCCAAAGAGTTTGATACTACTGAGGGATTGAACAACAAAGAATAAAATTACTTGCATGTAAACGCTGCAAGCTAGTTAGTAATTTTTTTTTGAAGAGATATAGGCTGCAAGTTATGAAATTGTTTTGCATATATGTTAGTGTTGAATAAATAAATGCATTATAAAGAACAGGAGGCAGGTTTCTTACTGTCAGAGAAAAGATTTACTGGAAAATATGCAGAAAAGAATAGGGTGAATCCTGTGGTTCTGGATTAACTATGCAAGTATCAGTATAAACTCATTCATCTTAAAATATACTCAGATAGACACATACATATGTAAATGTAGATATAAATGCATGCATGGATACAGATAAATACAGACGTCTCTTAATTCTGTCTGTTTAGAGGACCTGAAAGCAGTGAGTCCTCATAGCCATTGTTTCCAGTCACAATGAGCACACAGTGCTCAGATCTTGGTTTCTAAATCCCACCCTCCAACAAATGGTATAAGGAATTTTGAAGAAATGGTGAAGACAAGGTACATGCAAAATGAGCCTGGGGCATCTTATATGCCAGAAAATAAGGGAATGTTTCAACCCATCACCAAAAAAAAAAAAAAAAAAAAGAAGAAGAAGAAGAAGCAGCATGGAGTTAGACTCACATATAAAGGACATAGAAACCAACCTGAAAGCTTTCTCAATGGTCAAAACTGAAATAATTTGAGCAAATAAATAAATATTAGAAGACAATCACTAAGTCAAACTCACCTGTAAGGGGAGAGGGACTAAGCTCTGGCTCATAGAGGGGGAATAACTTTTCCATATATTATTTGGAATTTTTCAGTGAGAAAGTTTCATGCTTTTCCTCACTTATTCATTTACTCAATCATTTATTTATAGCAATATATACATGTGGATATTTATTTTATTATATAAGATTTATATACATATTTACTTTATTGTTTGGATTCTAATACAATTGATTCATTCTAATACAATGAATTCAAAATATATGATTGAGTAAACAATAAATAAGGAAAAACACAGATCTTTCTTACTGAAAAATTCCAAATAACATATGGAAAAGTTATTTCCCTTCCATGAGCTGGGGCTTAATTTCTCTCCCCTTAAGTGTGCATTTGACTTCGTGATTGTCTTCCAAGGAGCAGAATTTAAAGTGAATAAGAGTAACTTTATGATGGGGACAACTAGCAGACAACACTCTAACAGAGCAAAGTAACTTCATGTTATGTCATGTCACGTCATGGTAATATCATGCATTCCACAATAAGTGATAAGGACACTTATCACTTGTGGCTTTCTTTCCAACATCCATAACCCCAATGTAGCCATAGTAAAATTCCAAGGAGGCCCAAATTGAAAAACACTCTATAACATGCCTCTTCAACATTCTCAAGGTCATAAAAATAAAGATGGAGAAACTTTCACAGACTGAAGGAGATTAAAGAAACTTGATGACTAAATTCATTGTGTTATCTTGATAGATTCTAGTATAATTAAAAAAAAATTAAAAACTGTTATATGGGAAAACTGGTAAAATCCAAAACATTTGTGATTTTGATGAGAGTGTTGTATCAAGGCTAATTTCTTTGTCTATAAAGAATGCAATAGTTTTGGCATGGCTATGTAAAAAGTTAACACTAAAAGAAGCTGGGTGAAAGTTACATGGGAACTCTGTGTCCTGTATTTGTATTTCTTCTACAAATCTAACATTATTTAAAAATTAATAAATAAAATACTTAATGTTTTTAAAATATATGATAATTATACTACAAGTACAGTATATTTATTATTTCAAATTTTAACTATGTATAGAAATGGCTGAGTGTTGATTATCATTCTGCAAATCCAGGGTTTTAACCTGAGTTTAATGCATTAAGTATAGAGAAACCAATTATTAAATATTAATCCAAACCCCCCTCTGATTTATATCATAATTTAAAATTTTATGTTTAGATGGGAAATTAAATGCAATGTTATCAATCAGTGTCTGAATTTATTTTACAATATTGTAAATATCTGCTTCTAGAACATTCCCAGTCACGGTTATATTTCATTACAGACACTTAATATGTAAAATGTTGTTATTGAATTAACATATACATCAATTTCATTTTTTTTTACCCAGCATACCATTTTTAGCCTTTTATTTTGAAAATAAAACTAATTAAATATCTGTAGCTCTTGTACCATCATATTACCAGAGTAAATAATCATAAATTTTCTTCTCTTTCAGGAAAACCTATTGCTTTTCTAACAGTATTTGTAAGTGTTTATATATTGCTTTTAATTATTTCTAATATATTAGCAGCTAAAAGCTTAAAATATTATATGTGTTATGGTCTGGTCAGCAAAGATGAAAGATTCTACCTTTCAAAGCCACTTTGGATACTTACACACCATTCTTTTTATGCTCCTTAAGGAAAGACTATCATCAATGCCCTCAACTGAATCACTGATAAAAGTAGATGAAGGGCACAATTCAAAGATATAATTTGTATAATTCACTTCCAGTTTAATATTTATTGTGTTAGTTTATCTGAGAATATATCAATCTAATGACACATATATCATAACGTCTAAATCTTATTTGAAGGTAAATTTTATCTAATTCCTTGACAAAACTTAAATTTTGTCTGCCACATTTCAGAAATATATTCCTATGATATTACTTCTTTCTAAACTTTAAAAAATACATAGAAGAGTCTTGAATTTTTCGAGATGAAAGTATATGCATCATATAGACAGAGAAAGTAAAAGACATTTGCACCTTGGAAGAAAAGCTATGGCAAAACTAGATAGCATATTAAAAAGCAGAGACATTACTTTGTCAACAATGGTCCATTTAATCAAAGTAGTCATGTGTGGATGTGAGAGTTAAACCATAAAGAAGACTGAAGAGCTGGATACCTTTGAAAGGTGGTGTTGGAAGACTCTTGAGAGTCCCTTGGACAGCAAGGATAACAAACCAGTTAATCTTAAAGGAAATAAATCCTGAATATTCATTGGAAGCACTGGTACTGAAACTGAAACTCCAATACTTTGGCCACCTGATGAGAATAGCTGACTCATTGGAAAAGATGCTGGTGCTGGGAAGGATTGAAAGCAGGGGGAGAAGTGGATGACAGAGGATGAGATGCTTGGATGGCATCATGAGTTTGAGCAAGCTCTGGGAGATGATGAAGGACAGGGAAGCCTGGCATGCTCCAGTTGGTGGGTCACAAAAAATTGCATATTACTGAGTGACTGAACAACATAGACAAAGTTATCAATAGAGATAGATACTGGTGGATTATAAAAGAGAGTATAAAATAAATTATATATAAACAATATGTGTGTGTGTGTGTGTGTGTGTGTGTGTGTGTAATCTACCTGCATATGTTACACAGAGATCTACTATTGCTATGGGTTGAATGGTACCCTCTCCTCAAATTAATATGTTGAAGCCCTATCACACCCATTATCTTAGAATAAGATTGTATTTGAAAATAGGGTCTCTAAAATGTTGCTCAAATTAGGCTCTTTAGGGCCCTAATCCAATTAAAAAGATATCCTTTTAGCAAAAAGAGATTAAGACACAGACATAGGGAGAAGACAGCAATCTACACCCCAAGGAGAGAAGGTCTCAGAGGACATCAACCTTACTGACATCTTGATCTTGAATTTCTGCCTGAAGAAATAAAAGAAATAAAATTCTGTTTTTCTTTAAACTTTGCTGTCTTTGTACTTTGTTATGATAGTCTTAGAAAACTAACACAATTATATAAAACTAAAGATTACTTAGTACTTGTTTTGGCAAAGGCAAAATTTTGTTGAGAATTACCATGCATGTCTCACATATACAGTTTAGGATAAGTGCTGCTGCTGCTGCTAAGTCACTTCAGTCGTGTCCGACTCTGTGCGACCCCGTAGACGGCAGTCCACCAGGCTCCCCCGTCCCTGGGATTCTCCAGGCAAGAACACTGGAATGGGTTGCCATTTCCTTCTCCAATGCATGAAAGTGAAGAGTGAAAGTGGATAAGTGCAACTATGTGTATATACACAAAATACTATGGGGAACACTCAACAACACTTATATAAATTTATAGCTTCTACACAATGAGGGTCACAACATGAACCTCACCATGATATCAAGGGGTGGCCCATTTCATCAAACTGAATCATGACTTTCAGCTCCACATTTCTCTTGCCCTCCATCCACTTCTTCCTGCTGCAGGGCCCCTATTACCAATCCAAGACAGCACGCAAAAGTTAAAAGCACTTTCTAAAATACATCTTTTAATAATTAGTTTTGGGATGTCTTTATTTCCAACATATTTTGCAAAGTGTTGTCTCTAGACCACTTGCTATTTAAAATAATGAAAATAAGAGAATGAGTTTTGTTTCCCTTATTCTCAATATCTCAGTTTTAACTTTTAACTTGTCCTCTCTCTCATGCCTTTGCTCCACATTAATCAGTGTTCTGATACTACAATGACACAAAGGTTATCTTGCACCTTTATGCAGTGTAATTTGTGTTTGAAGTTGAAGCTGGAAATGAATATGCCATCACCTATACCAAGAAATATTCTTGTGACATCAAGGATCAATAAAAGTTTCTTAAGAGATGTAGACTATCTAATCTCCTAACAATCTTTTAGTTTATTTTTTCAAGTATTAGTTTAATATCCATGTAGTAAAACCAAAGAAAAACTCCTTTTTGTTAATAAAAATTGTGTATTTTCAACATAAGGAATTTAAAGCATTTGTCAATTGCCTGCCATCTTCAAAATCACAGAACATATTTGAAAGATTATGAAATCATTTAATATTTTAATAATTCAAATAATAAAGCATACAGCTTGTCCTCTATTAAAAGGATCAGGCTTTGAATTAGTGTTTTTAAAACTTCACCTGAATGTTTGCTACTATAGAGCTCAGACAACCACCATCCAATATATCTTAATGGCAAAAATTATAAACAGTATCAACTGCATTCCATTGGTGGCAATGAGAAAGCTGTGTGTGTGTGTGTGTTCTTTTAATTTTTAAACAATAACTAATGACAATATATTCCATCTCAGTAGAAGCAGTCTATTTTTCCTCAGTTGCATATAGAAATACATGTAGAAAATCTGAATATCTGGAATTATAAACTCATTTACTTCAGAGATGTTGAAACCTTAGAGTTGTGCCCTGTGGGTAGTTGTCACCTAACCGGTCCTCTGTCTAGTCTGGTAACACATCAACAACCGTTTCAATGTCAGTGGATTTTTGTTCTAAATCTTGTTCTTCACAAGTCTTCTTTCATTGTACCTTAGCAGAAGATAAGAGTTGAAAGAACCCAATACCCTCCCTTGAGACTTTTAAATCACATAATTATATGTACACAAATATAAGTATACATTTCCATGATTTTGAAGGAACCAGTTTATAGTTGCACCTTACAGAAAAAGATGCTTCTCCAAGTAGAACAGTGTTACAACCTATAGTTTTGTCTAGAAGGGTTCCAAGTTTACAAGGATACAATACTTCCTCAGAATCTGTTATTATCAGTAAGAGCTTTCACTGGAAGGTAGGGACATTATTTGCCTCTGTTCAGTTGATTTGGTTTAGTTCTTATCCAAAAGGACCACATGGGACATAGGAGTGCACATAGTAAGAGTTTTGAAACTCAATCAACTATAACTGATAGCCTCTTTTTGAGGGTGTTTTGGAAAGCCTTGCTTTAGTCTTGATTTAGATAGGAATTAATAACTAATGGAGGAATCAAATTCCTCACTTCAATTTTTTTTTCTTTTTTTGCAAAACTGTAAGTGTAGTTGGGAGAAATCAAGAACTTTTGTGGAGTTTTTTTTTTTTTTTTTTTTTTTTACTTTTTAGATTTTAGCAAGCCTTATTTTGATATCCCAAGACACAAGAGGGTCTTCACTGAGAATCCCATCAAAATTGACAGTACCTCATAAACTATGCCACAATGTACAGCTTATTTTTTGATGCTCTAGTGCTTCTTTAATTCACAAACTATATCTGCTTCAAAGCATGTATTACTTAGCTTGCACTGTTTGGGTAAAATATGGGTAAATTATGATCCCCAATTACATTCAAGTGTTCCTTTTTTAATTAATTAATGTGTCTCAACATTTTCTATCTTAAATCATGGGTTCAATACATTTATCATTGATCATGAACATTGTATACAATTCAAAGTTTATTATAGGCTGGGATCAAAGCAACTTATCTATGAAAACTGTGCCTGTGTGTGTGAGGAGAAGATAAAAATGCTTTCTGTTTAAAAGTGACCTATATCCTTTACAGTAGAAACTAACACAACATTGCAAAACAATTATATTCCAATTTAAAAAATATACAAAGACAGAAAAACATTGATCTGATACTTGGAACTGGATGAGGGGAAATCAGTAGGTCTGCAATAATTTGCATTTGAATGGAATTCCATTTATTTGCATGTGACTCTGGGACATTGATAGCATGCTTACTCCTTGGAAGAAAAGTTATGACCAACATAGACAGCATATTAAAAAGCAGAGACATTACTTTGCCAACAGAGGTCCTTCTAGTCAAGTCTATGGTTTTTCCAGTAGTCATGTATGGATGTGAAAGTTGGACTATAAAGAAAGCTGAGTGCCAAAGAATTGATGCTTTTGAACTGTGGTGTTGGAAAAGACTCTTGAGAGTCCCTTGAATTGCGAGGAGATACAACCAGTCCATCCTAAAGGAAATCAATCCTGAATGTTAATTGTAAGCTCTGATGTTGAAGCTGAAACTCCAGTACTTTGGCCACCTACTACAAAGAGCTGACTCATTTTAAGATACCCTGATGCTGGGAAAGATTGAAAGCAGGAGGAGAAGGTGATGACAGAGGATGAGATGGTTGGATGGCATCACTGACTCAATGGACATGAGTGTGAGCAAGCTCTGGGAGCTGGTGATGGACAGGGAAGCCTGGCATGCTGCAGTCCATGGGGTCACAAAGAGTCGGACATGACTGAGCGACTGAACTGAACTGAAATGAATAATCCTAATACTTAACATTTATTGTATCTGCACAGTGTGTCAGGGAATGTTTTTGCATTTTACATTATGTGTGTGTGTCTATATATTTACAACCATGCCTCAAAAGAGGTACTTCCTTTTAGACCATTTTCAGCTGAGAAACAGAGTTTCAAAAGCCTGTTTGTTCTAGGTTTTCCCAGCAGAAAATACAAAACCTCAGACTTGAACCCTGGGCCTTCTGATTCAAACTCAATGCACTTTATGTATCTATAAAAGTATGTCATTCATAATCCCTACTATGGAAAAGGCAAGTTGAATGATGACCACAACTGCTATGCTCTGGCTCCATGAAAGCTAACTCAAGCACATTCCTGTGAGCCCTGGTACCACTCTGACTTTGCCCATCAGTCTTGGCAAACTCTCATGGAACTGCACTGCCACCTAGGACTCTTTCTACCCAACCTTCTTTCTATTCCTTCTCTACTTTGAAAGATTTAGTCTTTTATCCAGAAAGACTCTCAGCCTTGCCTAACTCTGTCCCATTTTCTCTCACAAGCTATCTTATTTAGCTAGAGCTGCTATAACAGAACACCATAGTCAAACAGACATTTATTTCTGTCTATTTCTATTTATTTAGTAGACCCCAGACAGTTTGTGGAGGCTGAAAGTCCAAGATCAAGGTGCCACCAGATTATATATCTAGTGAGACTCCTCTTCCTTTATTACAGAAGCCTCCCTTGTCTCTGTGTGCACGCACGGACCTTCCTTTGTATGAGTGTATGGAGCACACACTCTCTTTTCATTAGGACACTAATCCCATCCTGAGGATCTCACCTCATGATCTGGTCTAAACATAATTAACTTTCCCAATCATCATTTTCAAATATCCTCTCATTTGGGATTAGGTCTTCACCATATGAAGTTTGAAAGACACAAATATTCAGTCCATTGCACTCTGTCCCTGGCCTTCCAAAATGCCTCTCTTTATCACATGCAAAATATATACTTTCAATCCCACAGTCCCAGGAATTTTTAACTCATTCAGCATCAACTCTAATGTCCAAAGTCAAAAGGAACATCTAAATATCATCTAAATCAGATTTGCATGAGATACAGGGTATGATTCCTCCTGAGCTAAAGTTTGTCTTCAGCTGTGACTCTGTGAAACCAGAAAGGCTATCCACCTAAAAAATAAAATGGTGGGCAAGTGTAAGATAGACATTCTTATTCCTAAAGGGAAAAGTGGGAAAGAAAGAAAGAGTGATGTGACCAAGTAAGTCCAAAACCTGGCATGGTCTATTCCATTAGAACTTAAAGCTTGAGAATGATCCTATTTAGTCTGATGCTCTTCCCTGCAGGTACACTGGGGTGGCAACCTTACCCCCACAGCTCATAGTCACTACTTCCAACTGAGGCCTCATCAAAGTAGTCTTCAACGTTCATATTTCTACCAAGATTCTGTACATGATTTTAGCCTCTTCTAAGAAGATGGAAGGTCTCTCCACAGCTCTTCTGAGCTCCCCAGTATCACCTTTCACATCTGTCTTTCTTCTGACAGTCTGTATACAGAAATCTAAGCATTTTTCTAACATGCAGCTCGAACCTCCTTTAGCTTCTACCCATAACCCAATTACAAAGCTGTTTTCACATTTTTAGGTATTTTTTTTAAAGCAATACCCAACTTATCAAAACCAACTATTGTGTTAATCAGTTTAGGTTTCTATACCAAAGTTCCATAGATCGTGGCTTAAAAAAACAAACATTTGTCATCATTATAAAAACCGGAAGTTTAAGGTCAATGTGCCAGCAGATTCAGTTCATGGTGAGATCTCTCTTCCTAATTTACAGATGACCAGCATCTCACATTACTGTGAGAGAGAGTGAGACAGTGCAAGATGTCTAGTCTCTTCTTCCTAAAATGGCACTACTCCCATTATGAGGACTGCACTGTCATCATCTCATTTAAATCTAACTGCCACCCAAAGGCCCCATATCCAAATACAATCACACCAAATGTTAGGGCTTCAGTACAGGCATTAGTGGTGGAGGGGGGGCACATTTCAGCTATAACAAGGCATATTACCAATTAAATTTATTGGAAATATAATCCCATCATAGTTTTTGCTTCTCAAAAGAACACAGCAGGGGGAGAAGTTGAAACACATGTGACATAGGGTACAAAGGGAGGAGTTAATGAGTCATATTTCCAAATGCAGAGTTCTGAGAAGTCAGTGCCATGATGCCTCTAGTGGTGCTGGACTATCTTGATGGTCATATTGCAGGTGCTGGCATATCACTGGCCATCAATAAGTCCGTGCCTTAATGCTTTGATGGAAAGGGCAATAGTGAAATTCTCTGGGGGGTTCAGGGTTCAATACTAGTAACTGTGAGTAGTGAGATAGCTCTAGTTAATTCTGTTTTCTTCACTGGGTAGCTAGAGAAAAAATGAAAGTATAAAAAATGAAAGTAGAGTTCACCCAGGGTGAACATACCTGCTTCACAGGAACCTCTTGAGGATTCTTAGACACCAAACAATAAGGAAGCAACATAAAAAGTTGTTCACAGGAGCATAAACTGTTTTCTTTATTTTGTACACCTCACTGTACAAGTATGCCTGTTATTTTTATCTATGGATTATTTCCCTAGGAGATAAAAAGACTAAGTTGACTCCATAAGACTAGTTATGACACTGTCCTCTGATAATCAAGAAACATTAAGCTCAGACTACCCTAAGTCGAATAGCATCTTCATTACAATGATCTGTATCTGCTCAACAAAGTAAAAAGTGTGTTGATAGTTTGTCTAGTGTCCCTACAAACAAGGGGTCCTTAGTACCAGAAACATCCCATTAATTTTTAACATGGAGTGTTTTTTTTTTAGTTTTTAATCTTTGAGGAAAGTTAGTCAAAGTTAGATCTCTTTTATTTTTGCTGCTAATTGTGTGTGTGCATGTGTGTGTGTGTGTGCGTGTAATTTAATTCAAATCATAATTATAGCTTAACAGAACAAATATAACATCTGTGGTTGAAAACGGTTCTGTGGTTCTGTAAAATCACACTTACAGTAAAGACAGAATTTGAACTCCACTCTGTCTCACATATATGTCATGAGTAAGTGAATGAGTTAAAGTTGCTCAGTCGTGTCTGACTCTTTGCAACTCCATGGACTATACAGTTCATGGAATTCTCCATGTGAGAATACTGGAGTGGGTAGTCTTTCCCTTCTCCAAGGGATCTTCCCAAACCAGGGATCAAACCCAGTTCTCCTGCATTGCAAGTAGATTCTTTACCAGCTGAGCTATCAGGAAACTGCCTTTTTATGACAATGAAATTAATTTTAATTGGCAAATATAAATAAGAAAAATGAGAATATGGTTATTCTCAAATCAGTAGTCTTCCACCAGAAAGAAGGTTAGTCTACCAGGACTGCCATAAGGGAAATTCATAGCTAGAGTGACTTAAAAAAGAGAAATCTATCTTCTCATGGTCATGGATGCTAAGAGTTTAAGATCAAGGTCCAACAGTGTTTCTAGTAACATTATCTTCCTGGATTATAGAATTCTTGGTGTCCTCAGATGGCCTATTTTTTTTGCATGCATAAGAAGAGAGAACTCTTTGGTTCTTCTTCCTCTTCCCAGTCCTATAAGACTAAGGACCCATTTAAAAATTTTATTGCAGTATAGTTGACTTACAAATTGTGATAATTTCTACTGTACAGCAAAGTATAGTTATCCCTAATCTTTTCTATTAACATGGGATGTCGGTTTCAATCTCTCTACTTTCAGTTTATGTGCATCTTTAAAGCATAAGTGAGTTCCTTGTAGACAGCATAAAATTGGATATTTTAAATTCATTCAAGAGCTAATTTTATTTTAGTTGAAGAATGTAAACGATTTATATTTAGAATAATTATTGATAGCTAAGGACTTACTATCACCACTTTGTCCATTACTTGGTGAGTTTTTTAATAGTTTCCTTTCTCCTTTTTTTTTTTTTTTCCTCTCTTACTGTATTTCTTTGTGAGTTGAGGTTTGATAAGTTCAGTTCGGTCACTCATTCATGTCCAACTCTTTGCGACCCCATGGACTGCAGAATGCCACCAACTCCTGAAGCTTGCTCAAACGCATGTCCATTGAGTCAGTGATGCCATCCAACCATCTCATTCACTGTTGTGTCCTTCTCCTCCTGCCTTCAATCTTTCCCAGCATCAAGGTCTTTTCCAATGAGTCAGTTCTTTGCATCAGGTGGCTAAAGTGTTGGAGCTCCAACTTCAGCATCAGTTTTTCCAATGAATATTCAGAACTGATTTCCCTTAGGATTGACTGGTTTGCTCTCCTTGATGTTCAAGGGAGTCTCGAGAGTTTTTAAAGTTGAAACAGCTTAACTTGCTTACAAACTTTCTACATACTTAGATGCCTCTCCACAATATATGTTGTTAATATACAAAATTACATCTTTTTGTGCTATGTATCCATAACACAATATTGCAGCTATAGTTACTCTTAACATTTATTTTACCTATATTCTAGAGTTAAAAGTGATTTTTATACTATCATTCCAGTATTAGAACATTTTGAATTTGACTGTACATTTACCTTGACCAGTGAATTGTATACTTTCCTATGTTTTCACATTGTTCAGCTTCAAAAATTTCCTGTATCATCTCTTAGTAATAAACATTCTCAGCTTCTGTTTCTTTAATAAAATCTTTATCTCTTCTTCATTTATGAAGGAAAAGTTTGCTGTGGAAAGTTTACTTGGTTGACAGCTTTTTTTTTTTCCTCCTTTGCATACTTTGAAAATATTATTCTACTCTCAACTGGCCTCCAAGGTGCCTGTTCAGAAATCTATTTATGAATTTATCAGTATTCCCAAAATATAATGAGTTTTTTTTTCTCTTATTGACTTCAAAATTCACTGTCTTTGATTTTCAAGAGCTTGATTGTACTGTGTTTACTATATAAATAACTGGAGCTGAACTTCAGCCAAAGTCTAATCATTGTTCCTCTGATTCTAGTGTGAATCATGATGATTTATGATGCCTAAGGATTTTGAATTCTAAAAGACTTCCAATTCTCTGGTACATTATCATAGCAAGTCTAGGAATACATGCTGATATAGGTGTGTGAAACTGCATCAATACATAAAAATTGATTAATTTCACCCTCCTAAACAAAGCCATCAAAGTTTGAAATCATTCTTAGCAACATCTTAGATACCCAAATGCCCTCTAACATGTACAAGCCTTAAATACTGCCTTTAAAAATTACATATCCTATAATAATATTATATATTTTTTACCATTTTTCCTAATCTGTTTTTATATTTTAGTTAGTTAAAACTATACTTGAAATTGCTGCCCCCTTAGATATTTGATGCATTGACAGTAAAACTCATTTTACCCCCAATAAAAATTATACTTCAAGGCTGAAAAGGAACTTAACATTCATATAGTGCTACTGTTCATCAGTAGCTTAATATTTTATCCATTACATCATTTTTACTTACTCTGTGATAAGTTCTGATAATAATGTTGACAGAATCATCAGAGCAGGAAGAAAGAAAATCACAAGAGAATAATAGAAAAGTGAAATTGTGTGGGTGTTGAATATGGCACACTGATTTAATGGTGCTTTATAGATGGAGTTGTGGATTTTTAATTTTATGCTAATATGAATGATGCCCAAAAATATGAAGATATTTGTACATGTGTCATTTTACATATTGATTTGTTAGTGGCATAAACAACTAGCACTATTATTTCTATCAAATTTATCTTAATACAGATTGTACAAGTATATATTATTTATCTATCCATCTCAGTTGGTATTCTTTTTGTCATTTATCTATCTACATAGTATAAACACATATGCAAATAAAATATGTATAATTTTCTGAATCTTGCCTAATATGGAAAATTTTATGTTAGAGTTTTAAGTTGTGTTTCCTATATTATGCAAAAAGTTTAAACTAATGTTACTCATATTTAAGAGTCATGTTGGGATGACATCAGCATCATGTAGGGATGAGATGCTCTCTTTGTCTCCCTTCTTCAATTTACACAAAGGCTTCCCTTGTGACTCAGGTGGTAAAGAATCCGCCTGCAATGCTGGAGACCTGGGTTCAATCCCTGGGTTGGAAAGATCCCCTGGAGAAGGGAAAGCCTGCCCACTCCAGTATTCTAGCCTGGATAATTCCATGGACTGTATAGCCCAGGGGGTTGCAAAGAGTCTGACATGACTGAGTGACTTTCACTTTCACTTCCCTTCAATTCAATTTACAACTAGTAAAACATCCATAATACAAGTTTTCTCTGACCAACACATCAGGATTCTAGAGAGATCCATACCCATGGGTCTCAAAAAGTTGGACACGACTAAGCCACTTTCACTAAGTACTGTCAGCTAAGAATACTCAACCAAGCAAAATTATTTTTCAAGTATGAAGGGGAAATAAAACCTGCTCCAGACATAAAAGGGAAAGGAGTTCTCCATGAGTCAACCTGCATTGCAAGAAATGTTGAAAGAAGCTCTTCCAAAAGAAATAAAAAGGCAAAATGTTGAGAAAGGTAGTAAATAGAGTAAAAAAATGAAACTATATCAGAAGAAGTTGTTAAACACTTAACAAGCAAAATTAATGAAACACCATAAAGTTTAAGATAAAAGAACACTGAAATAGCTAAAACTGCTCTAATTTGGTAACAAATACAATATAAAAGGGGATGATTTGTGACAGCAAAAATATAAAAGGAAAGAGAAAAAGGACAAACCCTGAATAGACAAATGAAGTTAAGATATTGTCAGCAGAAAAAATTCTATTTTATCTATGAGATAGTTTATAAAAACCTTATAGTAACCACAAAACAAAAGTCTATAGCACAAACACACAACCAAAAAAAAAAAAAAAAGAAGAAGAAGAAGAAGAAAGAAGGATAGAAAACTGGTTAAAGAAGATATCATAGGAACCATTAGACTATGAGAGCATACAGAAATAAAAGAAAAGAAAACATAGAAAATTCAAACCCAAAAGATAAAATGGCATTATTAAGTCCTCATGTATGAAATTATCACATAAAATGTAAATGAATTGTATTCACCAATCAAAAAACAGCTAGATGGATGGAAAAACAATACCAAGATATATGCTGCCTCTTGGAGACTTACTTCAGCTCTAGAGAAAATATAGGCCCAAAGTGAAACAATGGGATGATGTAACCATAATCATGTCGGACAAAGTAGACTTCATACCAAAAAAAGTAACAAGAGAAAGTAATAAACATTATATATTGATAAAAAGGAGAATATTCATCAGTAAGATATGTTATTAATATATATTCACCCAATGTAGGATACCAAATATATTGTTTAGTTTTAAACAGATTTAAAGGAGAAATTGACAGCAACACAGTGAAAGTGGAGAAACTTAACCTCTCAGTTAGCAGACAGAAACTCAAAAAGGAAATAGTGGCCTTAAGTGAAACATACTATTGACTAGCTGTTGGATTAACAAATAAATCAAGTTATAAATGAATGCTACCTGAAAACATATGAAAATCTATAGAGTATAGCAGAAACAGTCCTAAAGGGAAGTTCATAGGGATATAAACCTACTTGCAAAAACAAGAAAAAACTCAAATAAACATGCTAACTTTATACATAAAATAATTAATGAAAAGAAAAACCAGACAAATCCCAAAATTAGTTAAAGAAAAGTAATAATAAAGATCAGATAAGAAATAAGTGAAATAGAGAATGAAATGGTAATAACAAGATTAGTTAAACTAAGAGCTGGTCCTTTTGTCAAATAAACAAGACTGACAAAATCTTAACCTAGACTTACTAAGCAAAAAGAAAAAGAGGACCAAATAAATACACTCAGAAATGAAAGAAAAGTTACAGTGAATAACATTGAAATGCAAAAGATTATATAACACTATGAACAATTGCTAAGTCACTTCAGTCGTGTCCGACTCTGTGCGACCCCATAGACGGCAGCCCACCAGGCTCTGCCATCCCTTGGATTCTCCAGGCAAGAACACTGGAGTGGGTTGCCATTTCCTTCTCCAATGCATGAAAGTGAAAAGTGAAAGGGAAGTCGCTCATTCGTGTCTGACTCTTCGTGACCCCATGGACTGAAGCCTACCAGGCTCCTCCTTCCATGGGATTTTCCAGGCAAGAGTACTGGAGTGGGTTGCCATTGCCTTCTCCAACTATGACCAGTATCTGCCAACAAATAGGACAACCTGGATAAAATCTGAGAATCATAAAATTTTCCAAGACTGAATCATGAAATATAAAAAATATAGAAAATCTGAATACATGACTACTAGTAAGGATGTTGTTGTTATTTAGTAAATAAGTTGTTCCCAACTCTTTTGTGACTCCATGGGCTGTGTCCCACCACGTTCCCCTGTCCATGGGATTTCCCAGGCAAGAATAGTGAAGTGGATTGCCATTTCCTTCTCCAGGGGATCTTCCTGACCCAGGTATAAACCTGAATCTCTTGAATTAGCAGATGGATTCTAATAAGCATACTTAAACAGTAAAAAAAAAAAAAAAAAAAAAACCCTGCTGCAAAACAAAATCCCATGATCAGGTATCTTCACTGATAAGTTCTACCAAACTTTTAAAGAAGATTTAATACTTATTTTTCTCAAAGTCTTCCAAAGAACTAAAGAGGAGTCACTCCTACGAAGTCATTTTACCAAGATATCACCCCCTTACCAAAACCAGACTAGCAAAACAAACAAAAAAGAAAAATACAGGCCAGTACACCTGATGAACATAATTTAAAATATGCTCAACAAAATATTGGCTAATTTAACATGACAATAAGTAATTTTATATCCTGACCAAGTAAGATTTATTCCAGGGGTTCAAGGATGGTTCAACATTTGCAAATCAATCAACATGCTATACTACATTAACAAAATAAAGAACAAAAATCATATGATCACCTCAACAGATGCAGATAAAGTGTTTAACAACACTCAACATCTATTTATGATAAAAACTTTCAATTAAAGAAAAAAGGTATAGAAGGAACATAGCTCAACATAATAAAGGTCATATATGAGAAATGCACAGCTAAGTTTATACCCAAATTCAGTTCAGTTCAGTCATTCAGTCCTGTACGACTCTTTGCAATCCAATGGACTGCAGCACGCCAGGCTTCCCTGTCCATCACTAACTCTGGAGCTTGCTCAAATTCATGTTCACCGAGTCGTTAATGCCATCCAACCATCTCATTTTCTTCTGTCCTTCTCCCCCTGCCTTCAATCTTTGGCAGCACCAGTGTCTTTTCCAATGAGTCAGTTATTCAAATCAGGTGGCCAAAGTATTGGAGTTTCAGCTTCAGCATCAGTCCTTCCAATGAATATTCAGGACTGATTTCCATTAGGATTGACTGGTTGGATCTGCTTGCAATCCAAGGGACTCTCAAGAGTCTTCTCCAAAACCACAGTTCAAAAACATCAATTCTTTGACATTCAACTTTCTTTATAGTCCAACTCTCACATCCATATACGACAACTGGAAAAACCATACTTTGACTAGAGGGACCTTTGCCGGTAAAATAACATCTCTGCTTTTTAATATGCTGTTTATGTTGGTTATACATTTTTCTCCAATGAGCAAGCATCTTTTAATTTTAATTCACACTCAATGGTAAAAAGCTAATCACCCTAAGACCAGGAAGAATTGATGCTTTCGAACTGTGGTGCTGGAGAAGAATCTTGAGAGTTCCTTGGACTTCAAGGAGACCAAATGTGTCAGTCCAAAAGGAAATCAAGCCCAAATATCAATTGGAGGGACTGATGCTGAAACTGAAGCTCCAATATTTTGGCCACTTGATGCAAATAGTCTACTTATTGGAAAAGGCTTAATCTGGAAAAGATTGAAGGCAAAAGGAGAAGTGGTTGGCAGAGGATGAGATGGCTAGATAGATGCATGCATGTCCAACTCAGTGGGCATGCATGCATACATACAAAGTTGTTTCAGTCATGTCTGGTTCTTTGCAACTCTATGTCCTGTAGCCCTTCAGGCTCCCTCTATCCATGGGATTCTCCAGATAAGAAAACTGGAGTGAATTTCCATGCCCTCCTCCAGGTGATCTTCCCGACTCAGGGATATAACCTGTATGTTTTATCTCTTGCATTTGGCAGAAAGGTTCTTTCTTGTGCCACCTGAGAAGCTCCAAACTGTGGAAGATAGTGAAAGACAGGGGAACCTAATGTATTACAGTCCATGGGATTACAAAGAGATGGACATAACTTAGTGTTTAAACAACAACAATAAAGAAATAGGAAAATTATTCTGTTCTCATTGATTGTAGGAATTAATAATGTTAAAAATCTCCATACTATCCAAAGCAATCTACAGATTCAGTGCAATTCCTGTCAAAATTTTAATGACATTTTTTTGCACAAATAGGACAAAAATTGTACAATATGTATGGAGCCACAAAAGACCCCAAGTAGCCAACATAATCTTGAGAAATACATGGCTGTTAGCATAACTGATATCATCTTGAGCATGCACATTTTCTCCTATCCTTCTACCAACCTTACCCAGGACTGTGTGGTGCAGTAAATCACTTATCTGTAATCCAGGGCTTTGTAGTTAATGTGCATGTGTGTGTTCTCAGTCGTGTCTGACAGTTTGGGGCCATATGGACTGTAGCCCAAAAGGTTTCTCTCTATATAGAATTTTCCAAGTGAGAATACTGGAGTGGATTGACATTTCCTTCTCCAGGGGATCTTCCTAACCCAGGGATTGAACTCACATCTCTGGTATCTCCTGCATTTGCAGGCAGATTCTTTATCACTGAGCCACCTGGGAAACCCATACATGACATATACATAAAATCATATTACATATATCACACACATATATACTGAAATATTATTCAGTCATAAAAAAGAATAAAATATTGGCATTTGTGACAACATGATGTGCCTTATGGGCATTATGTTCATGAAATAAGTCAGATAAGATAAAAAAGAGATATACTATATAATTTCACTCATATGAATAATATAAAGAAAGCCAAATAAAAGCAAAGCAAAACAAAAATAATTGCAGATACAGAGAAGTCTGGTGGTTACCAGTGGAAAAATGTAGCTGAAAAGGAGGGTGAAATAGATTTTTGTTGTTGTTGTTTTTCAGTCACTAAGTTGTGTCTGACACTTTGAGACCTCATGTACTGTAGCAGGCCAGACTCATCTGTCCTCCAGTATCTCCCAGGGTTTACTTAAATTTATGTCCAGTTAGTCAGTGATGCTATCTAGATATCTCATCCCCTGTTACCCTCTTCTCCTTTTGTCTTCAATCATTCGCAGCCTCTGGTCTTTTACAATGAGTCAGCTCTTCCCATTAAGTGGTCAAAGAATTGGATCTTCAGCTTCAGCAACTGTCCTTCCATTCAGTGTTGATTTCACTTAGAATTGACTAATTTGATTTTCTTGCAGTAAAAAGAACTCTTAAGTGTCTTCTTTGGCACCATAATTCAAAAGCATCAATTCTTTGACTACTGGAAAAACTGTAGCTTTGATGATATGGACTTATTGGTAAAGTGATGTCTGTCCTGTCTAGATTTGTCATAGCTTCCCTTCCCAGAAGCAAATGCCTTTTAATTTCATGGCTGCAGTTATTATTCACAGTGATTTTTGGAACCCAAGAAAATAAAATTGGTTAGAGCTTCCTCTTTTCCTCTTCTATGTGCCATGAAGTGATGGGACAAGATGGCATGATCTTAGCTTTTTAATGTTGAGCTTCAATCCAGATTTTTCACTCTTCTCTTTCATCCTCATCAAGAGTCTGTTTAGTTCCTCTTCATTTTCTGTCATCAGAGTGGTACCAGCTGCTATCTGAAGCTGTTGATATTTCTCCAGGCAATCTTGATTCCAGCTTGTGATTCATCTAGCTGGGCATTTCACATGATGTACTCTACGTACAAGATATATAAGCAGGATGAAAATGTATAACCTTCTCATTCTTCTTTATAAATTTTGAACCAGTCAATTGTTGCATGTAAAGATCTAAGTATTGCTCTTTTACTCACATATAGGTTTCTCAGGTGACAGGTAAAGTGTTCTAGTACTCCCAACTCCTTAAGAACTTTCCACAATTTGTTGTGATGCACAAACTCAAAGTCTTTAGCATATTCAATGAGGCAGATGTTTTTCAGGAACTCCCTTGCTTTCTCCATGATCCGATGAGTATTGGCAATTTGACATCTGGTTCCTCTGCCTCTTTGAGACCCAGCTTGTACTTCTGGAAGTTCTCAGCTCACATACTGCTGAAGACTATCTTGAAGGTTTTTGAGCAGAAACATGGTAGCTTGAGAAATAAGCATAATTGATGATAGTTTGAAAATCTTTGAGCATTGCCCTTCTTTGGGATTGGAATGAAAACTGACTTTTTCCAGTCCTGTAATTACTGATGAGTTTTCCAAATTTATTGACATATTGAGTGCAACACTTAAACATCATCATTTTTTTTTTTTTTTTAGGATTTTAAGTAGCTCAGCTTTTGAATTCCATCACCTCTACTATCTTTTTTATATAAATTTATTATTTTAATTGTAAGCTAATTACTTTACAATATTATATTGGTTTTGCCATACATTGACATGAAACCACCGCGGGTGTACATGTGTTCCCCATTCTGCTCCCCCTCCCACCTCCCTCCCCATTCCATCCCTCTGGGTCATCCCAGTGCACCAGCCCCAAGCATCCTGTATCATGCATCGAATCTGGACTGGCAATTCATTTCACAAATGATAATCTACAAGTTTCAATGCCATTCTAAATCATCTCACCCTCACCCTCTCCCACAGAGTCCAAAAGACTGTTCTATACATCTGTGTCTCTTTTGCTGTCTCACATACAGGGTTATTGTTACCACTAGTGCCACCTGGAAGCCCGTGTTTCAGGTATACACAGGAAATAACTACAGGAAAGCAACAATACATGTATAGCATTTGACAAAATAGTATTGCGGATGGAGATTGTAGGAGCATTTGGAGAACAAAATATGGCATTAAATGGTTAAGTTGCTATAAATGTAAATAGTTCCAAAAGGAAATAAGAAGGGAAAGTTTTAGGCTAATTTTATGTATGAACTTAAAAATAGAAATAAACATAAAATAATAGCAAACATGATTAATCAATAGCTACACATATTGACTGTATGATTCATCATCTCTATTTTGTGATTCTATTTCTTTCCATAGAGAAACAAACATACTTCTCCTTTCTGTAAACAAATTTGATCCTAAGGTAATATTCATATATGTCACTAAGTCACAGATCTCCCAAAAACAAATTCCCAAACTTTTAAAGTAAATTTAAAATAATATTTACAAAAATATTTGATATAGTACCTTTAAATAACTGAATAAATTTCCAAAATGTTATTTTCATCTAATAAATTGGACAAACATATTTCAATTATATTTTGAAGTTACCTTTTTTTTTTTTTTAATTTGAAGCATTGGATTAAAAGCTGGCATCACTTAACTATCAGTATTAGTGAAATTCTTATTTTGCTAAGAAAAATAAGATAATAGAGAGGGCAGAATGTCAAACCAAATTCACAGATTAGACTTTTTACTCACTATCAAATTTTACTAACAATTCAAAGGATACAGATAGCTATAAAATACAGAGTAAGTTTGGAGTAGTCTAAAACCACCTAAGACAGCTCTGTGTTTGGGGACCATGATAGTGCACAGCTCAGATTTATTATGGAAGCCAAGATTGACCTAGGCATCTTCCCTTCTGACTTTGTCACTATGTTTATATTGAATCCACTTTTCTTTTATTGACTCTTTTCAACCAATGATTGAGTGTGTCAGCGATGCTCATAAAGGCCTTCCATCTTGGCAAGATGGAAGACATTTCTGGGCAGTAATTACCCAGTGAGCCCCCCATCAGCATAATTGAACATTTTGCCTGTGGCTTAAGACACTTTCCAATTAATCTGCCTGTCCATCTTGTTTTCATAAATGTTAGATCTGCATAAGGAGTAGGAAGTCTTTCACTTCTCTGACTCCCTCCTCTTATTCTTAGGCATGACTTCAATAAAATCCTTGCATACTTAATTTGGTGTTAGTGCCTGCTTTTCAGAAAACTCTGACTAACACATATAAGAGATGTCAGTAGTTATCTAAGAAATTGTAAGATGGGCTTGTGGCTCATTCACTTCCTGTCCAGGGGACAAAGTAGATACCTCCTAGCAGTGTAAGTGAAGCATGAAGATCTCCTGTTCTAGGCAACAGGACAATTGGTGTTATTTCACCACTAGTAACTTAGGAAAAAGCCTGCTGTAAAGCATAATACACTGGATGATGTGATGATTCAAACATTTGGCCAAATGAGGCAACAGCATAGGGATATTGGTCATTGATTTCAGGTATGCACTACAGACAGCTAATGAGAAACTAGTGACCATGGACAGTTAAAGACAAGCACAAGAGCTGTAGATCCCCTTTTGTTGTTTAGAAAAGGAATCACTTATATCTGACACAGTTCAGAAGAAAATTGGAGACCTGATAGTGTCAGAGAGCTCCACAGGTATAACACTGAGACAAGAAACATTAGGCACTTGAGGTCCTACTTGGAAAAAACTCACTAGGTTGGGACACGTGATACATAGGATGAGAACACCTGAATAGATTTTTGTGATGGCATTGACTACACAAACCAGTAGATAGATCATGCAGACTGAAAACTAATAATAAAACATTGGAATCAACCTAAGTTTTAGACTAGATGGACTTGACAGACATACACAGACTATTTCACCAATAAAGCAACAGAAAACACCTTCTTATCAAGAGCACATGGGACATTTTTCTGAATAAATTATATGTTGCCACAAAAAAGTTTGATAAAAATTAAGAAGAAATTGAAACTGTATAAAATATCTGTTGTGACCAGAAGAGTATAAAACTAGAAAGGGAGAAAGAGAGGGAAACTGAAAATATCACAAATATGGAGATATTAAAATAACATGTTTAAGAACAGTCAGTGATATGAAGAAGAATTCAAAAAGAGAAATAAAAAATATTCTGGGATAAGTGAAAATTAAAACACAACATCTGAAAACAAAATGCAACATAAATAGTTCTAATAGAAAGTGTAAAGTGATAAATGTTTAGATTTTAAAATATCTCAAATAAACAATTTAACTTTACACCTCAAGAAGTATAAAGAAGAATAACAAACTAAGCTTGAATTTAAAAGAAGGAAGAAAATAACAAAGATCAGAATGGAAGTAAATGAAATGGAGACTAACAACAATAAAAAAGATCAGGGAAAAGTAAGAAGTAATTTTTTGAGAGAAAAATAAACAACAAATATATAGTTAGACTAACTAAGAAAAAAGACTCAAAAAAAATCAGAAATGAAAGAGGAGACAATACAACCAATAACAAATAAATACTAAGGATCATAAGAAAATACTATGAACAATTATTTACCAACAAATTAGATAACCTAAAAGAAATGAATAAATTCTTAAAAACATACAACCTACCAAGACTGAAGAAACAGAACATCTGGACATATCAACCACTAGCAAAGATACTGAATCAGTGATTGAAAACGTCCAACAAAGAAAAGTTCAGGGCCAAATGGCTTTATTGGTGAATTCTAAACATTTAAGGAGTTAGCACTGACACTTTTTAACTTATTTTTTAAAAAAATAAGAGATAACGGACTAATTCCAAATTAATTTTACAAAACCAGCATTACTCTGATTCCAAAGTCAGACAAGGACGCTACAAGAAAGGAAAATATCAGGCCAATGTCTTTGACAAACTTAGTTGCACAAATCTATAACCAAATATTAGCAAAGGTAATTCAGCAATTCATTAAAAGGATACACCACGATGAAGAAGAATATACTTCTGAGATTTAAAGATGATTCAAAACACACAAATCAATAAATGCACTGTATTAACAAAATGAAGTTGATAAAAATCATATGATCATCTCAATAGACACAAAAATGACAAAATTCACCATTTATGATACAAATTATAAAAAAAAATATGATATAGAAAATTTGAACCTCAATACACCAAAGACAATCTGTAATAAGACCAGTCTAATATCAAGCTCAATGGTGAAACATTGAAAGGTTTTCCACTAAAATTAAAAAAAAGACAAGGATGTCTATTCTTACCATTTTTAATCAAAATAGTATTGAAAGTCTGAGCAATTAGGCAAGAAAAACAATAATAAAAGACAACCAAATCAGAAGATAAGAAATAAAATTACTCTTTGTTTACAGATAATATGATCACATATGTACAATACTCTAGTGATCTAAGAAAAAATTTAACTGGTAAATAAATTTAATAATGTTGCACAATAAAAAGTCCACATAAAAAATATCAGTCACATTTCAAAAATATCAGTCATAATCAATGAACTCTCTGAAAGAGGAATTAAGTAAATTATGTCAATCACAATTGTAACTTAAAAAAAAAAAAAAAAAAGAAAAAAAATCAGGGACAAATGTAACCATAGAAATATGCTGAAAATTTTAAACCATCTGAAAGGGATTATACAAGACATGGACAAGTGAAAAGGCATTCCATGTTTATGGATTGATGGATTGGAATGATTAATATCAAAATATCCATAGGACCCAGAGAATTAGAAAAGGCTATGGTGCTAGTGTGATTAGATTGACTAGTTTTCTGTGAGTATGGTTTCAGTGTGTCTACCCTCTGCTGCCCTCTGGCAACACCTACCATCTTACATGGGTTTCTCTTACCTTGGACTTGGGTATCTCTTCACGGCTGCTCCAGCAAAGCGCAGCCACAGCTCCCTACCTTGGATGAGGAGTATCTCCTCACTGCCAACCCTCCTGACCTTGAACAGGGAGTAGCTCCTCTTGGCCCTCCTGCGCTGGCAAGAGGGCCAAAACTAAATGAAACTAAGCCGTAGCCTGTGGGGCCACCCAAGATGGGCGGGTCATGGTGGAGAGGTCTGACAGAAGGTGGTCCACTGGAGAAAGGAATGGCAAACCATTTCAGTATTCTTGCCATGAGAACCCCATTAACAGTATGAAAAGGCAAAATGATAGGACACTAAAAGAGGAACTCCCCAGGTGAGTAGGGACCCAATATGCTACTGGAGATCAGTGGTGATATAATTCCAGAAAGAACGAAGGGATGGAGCCAAAGGAAAAACAATACCCAGTTGTGGATGTGACTGGTGACAGAAGCAAGGTCTGATGCTGTAAAGAGCAATATTGCATAGGAACCTGGAATGTCAGGTCCATGAATCAAGGCAAATTGGAAGTGGTCAAACAGGCGATGGCAAAAGTGAACGTCAACATTCTAGGAATCAGCGAACTAAAATGAACTGGAATGGGTGAATTTAAATCAGATGACCATTATATCTACTACTGTGGGCAGGATTCCCTTAGAAGAAATTGAGTAGCCATCATAATCAACAAGAGTCTGAAATGCAGTACTTGGATGCAATCTCAAAAACGACAGAATGATCTCTGTTCATTTCCAAGGCAAACCATTCAATATCACAGTAATCCAAGTCTATGCCCCAACCAGTAACGCTGAAGAAGCTGAAGTTGAACGGTTCTATGAAGAACTACAAAACCTTTTAGAACTAACCCCCCAAAAATATGTCCTTTTCATTATAGGGGACTGGAATGCAAAAGTAGGAAGTCAAGAAACACTTGCAGTAGCAGGTAAATTTGGCCTTGGGATATGGAATGAAGCAGGACAAAGGCTAATAGAATTTTGCCGAGAGAATGCACTAGTCATAGCAAACACCCTCTTACAGAAATACAAGAGAAGACTCTACACATGGACATCATCAGATGGTCAACACCGAAATCAGATTGATTATATTCTTTGCAACCAAGGATGGAGAAACTTTATACAGTCAGCAAAAACAAGACCAGGAGATGACTGTGGCTCAGATCATGAGCTCCTTATTGCCAAATTCAGACTTAAATTTAAGAAAGTAAGGAAAACCACTAGACCATTCAGGTATGACGTAAATCAAATCCCTTATGATTATACAGTGGAAGTGAGAAATATATTTAAGGGACTAGATCTGATAGATAGAGTGCCTGATGAACTATGGAAGGAGGTTCGTGACATTGTACAGGAGACAAGGATCAAGACCATCCCCATGGAAAAGAAATGCAAAAAAGCAAAATGGCTGTCTGGGGAGGCCTTACAAATAGCTGTGAAAAGAAGAGAAATGAAAAGCAAAGGAGAAAGGTAAGATATAAGCATCTGAATGCAGAGTTCCAAAGAATAGCAAGAAAAGATAAGAAAGTCTTCCTCAGCAATCAATGCAAAGAAATAGAGGAAAACAACAGAATGGGAAAGACTACAGATCTCTTCAAGAAAATTAGAGATACCAAAGGAACATTTCATGCAAAGATGGGCTTGATAAAGGACAGAAATGGTATGGACCTAACAGAAGCAGAAGATATTAAGAAGAAGTGGTAAGAATACATAGAACAACTGTACAAAAAAGATTTTCACGACCCAGATAATCACAATGGTGTGATCACTCACCTAGAGCCAGACATCCTGGAATGTGAAGTCAAGTGGGCCTTTGAAATCATCACTATGAACAAAGCTAGTGGAGGTAATGGAATTCCAGTTGAGCTCTTTCAAATCATGAAAGATGATCCTGTGAAAGTGCTTCACTCAATATGCCAGGAAATTTGGAAAACTCAGCAGTGGCCACAGGACTGGAAAAGGTCAGTTTTCATTCCAATCCCAAAGAAAGGCCATGCCAAAGAATGCTGAAACTACCACACAATTGCACTCATCTCACATGCTAGTAAAGTAATGCTCAAAATTCTCCAAGCCAGTCTTCAGTAATATGTGAACCATGAACTTCCAGATGTTCAAGCTGGTGTTAGAAAAGGCAGAGGAACCAGAGATCAAATTGCCAACATCTGCTGGATCATGGAAAAAGCAAGAGAATTACAAAAGACATCTATTTCTGCTTTATTGACTACACCAAAGCCTTTGACTGTGTGGATCACAATAAACTGTGGAAAATTCTTCAAGAGATGGGAATACCAGACTACCTGACCTGCCTCTTGAGAAAACTGTATGCAGGTCAGGAAGCAACAATTAGAACTGGACATGGAACAACAGACTGGTTCCTAATAGGAAAAGGAGTACGTCAAGACTGTATATTGTCACCCTGCTTATTTAACTTCTATGCAGAGTACATCATGAGAAACGCT
Organism: Bubalus kerabau; assembly: GCF_029407905.1. NCBI lineage: Eukaryota > Metazoa > Chordata > Mammalia > Artiodactyla > Bovidae > Bubalus > Bubalus kerabau. The sequence goes on along the minus strand of NC_073631.1, from coordinate 4,745,692 downwards.
GGGCTGGAAGAAGCACAAGCGGGAATCAAGATTGCCGGGAGAAATTTCAAGAACCTCAGATATGCAGATGACATCACCCTTATGGCAGAATCTGAAGAGGAACTAAAAAGCCTCTTGAGGAATGTGAAAGAGGAGAGTGAAAAAGTTGGCTTAAAGATCAACATTCAGAAAATGAAGATCATGGCATCTGATCCCACCACTTCATGGGAAATAGATGAGGAAACATTGGAAACAGTATCAGGCTTTATCTTTTTGGGCTGCAAAAATCTGCCAAAATCACTGCAGATGGTGACTGCAGCCATGAAATTAAAAGACACTTACTCCTTGGAAGAAAAGTTATGACCAACCTAGATAGCATATTCAAAAGCAGAGACATTACTTTGCCAGCAAAAGTCCGTTTAGTCAAGGCTATTGTTTTTCCAGTGGTCATGTTTGGATGTGAAAGTTGGACTGTGAAGAAAGCTGAGCGCTGAATAATTGATACTTTTGAACTGTGGTGTTGGTGAAGACTCGTGAGAGTTCGTTGGACCTCAAGGAGATCCAACCAGTCCATTCTAAAGGGGATCAGCCCTGTGTGTTCTTTGGAAGGAATGATGCTAAAGCTGAAACTCCAGTACTTTGGCCACTTCATGCAAAGAGTTATCTCATTGGAAAAGACTCTGATGCTGGGAGGGATTGGGGGCAGAAAGAGAAGGGGACGACAGAGGATGAGATGGCTGGATGGCATCACCGACCTGATGGACGTGAGTTTGAGTGAACTCCGGGAGATGATGATGGACAGGGAGACCTGGCGTGCTGTGATTCATGGGGTCGCAAAGAGTCAGACAAGATTGAGTGACTGAACTGAACTGAACTAAGGACCCAAAGAGATATACAAATCCAATGCAATTCCTATCAATATCCTAACTGCAATTTTTCACAGAAATAAAAAAAAATAATAATAACCTTTAAATTCACAAATCTGCAGAAGATCCTGAATAGCTAAAGCTATCTTTAAAAGAGACATCATACGTCCTAATTTCAAAACATTATGCAAAGCTTTAGTTATTAAAACAGTATGTATTTTGCATAAAGATGAATGTATAGACCAATGACACACAGTAATAGTAGTTTAGTCACTAAATTGTGTCAGACTCTTGTGACCCTATGGACTGTAGCCTGCCAGGCTCCTCTGTCCATGGAATTCTCCAGGCAGGAATACTGGAGTGGGTTGCCATTTCCTTCTTCAATGATACAGAATAGAGACCCTCAAAGTAAATCCATGAATCTGCAGCCAATTGATCTTCAATATTTGTGCCAGTAATACATAATGGTGAATAAATTTTCTCTTCAATAAATGATGTTGAAAAAATAGATATCCATACGAAGAAGAATGAGACTGGATTCTTGTTTCATACTATATACAAAAATCAACTCAAAATATTCAATAGATTAAAATCTTATGCATTAGGCATGAAATTCTAAATAACTAGAAGAAAACATAGAGAAAAATTTCTTGGCGTTGATCTTAGCAATTTTTTTTCACTTGATATCAATAGCAAGTAAAAACAGACAAGTGAAATCACATCAAATTAAAACCCTCCACACAGCAAAGAAAACAATTAACAGAATGAAAATGCAACCTATGCATTGGGAGAAAGTACCTGAAAACCATACATTTGAAAATAGTTTACAAATTCAAAGTATGTAGGGAACTCAAATGACTCAGTTGAAAACAAACAAGAAAATGATTTCTTTTAAGAAGGGGATAAATAACTTGAATAGACATTTCTCAGAAGAAGGCATTAAGTTTTATTTAATGCAAACTTTTAATTTTACTTTAAAAAATTTTATAAAGAATTTAATTTCTGAAAATAGATGTGAAAGGAGCAATTTTATAGGTCTATCAATAAAAATCCCTTATGGAATACAGCCTTATACTGGTAAAGGTGCTTGCATAATTCAATGAAGCTATGAAAGATGCCATACCAGGGTGCCCAAGATGAATGAGTCATAGAGAAGAGTTCTGACAAGTTGTGGTCCACATGAGGAAGAAATCATAACCCACTCCAGTATTTGTGCCACAAGAAACCCATAAACAGTATAAAGAGGTAAAATGATATGGCACAGGAAGATGAGTTGCTCATATTAGAAGGTGTCTGATATGTTACTGGGGAAGAGCAAGTGCAATTACAAATAGCTGCAGAAAGACTGAAGTGGCTGGGCCAAAGTGAGAACGATGCCCAGCTATGGATGTGTCTGGTGCTGAAAGTAAACTCCAATCCCGAAAAGAACAATATTGACAGGAACACGGTCCATGAATCAGGGTAAGCTAGACATGGTCAAGCAGGAGATGGCAAGATTAAACAGTCACATTTTAAGAATCATTGTGTTCTTTGAAGCTGAAAATGGAGAAGTTCTACACAGTCAACAAAAACAAAAAAGACTTGAAAACGACTGTGGCTGAGATCATCAGCCCCTAACTGCAAAATTCAGGCTTAGATTGAAGAAAGTAGGGAAAATCATTAGTTCATTCAGGTATGATCTAAATCAAATACCTTATGATTATACAGTGGAGGTGACAAATAGATTCAAGGGACTAGATCTGGCAGACAGAGTGCCTGCAGAACTATGGACTGAAATTCATAATATTGTACTGGAGGCATTGAGCAAAACCATCCCAAAGTGGGGTAAAAAATGAAAGAAGGCAAAGTGGCTGTCTGAGGAGGCTTTACCAATAACCGAACAAAGAAGAGAAGAGAAAGGAAAGGGAGAACAGGAAATATACACCCAACTGAATGCAGAGCTCCAGAGAAGAGCAAGGAGAGATAGGAAGGTTTCTTAAATGAACAATGCAAAGAAACAGAAGAAAACAGTAAAATAAAAGACTAGAGATCTCAAGAAAATTGGCAATATCAAGGGAATATTGAATGCAAGAATGAGCAAGAAAAAGGACAGAAACTGTAAGGACCTAAGAGAAGCAGAAGGGATTAAGAAGACGTGGCAAGAGTACACAGAACTATACAAAAAAATTCTTAAGATCCAGATAACCATCATGGTGTGGTCACTCACCGAGACCCAGATATCCTGGGTGTGAAGTCAAATGTGCCATAGGAAGCATTACTAGGAACAAAGGTAATAGAGGTGATGGAATTCTAGCTAAATCATTTAAAATCCTAGAAGACGATCCTGTTAAAATGCTTCAGTCAATATGCCAGCAAATCAGCAGTGGCCACATGATTGGAAAAGGACAGTCTTCATTCAAATCACAAAGAAGGACAATGCTAAAGAATGTTCAAACTACCATACTATTGTGCTCATTTCACATGCTATCAAAGTCATGTTCAAAATCCTTCAAGCTAGGATTCAACCATATGTGAATCAATAACTTCCAAATATAAAAGTAGGGTTTAGAAAAGGCAGAGGAGTCCGACGTAAAATATCCAATATTCATTGGATCATGGAGAAAGCAAAGGGATTCCTGAAAAATTCTAGTTCTACTTCATTGACCATGCAAAACCCTTAGACTCTGTGGATCACAACTAACTGTGGAAAATTCTTAATGAGATGGGAGTACCAGACCACATTAGTGCCTCCTGAGAGATGCAACAGTTAGACGTGAACATGGAACAATCAACTGGTTCAAAATTGGGAAAGACATACAATAAGGCTGTATATTTTCACCCTGCTTATTTAACATATATATATATATATATATATATATATATATATATATATATACACACACACACACACACACACATACTAGATTATGCAAAATGCCAAGTTGGATGAATCCCAAGCTAGAATCAAGATTACCTGGAGAAATATCAACAACCTCAGATAAACGTATGATACCGCTCTAACAGCAGCATATAAGGAGGAACTAAAGAGCCTCTTAATAAGGATGAAAGAGGAAAGTGAAAAAGCTGGGTTAAAACTCAACATCCAAAAAACAAAGATCATGGCATCCAATCCCAACACTTCATGACAAATATAAGGGGGGAAAGTGGAATCAATGACAGATTTTCTTGGACTCCAAAATCACTGTGGATTGTGACTGCAGCTATGAAGTTAAAAGATGCTTGCTCCTTGGAAGGAATGTTATGACGAACCTAGACAGTGTCTTAAAAAGCAGAGATATCACTTTGCCAACAAAAGTCTACATAGTCAAAACTATGGGGCTTCCTGGACCATTCAAAGGGTTAAGAATCCACTTGCAATAAAGGAGACACAGGTTTGATCCCTGGGTAGGAAAGATCCCCTGGAGAAGGAAATAGAAACCTACTCTAGTATTCTTGCCTGAAAAATCTCATGGACAGAGGAGCCTGGCAGGCTATAGTCCTAAGGGTGGCAAAGAGTCAGACATGACTTAGCAACTAAGCAGAAGCACAAGCATGGTTTTTCCAGGAGTCATGTACAGATGTGAGAGTTGGTCCATAAAGAAGACTGAGCATCAGAAAATTGATGCTTTTGGATTGTGGTGCTGGAGAAGACTCTTGCGAGTCGCTTGGACTGCAAGAAGTTCAAACCAGTCAATGTTAAAGGAAATCAACCCTGAATATTAATTGGAAGAACTGTTGCTGAAGCAGAAGTTCCAATACTTTTCACATCTGATGCAAACAGCCAGCTCTTTGGAAAATACCCTGATGCTGGAAATTATTGAAGACAAAAGAAGAAGGGAGTGGCAGAGAAGTTAGATAGCATCATTAGAGCAAACTTGGGAGATAGTGGAAGACAGGGGAGCCTGGCATGCTACAATTCATGGGGTCCAACGAGTGGGACATGACTTAGGGAATACACAACAACTATTTTATATAATACTTTTAAAAATGACAATCAGAAGACAATGTTAGCATATCTGTGGCACTTTTTTTAGAATCAAACTTTTTAAAGTTCATGTAATATTTATCTGTTTAAGTAATTTTATAATAAGCTGACACTGTATGCAGGCTATCCAGTAACCAGAAAGAAATTAAATTTCAGGAGAAAACATATGTTGTTCAAATTCACTGTCAAAGCCCTCAGGTAACTTTGTCTGATTGTGGCCATCTGGTCGGCTGAAGAAAAAAGATGAGTACAGTGGTGTTTTCAGTACTGTTCCTCCAACCTAAACACCCACTGCTGAAATCACATTATATTCTCTGTCCTAATTACTATAACACACTGTTCTCTCTCCACATCTATGGTCTTAACATATTAGATCTCATATAAAAGAGTGAATATTATTCGTATGCCTTTACTTATAAGGCTAGAATAAACTCCAGCCAACCAGTGACCAGAAGATGGTGAATGCACTTTGTTTAGGGGGATACAATTAAAAAAAAAAAAATGGGCCATTTACTTTGCCAATATTCTCAACTTAGCTTCAAAATACATATGTAAGCCTTTTCACAAGAATTTTCTAGTTTAACATCATTTTAGAATACAATACACATACACAGCTTCCCTGATAGCTAAGTTGGTAAAGAATTGCCTGCAATGTAGAAGACCCTGGATCAATTCCTATGTCAGGAAGATTCCCTGGAGAAGGGATAAAACACCCATCCCAGTGTTCTTGGGTTTTCCTAGTGGCTAAGCTTGTAAAGAGTCCCCCTGCAATGGGGGAGACCTGAGTTCAATCCCTGGGTTGGGGACTTATAGATGACCTAGAACTATATTTTATAATATGTATAATATACATATATAAGTATAAATATTCATGTATACATATATAAATATTAAACAAAATAGTTATATTTTATTCTATATTTCTGGAAGACAAATATATTTTATAAATGTAATTATGTAATGATAAGCATATTTGAAGTCATGGGGTATATTTTCAAATTTCTAAGTAAATATAAATATTAAATTTATTATTTTATCAGCTGAATATTTTAGATCATAGGAAAGAAAAAGAAACAAACACACATTTATTTGTGGAGAGTTTTAAACAATGTCCACCAAGTCTTTGTCATTTGTCCCTTTGAGAGGTGGAGTCTGTGGTTACTTGACCAATAGAACATGGTAAATATTGCACTGAAATTTTGTGCTTGTGGCCTAAAGAACTAGTCATCTTCAGCTTCCTCTTCCTTGGTATGCTTTCTTGTGTCCTAGTGATCATAACCAGGAGAAGGCAATGGAACCCCACTCCAGTACTCTTGCTTGAAAAACCCCATGGATGGAGGAGCCTGGTAGGCTGCAGTCCATGGGGTCCCAAAGTCGCACACAACTGAACGACTTCACTTTCACTTTTCACTTTCATGCATTGGAGAAGGAAATGGCAACCCACTCCAGTATTCTTGCCTGGAGAATCCCAGGGACAGGGGAGCCTGGTGGGCTGCCATCTCTCGGGTCACACAGAGTCAGATACGACTGAAGCGACTTAGCAGCAGCAGCAGTGATCATAACCAGAGGAACCCCAAGCAGCCATGGAGATCGTGCCAGATATGTTCCAGTCCCTTTCTCAAAATCCATCAACATTAACTTTTAGCAGAAGCTAACACACATAGGAGTGAACTCCGGGAGTTGGTGATGGACAGGGAGGCCTGGCATGTTGCGATTCATGACTCGCAAAGAGTCAGACATGACTGAGCGACTGAACTGAACTGAACTGAACACATATCTTTAAGTTAAAGGGTCTAGAATAAAAAAGAAAATGGAACAAACTTGGATCGAGGTAGCAAAGAATCTTACCACCAACAGACCGAGTCTAATTATACATTGATTTTCCTACAATAGCATAATGAACGACACATTTACAGGTGGCCTGCTTATTTAACTTACATGAAGAGTACATCATGAGAAATGCCAGGCTGGATGAACCACAAGCTTGCAATCAAGATTGCTAGGAGAAATATCAATAACTTCAGATACACACATAGCACCACCCTTATGGCAGAAAGCATCAGCTCAGTCCAGTCACTCAGTCATGTCCAACTCTGCGACCCCATGAATTGCAGCACGCCAGGCCTCCCTGTCCATCACCAACTTCCGGAGTTCACTCAGACTCATGCCCATCAAGTTAGTGATGTGATCCAGCCACCTCATTCTCTGTTGTTCCCTTCTCCTCCTGCCCCCAAATCCCTCCCAGCATCAGAGTCATTTCCAATGAGTCAACTCTTCGTGTGAGGTGGCCAAAGTACTGGAGTTTCAGCTTTAGTATCATTCCTTCCAAACAAATCCCAGGGCTGATCTCCTTCAGAATGGACTGGTTGGATCTCCTTGCAGTCCAAAGGACTCTCAAGAGTCTTCTCCAACACCACAGTTCAAAAGCATCAATTCTTCAGCACTCTGCTTTCTTCACAGACCAATTCTCACATCCATACATGACCACTGGAAAAACCAGAGCCTTGACTAGATGGACTGTTGTTGGCAAAGTAATGTCTCTGCTTTTGAATATGCTATCTAATTTGGTCATAGCTTTCCTTCCAAGGAGCAAGCCTCTTTAAATTTCATGGATGCAGTCACCATCTGCAATGATTTTGGAGCACAAAAAAAATAAAATCTGACACTGTTTCCCCATCTATTTCCCATGAAGTGATGGGACTGGATGCCATGATCTTCATTTTCTGAATGTTAAGCTTTAAGCCAATTTTTTCACTCTCCTCTTTCACTCTCATCAAGAGGGTTTTTAGTTTCTCTTCACTTTCTGCCATAAGGGTGGTGTCATCTGCATATCTGAGGTTATTGATATTTCTCCTGGAAATCTTGATTCCAGCTTGTGCTTCTTCCAGCCCAGCATTACTCATGATATACTCTGCCTACAAATTAAATAAGCAGGGTGACAATATACAACCTTCACGTACTCCTTTTCTTATTTGGAGCCAGTCTGTTGTTCCATGTCCAGTTCTAACTGTTGCTTCCTGACCTGCATATAGGTTTCTCAAGAGGCAGGTCAGGTCCTCTGGTATTCCCATCTCTTTCAGAATTTTCCACAGTTTATTGTGATCCACACAGTCAGAGGCTATGGCATAGTCAATAAAGCAGACATAGATGTTTTTCTGGAACTCTCTTGCTTTTTTGATGATCCAGCCAATATTGGCAATTTGATCTCTGGTCCCTCTGCCTTTTCTAAAACCAGCTTGAATATCAGGAAGTTCACAGTTCACATATTACTGAAGCCTGGCTTGGAGAATTTTGAGCATTACTTTACTAGCATGTGAGATGAGTGCAATTGTGCAGTAGTTTGAGCATTTTTTGGCACTGCCTTTCTTTGGGATTGGAATGAAAACTGACCTTTTCCAGTCCTGTGGCCACTGCTGAGTTTTCCAAATTTGCTGGCATATTGAGTGAAGCACTTTCACAGCATCATTTTTCAGGATTTGAAATAGCTCAACTGGAATGTCATCACCTCCACTAGCTTTGTTCATAGTGATGCTTCCTAAGGCCCACTTGACTTCACATTCCAAGATGTCTGGCTCTACTTGAGTGATCACACCATTGTGATTATCTTGGTCATGAAGATCTTTTTTGTACAGTTCTTCTGTGTATTCTTACCACTTCTTCTTAATATCTTCTGCTTCTGTTAGGTCCATACCATTTCTGTCCTTTATCAAGCCCATCTTTGCATGAAATGTTCCCTTGGTATCTCTAATTTTCTTGAAGAGATCTCTAGTCTTTCCCATTCTGTTGTTTTCCTCCATTTCTTTGCATTGATCACTGAGGAAGACTTTCTTATCTCTTCTTGTTATTCTTTGGAACTCTGCATTCAGATGCTTATATCTTTCCTTGTCTCCTTTGCTTTTCGCTTCTCTTCTTTTCAGTTTTTTGTAAGGCCTCCTCAGACAGCCATTTTGCTTTTTTGCATTTCTTTTCCATGGGGATGACCTTGATCTCTGTCTCCTGTAGAATGTCATGAACCTCCATCCATAGTTCATCAGGCACTCTATCTATCAGATCTAGTCACTTAAATCCATTTCTCACTTACATTGTATAATCATAAAGGATTTGATTTAGGTCATACCTGAATGGTGTAGTGGTTTTCTCTACTTTCTTCATTTTAAGTCTGAATTTGGCAATAAGGAGTTCATGATCTGAGCCAGTCAGCTCCTGGTCTTGTTTTTGTTGATGTATAGAACATAGAGAAACTAAAGAGCCTCTTGATGAAAGTGAAAGGGAGTGAAAAAGCTGCCTTAAAACTCAAAATTCAAAAAAGTAAGATTATGCCATCTGGTCCCAGCTCTTCATGGCAAATAGAAGAGGAAACAATGGAAACAGTGACAGACTTTATTTTCTTGGACTCCAAAATAAACATAGATGGTGATTGAAGCATGGAATTTAAAAAAGAAAAAGCTTCCTCCTTGGAAAAAAGGTATGACAAACCTAGACAGTATGTTAAAAAGCAGAGACATTACTTTGTCAACAAAAGTTCATCTAGCAAAAACTATGGTTTTTCCAGTAGTCTTGTATGGATATGAGTTGGAGCATAAAGAAAGCTGAGCACCAAAGAATTGATGCTATTGAACTGCAGTGTTGGAGAAGACTCTTTAGAGTCTCTTTTACTGCAAGAAGATTAAACCAATCAATCATAAAGGAAATCAGTCCTGAATATATATTGAAAGGACTGATTCTGAATTTGAAGCTCCAATACTTTGGCCACCTGATGTGAAGAGCTGACTCATTTTAAAAGACCCTGATGCAGGGAAAGATTGAAGGAAGGAGAAGGGGATGACAGAGGACTAGACAGTTGGATGGCAACACTGACTCCATGGACATGAGTTTGAGCAAAATGTGGGAATTGGTTAAGGACAGGAAATCCTGGAGTGCTGCACTCTATGGTATTGCAAAGAGTCAGACATGACCTAGCAACACAATAACAATGACAGGTGGCCATTACTGAACATGTAGGACCAAAAAGGAGAGAAAGGAGGTGGCATCCCACTCCGTCAAAAAACCCGGCCCCTTTCTCTGTAAACTAATGTGTATTCTTCCTCATCATTAGCCTCATTCCTCCTCTCCTTGTCTTTTTCAAATTAAATCCTTCTTGCCAGATGGGTGAGAAGTTGATCTGTGAACTTAGCTTCCACTTCGTTGTTTGGCCATTAAATAAAACATCTTCTGTTTCAGTTTCACCCTCAGTTTGCTCTATGGTGTGAAGCTTCTCCAGTCCAAACCCAGGGATGATCCAGGGTTGATCCCCAGCACTAATCATGAACCTCCAGTCATGTGTGTCAGGTTCTTGAAAGTGGGTGTTCCGCCCTGCACTCTAGCCACCCTAGAGAAAGCCTTATGAAACAAAACCTGACATTTGTGAGTGAAATAAATGGTATTTTTTGTTTGTTTGTTTTTTTCAGGCTACCAAATTTGGGAGTGGGTTTTACTCAGAAATAGTAACTGGAAACAACGTTTGATGCTGAAATATAATGCAGGATGGGAATAATTTTGAAGCCTTTTTGGAAAATACCAGTCTACTACAGCTTATATTAAGTGGATCAATCATTACATAGTCATATAAGAGAAGTTATAATCCTTATTTTACAGATAAGGAAACAGCCACAGTCCCAAGGAGAGAAAGCTAGGAGGTCACAGTACTGAGATATGAGTATTGCAGTCTGGCTTCAAAGCTCACATTTTTAGTTCTGATCCATTATTATTTTTGATAAGTATTCTCAGAGCTGGTGAGAAAATGTTCATAAAAGTTGAGTGATAAGAAGTCTTCAAATAAAAAAACCTTAATTGAGATCATACTCTTGAAGTTTCACAGTATTGTCTATGTGGAAAATGGGAGAAAATTGCCCTAGAAGGAGGGTGAAAGATAAGGTATGAAAAATGAGAATAATTTCAGAATAAGCAATGAGAAGTGGAGTTAAACACTTGGAGTGTGGATTAGGAAATCACTCCTACAATGAGAAAATAAAGACCAGTAAGTAGAAACGTCTTCAGTAATAAAATAGTACAATTACTTATTGCTAAGAACTAGTCCAAGTACTTTATATATACTGATTCTTATGCTAGTCCTTGAAGATTATCAAAGTTGTTGTTGTTGTTTAGTCACTAAGTTATGTTTAACTTTTCACGACCTCACAGACTGTAGCATGCCAAGCTTCCCTGTCCTTCACTATCTCCTCAAGTTTGCTTAAACTTATGTCCATTGAGTCAGTGATCCCATCCATCCATCTCCTCCTTTGTTGTCCCCTTATCCTCCTGCCTTCAATCCTTCCTGGCATCAGGGTTTTTTCCAGTGAGTCTGCTCCTTGTATCAGGTGGCCAAAATATTGGAGTTTCAGCATCAGTCCTTCCAATGAATATTCAGGGTTAATTTCTTTTAGGATTGACTGGTTTGAGCTCCTTACTATTCAATGGGCTCTCAAGACTCTTCTCCAAAACCACAGTTGAAAAGCATCTATTCTTAAGCACTCAGCCTTCTTTATAGTCCAACTTTCACATCCACACATGATTACTAGAAACCATAGCATTGACTATATGGACCTTTGTCAGCAAAATGATGTCTCTGCCTTTTAATACACTGTCTAGATTAGTCATAACTATTCTTCCAAGGAGCAGGTGTCTTTTAATTGTGTGGCTGCAGTCCTATCCACAGTGATTTTGGAGCCCTAGAAAATTAAATCTGTCACTACTACTGTTTCCCCGTCTATTTGCCATGATGCGATGGGGCCAAATATCATGATATTAAATGCTGAGTTTTAAGCCAGCTTTTTCACTCTCATCAAGTCTTTCACCCTCATCAGGAGGCTCTTTATTTCCTCTTCACTTTCTGCCACTAGAGTGGTATTATCTGCATATCTGAGATTGTTTATATTTCTCCCAGCAATCTTGATTCCAACTTGTGATTCAATATCATTAATGTTTTATCTCATAAGCAAGTAATGAGTCATGCAAAGAGATGAAATAAAAGGCCTAATGTCACAAATCGGTAGAGTGGTAAAATCTGAATTCCAACTCAAGCAGTCTGGTCTTGAGTCTATGCTCTTAAACATTATTTTGTACTATGCTGAGCAACATACTGCAAATAAAACAAATATCAAAAACAGTTTAATGAATACAATAGTAAACATAACAAAATACATTATAACACTTAAACACATAAAACCTCTCCTGCATCCATTTTTTTTTTTTTTCCTGTTTCCAGTTCAGTGATTTTGCCTGAGATTTAGGCTATCCTTCTACTTATGCTGTAACTCCACCTAAAACCTTTCATTTCAAAAGAGTATTATTTTTCTTATAAGCACATCAGGTTATTTCCAAATAAAACAAAGAAGAACTAAGTCAAACTAGACATAGGCAATAAAAAGAAAGAAAGAAAGAAAAAGCACAAGCAACACTAAATCAAATTAAAATGCTTACTGATTTCTGGTTGTTATCACCCACCATTTCCTTCATAACTATTTCTTGAAGAAATATTTTATACTCATGACTTCCATTAATACATCAACTATAATCAATCTTATTTTTGGGTCATGTTAATGATTAACTAATAAGAAACAACTTATTGTACCTAAATCATTTCACTGGACACTTGAGTCCTATCTCCATACCTTCAGTTCAGTTCAGTCGCTCAATCATATTCAACTCTTTGCAACCCCATGAATCACAGGACACAAGGCCTCCATGTCCATCAACAACTCCCAGAGTTCACTGAGACTCACGTCCATCGAGTCAGTGATGCCATCCAGCCATCTCATCCTCTGTCGTTCCCTTCTACTCCTACCCCCAATCACTCCCAGCATCCGAGTCTTTTCCAATGAGTCAATGCTTCACATGAGGTGGACAAAGTACTGGAGTTTCAGCTTTAGCATCATTCCTTCCAAACAAATCCCAGGGCTGATCTCCTTCAGAATGGACTGGTTGGATCTTCTTGCAGTCCAAGGGACTCTCAAGAGTCTTCTCCAACACCACAGTTCAAAAGAATCTGTTCTTCGGCACTCAGCCTTCTTCACAGTCCAACTCTCACATACATACATGACCACTGGAAAAACCATAGCCTTGACTAGACAGAACTTTCTTGGCAAAGCAATGTCTCTGCTTTTGAATATGCTATCTAGGTTGGTCATAACTTTCCTTCCAAGGAGTAAGCGTCTTTTAATTTCATGGTTGCAATCACCATCTGCAGTGATTTTGGAGCCCAAAAATATGAAGTGGAAAAACTGACACTTTTCCCACTGTTTCCCCATCTATTTCCCATGAAGTGATGGGACCAAATGCCATGATCTTCGTTTTCTGAATGTTGAGCTTTAAGCCAACTTTTTCACTCTCTACTTTCACTTTCATCAAGAGGCTCTTTAGTTCCTCTTCACTTTCTGCCATAATGACACCCTTAGGTGGTGTCATTTGCATATCTGAGGTTAGTGATATTTCTCCTGGTAATCTTGATTCCAGCTTGTGTTTAGTCCAGTCCAGGGTTTCTCATGATATATTCTGTATAGAAGTTAAATAAGCAGGGTGACAATATACAGCCTTGACATACTCCTTTTCCTATTTGGGACCAGTGTGTTGTTGCATGTCCAGTTCTAATTGTTGCTTCCTGACCTGCAAACAGATTTCTCGAGAGGCAGGTCAGGTGGTCTGGTATTCCCATCTCTTGAAGAATTTTCAACAGTTTATTGTGATCCACACAGTCAAAGGTTTTGGCATAATCAATAAAGCAGAAATAGATGTTTTTCTGGAACTCTCTTGCTTTTTCCATGATCCAGCAGATGTTGGTAATTTGATCTCTGGCTCCTCTGCCTTTTCTAAAACCAGCTTGAACATCAGGAAGTTCACGCTTCACATATTGCTGAAGCCTGGCTTGGAGAATTTTGAGCATTACTTTACTAGCATGTGAGATGAGTGCAATTGTGCAGTAGTTTGAGCATTCTTTGGCATTGCCTTTCTTTGGGATTGGAATGAAAACTGACTTTTCCAGTCCTGTGGCCACTGCTGAATTTTCCAAATTTGCTGGCATATGGAGTGCAGCACTTTCACAGCATCATCTTTCAGGATTTGAAATAGCTCAACTGGAATTCCATCACCTCCACTACCTTTGTTCGTAGTGATGCTTTCTAAGGCCCACTTGACTTCATATTCCAGGATGTCTGACTCTAGGTCAGTGATCATACCATCATGATTATCTGGGTCATGAAGCTCTTTTTTGTACAGTTCTTCTGTATATTCCTCCCACCTCTTCTTAATATCTTCTGCTTCTGTTAGGTCCATACCATTTCTGTCCTTTATCGAACCCAACTTTGCATGAAATGTTCCCTTGGTATCTCTAATTTTCTTGAAGAGATCTCTAGTCTTTCCCATTCTGTTGTTTTCCTCTATTTCCTTGCATTGATTGCTGAAGAAGGCTTTCTTATCTCTTCTTGCTATTCTTTGGAACTTTGCATTCAGATGCTTATATCTTTCCTTTTCTCCTTTGCTTTTCACTTCTCTTCTTTTCACAGCTATTTGTAAGGCCTCCCCAGACAGCAATTTTGCTTTTTTTGCATTTCATTTCCGTGGGGATGGTCTTGATCCCTATCTCTTGTACAATGTCACAAACCTCCGTCCATAGTTCATCAGGTACTCTATCTATCAGATATAGGCCCTTAAATCCATTTCTGACTTCCACTGTATTACCATAAGGGATTTGATTTAAGTCATACCTGAATGGTCTAGTGGTTTTCTCTACTTTCTTCAATTTAAATCTGAATTTGGCAATAAGGAGTTCATGATCTGAGCCACAGTCAGCTCCTAATCTTGTTTTTGCTGACTGTATAGAGCTTCTCCATATTTGGCTGCAAAGAATATAATTAGTCTGATTTTGGTGTTGACCATCTGGTGATGTCCATGTGTAGAGTCTTCTCTTGTGCTGTTGGAAGAGGGTGTTTGTTAGGACCAGTGCATTTTCTTTGCAAAACTCTATTAGTCTTTGCCCTGCTTCATTCTGTATTCCAAGGCCAAATTTGCCTGTTACTCCAGGTGTTTCTTAACTTCCTACTTTTGCATTCCAATCCCCTATAATGAAATGGACATCTTTTTTGGGTGTTAGTTCTAAAAGGTCTTGTAGGTCTTCGTAGAACCATTCAACTTCAGCTTCTTCAGCGTTACTGGTTGGGGCATAGACTTGGATTTCTGCGATATTGAATGGTTTGCCTTGGAAACAAACAGAGATCATTCTGTCATTTTTGAGATTGCATCCAAGTACTGCATTTCAGACTGTTTTGTTGACCATGATGGCTACTCCATTTCTTCTGAGGGATTCCTGCCCGCAGTAGTAGATATAATGGTCATCTGAGTTAAATTCACCCATCCCAGTCCATTTTAGTTCACTGATTCCTAGAATGTCGACATTCACTCTTGCCATCTCTTGTTTGACTACTTCCAATTTGCCTTGATTCATGGACCTGACATTCCAGGTTCCTATGCAATATAGCTCTTTACAGCATTGGGCCTAGCTTCTCTCACCAGTAACATCCACCACTGGGTATTGTTTTTGCTTTGGCTCCATTCCTTCATTCTTTCTGGAGTTATTTCTCCACTGATCTCCAGTAGCATATTGGGCACCTACTCACCTGGGGAGTTCCTCTTTCAGTATCCTATCATTTTGCCTTTTCGTATTGTTCATGGGGTTCTCAAGGCAAGAATACTGAAGTGGTCTGCAATTCCCTTCTCCAGTGGACCATATTCTGTCAGATCTCTCCACCATGACCCGCTCATCTTGGGTTGCCCCACTGGCATGACTTAGTGTCATTAAGTTAGACAAGACTGTGGTCCTAGTGTGATTACATTGACTAGTTTTCTGTGAGTATGGTTTCAGTGTGTCTGCCCTCTGATGCCCTCTTGCAGCACCTATCTTCTTACCTTGGATGTAGGATATCTCTTCATGGCTGCTCCAAAGCGCAGCTGCTGCTCCTTACCTTGGATGAGGTGTATCGATTAGTGCTTATTCCTTGTTCCTTTCTTGGAGTTGTCTTTTGCAGAAGGCAGTGCAATTGTGGTTTCCCTCCCTCTATCTGTCTACATAGGCTTCTCTCTGTCCCTACCTGTGCTGCCCTCTCTGTCTCTTTTCACTCTGCACACTTTCTCTCATGAGTCTTTCTATCCTTACCCCAACTCTTGATCAATAACATCTATAAAATTTTATAAAATATTTTGTGTTTAGCAAATCATTTTACTGAACGAAATCAGTTTTTATAAAACAAAAACAAAAAAAAAAAGATAAAATAGAAAATAATTGAAAGGCTAATAAAGAGATTATTTCCTAGAGACCAAAGTTCTAATTGCTAGACATTATGTTTGTGCTTCTCATGTGGTATAGTGGTACAGAATCTGCTTGCCATTGCAAGAGATGCAAGATACGAGGTTTTGATCCTTGGGTCAGGCAGATCCACTAGAGTAGGAAATGGCAACCCACTCTAGTATTTCTTGACTAGAAAATTTCATGGACAGGGGTGTCTGGTGCACCACAATCTAAACAGTCACAAAGAGTTGGACATTGCTGAGTGACTGAGCATATATGTACAATAAAGAGTATTTTCCAAAGATCAAAGTTCTAATCACTGTTCTTACAGGTAACTAGTGGGGTTTCCATGGTGGCTCAGATGGTAAAGAATCCACTTGCAGTGTGGGAGATCTGGGTTCAATCCCTAGATTTGGAAGATCCCCTGGAGAAGGAAATGGCAACCCACTCCAATATTCTTGCCTGGAGAATACCCATGAACAGAGGGGCCTGGCAGGCTACAGCCTATGGGATCACAAAGAGTTGGACACGACTGAGCACAGTACATCATAGGTAAATAATAATCAAAATGAGTTAGATTAAGTAATGAAGCAAATATACGAATTATCCCTTTGAGGTATCTTGCAGAATTGTACTATAGAAATTGGAGAATTTAGCATCATGGCTCTGTAGTAAAAAAGTATCTTCAAATATACTGGCAGTATATTTTTTTCCTACACTCAAGTCTCAGTAAGTATAAGGTTCAGTTCAGTTCAGTGGCTCAGTCGTGTCTGACTCTTTGTGACTCCATGAATTGCAGCACACCAGGCCTCCCTGTCCATCACCAACTCCCAGAGTTCACCCAAACCCATGTCCATCGAGTCAATGATGCCATCCAGCCATCTCATCCTCTGTCATCCCTTTCTCCTCCTGCCCCCAATCCCTCCCAGCACCAGAGTCTTTTCCAATGAGTCAACTCTTCACATGAGGTGGCCAGAATATAAGGTAAATGATGCCAAAAATCTCAGCCTCTATACACTGGTGCTGAATTAAATCTTAGAGACAGTTTTGGGTGAAAAAGATAGCTGTATTACTTTGCCAGGCAAAAAGGGGCACAGTGAGCTCATTTTCATGAAAAGTGTGTTCCCCAACCCAGGAGGATTTGGTGAAGAGCTTGATAGCAATGGTTCCAGGGTGGGTTTGCAGACAGGATTAGGGTGTGTGCAGAGCCTGCACTCCTCTTCTCTGGAGTGAAAAATGCTGACACATGTCAGGGTTTTAGTTTTTTTAAAAAGCCCAAAGTTTTTGTTATGTGTGTCCCTTGCAGTGATACCAAGACCCTGCCCCAAGGCTGTACTGGTTTTTCTTGGCTTTCCTCCCTTGTCTTTGTATCCCCTCCCTTCCTGGATTAGCTACTGCTTGAATCTTCCCTTTGGAACTCAGGGAAGGTCATAAGGTCTCCAATCTGTTCCCTACAAACACAGGATTGGAGACACAGAAGGGTTTCTGTGCCCAGGCACCCCGCAGTATCCTTCTTAGTTTCATAAGTATTACTCCAGTAATAATTTGAATAGTTTTTTCTGTAATTTCTAAAACATAATTAGTAGGCAGCCAGAGTGTATACAGTGTTGTGCTAACAATTTTGAGAAAAGCCCAAAATAACATGTTCATGAATTTTATGGTCTTTATGACCAGAAATTCTCTAAAATTTTGTTAAACTAGCCATCTGTGGTTCCATGTGCTCTTTAGTCATTTATATAATCTAAATTACAATAAATATTATTTCCAGATGGTCATGAATTAAGGGTTGCATGGAAGAAAAAATGGGCTTTGGTAATTATAAGTCGTGTCTGACTCTGGGCGACCCCTGAGACGGCAGCCCACCAGGCTCCCCCGTCCCTGGGATTCTCTGGGCAAGAACACTGGAGTGGGTTGCCATTTCCTTCTCCAATGCATGAAAGTGAAAAGTGAAAGTGAAGTCGCTCAGTCGTGTCTGACTATGAGTGACCCCATAGACTGCAGCCTACCAGGCACTTCCATCCATGGGATTTTCCAGGCAATAGTACTGGAGTGGGGTGCCATTGCCTTCTCCGATATATAAAAGTGACAAATGAAATTTTAAATTTTCTACATATGTTAACTCTATATAGAAATTAAATAAATGAATTTATGCTTTTCAGGATGTTGTTTGAAATATAATTATTTTACACAGATATTTTGTTATCTATTTGGTTGACATGTTCTAGAAGGCCCCAAAATGGATAACTCAGCTGAAAATATCTTTAGAAATCCTTTGGAAAAAAAAATGCCTTTTCCTGTTGCACCAGATTTTTCCAGAGCTGAATTTTGAAACTTTTAAAAAAATTTGTATGAGATAAAACTTAACCACACTACCTAAAAATGAATTATCGGCCCTGCTTCTTTCAGTTCTGGATGTATTATTTATCCCCAAATAACTTAGAGGGTAATCAAATTAAATTATAAAACCCTGAAAAGCAGATTAACAATTGTCTTATTCACTGACTTTTTCCCCCCGGAATAAAATATATTCATGCCTTTATTTGGCAGAGATTTTTGGCATACCCTCTGAAATACTGTCCCCCACAACGGGGGGGGGGGGGGGAGGGGGGAACACTTTTCTCCTCTTTTGTAGTATCTCTTGTTTTTTACTTGCCAATGGAGTTTTTCATTTGTCTATTGCTTATTCACAATTGTTTTCATTTTATACCATCTTTAGTAGGGATAGAATGTGAGTCAAGCCTTACAACTATGTTCAGCAGAAACATACTTTCCAGGTGCACTTACACCCTCTGGGGCATATGACCTAGCTACTGAACTCAACTTTCTACTAGTAGGTAGGAATTAAGAAAACTATACTAAGTAATAAATAATGCAGGTCCACAGGAGACTACATTCCATGTTAAAAGGAGCCTTGTCTACAGGAGATACACTCTTCTGGCTAGAGCCCTGCTGCTTCTGGAACTCAGCCACAGGGGCAGCTTGTTCTGCACTGACCTGAGGATTAGCTCCTATTACCACAATAAGGCATGATAGGGCTGTCATGCAGGTGGAACAAACACTAGTGGATCTAAGGCTGACTATGCAGAAGAGGAAGAATAAAACTGGTATGCCAAAAATTATGACAATGTACATACATCTCTTACATCACTGGACAAAAAGTCCTGTGCCCTCACAGTTGTCTCCTGAAAAAATAACTAATTACACAGCCAACGTTTCACCATTCAGAAAGTCTTTTTATACTATATCATTTTTCTTTATAACACACAGAATCATGGATTCAAAACCTATCTGAGCATTAGCATAATTTCCCCAACTTCCAAAACATCAATCTGTGTTTCTCATTTGGGCTTAAATTTTGGTTTTGCCTTAATAACTCCTCTGTAATTCTGGCAAGTTATGTGACCCTTTAATGCAAATAAGTGCTTATCTATAAAATTAGAATAGTCAACTTTACAGTGTTGATTTTTGGGAGAATTTTGTGGCATAACAAAAATTAACATTTTCTCAAAGTGTCTGTCATATAGTAAACAACAATATAAGTTAATTGCTTTTCTTAGTTTCATTGTTAGTCACCACAATGAAATTTATTCTTAACCATTAATTTGAAAAATTCTCTTGATCTCTTTCATAATGTTCATTTTCACTACTCCTATTTCTTTACACTTTACCAAAACCACTTTAGTTCCATAGAAACTCATCAGCAGAACATAAGGATTTCCAAAGATCTTAAGAAACTCTCCCTGAAAGTGAACCAAGCAACATTATTTGGAGTATTGAGGAAAGCAATGGACAGAAAGACAGATATCAGAGTGAGAGTTTTCATTTGCTGCCCAAATACCATGAAAAAAAAAAAAAAAGATTTTTTAAACATACATAGAAGGGAGCCAGAGCCTTTTATGTTTAGAACAATAACCTCCCTGATGTACAGTCTTCAGTTCAATTCAGTCACTCAGTTGTGTCCGACTCTTCACAACCTCATGAATCACAGCACACCAGGCCTCCCTGTCCATCACCAACTCCCGGAGTTCACCCAAACCCATCTCCTTTGAGTTGGTGATGCCATCCAGCCATCTCATCCTCTGTCATCCCCTTCTCCTCTTGCCCCCAATCCCTACCAGCATCAGGGTATTTTCCAATCAGTCAACTCTTAGCATGAGGTGGCCAAAGTATTGGAGCTTCAGCTTTAGCATCAGTCCTTCCAATGAACACCCAGGACTGCTCTCCTTTAGAATGGACTGTTCGAATCTCCTTGCAGTCTACTTCGCAACAATAGGCAAAGAATAAATTTTTGTTCATTTTACCACTTTTTTGTTTCCACTCTTGATCAATGACCAAGCTTACATTTATTTTTTATTGACTTCAGAACTTAATCAATGACCAAAGTTTCACATTTTCTTTCAAATTTAACAGATTGGAGATTCAGAATTTCTACCTATGCTGTTCCTATATATCACATAACTATCTCATGTTATGAAAGCCAAAGAATGAACAGAGTCTAAAATAAATTTCCTGGCAGTGTGGAGTATCATGTAATTGATTAGAGGAAATTGAAGAATGGGGGGGGGGGGGACAAAACAAAACAAAACAAAACAAAACATTGTTTCTATCTAAAAAGTTTACTGATAGTTTTCCAGAGAATAGTTTTGGTAGTCAGGATAGAGTAATAAGATCTTGGTTGAAAGGATATAAGATATGAAATCAGTGAAGGAATTTGGAAGATAGAATTGTAGATCCAACCAGTCCATTCTGAAGGAGATCAGCCCTGGGGTTCCTTTGGAGGGAATGATGCTGAAGCTGAAACTCCAGTACTTTGACCACCTCATGTGAAGAGTTGACTCATTGGAAAAGACTCTGATGCTGGGAGGGATTGGGGGCAGGAGGAGAAGGGGACGACAGAGGATGAAATGGCTGGATGGCATCACTGACTCGATGGACGTGAGTTTGGGCAAACTCCAGGAGTTGGTGATGGACAGGGAGGACTGGCGTGCTGTGATTCATGGGGTTGCAAAGAGTCGGACATGACTGAGCGACTGATCTGATCTGATCTGATCTGATAACAGGGAAAATAAAAGAATACCTGGAAAATATATCCAGTTAAAGGATAGTAAGGCAAACATGGAACAAAAGTGACACTTTACATAAGGAACACGATGAAAAAAGGTTTTCAGGAGTTGGAATTATATTTATTAAATACACAATGGAGTGATGTCATCAAGATGGTAACACTGGTTGTTCTTGGCTTTGCTCACCTTCAAAAGAACAACTAACAATTGTTTAAATACAATACACCACTGAGCATTCTAGAATAAGGGGGTGAGGCTGATTCACAAAGAGACCAAGATGCTAACATTAGAAGGATAAGAGAAACAGCAACTACATGCTGACCACATTGCCCTTACCCTAGGCTAGCACAGTCCCATGCAGAGATGTCTCCCTTGAGGCTTTGGTTCCTCTATGGGGAAAGAGAAGAGAGAGGAGACAATCTGCTTTCTTCCCTAGCATTGCAGTTTGCTTTACGAGAACCCCTACTGTGACTTTGCACCATTGGGTTATAGGGTTATCTATGGGAGAAGACAATGGCAACCCACTCCAGTACTCTTGCCTGGAAAATCCCAAGGACAGAGGAGGCTAATGGGCTGCAGTCCATGGGGTCGCTAAGAGTCAGACACGACTGAGCGACTTCACTCTCACTTTTCACTTTCATGCATTGGAGAAGGAAATGGCAACCCACTCCAGTGTCCTTGCCTGGAGAATCCCAGGGATAGTGGAGCCTGGTGGGCTGCCGTCAATGGGGTCGCACAAAGTTGGACAAGACTGAAGCGCCTTAGCAGCAGCAGCAGGAGGGGCTCAACCATTGTGAATCTGATTGCCCCCACCTCCTGTGGAGAGTGTCATCAAACACCATGTGACCAAAAGGGCTGGTAACAATTTCTGTAAACAATGTGTCCCAGCAATGACTGAGTTGAGAGTCAGGCAGGCAGAACTGATAAACCCTGGAGCAAAGCCAGTAAGAACATGCAGTGTTCCAATGCTGCACACAGGCATAGAGAGTAATTCATAGGCAAGGCTAAGAGTAATCCCTGATCCCTGTAAACTAGAGAACCTGTTTGGAAAACTGAGGGTAGCCTGGAGCAGCTCTTCCCCTGCCATTCAGGCAGGGAACTGAGACATAGTACCATTTACTGCAAGAGTGTAAGTTTCACCGGATTATTCAGACAACTCTGGAGCCCATGGTGAAATCTTAAAAAAAAAAAAAAAAAGTACAAGTGAACTTATTTATAAAACGGGAAGAGGCTCACAGATGTAGGGAACCAATTTATGAATATCAAAGGGGAAATATGGTAAGGGGAAGGATAAATTAGGAACTTGGGATTAACATACAGACACTACTATTTATAAAATAGATAACCAAAAAAGACCTGCTGTATAACAAAGGGCACTCTTCTCAATACTCTGTAATGATATATAAGGGGGAAAAATTGAAAAAATAAATGTATATGTATAACTGAAACTGGACTTCCCTGGTAGCTCAACTGGTTAAGAATTTACCTGCAATACAAGAGACCCCATTTCAGTTCCTGGGTCTGGAAGATACCCTAGAGAAAGGATAGTCAACCTACTCTAGTATTCATGGACTTCCATGGTGGCTCAGATGGTAAAGAATGCCAGAGACCTGGGTTTGGTCCCTGGGTTGGGAAAATTCCCCTGGAGGTGGGCATGGCAACCCGCTCCAGTATTCTTGCCTGGAAAAACCCCTTGGGCAGAGGAGCCTGGTAGGCTAGAGTCCAGGGGTCACAAAGAGTTGGATGTGACTGAGTGCCTAGGCACAGCACAGCAACTGGAACTATGCTGTACATCTGGAACAAGCACAATTTTATACATCAACTATACCCCACAAAATTAAAAAATAAAATCGATAAACATTTTTTTAAAAGAAAAAAATAAAAAACTTGAAATTCCAAATAAAGAAAAAAGTGTCCAGAATTCAAAAGCTAGGAGGAGGTCAGCTCAGTGGGTAAACTGTCTATAAACTGGAATGTGATTTATTTGTCTTTTACCAAACACCACAGTCTGCTAGATTTGCATTGATGTGCATTTTCAAAATCTAACATTCAAAGAGTTTTTAAAAGTACAATATATTTTATTTAGCCCAGAGTAACCACAGGGACAATTCTGTAATAATTACACACATCTCCCCACACATAAACAACTCGCAATAAATTAAGCATACTGATACCACAAGACATTATATGGCATTATATTAGTAATCAATAACAAGGACAAAACTGGGAAATATCTAATTAAACAACAGTCTCCTGAACAATCAAGGGATCAAAAAATACATTAAAATGGAATTTAAAAAGTTTCTTGAAGTAAAATTGGAAACACAACCTACCAAAACTTGTGGGATACAGCAAAAAGAGTTTCTAAGGGGGAAGTTCATAGCAATAAATGCTTTACTCAAAAGCAAGAATAATTTCAAATAAATAATGTAACTATGAATTTGTGCTATTGTTATTTAGTTGCTAAGTCATGTCTGGCTCTGTAACTCCATGGACAGGAGTTACATTTGGACAAGCATGCCAGACTTTCCTGTCCTTCACTATCTCCTAGAATTTGCTTAGATTCATGTCTATTGAGTCAGTGATGCTATCTAACCATCCTCTACTGCCCTCTTCTCCTTTTGCGATTAATCTTTCCCAGCATCAGGGTCTTTTCCAATGAGTTGACTCTTCGCATCATGGGGCCAAAGTGTTGGAGCCTCAGCTTCAGCATCAGTCCTTCCAATGAATATTCAGGGTTTATTTCCTTTAGGATTGACTGGTTTGATCTCCTTGCTGTCTAAGGGACTTTCAAGAGTATTCTCCAGCAGCACAATTCAAAGGCGTATATTCTTCACTGCTCAGTCTTCTTTATAGTTCAACTCTCACAAGGAACTAGGAAAACAAAAACAAACTGAATCAGAGACATCATAAAGAGGAATGAGTAAGCAGCAGAGGAGAAATACAAAACAGTATCAACAAACAAGAAATAGAAAAGATTAACCAAACTAAAAGTTATTTATTTGAAAATATAAACAAAATTATCAAACTGTTAGCTGGACTAAGCAAGGAAGAAAGAGGATGCAAATTAACAAAATTATAAATAAAATGGGAGACATTATAATTGATATCGCGGAAAGTTCAAGGATCATAAGAGACTACTGTGAACAATTATATACTAACAATCTGGATAATCTGAAAGCAAGACAAAAAACCTTAAAAATAATCAACTCACTTAGACATAATCAGGAAGAAATAGAATATCTGTATAGATAAATCTGTAGTAAGAAGACTGAATCAATAATCAAAACTCTCCCAAAGGGAAAAAAAAAAAGAAAAAGTTCATGATCAGATGAGTTTACTAGTGAATTTTACCAAACATTTAAAGAAGTAAAAATGACCTTGCCTAAAGTCTTATAAAAAACTGAAGGGGAAGTAACTCCACCAAACAAATTTTACAATGCTACTCTCATCCTGATACCAAAATTAGAAAAAGACACTATAAGAAAAGAAAAGTACAGACCAAACTGCCTAATGAATATAGAAGCAAAAATTCTCAATAAAACAGCAAACTGAATTCAGCCATACAGTAAAAGGGTTATATACTATAATTAATAAAGATTTATCTAAGGGTTGCAAAAATGATGCAACATATGCAAATCAATGTGATGCATCAGTTGATAGAATAAAAGAATCACATGATCATCTTCAATATAGAAAAAGCATTTGACAAAATTAAACATCAACTCTTGATAAAATTAACAAATTTGCAATAGAAATAATATTTTTCAACATAATAAAGGCCGTAAATGACAAACATACAGCATCCTACTCATCAGTGAAAGGTTGAAAGCTTTTCCTTTAAGATTAGGAAAAAGAATGATGCCTACTATTATCACTCTTATTCAACATAGTACTGGAAATCCTATATAAGCAACCAAGTAAGAAAAAGAAATAAAAGTTACTAAAATTAGAAAGTAAGACATAAAATTGTCTCTATTTGCAGATGGCAGAATTTTACATGTATAAAATCCTAAATAATCAACTGAAAGGATGTTAGATCTAACCATTGAATTCAATAAGCTACAGGATACAAAAATTACACACACAAACAAATCAATGGTATAGGGGCGGTCCTAAGATGACAGAGGAATAGGACAGGGAGACCACTTTCTCCCCCACAAATTCTTCAAAAGATCATTTGAATGCTGAGAAACTTCCACAAATCAACTTCAGAAAGCTGGAAGAGGACACTAGGCACCCAGAAAGACAGCCCATTCTCTTTGAAAGGAAGTAGGAAAAAACATAAAAAAAAAAAAAAAAAAAAAAAAGAGACAAAAGAGTTAGGGATGGACACCCTCCTGGGGAGGGAGTCGTGGAGCAGAAGTTTCCAAGTACTGGGAAACCCTCTCAACTGGTGGGTCTGTGGGGAGTTTGGAATCTCAGAAAGCAACATAACTGGGAGGGAAACACACACACAGACACACACAGACACACACACACACACACACACAGAATACATGCCTAACTACAACTCCCAGCAGAGAAGTAGCCCAGACACTCTTGTCTGCCATCAGTGAGAGGGGACTGGACAGGGAGGTGGGGGCTGCAAGCTTAGGGTAAGGATCAGGCCTGAATGCCCTGAAGACAATCTGAGGGAGCTAACATGAGATAGCAACCCAAACTATGGGATAGCCAGAGAGAGAAAAACGAGAGACAGAGAACTTTCCTGCAAAAAGCTCTAACCTAAGATGCAGTCTGGCCCACTCACAGAATAAAGGATTGAGCCAATGCCAAAAGAAAGCTAGCTACAGGGTGGGATGGGATCCTAAAGCTACCTTAGGATGGGATTGGCCCAACCTCCGATTGGAGGCCAAGAGGCAGGCAGGAGATAGCCAGAGCTGGAAGGCCTAGAGATGGCATCCACCACCAAACTGTGAGCATGCTCCCAGTTGTTAACCAAGTCTTCCTAGGATCCTGTATGGTTGACATCTTCCAGGAGGGTCACCCCCAGAGATTAGCTCCCCAGAGGAGACACATGGCACACCTGAGAAGACGCTCTTGCAGTGCTCCCAGGAAACCAAACAGCTGGGACTGGGGAGATGATTAAGATGCACAGCCCACCTGGGACAGAGCGCTTGCCAAGCACCTGGTCGCCTGAGCTCCTCGGACCTGGGAAGGGCACAACCAAGTCTGTGCCTTTATGGAGTATCCGAGAACCCAAACCTGAGCAGCTTAGACCTGGGATGTGCACAAAACCCAGGGCCCACTTTGGACAGCATCCCTGCAGAGCAACCTAGAGCCTGAGCAGTGTAGACTGGGAAAGCACACATGCTGTGATCGGGGGCAAACCCAGTGTGGTCCATACACTGCAAGCACTCCCCACACATGTCAGTAATATTTGTGTGCAGTGTCCCTCCCTCTCCAAAGCACAGCTGAACAAGTGAGCCTAAATAAGTGACCACGTTTGCCCCCTTGTGTCAGGGCGAATATTAGACACTGAAGAGACTTGCAAACAGAGGAAGCCAAAATAAGAGGAAACCACTGTGGAAGTGACAGGTGCAATAGATTAAAACCGTGTAGTTAGCATTGACGAAGCATTGGAAGGGGCCTATAGACCTTGAGAAGAAGTATAAGACGAAATAAGGAACTATCTGAAACTGAACTGAACCCACCCTGCCCTCAACAGCTCCAGAAAAATTCCTAGATATATTTTTATTATCATTTTTTTATTTTTAGTTCTTTATTACTCCTTTAATTTTCATTTTTATAACCTACTATTACATTGCAATAAAAAGACCCTATTTTAAAAACAAATTATTTTAAAAACAAATGAAAAGAGTAATAAAGAACTTAAAAATAAAAAATGATAATAATAAAAATATATCTAGGAATTTTTCTGGAGCTGTTGAGGGCAGGGTGGGCAGTACTCTTGCCTGGAAAATCCCATGGATGGAGGAGCCTGGTAGGCTGCAGTCTATGGGGTCACTAAGAGTCAGGCACGACTGAGCGACTTCACTCTCACTTTTCATTTTCATGCCTTGGAGAAGGAAATGGCAACCCACTCCAGTGTTCTTGCCTGGAGAATCCTAGGGATGGGGGAGCCTGGTGAGCTTCCGTCTATGGCGTTGCACAGAGTCAGACATGACTGACATGACTTAGCAGCAGCAGGAGTGTATATATATATATATATATATATATATATATATATATATATAATTTTTATGATTGATTTTGTTTTGTGTTTTTGATATTACATTTTTGAGAGTCTAACCTCTATTCTAGATTTTTAATCTTTGCTTTTTGGTATTTGTTATCAATTTTGTACCTTTAAGAATCTAATCTTCAGTACCAATTTTTACTTAGGGATGTGATTACTGGCTTGATTGCTCTCTTCCCTTTTGACTCTCCCTTTTCTCCCCCAGGTCACCTCTATCTCTTCCCTCCCCCTTCTCTTCTCTACTTAACTCTTTGAATCTCTCTGGGTGTTCCAGGCTGTGGAGAACACTTAGGGAATTGATTACTGGCTAGATTGGACTCTCCCTTTTTGACTCCCCCTCTTCTCCTCCTGGTCACCTCTATCTCCTTCCTCCCTCTTCTCTTCTCCATGTAACTCTGTGAACCTCTCTGGGTGTCCCTCACTGTGGATAATCTTCTCACCATTAACCTAGATGTTTTATCATCTGTGCTGTATGGATGGAGAAGTCTTGAGGCTACTGTAAGTATAAGACTTAAAGCCAGAGGCAGGGGGCTTAAATCCCAAACTTGAGAACACCAGAAAACTCCTGACTCCAGAGAATATTAATCAACAAAAGCTCATGCAAAATCCTCCATACCTACACTGAAACTAAGCTCCACCTAAGAGCTAACAAGTTCCAGAGCAAGACATACCATGCTAATTCTCTAGCAATGCAGGAATATAACCCTGAGAATTAAAATACAAGCTGCCCAAAGTCACATCAAACCCATAGACACCTAAAAACTCACTACTGGACACTTCATTGCACACCAGAGAGAAGAGATCCAACTTCACCCACCAGAACACCAATGAAAGCTTCCCTAACCAGGAAACCTTGACAAGCCACTACCCACAGGGAGCAACCTCCACAATAAAGAGGAACTACAAACTTCCAGCCTACAGAAAGGCCACCCCAAACACAGCAATCTAAACAAAATGAAAAGGCAGAGAATATTCAGCAGGTAAAGGAATATGATAAACAACAACCAAACTAAACAAAAGAGGAGGAGACAGAGAGTCTACATGAAAAAGAATTCAGAATAATGATAGTAAAGATGATCCAAAATCTTGAAAACAAAATGGAGTTACAGATAAATAGACTAGAGACAAGGATTGAGAATATGCAAAAAATGTTTAACAAGGACCTAGAAGAAATAAAGTCTTTTTAGATATGATGCCTAAATCACAAGCAACAAAACAAAAAATAAATAAACACCTAAGACTACATCAAATTAAAAGGTTTCTGAATAGCAACAGAAGCTACCTACAGAGAAAAAAACAGATGAAGGGATGGAAAAAATTTACAAATCTTATATTTGATAGAGATTAATATCTAAAACACATACAGAACTCATGCAACTCAATAGCAAAAGCAAATATTCCAATTAAAAGTGGACATAGAATATTAATAGACAAAAAGATACATGAAAGGCCAACAGACACATGAAAACACGCTCAATAGCACTGATCCTGGGGCTTGTCATGTGGCGTTAGTGGTAAAGAACCTGCCTGCTAATGTAGGAGACATAAGAGATGTGACTTTCATCCCCGGGTCAGGAAGATACCCTGGAGGAGGAAATGGCAACCTACTCCAGTACTCTTGCCTGGGGAATCCCATGGACAGAGGAGCCTGATGGGCGACGGTCCATGCAGTCTCAAAGAGCCGGACATGACTGAAGCAAATTAGCATGCAGAACATACGTGCATGCAGAGCACTTATCCTTAGGGAAATGCAAATCAAAACCACAATGAAATATCATCTCATATTGTTATAATGGTCATTGTCAGAAGCACAACAAAAAACAAATGCTAGCATAGATGTGGAGAAAAGAAAATAATTGTGCACTGAGGATGGATGTCTAAGATCAGGGTGCCATCAGAGATGAGCTTTAGAGCAAGTTCTCTTCCTGGCTTGTGGAAGGCCACTATGTCTTTATACATACACATAGCACGGAGATAATGAGAGAGAGAAAATGATCTGGGTCTGATCTTATGTGGCAAGTAATTGTATCAAATCAGAGAATTAGTGAAGCCAAGAAAGCCACTAAGAAAAAAAAAAAAAAAATCAGTTCAGTTCAGTCGCTCAGTCGTAGCCAACTGTTTGTGACCCCATGAATCACAGCACGCCAGGCCTCCTTGTCCATCACCAACTAACAGAGTTCACACAGACCCACATCAATCGAATCAGTGTTGCCATCCAGCCATATCATCCTCTGTCGTCCCCTTTTCCTCCTGCCCCCAATCCCTCCCAGCATCAGAGTCTTTTCCAATGAGTCAACTTTTTGCATAAGGTGGCCAAAGTACTGGAGTTTCAGCTTTAGCATCATTCTTTCCAAAGAAATCCCAGGGCTAATTCCTTCAGAATGGAACAGTTGGATCTCCTTGCATTCCAAGGGATCCTCAAGAGTCTTCTCCAACACCACAGTTCAAAAGCATCAATTCATCAGTGCTCAGCCTTCTTCACAGTCCAACTTTCACATCCATACATGACCACAGGAAAAACCATAGCCTTGACTAGACGAACCTTTGTTGGCAAAGCAATGTTTCTGCTTTTGAATATGCTATCTAGGTTGGTCATAACTTTCCTTCCAAAGAGTAAGCATCTTTTAACTTCATGGCTGCAGTCACCATCTGCAGTGATTTTGGAGCCCAAAAAGAGAAAGTCTGACACTGTTTCCCCATCTATTTCAAATGAAGTGATGGGACCGGGTGCCATGATCTTCGTTTTCTGAATATTGAGCTTTAAGCCAACTTTTTCATTCTCCACTTTCACTTTCATGAAGAGGCTTTTGAGTTCCTCTTCACTTTCTGACATAAGGATGGTGCCATCTGCATATCTGAGGTTATTGATATTTCTCCTGGAAATCTTGATTCCAGCTTGTGTTTCTTCCAGTCCAGGGTTTCTCATGATGTACTCTGCATATAAGTTAAATAAGCAGGGTGACAATATACAGCTTTGACATACTCATTTTCCTATTTGGAACCAGTCTGTTGTACCATGTCCAGTTCTAATTATTGCTTCCTGACCTGCATACAAATTTCTCAAGAGGCAGGTCAGGAGGTCTGGTATTCCCATCTCTTTCAGAATTTTCCGCAGTTTATTGTGATCAACACAGTCAAAGCCTTTGGCATAGTCAATAAAGCAGACATAGATGTTTTTCTGGAACTCTCTTGCTTTTTCCATGATCCAGCAGATGTTGGCAATTTGATCTCTGGTTCCTCTGCCTTTTCTAAAACCAGCTTGAACATCAGGAAGTTCATGGTTCACATATTGCTGAAGCCTGGATTGGAGAATTTTGAGCATTACTTTACTAGTGTGTGAGATGAGTGCAATTGTGTGGTAGTTTGAGCATTCTTTGGCATTGCCTTTCTTTGGGATTGCAATGAAAACTGACCTTTTCCAGTCCTGTGACCACTGCTGAGTTTTCCAAATTTGCTAACATGTTGAGTGCAGCACTTTCACAGCACCATCTTTCAGGATTTGGAATAGCTCAACTGGAATTCCATCATCTCCACTAGCTTTGTGCATAGTGATGCTTTCTAAAGCCCACTTCACTTCACATTCCAGGATCTCTGGCTCTAGGCCAGTGATCACACCATTGTGATGTTCTGGGTTGTGAAGATCTTTTTTGTACAGTTCTTCTGTGTATTCTTGCCATCTCTTCTTAATATCTTCTGCTTCTGTTACGTCCATAACATTTGTGTCCTTTATCGAGCCCATCTTTGCATGAAATGTTCCCTTGGTATCTCTAATTTTCTTGAAGAGATCTCTAGTCTTTCCCATTCTGTTGTTTTCCTCTATTTCTTTGCATTGATAGCTGAAGAATGCTTTCTTATCTCTTCTTGCTATTCTTTGAAACTCTGAATTAAGATGCTTATATCTTTCCTTTTCTCCTTTGCTTTTCACTTCTCTTCTTTTCAGTTTTTTGTAAGGCCTCCTCAGACAGCCATTTTGCTTTTTTGCATTTCTTTTCCATGGGGATGGTCTTGATCCCTGTCTTCTGTACAATGTCTCAAACCTCATTCTATAGTTCATCAAGCACTCTATCAGATCTAGGCCCTTAAATCTATTTTTCACTTCCTCTGTATAATCACAAGGGATTTGATTGAGGTCATACCTGAATGGTCTAGTGGTTTTCCCTACTTTCTTCAATTTCAGTCTGATTTGGCAATAAGGAGTTCATGATCTGAGCCACAGTCAGCTCCTGGCCTTTTTTTGTTAACTGTATAGAGCTTCTCCATCTTTGGCCACAAAGAATATAATCAATCTGATTTTGGTGTTGACCATCTGGTGATGTCCATGTGTAGAGTTTTCTCTTGTGTTGTTGGAAGAGGCCGTTTGCTATGACCAGTGCATTTTCTTGGCAAAACTCTATTAGTCTTTGCCCTGCTTCATTCTGTATTCCAAGGCCAAATTTGCCTGTTACTCCAGGTGTTTCTTGACTTCCTACTTTTGCATTCCAGTCCCCTATAATGAAAAGGGCATCTTTTTTGGGTGTTACTTCTAAAAGGTCTTGTAGGTCTTCATAGAACCTTTCAACTTCAGCTTCTTCAGTGTTACTGGTTGGGGCATAGACTTGGATTACTGTGATATTGAATGATTTGCCTTGGAAACGACCAGAGATCATTCTGTCATTTTTGAGATTGCATCCAAGTACTGCATTTCGGACTCTTTTGTTGACCATGATGGCTACTCCATGTCTTCCAAGGTATTCCTGCCTGCAGTAGTAGATATAATGGTCATCTGAGTTAAATTCACCCATTCCAGTCCATTTTAGTTTGCTGATTCCTAAAATGTCGACATTCACTCTTGCCATCTCTTGTTTGACCACTTGCAATTTGCCTTGATTCATGGACCTAACATTCCAGGTTCCTATGCAATATAGCTCTTTACAGCATCAGACCTTGCTTCTATCACCAGTCACATCCACAACTGGGTCTTGTTTTTGCTTTGGCTCCATCCCTTCATTCTTTCTGGAGTTATTTCTCCACTGATCTCCAGTAGCATATTGGGCGCCTACTGACCTGGGGAGTTCCTCTTACAGTATCCTATCATTTTGTCTTTTCATACTGTTCGTGGGGTTCTCAAGGCAAGAATACTGAAGTGGTTTGCCATTCCCTTCTCCAGTGGACCACATTCTGTCAGATCTCTCCACCATGACCCTGGGGAAAGTATTTGAAGAATGGACACATGTATAATTGAATCATTTTGCTGGACACCTGAAATTAACATTGTTAATAAACTATATCCCAATAAAAAAAATTAAATTATTCAGGAAAAGGAGTTTGTCAAGGCTGTATATTGTCACCCTGTTTATTTAACTTATATGCAGAGTATATAATGAGAAACGCTGGACTGGAAGAAACACAAGCTGGAATCAACATTGCCAGGAGAAATATCAATAGCTTCAGATATGCAGATAACACCACCCTTATAGCAGAAAGTGAAGAGGAACTCAAAAGCCTCTTGATGAAAGTGAAAGTGGAGAGTAAAAAAGTTGGCTTAAAGCTCAACATTCAGAAAACGAAGATCATGGCATCCAGTCCCACATCTTCATTGGAAATAGATGGGGAAACAGTGGAATCAGTGTCAGACTTTATTTTTCTGGGTTCCAAAATCACTGCAGATGGTGATTGCAGCCATGAAATTAAAAGACGCTTACTCCTTGGAAGGAAAGTTATGACCAATCTAGATAGCATATTCAAAAGCAGAGACATTACTTTGCCAACAAAGTTCCATCTAGTCAAAGCTATGGTTTTTCCTGTGGTCATATATGGATGTGAGAGTTGGACTGTGAAGAAGGCTGAGCACTGATGAATTGATGCTTTTGAACTGTGGTGTTGGAGAAGACTCTTGAGAGTCGCTTGGACTGCAAGGAGATCCAACCAGTCCATCTGAAGGAGATCAGCCCTGGGATTTCTTTGGAAGGACTGATGCTAAAGCCGAAACTCCAGTACTTTGGCCATCTCATGCGAAGAGTTGACTCATTGGAAAAGACTCTGATGCTGGGAGGGATTGGGGGCAGGAGGAGAAGGGGACGACAGAGGATGAGATGGCTGGATGGCATCACTGACTCGATGGAAGTGAGTCTCATTGAACTCCAGGCGTTGGTGATGGACAGGGAGGCCTGGCGTGCTGTGATTCATGGGGTCGTAAAGAGTTGGACACGACTTAGCAACTGATCTGATCTGATAGCTGAAAAAAGAAATGAAGAGTGGTTAAATCACCTAATTTAATAAGGTTATTGACAGTTACATTTAAATCTATCATCTTATTACTTATTTTCTATTTGACCATTGCATATCTATTTGTTCCATCAGTTCTATATTCTCATTTTTCTCCTCTTTTTAGTATTTAATTTTATCTTTTATTGACTACTTTTTATAATCCAATGTAATTTTTGTTGGCCAACTGGCTACAACTCTGTTTTGTTATTTTAATATTTTCTGTAGCTTTTATAATGCATATCTTTAAATTATCACACGGTCTACTATTGTCTTCTATATTATAGTATCAATTCCTACAGTTTAATTACAGTTATATATTTCTTATCATATATTTACAGCTTTTGTGCTATTGTTGCTTTACATTATATATTTGTACAACTTCATATATGTACAATCTCTGTCTCATTATATACATTATATGTTACATTTTCATTACATACATAATAAACTCTATATGATGTTAATTATGCATTATTGTATTAATAATCTTACATAATGTTTATTTCATCTCAAGACATTTTAGTTGTTAGAAAATTTATATATTTACCCATGTAGCTTATATTTCCAATTGATTTTTCATTTTTTTTTGTTGATTCTTATTTTCATTTGATAGAATCTTCCTTCTGTCTGAAAGACTTCCTTTCATATTTTATATAGTGCAGATCAGCTTAGGATTAGTTCTTGTAATTAATTTGTGGGAAAAATTTCTTATTTTGCCTTCACTTTGAAAAAAGATTTTGTTACATATACAATTTTGGGTTTATGGGTTTATGCTTTGTTTTTCTTTTAGCAATGATAATTCAGTATTCGTGTTTCAAAAGATATTGATCTGTTTCTTCTTAATTGCATTTTTCTATTGATAAATCTGCTCTGCCTTT
Organism: Bubalus kerabau; assembly: GCF_029407905.1. Lineage (NCBI taxonomy): Eukaryota > Metazoa > Chordata > Mammalia > Artiodactyla > Bovidae > Bubalus > Bubalus kerabau. The sequence continues at coordinate 4,711,183 of NC_073631.1, read as the reverse complement.
CACTTTTGTTCTTTTAGGCATGGGAATGGCATGTTTTTCTTCTGTTCATTGCATTTATTTTTGTTTCCTTATCACTGGTTTTGAACAATATGATTATGATACATACAGTTTTTCATATTGTTTATTCTTGAGGTTTATTATTTGTCTAGATTCCACAGGTTTATGCTTTTCATAAAATTTATAATATTTTCAGTATTTTCCAAGTTTTTTCCTCCATTTCCTCTCCTTTGCAGAATATAAATATAAAGATTGATCAAGGAACTATAGTGATTGATATTATCACACATTGTCCCTGGTGCTCTGCTTACTTTTTGCTTTGTTTTGTTTTATTTTGAGTTGTTTTGTTCTCTTCGGGTTTCATTTTGGATATTTTACATTGCAAAGGTGAAAGAGAAGAATGATAAAGCTGGCTTAAAACTCGACATTCAAAAAACTAATATCATGGCATCCAATCCCATCACTTCATGGCAAATAAATGGGGAAAAATGGAAATAGTGGCATATTTTATTCTCTTGGGCTGCAAAATCACTGCAGATGGTGACTGCAGCCTTGAAACTAAAGGATGTTTGCTCCTTGGAAGAAAAGCTATGACAAACTTAGACAGCATATTAAAAAAGTAGAGATATTACTTTGCCAACAAAGGTCCATATAGTCAAAGCTATGGTTTTTCCAATAGTCATATACAGTTGTGAGAAATGGGCCATAAAGAAGGCTGAGTGCCAAAGAATCAACGTTTTTGAATTGTGGTGTTGGAGAAGACTCTTGAGAGTCTCTTGGACAGCAAGAGAGCAAAACAATCAATCCTAAAAGAAATCAACCCTTAATTTCATTGAAAGGACTGATGCTGAAGCTCTAATACTTTGACCACATAATGTGAAGAGCTGACTCACTGGGAAAGACCCTGATGCTGGGAAAGAATGAAGGAAGGAAGAGAAGGGGGTGAGAGAGGATGAGATTGTTTCATGGCATAACCAAATCAATTAGTTTGAGCAGACTCCAGGAGATAGTGAAGAGCAGGGAAGCCTGGCATGCTGCAAGTCCATGCTGTCACAAAGAGTCAGACACAATTTAGCAACTGAACAACAGCATATATATTCAGCTCAACTAAATTTTTTTTTGTAAAGGTTGATCTGGTACTTTTTTTTTTTTTTTTTTAATCAATGACACATTAGTTAATAACTCTATGAGTTCTATCTGGGTCTTTTTATTTCTTCCATTTTTCTACTTACCATTTTCAACACTTTTAGTACAGATATTTAAATTATATTACTGTCTTTCTGCTGTTAATTATAATTATGCCAGTTTTAGTCTCTGATATTATAATCAGTATATATATATATATATATATATATATATATATATATATATTCATTTACTTATAAATGTCTTCATCTCCAGATTCTGGTACAAATATTCTAAAACATTTGTAATTTTCTAAGTGATAAGGTGAGAGGAGTATCTTTTGTTATCCATGGTAAGCCCCTTTCAATCATTCTTGAGCTTAGGCATTAGATGACTCTTGGTAATCTCTAGATAGCGTCAGGATTGGGGCTGGCTGCCAGAGCAGTCAACCATGTGATTAGAGAATAGGAACTTTCACCTTAACTCTGACCTCTGAGAAGGAGAGACAAGCTTGGGATTGAGCTAATCACCAATGGCTAATGGTTTAATCAATCATGCCTACCTAATTAAACCTCCATAAAAACCTTAAATGAAAGGTTTGGAGGTCTTCCAGGTTAGTGAACAGTCTCATGCTGGGAGGGGGGTGCATGCTACACTTCATGGAAACAGATACACCTGGGCTCTAGACACTTCCTGATCTGTCCTATGTACCTGTTCATCTGTCTTTCTATTTACATATTTTACAAGGTCCTTTATAATAAACTGGTATTTGTAAGTAAAGTGTTTCCCTGAGTTCTATAAGCATTACAGCAAAATTTTGAAACTGAGGAGCAGATCATAAAAATATCCAGTTTTTAGCCAAAACGGACAGAAATCCAGGTAACCTGGGGACTTGAAATTAACATCTAAAGTGTAAAGCAGTCTTGTGGGACTGAGTCCTTAACCTGTAAAATCTGTGCTAAATCCAGATAGCTAGTGTTAAAATAAAATTGACAGACATGCAGTCGTTAATCACAGAGAATGGGAGAGTTGTCTGACGTGAAAAACCCACATATTTGGTGTCAGAATTGTTGTAAGTAGAAACATCACAATAGCAATACTGTCATGTTAGTTAATTTTATTTCTGCTTCTCTATATGTGGTTTCTTTTTGTTGTTGTTGTTGTTGTTGTTGTTGTTGTTGTTGTTGTTTGGGGGAGCAAGTGTTGGTGAATTTTACCTTGTTGTATGTTATATGTTTTGTTTTCCTATAATACTCCTAAACTTTGTTGAGGGACATGGAGAACTTATTTGAAAATCCTTTGACTTTTTTCAGATTTTACTTTCATGACTTGTTAGACAAGTCCAGAGCAGCACTTAGTTTACAGCTCCTTTTTCCCCACCTGTGAAGCAAGTTTATTGAATACAATACCTTCGCTAATGAGTCTAAGTCTGGCTGATGACTACAGGTGCTATTCCTGATCTGTGTGAGTGTAAGAATTTCATCTCTAATGTTTCAGGGTAGTTCTTTCCTTAGTATCACATAGTCTTCTCATATGCATATAGGGAACACTCAGAGAAGACCCTCCTTAGTTCACTAGTCTTCTCTCTACATGTAGCTTTATCTTCCCTGGCATTCTGCCCAACAAAATGTAGCTGTCATGGTCTTCCTAGGGTTTCAGTTCTATCCCCCTACATCAGGGAGTCTATCAACACGTGTGTGGGTTCCTGTTCACAATGGTGAACTGTATACATCAACTTGGTTAAGCTATAGTACTCAGCTCTTTGGTCAAAAATTTATATTGATATTTCTGTGAAGGTAATATTTTGTACGTATGATTAACATTTAGAAACAGTTGACCTTCAGTAAAGGAGATACTCTTGATGGTTTGGGTGGGCTTCGTCTAATCAGATGAAGGTCTTAAAAGCAAAAATGGAGGTTTCCAAAAAAGAGAAGATCCTGCTTTAAGATTATAACATGGAGATTTTTACTGGGTAAAAGTCTGCTGACTGGTACTATAGATCTTAGATTTGACATCCTCTTCCACAACTGTATGAGCCAATTCTTAGCAAAATAGATACATATTTTCATCCTTTGGTTCTGTTTCTCTAGAGGACTCTGATTCATACCACCACATCTGTATCTTACTATCTTCTAAGATATAACACTCACCTGATTTGGTTCTCATCTGTCAGAGATTACTGCCTTTTTTACATTATACCCAGTGTCTTTAAACCCACTGTATTATGCTGCTGCTGCTGCTAAGTCGCTTCAGTTGTGTTCGACTCTGTGCGAGCCCATAGATGGCAGACCACCAGGCTCTCCATCCATGCGATTTTCCAGGCAAGAGTACTGGAGTGGGGTGCCATTGCCTTCTCCCACTGTATCATGAGTATTGTCAAATTCAGCTTTTTTCAGATTCAGAGTACATCTTTTTGTTATTATTGTTGTTTTTGTTTATTTATTTTTAATTGAAGTATAAGTCCCTGGGATTCTCCAGCCAAGAACATTGGAGTGGGTTGCCATTTCCTTCTCCAATGCATGAAAGTGAAAAGTGAAAGTGAAGTCACTCAGTCGTGTCCAACTCTTAGCGACCCCATGGACTTCAGCCCACCAGGCTCCGCCATCCATGGGATTTTCCAGGCAAGAGTACTGGAATGGGGTGCCATTGCCTTCTCCCACTGTATCATGAGTATTGTCAAATTCAGCTTTTTTCAGATGAAAAAGTACATCTTTTTGTTGGTATTATTGTTGTTTTTGTTTATTTATTTATGATCGAGGTACAATTGCTTTAAAATGTTGTTAGTTTCTGCTGTACAACACTGTGAATCAGCTATAAGTATACATATATCCCCTTCTTCTTGAGCCCCCCTTCCCACTCCTATCATCCCTTCCATTTAGGTCATTACAGAGAATCTAGATGAGCCCCTTTGTTATAGAGTAGCTTTCCACTAGCTATCTGTTTTACATATGGTAGTGCATATATGTCAATACTACTCTCTCAATTTATCCCACTGTCTCCTTCCCCCTGCAGTGTATACAAGTCTGTTCTCTATGTCTGTGTCTCTGTTCCTACGCTGCAAATAGGTTCATTATTCATTCTTGGAAGTACCTAGCAAAGTTCTTTATTTTCAGTGTTTTTATTATAGCTTTTTTTTTGGGGGGGGGGGCTCAAGCAAATATTTAACTTTGATTGACTTTTTTTCTTTTATGCACTTTTATGGGTATTTTTCGGAGAAGGCAATGGCACCCCACTCCAGTACTCTTGCCTGGAAAATCCCATGGACAGAGTACCCTGGTGGGCCACAGTCCATGGGGTCACTAAGAGTCGGACAGGACTGAGTTACTTCACGTTCACTTTTCACTTTCATGCATTGGAGAAGGAAATGGCAACCCACTCCAGTGTTCTTGCCTGGAGAATCCCAGGGACGGGGGAGCCCGGTGGGCTGCCATCTATGGGGTCGCACAGAGTTGGACACAACTGAAATGACTTAGCAGCAGCAGCAGCAGAGGTAGAAGGTTGGTACATCTTTAATTACTAAATTCTTCATTCTTACTCCTTCTAATGCAGGAAATGAATCAGCATGTTAAATAAAGTGAGTATATTCAGTAAAGGAGAAATCAGGATCTAAGCTACATGCTGGTTAATAATCTCCTCTTTATGATTAAGGTCTAAAACAAACAAACAAATAGGGCTGATCAAACAGAAAAGGTAAAAGGACTGCCTACACTAACACAAGAAATGTGTGATTATCCACTCAGTATTGCAGGCACTGTATTTCATTAGAGAAACAGAGATAAATGTCATTCCCTGATCTGAAGTAGCTCCTAGTCTAAGGCTGAGATAGGCAAGTTGAAGAATAGTTACAATAATATGATGCAAGTTGAGTGCCTGTGGGAGACATGGAAGTGAGGCAAGGTTTCCTAAAACAGGTTACACATGAACAGAATTGTTAAGAATAAATACAACTTCACCAAACCAAGAAAGGAGGACTGCATGGTATAGACAAAGGGAGATTCAAGTGCAGTGTGTGAGTGCATGCTAGGTCACTTCAGTCATGTTGAGCTCTTTGTGATCCTATGGGCTGTAGCCCCCAGGCTCCTCTGTCCATGGGATTCTCCAGGAAAGAATACTGGAGTGGATCTTCCAACCCAGGGATTGAACTACCATCTCTGGTCTCCTTCATTGGCTGGTGGGTTCTTTACCACTAGTGTCACCTGGGAAGAAATACAAAGAGGTATCCACAAATTCACAGATACTTATTTACCACTATGTGTTGATTTCTGATGTAAATGCTGGAAATATAACAGTGAGCACAACTATATATATATATATATATATATATATATATATATATATATAATATGTTTATAGTTTAAAAATAAATGTTAAGGGAGGAATAAAGCAGAGAAGGGATGTATGGAATAGACTGAGGAAGAGGACTAAAACTTTAGTTGGGGTAAGCTGGGATGGTCCCACTGAGAAAGTGACATTGAGTGACCTGGAGGAAACAGTGAGCTGCTGTTCTGGGAGAAATTAAGTGTAGGTAGAAGGTGTAACACATGCAAATCCCTGAGCACAAATGAGCCTGGGAGGTCCAGGAGTGAGGAGTCCAATGTGGCTGGATAATTTAAATAGAGAATTGAAAATGAGATCAAAGATGCAATGATTTTATCTAGGAACACAGATCACAAGTGCTCATCTAAATTTGAGAAAAGCCCTCTTAGGGTACAATACCAATTTAGTGTAGCCAGAATATACAGAAAAAAAGGATGAGGATTATAAAAGATAAACTCAAGTGTAGCAAGCATGACTAGTTCCTGAAAATCCCATACATCCCTTTTTGTTATAAGGAGTTCCAGGGGACTGCAGTTGTCCTAATGTAATTCTTAATAAAACCATATTTTACTCTCAAAAAAGTCCTGCTTTGGTGACAAAATGTTATTGCCCCCCACCACACGAAGTATATACTTTTTAATTTATAAGGATGGATATATGTCATTATCCCTGGTGAGTTTGAGAAAGAACACATGAGTACCTTATGGAGATCATTTGCTCAAGGGCAGGTTAGAGGCTGGGAAACCATTTTTGTGATGTCAGAGAAGGCTGCTGAAGGCTAGAGTTGGTGCAGCCACCTGGGTCAATAGGTTGATGGGAGAACCAGCAGCAGAGAAGTGTATACTCAGCAATAGGCTGGTCTTGTTCTATTATTCTTTGTAGTTTTCATTCCTCAGAACCTGGATGTGTGTTTCAGTGGAGGGGAGTTGGGTGACTATACTGTCACACACTGGTAAGTCTAAATGGGCAGTGACTTTTTCACCTTAAAAAAGGAATTGCTTGTTATCTAAATGGTGCTGTGGAATGTTCCTTAGTATCCCCCTTCAGAATGTGAGCAACAGGACTGTCTTCAAAATTCACAACATCCAGATATTATTAAATGATTTGCTTGAGTATTTCAGAATGCTGCACAAATACAAAGAATCCTACTCAAAAGTGCTTAAATCTGCTGAAAGCCCCTGAAATGGTGCATAACTCATTATTGACATTATAGTTTTAAGCCATGGTGTCTGCTATGTAAGTAACTTCAATCTCTTAAAAAATTCACAAGCAACAATACTACTTTAATTCTAAGGAACACCATAAGGTAGCTGAATGCACTAAATAGGCAAAGTGTCTGGCTTCCTTAGCAATTTTAAAATCAAGTAAAACTTAATTTTGTGTTTTAATAAACTACATTTGAGAAGACTGTTAATCATGTGCAGGACAAGAGAAAGAATTAACATGAATTAGGCACCTGTAATATGTCACAAGCTCTAATACTTTGGCCACCTGATGTGAAGAGCTGACTCATTGGAAAATACCCTGATGCTGGGAAAGATTGAAGGCAGGAGGAGAAGGGGCAACCAAGGATGAGATATTGGATTCCATCATTGACTCAATGGATATGAGTTTGAGCAAACTCCAGTAGATAGTGAAGGACAGGGAAGTCTGGCATGTTACAATCCATGGGGTTGCAAAGAGTTGGACACAGCTAAGCAACTGAACAGCAACAATATGTCAGATAGCATTTGAGGGTTAGCCATGTTCATCATTTTGATGACCACAGAATATATGTTTTAACTAATTTTCTCAAAGGAAGAAACAGAGGGTTACAGTGATTAGGCAACTTTTACAAAGCCACTCAAATAGTTATGTAGCAGAAATTCAATACAAAATAAGTGTACCAGATTCTAAAACCCCAATTCAATTTCTAAAACCAATTCTATAACACTATTTATGAAAACATCCCACTGCATAATCAACAATAAATAATTAAAAGTTAAAAACAAAAGAAAAAAATAAATATTTCATTAAATGAATTGGTATTTGTTATGTGTTGCGGGTTGCATTCATTTTATATGCAACTGTCTGGACTCTGAGCCTGGTATGATGGACCTATTTCATAGAATAAATTGGTAATAAGACTAAGTGGCATCCCCTTTACTATATCCCAGTCATCTGCTTATAAATTAACTCATTTAATTTTCTTAATGATTCTATAAGGTAGCTAATATTACTGGCACCATTTGCAAATGAAGTAAATGAGGCATTGTGATTCAAAGAGCAGAATTATCTGGAAATGATTCAGGGTAACACTTGGCTTGCCCTGAAAATGTGTGAGATGAAACCATTTTCTCAAGATTGTAACTGAACTAGAATTCACTTATATCCCTCTTGATGTGTGCATTCTGCTTTCCAGTCATAGCACTCTAACATCCCAACATCGCCGTGGTCTTTAGGGCCAAAAGGTCATGTTCCCATAAAACTCCATCATGTGGTGTTTGTTAACTCAGGTTCAGCTGCTTGCCACTTGAAAGCCAATAATCAAGGGGCAAGAGTTGGCAGAAAGATGTTTTGTTTTTTTTTTTTTCAGAAGAACCAGCAATCTGGGAAGAAAGTAGACTTGTGTCCAGAGAACAACTCTGACAATTTTGCTCAGTCATGACAAATTTTAAAGGGGAACATTCTCAGTTAATCATTATACAGTAGGTCCGATTCTTTGTTATTTTTCCATTGCATGCAGACGTAGTGACATCTGATTTTCCTTGGGCACTGTCTTGCTCATGTGGACTGCCTGGAATTGGATGTTTTCTTGCCCAAAAGGTTTGCCTGCACCCATGAGATCCACTTGCAAATTTATTAAGGGAAAACTAGGGATAAAGAATCAGTCATTCTTTATCTACTTCATTCTTACTCCTTCTAATGCATAGAAGGAATAAATAGGCTAGGCAAGGTGTTGTGCATATTAGTAAAGCAGGAATCAGGAACCAGGTCAAATGTTGCCTGGTGATCTCATCTTTATGATTTAGCTCTGAGGAAAACAGATGCACAAACATAAAAGTGTCAAAGGAGCTGCTTCTAGTAGTACCCCCAAACAACATTACTTACCAATAATCACTCCATTATTTCTCTACGTCCAAGCTGCTTTCACACACTTGCCCTATGAGAGCAAGAGATCTGAGGGATTACAATTCCTCCACTGGTAGGTCAGCTGCAATGCAGATTTCTGTGAAAGGAGGGAAGGTGGGAAACCCATTTCTTGTAGTCTCTGCTGACTCAACTTTAGAACTTTACTATTTTCTCAATGCAGCTTGTTTTTATTTAGTTTGTTTCCATTAAAAAAAATTATGTCTCTTTCTTTGCACAGTATATTCTGAACCCTGGTGTGTGTCCATGGGTAATGGTTCTTATACAACAGACACCGTATCATGTGGTTAATTGGTGGAGCACAAACTCGGAACAAAGTTTTAACCACAATCAAAGTATATTTTAGTAAGGATAAACTAAAATAAACTGATATAAAAATACCAAATATATCTTTTTTGGACTCCCAATTTTCATTTTTTACTGTTTGAGATGAGACAGGTATTACCAACGATGGTAGCTGAGAATTCCATACAAAAGATAATTTATTTAATATGTGAGTAATTGAAATGAGGCCAGAGATAGAAATTTTTATGTCATGGACAAATGAATAGAATATCAAATCCTCTGGGAGGAAGACACTGGTATCTAAGCGTTGATCATTAAGTCAGTGGAGACAGATGGTGGTTTAGTTAGGTCAATCTCAGAATCATTGCTTCAACTCTAAGTAATTGTATGAATTTGATCATTAAAAAAAAAAAAAAATTGCCATTTTGACTTCCATGGTGGCTCAGACAGTAAAGAATCCACGTGCAAACAAACCCCATTTGTTTCCAAAGTGAGAAAAAAATGCCATTTATTTCATAAGGTAGTTGAGTGGATTAAAGAAAAGCATGGTGCACAAAAGAAAAACAATATGTGCAAAAAACTGTAAAGGCTGCCATGATATGTACTTGCTTTCCTTGTAAATATATTCATTTTAGCCAGGTAAAATCAAGGAGTCATACAATCCATTATAAGAATTTCTACTAATTAGTGACTCAGGTCAAGATTGATGAAATTAATTTTACACTTGGGCTTGCAATATAAAGGTTTTTAATATTTTAAGTATGCTGCAACAAATTAAACAACTTAGAAAACCATTTTTGAGTGCACATACAGATACAAGTTGGAGAAGGAAATGGCAACCCACTCCAGTGTTCTTGCCTGGAGAATCCCAGGGATGGGGGAGCTTGGTGGGCTGCCGTCTATGGGGTCGCACAGAGTCGCACACTACTGAAGCAACTTAGCAGCAGCAGCAGCAGCAGCACAGATACGAGTAACAGAATAACTTGAATGACATAATATTTAAAAACAAGGTAATGATTGATTTAGACATTATTCTACCTAATGAATGGAGAAGGCAATGGCACCCCACTCCAGTACTCTTGCCTGGAAAATCCCATGGATGGAGGAGCCTGGTAGGCTGTAGTCCATGGGGTCGCTAAGAGTCAGACACGACTGAGCGACTTCCCTTTCACTTTTAACTTTCATGGATTGAAGAAGGAAATGGCAACCCACTCCAGTGTTCTTGCCTGGAGAATCCCAGGGACGGGGGAGCCTGGTGAGCTTCCGTCTATGGGGTCGCACAGAGTCGGACACGACTGAAGCGACTTAGCAGTAGCAGCTACCTAATGAAATCCATTAGGAAATATAGTTCCAAATATATGCCACACATGTTGTAAAATATATCTATAGATTGAAATAATTATTTTTTTAAAATGCCTGAGGTGTTTCTCACAGGAAGAGACCATGTGGTATCATGGTCATTCAAGTTATGCTTTCACTAATAATTGTTTCAGTTAGATGTACCTTAGTTGAGAAGCAAGTTCCTTCATCTGTATAAATTAAAAATCTTGTCTAGGCTTAATATGAAAATTAATTCAAAAAGAATAGCATATCTAAAGATAAATGACGTTGGAAGTAAAAACTGGAAGTTTAACTTTCTGCACTAAAAGAGACAACACTACAGATATTCAAGAAACAGAGAAAATAGATGTGATATTAATGTATTATTTTAGATTATTTTGCTATATTTCACAGTTTTATGCAACACAACAAACAGAATATTGACTTTTCATCTAGAACACAATATATTTATTTGTAATTTCTATAGTGTTGTAGGTATTATTAGACTGATCTATTTGTTTCCATAGTTGATTATATTCAAAGAACTTGAGAGAGTCCATAAAAATCAAAGTCAGTAAGAACACAGCATCAAGCAAATTGTTTTATTTTTGTTATTACTATATGGGGAAATTTTCTTCTATAAATCTCATAGATTTCTAGATGGAAATGCTTGACTTAATGCATATAAAAATTTATATGAATATGAATTTTCTTTGCTGTTGGTTCTCAGTCTATGTAACTAATACCTCATTTCAATTAAAAGAGTTTATGGATAGAAAAGGCTACACATTTAGCACACATAAAAGTCTTTTACATTTAACCTTTATTGATCTGAAAATGCTAAAAAATAATATTCAGCAACATTATCAACTAGAGAAGCAGAGCAATGGTGGAAGAATATGTAAAGAATTATCTATGGAGTTTGGCAGAAAGAGCAAGGATAAATGCTTAATCCTTAAAATCTAATGCACTTTGAAACTCCCACTATAATTTTATTAAAAATGCTACTGTCAAATACCTTTGTAACAACAGAAAATTATTCAACACATTGTGCTTTATAAACTACAATCTTCTTATCATTAAATATGTAAATAAAAATATGACCTGATTTTAACAACAGGTTCTGAGGAACAATTAAAACAATATGTAGAAAATTATTAAACTGTAAAGTTTAATGCTAAAAGTACTGATGAAGTATTAGTCACATAATTATCTCTTTATTCTTAAAATTAATCATGAGTTATCCCATCAGATTGAAGGCAGGGGGAAAAAGGGACAACAGAGGATGAGATGATTGGATGGCATCATTGACTCAGTGGACATGAATTTGAGCAAGGTCCAGGAGATGGTGAAGGAAAGGGAAGCCTGGTGTGCTGCAGTCCATTGGGTCACAAAGAATCAGACACTACTGAGAGACTGAAAAACAGCAACAAATCTCATTAAATCAAATTATATGAGTATCTTGCTCATATAAAATAGAGCTGAACATTTCTGATTGCTAGTTTCATGATCCCATCAATTATATCATTTTCTGTATAGCCACACACACACACACACACACATACACACACACACACACACCCAATGCTACTGAAAAATATGGTCAGTTATCTATGCATTGCAAATGGTAAACAGTTTTGTTTCAACAAGTTCTTTATCTGAGTAATTGTGTACTTGCTCACTCTACATTGCACGTTTAAACCTGAGCCATGATCCCAGTTCAATTAGCAGTGGACATCATGACTATACCCGCTCTTTTGTCTACTCTAACTAACAGATGAGAGGACTGAAAAGCCCATATGCTGGATGTAAAATAGGATGTCATGTGAAGTAGTTGAAAATGCTCAGGAGTTGGCAACAAAGGATCAGTTCTGTTGCTAATGTGGTTCATTTGCTTTTTATTCCTTAGTTTTTCACCCATTAAACTGTAAGCTCAGTGAGGGCACAACTCTATTTTATTTACCCACTGGAACTGGCTATCATATTTTCTGCCCCAAGATTAATCTCAAAAATTACTTTTTGGGTTAACAGTTTGTTAAGAACATTTATTCCATCCTTCTCCCTTGCAAAACAACTTGAAAGTGAAAGTTAAGTCACTCAGTTGTTTCCGACTCTTTGCGACCCCATGGACTATAGCCTACTAGGCTTCTCTATCCACAGGATTTTCCAAACAAGAGTACCAGAGTGGGTTGCCGTCTCCTTCTCCAGGGGATCTTCCTGACCCAGAGATTGAATCCAGGTCTCCTACATTACAGGCAGACGTTTTACCCTCAGAGCCACCAGGGAAGTGGTGCAAAACAACTTATTTATGTTATATGAAGAGTAGATGTAATTTGCATTTAAAGTTTCTTCTGTTAAAAATGATATGTATTAATAGATACAAACATAGCAAAATGTGCACATATTTTAAATAAAACTGACAAATTTTATGAAGAGACAAAAAATGACTCAAACCAATAAGAATACATATGATTCATACAATTTTTTATATACTCAGACTCAATAGTGAAAAGATGTCTATCAGCTCAGTTCAGTCACTCAATCATGTCCAACTCTTTGCGACCCCATGAATCACAGCACACCAGGCCTCCCTGTCCATCACCAACTCCCAGAGTTCACTCAAACTCATCGAGTCGGTGATGCCATCCAGCCATCTCATCCTGTCGTCCCCTTCTTCTCCTGCCCCCAATCCCTCCCAGCATCAGGTCTTTTCCAATGAGTCAACTCTTTGCGTGAGGTGGCCAAAGTATTGTAGTTTCAGCTTTAGCATCAGTACTTCCAATAAACACCCAGAACTGATCTCCTTTAGGATGGACTGGTTGGATCTCCTCGTCTATAGGAATGTATTTATAGTTGCTGGGAATTTGATATATTTTAATTGAAAAAATAAATAACTACAAATCGCCAAGAAAAAGACTAGAATCAAAAGTTTGATTACAAATCAGACATATCAAATATTTTAATGAATTATGAAACGATAATGATTAACACGTGATACAGAAGAAAAAGGTAGAAAATCTAAAGATATTTTAAGGAGATTTAATACAATGTGGCATTTATAATCAGAAGGAAAATTTGTTTTCTTGGTAAATGCTAATGGGATACTGGCTGCTAGTGGGATCAGTTCAGTTCAGTTCAGTTGCTCAGTCGTGTCCGACTCTTTGCGATCCCATGAAACGCAGCACGCCAGGCCTCCCTGTCCATCACCAACTCCCGGAGTTCACTCAGACTCACGTCCATCGGGTCAATGATGCCATCCAGCCATCTCATCCTCTGTTGTTCCCTTCTCCTCCTGCCCCCAATCCCTTCCAGCATCAGAGTCTTTTGCAATGAGTCAACTCTTCGCATGAGGTGGCCAAAGTACTGGAGTTTCAGCTTAAGCATCATTCCCTCCAAAGAAATCCCAGAGCTTATCTCCTTCAGAATGGACTGGTTGGATCTCCTTGCAGTCCAAGGGACTCTCAAGAGTCTTCTCCAACACCACAGTTCAAAAGCAACAATTCTTCAGCGCTCAGCCTTCTTCACAGTCCAACTCTCACATCCATACATGACCACAGGAAAAACCATAGCCTTGACTAGACAGACCTTTGTTGGCAAAGTAATGTCTCTGCTTTTGAATATGCTATCTAGTTTGGTCATGACCAATTTGAAAAAGTCTGAGTCTATTTCTCCCTAATTATTGCAAAGTAAGTGGACCCAATGATTGAAATAAATTAAAATTTAGTGATTAAAGTAGTCAGAAAAAAAATTAAGACTTTTTAAAGAGTGATATTTTCGATAGTATAAGAAAAAAAGTTATAGCCTTTATATGTTTCTAATATATGGAGAAAACATTTTCAAATTCATATACAAAGCATTACATTTTTTAAAACTATTTTTAACTCATTGAAATAATGAATATAGTCACTTCTCAATATCTGTGAGGGATTGGTTCCAGGACCTACCATGAGCACCAACATTTGCAGATACACACATTCCAAACATGGCCCTCCCTATCTGTGGTTTCCACATCCCTGGATTCCACCATGGAGTACAACAGTATTTATTGAAAAAAGATAAAAAAGATACCTTTAAGTGCACCAGTACAGTTCAAACCCATGTTGTTCAGGGATCAACTATGTGTTTGTGTGTCCATATGTGTGTATAGGTGTGTGTTTTTGCATGTATAAGAATTACATATGTGAAAAAGGAAGTCCTGCAAAAGATTCTGAGAATGTAGTTGGTAGCACATCCACACTGTGGAATTTAAAGTAAGGATTAACATTTTGAGTATAGTATATAATAACAAATGATTTATGCTTTACAAATGATTTATGCTTTGGGGGGTTTTATATACCCCAAAAGTTATAAAAATATTGAACATGTAGAAGAAGGTGTCCACAATTTACTATGGAAGATGAAATTATAAATTTACATTTGTTAGGAAATAGTAAAGTGATTCCTAAACGTATCTTCTATTATATATTTTCCATTTTTTACGATTAATTTCCAATGAATTAAAACTTTACCAACATTTATTGGCTGGTAATAAATGAAGTCTTATATAATTCAAACATGGTTGAGATTTGTAAACACGTATTTCTTAAAGCAAAAAGCAAAGGAGAAATGCAAAAGATATATCTGTTTTAATGCAGAGTTCCAAAGAATAGCAAGGAGAGAGAAGAAAGATTTCCTCAGTGATCAGTGCAAAGAAATAGAGGAAAACAATAGAATGGGAAAGACTAGAGGTCACTTCAAGGAAATTAGAGATACAAAATGGATATTTCATGCAAAGATGGCTACAGTAAAGGACAGACATGGTATGGACCTAAATGAATCAAAGATATTAAGAAGAGGTGGTAAGAATGCACAGAAGAACTATACAAAAAAGATCTTAATGACCCAGATAATAATGAGGGTATGATCACTCACCTAGAGCCAGACACCAAGGATTGCAAAGTAAAGTGGGCCTTAGGAAGCATCACTACACTACAAACAAAGCCAGTGGAGGTGATGGAATTCTAGTTGAGCTCTTTTAAATCCTAAAAGATGATGCTGTAAAAGTAATGCACTCACTATGCCAGCAAATTTGGAAAACTCATCAGTAACCACAGGACTGGAAAAGGTCAGTTTTCATGCCAATCCCAAAGAAAGTGAAAGTGAAAGTGAAGTTGCTCAGTCGTGTCTGACTCTTTGTGACCCCATGAACGGTAGCCTACCAGGCTACGTGATCCATGGGATTTTCCAGGCAAGAATACTGGAGTGAGCTGCCATTTCCTTCTCCAGGGGATCTTTCCAACCCAGGGATCGAACCTGGGTCTTCTGCATTGCAGACAGATGCTTTTCCATCTAAGCCACTAGGGAAGCCCAGAATCCCAAAGAAAGGCAATGCCAAAGAATGCTCAAACTACCGCACAATTGCACTCATCTCACAAGATAGTAAAGTGAAGTTGCTCAGTCATGTGACCCCATGGACTGTAGCCTACCAGGCTCCTTTGTCCATGGGATTCTCCAGGCAAGAATACTAGAGTAGGTTGCCTTTTCATTCTCCAGGGGATCTTCCAGACCCAGGGATCAAACCCGGGTCTTTTAAATTGCATGCAGATGCTTTATACTCTGAGCTACCAGGGAAGCCCAAAGCTATTAAAGTAATGCTCAAAATTCTCTAATCCAAGCTTCAACAGGACGTGAACTGAGAAATTCCAGATGTTCAAGCTGGTTTTAGAAAAGGCATAGGAACCAGATATCAAATTGCCAACACCCGTTGGATCATGGAAAAAGCAAAAGAGTTCCAGAAATACATCTATTTCTGCTTTATTGACTATGATAAAGGTTTTGACTGTGTGGATCACAATAAACTGTGGAAAATTCTTCAAGCAATGGGAATGCCAGAGCACCCGACCTGCCTCTTGAGAAACCTATATGCAGGTCAGGAAGCAACAGTTAGAACCAGACATGGAAAAATAGACTGCTTCCAAATCAAGAAAGGAATATGTCTAGGCTGTATATTGTCACCCTGCTTATTTGACTTATATGCAGACTACATCATGAGAAACGCTGGGCTGGATGAAGTGCAAGCTGAAATCAAGATTGCCAGGAGAAATATTGATAACCTCAGAGACCCAGATGACCCCACCCTTATGGAAAAAAGCAAAGAAGAACTAAAGAGCCTCTTGATGAAAGTGAAGGAGGAGAATGAAAAGTTGGTTTAAAGCTCAACATTCAGAAAACTAAGGTCATGGCATCTGGTCCCATCACTTCATGGGAAATAGATGGGTAAACAGTGGAAACAGTGAGAGACTTTATTTTGGGGGGCTCCAAAATCACTGCAGATGGTGACTGCAACCATGAAATTAAAAGACACTTAATCCTTGGAACAAAAGTTATGACCATCCTAGACAGCATATCAAAACGCAGAGACATTACTTTGCCCATAAAGGCCCGTCTAGTCAAAGCTATGGTTTTCCCAATAGTCATGTATGGAAGTGAGAGTTGGACTATAAAGAGACCTGAGTGCCAAAGAATTGATGCTTTTGAACTGTGGTGTTGGAGAAGACTCTTGAGAGTTCCTTGGACTTCAGAGAGATCCAACCAGTCCATCCTAAAGAGATCAGCCCTGAATATTCACTGGAAGGACTGATGTTGTAACTGAAACTCCAGTATTTTGGCCACTTGGTGGGAAGAAGTGACTCATTTGAAAAGACCCTGATGCTGGGAAAGATTGAAGGTGGGAGGAGAAGGGGACGACAGAGGATGAAATGGTTGGATGTCATCACTGCCTCAATGGAGATGAGTTTGAGTAAACTCGGGGAGTTGGTGATGGACAGGGAAGCCTGGCTTGATGCAGTTCATGGGGTTGCAAAGAATCGGACACAACTGAGAGACTGAACTAAACTGAACTGATTCGTTAAAAATTACAATAGAGAAAGGAGGACATAAAATAAAGCATTTTCTTGTGAAATAACACTCTAAAGACCATGAATATCTTAATTATTTTTACCAGTATAATAAAGAGATTACAATTTCGGTATAGATGGTATGAGCACTTTTATGTGTTTGAAAATTTCAGACTTTATCCTGGGAGGGCCTCTTTTAATTTTGGAGAAAAGTAGTGCCTTTGCAAATTTAATTATTTAATCTTTCCAATTTTTCAGGGCATATGAGTCCTCTCATTAAATGCATTCAGGTAGAAAGAATGGGTGAGGGCAATGTGTTTATTTTCTAAAATATTTTTTTTTTTATTATTTAGTTGAAATTTTACATTATACAAATAAATCAAGTTAAAATGTCTTAAATATCTAAATATAAGGCTTGAATACGATTATTATGTAAAACCTAAGACTATAAAGCTTCTAGAATAAAACGTAGGGAAAAGCCCCATCATGGAGCTTGGTAATGGTGTTGGTAATGATATAGATACGACACCAAAATTACAGGCAACAAAAGAAAAAAATGGACATTAGGGACTACATGAAGCTAAAAGACAATTAACAAGGTAACAAGCAATGCAGAATAGGAGAAAATGTTTGTAAGCCATATAACTGAAAAGAAGTTACTCTCTAAGATGTAAAAGTAGTTTCTACTGTTTACTAACAAAAATTAAGTTGAAAATTAGAGAACTTGATAAACGTTTCTCAAAAAATACATACAAATTGCCAAAATGTATATGCAAAGGTTACTCAAGATTACAAATAATCAGGAAAATTGGAATCAAAATGGCAATGAGATATCACCTTATACTATTAGGATGACTATTATTTAAAAAATGATGTGTTAGTAAGGACATAAAGGAAGCATTTGCATACTCTTTGTAGGAATGTAAATTCATGCAGCTATTTGCCGGGGTCCAGCCCCGGTGGATCCAGGGAATTCGAAGTGGGGACGGCGTCGGCAAGGATATGGAAACAACTGCTTAATTAAACTTTAATTAAGGATATAAAGAGTAATAGAATAAGGATAGCTCAGTGAGGAAATTCAGTGGAGAAAAGAGGCTGAATAATTCAGCCAGAAGTTGAGAGAAAGAACGACATGGGGACACCAAGTTTCGGTGAACAAGGCCCGCACTTTATTTTCCAAAGTAGTTTTTATACCTTAAGTTATGCATAGATGATAATGGGGGAAGGGGTGGAGTCATGCAAGAACAGCAGTTCCTGGTCCTAATCGAAGCCAGGCTTTCAAACTTATCATATGCAAAAGTTTAGGTGATTTGCATCATCTTCTGGCCAGGAAGCCTGTTAACATTTTAAGACCCTTTCTTCAGAAAACTTATTTTTCTCTAAAGGTGATTAGTCGAGCGCCACCCTCCAGAAGCATTAGATAAAGTTGCATTCCTACAGAGCAAAGGTGTGGTGGGCTATAACAAGAAAAAGAATTAACTCAAAGGTCCCAGATTACAAACATTAAAGCTACTATTTACACCAATTATATGAATCAATACACTGCCAGGGACACAGCAGGTAAGGGATATGGAGACTTAGCGGCAAACATTGGCCCAACAAGTGAAAAACTCTTCACCAATACAATTTCTAATCAATCTTAACTGCTCAGAGGAATCTGTATTTAGACAGTTTAGAACATCTCATGCCTCTCACAGTTGGGAAGCTCTGAGCAATCACATGTGGCTGGAAAAACCTATTCAGGCAGGCTAGAGGATTTCCAAAGGAGTTTGTAGGTTGAAACACTGTCACACCCAGGAATTATTAACTGGAGCTGTAAGCTAACTCTTTTTTCAGAGAGAGGTAGTGGGGAACAGCCCCCATAAAGTCAGAGGTGTAGGTGAAAGCACAAAGCAGAAAGTAGGCAGACACTGGTTTTGAGGGTAGATGCTCGAGAATTTCCAGGGGGACTCCTGAGGCTCGATCCCGCCTTTGCTTATGCTGAGCCTCCTTCCTCATGACCTTTGTCATGGGTGGAGTGCCTCACGCTGGCTCCTGGCAGTGATATAATTCTAGTTGAGCTATTCCAGATCCTGAAAGATGATGCTGTGGAAAGTGCTGCACTCAATATGCAATATGCACTCAATATGCAATATGCCAGCTCCCGGCAGCTATTATATGGAAAGTTCTAAAAATATTCTACTACAGAATGTAGAAATCCCACCTCTGGGTATTTATTTAAAACATTTGAAATCAGAATCTTGAAAAGATACCTGCACTCCCATGTTCTTTGCAGCATTATTATCAATAGCCTAATCCTTAAGATTCAATGATAAGAAAGTAGGCAATTCAATTAAAAAATGGACCCAATATCTTAACAGACACCTCACTGAAGGACACTTACAGGTGGCAAAAATACTATAAAAGCATGCTTCTCATCACAGGTCACAAGATAAAATTAAAACAACAAATATCACTATACATCTATTAGAATGGCTAAAATCTGACAACAGCAGCAAGGATATAGAGAAATAGATCCTCTATTCATTGCTGGTGGGAAAGCAAAATAACACCAGCCACTTTAGATGATAGTTTGATGATTCCTTACAAAACTATAAAAAGTCTTGTCATAAATCCAGTAATCATGCTCATCCAGAGTTGAAAGCATATGTGCACACAAAAACCTGCACGTGTATATTTATAGCAGTTTTATTCATAATTACCAAAACTCAGAAGCAACCAAGATTTACTCTGTAGGTCAATGTGTAAATAAATTGTGATATATCCAGACAATGGCATATTAGTCAATGTTAAAAAGAAGTGAAATATCAAGCCATGAAAAGATATGGAGGAACCTTAAATGTACATTACTAAGTGAAAGAAGTCAATCTGAAATGGTTACATATTTTTTGAATCCAAATGCATGCCATTCTGGAAAAGACACATTACAGAAGCAGTAAAATGGTCAGTAATTTCCAGTCGGTGATGAAGAGAGAAATGAGTAGACAGACCACAGAGGACTTTAGGACAGAGAAAATACTAAAATTTGGGATGACTATAATTGTCAAGGTAGGTTCATTAGTTATACCAAAATGTACCACTCTGGTGGGAAATGCTCATAGTGAGCAAGGCTATGACAGTGTACAGGAAGTGAGTATATGAAAAATATCTGTACTTTCCTCTCAATATTATAATGAACCTAAAATTTCTCTAGAAAATATAAAATCTTTAACAATAACAAAGAATTAAATTTTGCCATATGCAACATGGTTAAACCAGGAGGACATTATGCTAGGTGAAATATACCTGTCACAGAAGGACAAAATACTGCATGATTCTACGTTATGATGTGTTAATAGAAATAGCCAAATTTATAGAAGCAGAAAGTAAGTGAAATGATGTTTGCCAGGGAATGAAAGTAGAAGAAAATGGAAAGCTACTTTTCAATAAGCATAAAGTTTTAGTTTGGAAGATAAGTTTTCATGATTTGTCACATATCTTAGTGCTTATAGTCAACAATGCTTATACACATAGAAAAACTGCTAAGAGGACAAATTTCATGTTAAATGTTTTGCCAAAATGAAAAAGTAATAATTTCAAGTGATTTAGAAAGCTAGCCTATCTTTCTTGATAAATGCCTTTTATATATAAGTATACACTATTATACGTAAGTGTATATATGTGTGTGTGTGTGTGTGTGTGTATACACATACATACTTACATATACCTATTAGTGGATTACTGGGTTTCCTCGGTGGCACTGACAGTAAAGAATCTCCTGCAATGCAGGAGACCTAGATTAAATCCCTGGGTCAGGAAGTTGCCCTGGAGAAGGGAATGGCTACCCACTATATAATTCTTGCCTGGAAAATTCTATGGACAGAGGAGCCTGGTGGGCTACAATCCATGGGTTCACAAAGAGTCAGACACAACTGAGTGACTAAGCACGCACATGTAGACATATTAGTATATTTATATATTTAGCATATATATATATATATATATAATATTTCTGTCATAGTTCTCTCATGTTACCTGTATTTCTCTCCTGCTTTAGTATTCACTGCAGAGCTGATCCAATATACAATTTAAGTATTTACTTAGTTTTTGCCTATCTCTTTTCACTAGATTATAAATTCCAAAATGGTAGAGATTTTTCCTGTTAAATGTAAATATTTGTTTAATAAAAGAATGGGTATTTAAAACAAAATTAATCTGGTTGAAATATTTTGTGTCATAACTGTTCCCATGATGTCTAATATTTATAGATTTTCTAATGAATAAATAAGTGGTTTCTAATTTTTAAATTCCTTCTTTATCAACAAACATTTTAGATATCATTAATCCAAATGTCTTCCTGAAAGCAATGAGCATAAAATGTTTAATTTCCTCATAGATGTAAGGATTGAAAAAATAATAGCCCTTATGCATTAAGTCTTTAAAAGATAAAAACATATCATTTTTTTCACTATATAGGGAGGTCACTTAAAATTTGCTTAGCATAATGCAGTAGAGTTTAATATAATAATGACTCTGCAACAGAGCTATTAAAGCAAACAGGTTTATTTTGTACATAGATTCTAAAATAGTATAACAGTAGTTCTGGGCTGACACAAAATGGTAGGAAATTATTTGGAGTGGCATTAAGACTATTAAAGAATATCTGTCAGACAAAATATCTGCCATTTTGGCTGCTTATGATTTTTTGGATAAATTCTTTATAAAACAAAAAAAACTTGCTTCATTCTTATGTTATACCTCCAGCTACTAACTCTACACCTACTAGCTGTATAATTTTATCAAGTTATTTAACCTCTCTGTACTGAGCATTCTTGCTTGTTTAAGGGGGATAAAAATATATGCACATTATAGGAATAGAGATAATTATTTGTATTAATTACCTAAAGCAAGCTGGCATACAGCTAACACTGTAAAATTATTCTTAGTATTAACGTTTTTAGTTTGTGTGGTTTATAAAAACTGAATATAAGAAACATCATTACTACAAAGCAACATTGTTATTCAGTAGGTACTAAATACATGTCACTTTAAATGTGTGCTTTAGAAAAATCATAAAAACATTGATAAATTTAAAACAATAGGTAAAAGGCAAATATGAAACAAGAAAAGCAGCAATATGTATCAAAAATAACCATGGAACAATTTAAAAAGAAAAATATATATTTTTATTAGCGTTTGCATCTTAGAATATTTCATGCAAAAATGGGCACAATAAAGGACAGAAATGGAATGGACCTAACAGAAACAGAAGATATTAAAAAGAGGTGGCAACAATACACAGAAGAACTATACAAAAAAAGATCTAAAAGACCCATGTAACCATACTGGTGTGATCACTCATCTAGAGCCAGACATCCTACAATGCTGTCAAGGGCCTTAGGAAGCATCAGTATAAACAAAGCTAGTGGAGGTGATGGAATTCCAGTTGAGCTCTTTCAAATTTTAAAACATGATGCTGTGAAAGTTCTGCACTCAATATGCAAGCAAATTTGGAAAACTCAGCAGTGACCACAAGACTGGAAAAGGTCAGTTTTCATTCCAATCTCAAAGAAAGACAATGGCAAAGAATGCACAAACTACTGCACAATTGCATTCATCTCACAAACTAGGAAAAGTGAAAGTCACTCAGCTGAGTCTGACTCTCTGTGACCTCATGGAATTCTCCAGGCCAGAATACTGGAGTGGGTACCTTTTTCCTTCTCCAGGGCATTTTCCCTACCTAGGAATCAAACCAGGGTCTCCTGGATTGCAGACAGATTCTTTAACAGCTAAGCTATCAGGGAAGCCCTAGCTAGCAAAGTAACACTCAAAATTCTGCAAGCCAGGCTTCAACAGTACATGAACCATGAACTTCCAGATGTTTAAGCTGGATTTAGAAAAGATGAACCATAAATCGAATTGCCAACATCTGCTGAATCATCAAAAAAGCAAGTCCATTGGGTCACGAAGAGTAGGACACGATTGAGAAACTGAACGTCAGACATTTTTATTAACTTTTGTATTCTAAATCTCTTGGTTTATTTTCTACTTGTTTCATGTATTGCATCATTGTATGGAGACACTGTAATTTATTCATCAGTGCATCTATTAATTGATATTCTAGTTGTTTACAACTTTTGACTGTTAAGGAAAAAGAGGCTATAAATATGTCCTGTGGTGTGCTTAGTCTCTGAGTCATCTGACTCTTTGTGACCCCATGGGTTCTAGCCTACCATACCCCTCTGTCCACAGAATTTTTCAGGCAAGAATACTGTAGTGAGTTGCCATTACCTTCTCCAGGGGATATTCCAGACCCCAGCCCCAAACCTTGTGTCTACTGCATTGGCAGGTAAATTCTATACCATCTGAGCCACCAAGGAAGCATATAGAAATATATAAAAAGCATACAAAAATTACAAAATAAGATGATAAAGATACTATTTAATTGAGATTATTACATTAAAAATTTCCATCCTTATTAAATGATCAAATTTTTAGATTTAATTAAAGCTAAAAATTTAACTCTAAATGCAGTCAACTAGAGAGAGATTGTAACAGAGTAATCAAAATATTTAAAAGACATAACAAGCAAATAATATAAAGAAAAAAATTCTGAAACATTGAATGAGACACAAAAATATTTTTTTTATAAACAAATTAAACAAGCTATTCAAATCATGAAGAGGTTTACAAATGTATAGAAAATGCAAAATTAACTCATAGTACAATTCAATATCCAATAATGAATTTAAATTCAATCTTGAATTTAAATGTATTAAGCTTTAGGAAACTGAATAGAATAATTCCTTAACATAATAAAGAATATTTAGGTTAAATACATTATATTATAAGAAAAGTTGTATCATAACTTAAAACAAGGAATTCTAAAAAAGTGTTCATCCGCAACACTATACTTGTTATGGAAAAACATCTAATAATTACAACAATTACCAAAACCAATTAAGAATAGAAATATAACTATGAGAGGGGAAAAAATAAATGTGATTTATTTATATTTGACATCATTCTGGGTCTTGAAAATCTATTTAATAGTGCCAAAGAATTGATGCTTTTGAACTGTGGTGTTGGAGAAGACTCTTGAGAGTCCCTTGGACTGCAAGAAGATCAAACCAAGTCCATTCTAAAGGAAATCAATCCTGAATATTCATTGGAAGGACTTATGCTAAAGCTGAAACTCCAATATTTGGCCACCTGATGTGAAGAACTGACTCATTTGAAAAGACCTTGATGTTGGGGAAGATTGAAGGAGGGAGGAGAAGGGGATGACAGAAGATGAGGTGGTAAGATGGCATCACCAACTCAATGGTCATGAGTTTGAGTAAACTCCGTGAGTTGGTGATGGACAGTGAGGCCTGGCATGCTGCAGTCCATGGGGTCACAAAGAGTCAGACACGATTGAGCTACTGAACTGATGTATATTTTGTATATAACTTTTAGACTTCATGTGTATCTGAAAATCTACAAAAAATAACATAAGGACTCAGTGAGTTGATTAATTGGAAAAATAAATTAATATTTTATGATGTAATAGATTCCTTATACTCGAGTAGTAAAGAATCTGCCTGCAACTCAGGAGTCCCCTGTTGAATCCCCTGGGTCATAAAGACCCCCTTTAGAGTGGAATGGCTACCCACTCTAGTGTTCTTGCCTGGAGAATTCCATGGACTGAGGAGCCTGGTGGGCTAATGACTATCACTTTTCACTTACTTTCATTAGTGAATAGTAGAATGGGGCAGATAGGCAGAGATAAATGGTATGAGGGTGAATGAAGAGACAAAGTAGCTTTCTATAGCAAAAAATAAAAATTGAATTGTTTAGTTAATTAATGGCACTCAGCAAAGTGATTAATATTTTGGAAATAAGTGAAATTAGAACTTTTGTATATGACAAATTATTTTAATTTAATACAAATCATATAAAATAAATAAAACCATGAAAGGAATTTGTATAGACTTATGTGATTGTGTGCTAGCAAGAATATTTTTTTTTATATGCTATGGCAAAAATCATATTGAAAAACTTTAATAAACCTTTGAAGACTTTGATTCTTTTTGAAACTGACTGACTAGAATGTTAAAAATTCTGTTTAAAAAAATCTAGAGGGTAGTTTAAACTAAAGAAGATGAACTTAGAAAAAATATTTGCACAAAACTCAATATATTGCATCAAGAGTCTAGCAAAGCACTGAGAATAAGCTAAAAATCCATAGGATAATTGGTAACAGAGGTAGCACAGCAATTCACAAGAAAACAGAAGAAAAATAAAGCACATATACACACATACATACTATCAGTGAGAAGGAAGAGGAGGAGTTAGAAAAAAATGGAGGATAAGGATAAAGGAATGGAGAAGGAAGTTATAAACTTTCAAATGTAAAAACAAGCAGCAAAATACCTCCAGCATGTTATATTGCCTCTGATCATTCACTTACATATTTATTCATACATTCATTCAACAATGACTCCAAGAATATTTTTGGGCCATTAGTACATTGCCAGTCCTGGGCTAACATACACATTTTAAAAGTAAAACAAACAAACCAACAACAACAAAACCAGGAAAAAAAAAAAAAACCCTGCAGACTTCTTGGTTTACAAATTTTTCAATGAGTCTTGTTACACCATTGTGGTCCTTATTTTTATTAAATAATATGCTTTGAGATCCTTTAGACAGTGGTTGTGTCTTCTTCATCCCAGTAGTCAGAAAGGAGCTGAACTATATTGGGCAGCCAATCAATATTTTATGGATTAACAAATGGATACAATGGTGAAGGTAAGAGAAAAGTGGTAACAACTTTAATGGTTAACCATATGAAAAATAAGGAAATATTCAGACAATGTAGACATATCAAAATATTAAAAATGATTGTCAAATTTCTAAGTATAAATAACAGGGGAAACGTTGGTAAAATATTGATTAGTGCAGTGCTATATCATAATGTTGAAAAAGGAAACAATGTATATTTACAATCATAGGAATAGTTACTTACAGAAAAGAGCATTTGTTATTGTTGTTCAGTCCTAAATCCTGAATGACTTTTGCAACTCCATGGAATGTAGCATGCCAGGCGCTGAAGTTGGCTCAATGTTACATCCATTGAGTGAGTGATGCTCTATAACCATCTCATCCTCTGCATCCCCCATCTTCTTCTTTTGCCTCAGTCTTTCCAAGCATTAAGGTCTTTTCCAGTGAGTTAGCTCTTCACATCAAGTGCCCAAAGTATTAGAACTTCAGCTTCAGCAATAGTCCTTCCAATTCATATTCAGGGTTGAATTCCTTTATGAGCGACTGGTTTGATCTTAAGGGACTCTCAAGAGTCTTCTCCAGCACCACAGATTCAAAGTATCAATTTTTTGGTACTCAGATTCCTTTATGGTTCAACTCTCACATCTGTACATGAGTACTGGAAAAACCATAGTTTTGAATATATGAACATTTGTCAGCAATATGATGTCTCTGTTTTTTAGTATGCTGTTTAGGTTTGTCATAGCTTTCCTTCCAAAGAGCAAGTGTCTTTTAACTTTATGACTGCAGTTACCATCCACAGTGATTTTGGACTAAGAAAATAACATCTGTCACTGCTTGCACTTCTTTTTTTTTTTTTTTTTTTTTTTAATGTTGATTTCAAATTAGCTTTTTCACTCTCTTCTTTCACCATCATCAAGAGTATTTTTAGTTCCTCTTCACTTTCGGCCACTGGAATGTTATCATCTGCATATCTGAGGTTGCTGACATTTCTCCTGGCAAACTTGATTCCAGCTTGTTTCACATGATATACTCTGCACATAAGATAAATAAGCAGGATGACAATGTACTGGGTCTTGTTCTGATGGGTGGGGTCATGCTCAGTAAGTCTTTAATCCAATTTTCTGTTGATGGGTGGGGCTGTGTTCCCTCCCTATTATTTACCTTGGGCCAAACTGGTGGAGGTAAAGAAGATAATGGCGACTTCCTTCAAAAGGTCCCATGCACACACTTCTACACTCAGTGTCCCCAACCCTGCAGCAGGCCACCACTTACCCACGCCTCTACCAGAGACACCTGGACACTCACAGGCAAGTCCAGATCAGTCTCTTGTGTGATCACTGCTCCTTTCTCCTGGGTCCTGGGACACATAAGGTTCTGTTCATGCCTTCCAAGAGTCTGTTTCCCTAGTCCTGTGTAAGAGATGGCAGTTCTATGGTGGGGTTAATGGTGACCTCTTCTAAGAGGGCTAATGCCATACCCAGGCCTGCTGCAGCCAGAGGTCCTGCCCCTGCAGCAGCCCACTGCTGACCCGTACCTCTGCAGGAGACATCAAATGCAGTTCTGACACAGTCTCTGGAATTTCTGGGTCCTGGTGTGCACAAGGTTTGTTTGAGCCTTCTGAGGGTCTCTGGCAGGTATGGGGTTTCATTCTAAACACCATTTCACCCCTCCTACTGTTTTTCTAGGGCTTCTCCTTGGCCCCTGGACGTGAGGTATTTCCTCAAAGTTGCTCCAGTGCCACACAGCCACGGCTCCAGCACCTACAGTCTTGCTGGCATTTCTCTGCCCTTAGACATGGGGTCTCTCCTAACAGCTGGTCCAGGGCCACATAGCTACTGTTCTAGCATCTGAAATTTCCCTCTCAGTCAGGCTATCCCATCAGGAAACATCCATAAATCTCTTATCCATCTCCATCAGAGGGCAGACAGACTGAAAACCACAATCACAGAAAACTAACCAGTCATGGTGGAGCATTCTGACAAAACGTTGTCCACTGGAGAAAGGAATGGCAAACCACTTCAGTATGCTTGCTTTGAGAAGCCCCATGAACAGTATGAAAATGGAAAAAGATTGGACAATGAAAAATGAGTTACCCAGATCAGTAGGTACCCAATATGCTACTATTGGGCCGAAGCTATATACAGTGGAGATCAGAGGAGAAATAACTCCAGAAAGAATGAAGAGACAGAGCCAAAGCAAAACAACACCCACTTGTGGATGTGACTGGTGATGAAAGTAAGTATGATGCTGTACAGAGCAATATTTCTCAGGAACCTGGAATATTAGGCCCATGAATCAAGGCAAATTGGAAGTGATCAAACAGGAGATGGCAAGAATGAACATCGACATTTCAGGAATCAGCGACCTAATATGGAATAGGATGAGTGAATTTAACTCAGATAACAATTATATCTACTACTATGGTCAAGAATCTCTTAGAAGAAATGGAATAGCCATCATATCCAACAAAAGAGTGTGAAGTACAGTACTTGGATGCAATCTCAAAAATGACAGAATGATCTCTGTTCATTTCCAAGGCAAACCATTCAATATCACAGTAATTCAAGCCTATGCCCCAAACAGCAATTCTGAAGAAGCTGAAGTTGAACGGTTCTGAAAACTACAATACCCTTCTTGAACTACCACCCAAAAATGATGTCTTTTTCATTGTAGGGGAATGGAATGCAAAAATAGGAAGTCAAGAAATACCTAGAGTAACAGGCAAATTTGGCCTTGGAATACAGAATGAAGCAAGGCAAAGGCTAATAGAGTTTTGCTAAGAGAATGCACTGGTCATAGCAACCACCCACTTCCAACAACACAAGAGAAGACTCTACACATGGACATAACCAGATGGTCAATACTGAGATCAGATTGATTATATTATTTGCAGCTGAAGTTGGAGATGCTCTATATAGTCAGCAAAAACAAGACCAGTAGCTGACTGTGGCTCAGATCATGAACTCCTTATTTCCAAATTCAGACTTAAATTGAAGAAAGTAGGGAAAACCACTAGACCATTCAGGTATGACCTAAATCAAATCCCTTATGATTATACAGTGGAAGTGACAAATAAATTCAAGGGGTTAGATCTGATAGAGTGCCTGAAGAACAATGGATGGAGGTTCATGACATTGTACAGGAGGCAGGGATCAAGACCATTCCAAAGAAAAAGGAGTGCAACAAGGCAAAATAGCTGTCTGAGGAGACCTTACAAATAGCTGTGAAAAGAAAAGAAGCCAAAGGCAAAAGAAAAAAAGGAAAGGTATTACCCATTTGAATACAGAGTTCCAAAGAATAGCAAGGAGAGATAAGAGAGCCTTCCTCAGTGATCAATGCATAGAAATAGAGGAAAACAATAGAATGGAAAAGACTGGAGATCTCTTCAAGAAAATTAAAGATACCAAGGGAACATTTAATGCAAAGATGGGCACAATAAAGGACCAAAATGATGTGGACCTAACAGAAGCAGAATATATTAAGAAGTGGTGGTAAGAATACACAAAAGAACTATGTAGAAAAGATCTTCAGGACCCAGATAAGCAAGATGGTGTGATAACTCACCTAGAGTCAGACATCATGGAATGTGAAGTCAAGTGGGCTTTAGGAAGCATCACTACAAACAAAGCTAGTGGAAGTGATGGAATTCCAATTGAGCTCTTTCAAATCCTGAAAGATGTTGCTGTGAAAGTGATGCACTCAATATGCCAGCAAATTTGGAAAACTCAGCAGTGGTCACAGGGCTGGAAAAGATCAGTTTTTATGCCAATCACAAAGAAAAGCAATGACATAGAATGCTCAAACTACCACACAATTGCACCCATCTCACATACTAGCATGGTAATGCTCAAAATTCTCCAAGCTAGGCTTCAACAGTATGCGAACCATGAACTTACAGATGTTCAAGCTGGATTTAGAAAAAGCAGAGGAACCAGAGATCAAATTGCCAACATTCATTGGATTATGAAAATGCAAGAGAGTTCCAGAAAAACATCTACGCCAAAGCCTTTGACTGTGTGGATCACAATAACTGTGGAAAATTCTTCAAGATATGGGAATACCAGACCATCTTTCTGAGAAATCTGTATGTAGGTCAGGAAGCAACAGTTAGAACTGGACATGGAACAACAGACTGGCTCCAAGTTGGGAAAGCAGTACGTCATGGCTGTATATTGTCACCCTGCTTATTTAACTTTTATTCAGAATACATCATGAGAAATGCTGAGCTGGATGAAGCCCAAGATGGAATCAAGTTTTCCAGGAGAAAAGTCAGCCACCTCAGATATGTAGTTCACACCACCATTAGGGCAGAAAGTGAAGAACTAAATAACCTCTTGATGAAAGTGAAAGAAAACACCTAAGAAGTTGGCTTAAAAATTAACATTCATAAAACTAAGATTATGACATCTTGTCCCCTCACTTCATGGCAAGTAGATGGGGAAACAATGGAAAGAGTAATGGACTTTATTTTTGGGGGCTCCCCTGGTCCCATCACTTCATGGGAAATAGACAGGGAAACAGTGGAAACAGTGTCAGACTTTATTTTTGGGATCCAAAATCACTGCAGATGGTGACTGCAGCCATGAAATTAAAAGACGCTTACTCCTTGGAAGGAAAGTTATGACCAATCTAGATAGCACACTGAAAAGCAGAGACATTACTTTGCCAACAAAGGTCCATCCAGTCAAGGCTATGGCTTTTCCTGTGGCCATGTATGAGTGTGAGAGTTGGACTGTGAAGAAGGCTGAGTGCCAAAGAATTGATGCTTTTGAACTGTGGTGTTGGAGAAGACTCTTGAGAGTCTCTTGGACTGCAAGGATATCCAACCAGTCCTTTCTGAAGGAGATCAGCCCTGGGATTTCTTTGGAGGGAATGATGCTGAAGGTGAAACTCCAGTACTTTGGCCACCTCATGCGAAGAGTTGACTCATTGGAAAAGACTCTGATGCTGGAAGGGATTGGGGGCAGAAGGAGAAGGGGATGACAGAGGATGAGATGGCTGGATGGCATCACTGACTCGATGGACGTGAGTCTGGGTGAACTTCGGGAGTTGGTGATGGACAAGGAGGCCTGGTGTGCTGAGATTCATGGGGTCGCAAAGAGTCGGACACAACTGAGCGACTGAACTAAACTGAAGTTCACCGCAGATGGTGACTGCAATGATGAAATTTAAAGACGCTTGCTCTTTGAAAGAAAAGTTATGACCAACCTAGACAGCACATTAAAAAGCAGAGACATTACTTGGCCAACAAAGGTCTGTCTAGTCAAAGCTATGGTTTTTCTAGTAGTCATGTACAGATGTAGAGTTGGAGTGTAAAGGAAGCTGAGCACGGAAGAATTGATGTTTTTGAACTGTGGTGTTGGAGGAGACTCTTAAGAGTCCCTTGGGCTGCAAGGAGATACAACCAGTCCATCCTAAAGGAAATCAATTCTAATATTCATTGGAAAGACTGATGTTGAAGCTGAAGCTCCAATACTTTGGCCACCTGATATGAAGAACTAACTCATTTGAAAAGACCCTGATGCTGGGAAAGTTTGAAGGTGGGAACAGAAGGGAACGACAGAGGATGAGATGGTTGGATGGCATCAACGACTCAATATACATGAGTTTGAGTAAATTCCAGGAGTTGGTGATGGACAGGGAGGCCTGGAGTGCCACAGTCCATGGGGTTTCAAAGAGTCAGACATGACTGAACAACTAAACTGAACTGACAATGTACAACCTTGTCATACTCTTCTCCCAATTTTGAATCAATCTGTTGTTCCATGTGTTCTAACTCTTGCTTCAGTTACAACCTTGACCAACACACATGTTTCTCAAGATACAAGGAAGATGATCTGGTGCTCTAATCTCTTTAAAAATTTTTCACAGTTTATTGTGATCCATGCAGTCAAAGGATTTCACCTATTCAGTGAAGCAGAAGTAGATGTTTTTCTGGAACTCCCTTGCTTTCTCCATGATCAAACAAATATTGCCCATAAAATCTCTGGTTCCTCTGTCTCATTTAAACTCAGCTTGTTCATCTGGAAGCTCTCAGTTCATGTACTGCTGATGCCTAGCTTGAAGGATTTTGAGAATAACTTTGTTAGCATGTGAAATGAGCACAATTCTATGGTCGTTTAAACATTATCATTCTTTTTTGGGGATTGGAATGAAAACTAACATTTTCCAGTCCTGTGGCCGCTGATGAATTTCCCAAATTTGCTGACATATTAACACTTTAATAGCATCATATTTTTGAATGTTAAATAGATCAGCTGGAATTCTGTCACCTCCACCAGTTTTGTTCATAGAATTGCTTTCTTAAGGCCCACTTGACTTCATACTCCGGGATGTCTGACTAGGTGAGTGATAACATCATCATGATTATCTGACCCCACCATCAAGACTATCTCTGGAAGAGATCTGTAGTCTTTCCCATTCTATTGTTTTCCTCTCTTTCTTTGCATTTTTTTTTTTTTTTAATTTTTATTTAGGAAGTTCTTCTTATCTGTCTTGCTCTTCTCTGGAACTCTGCATATCTTTCCCTTTCTCCCTTCTTAACTTCCCTTAGCTATTTGTAAAGCCTCCTCAATCACATTGCCTTCTTGCACTACTTTTCCTTTGGGATAGTTTTGGTTACTGCCTCCTGTACAATGGTTTGAACCTCTGTCCATAGTTTTTCAGGTACTCTACCAGATCTAATCCCTTGAATCTAGTCATCACCTCCACTGTACAATTATAAGGGACTTGATTTAGGTCATACCTAAAAGGCCTAGTGGTTTTCCCCCTACTTTCTTTAATATAAGTTTGAATTTTGCAATAGGGAGTTAAAGATCTGAACTACAGTATTCTTTAGGTCTCTTTTACTTTTTTTTTTTTTTTTTAACTGGCTGTATAGAGCTTCTCCATCTTTGGCTGCAAAGAACATAATCAATTTAATTTCAGAATTGATCGTCTGGCGATGTCCATGTGTAGGGTCTTCTCTTGGGTTGTTGAAAAGGGGTGCTTGCTATGATCAGCATGTTTTCTTGACAAAACTGTTAGCCTTTGTCTTGCTTCAATCCAAGGCTAAATTTACTTGTTATTCTGGATATTTTTTGACTTCCTACTTTTGCATTCCAATCCCCTATGATGAAAAGAAGTTTATGTGCGTGTGTGTGTGTGTGTGTGTGTGTGTGTGTGTGTGTGAATTGTATTGTAGGTCTTCATAGAATTGTTAAACTTCAGCCCCTTCAGCATCAATAGTTGACTCCAGCTCTCTCTGCATCATTGACTGAGGCATAGGCTTGGATTACTATGATGTTGAATGGTTTGCCTTGGAAACAAACAGATCATTCTGTTATTTTTGAGGTTACATACTAGTTCTGCATTTAGAACTCTTTTGTTGACTATGAGGGCTACTTCATTTATTCTAAGGAAGAATCCCTTCAATAGTAGATATAACGGTCATCTGAATTAAATTTGCCCATTCCTGTCCATTTTAGTTCACTGTTTCCTAAGATGTCTGTGTTCAATCTTGCCATCTCCTTCTTGACCACATCCAGTTTACCTTGATTAGTGGACCTAACCTTCCAAGATCCTGTGGAATGTTATTCTTTCCAGCACTGGACTTTTCTTTCACCAGCAGGCACAGCTACAACAGACTGACATTTCTGCTTTGGCTCAGCAGCTTCATTCTTTCTGTATCTATTAGTAATTGCCCCTTGTTCTTCCCCAGTATCATATTGGGTACATTCCAACCTGGGTAGCTCATCTTCTGGTGTCTGATATCATACATTTTCTACCTTTTCATTCTGTCCATGGGATTCTCCAGGCAAGAATGCTGAAGTGGGTTGACATTTCCTTTTCCAACTGACCATGTTTTGTTAGAATGCTTCACTATGACCTGCCTGTCTTTGGTGGCCCTGCACAGCATGCCTCATAGCTCATTGAGTTATGCAAGCCCCTTGGCTGTTACATAGCTATGATTCACAAAGTTGGAGAACTAGATGTGACTCTGTATTGGATCTATTCTTTAGCTTAATGCTTGTACTCTGTTGTCTGTGCTTAGTCATACTGGCTTAGCACCTTTTGTAACAAAATGTTGCATATAGCTTGAAATACACAGGATACCCCATTCTCAAGGCTCTGACCTTTAAAAGTATGAGGCTTTTTCATTTAAATAGAGATAAAAATGAGCAGGACAAAGAATAGCATTCAAGTTCTTGGAGGTTTATAGGAGCATTGTGACCAGACCTACCTGGACAACTGCAAGAACAAAGAATTCTAGCATCAAGATGTTTGCCATCACAGCTACGCCCACCTCCCCTTTAAGTATAAACGTATCTTGGGTTCTAACTGGGGTAAAATGATTCTTTAGGACACTAGCCCACCATCTTCTTGCCCTTCTGGCTTTCCAAATAGAATCATTACTGCTTTGCTCATTAACACATCTCTTCATTTACTGTTCTGTTGTGCAGTGAGCAGTATGAGTTTGGGCTCAGTAAAAAATTGCCTTGGAATGCTCATTTTTTTGGTGATTATTTACTTCTATTTTCTAAGTTTTTCGTAATTAATAAATTTGAACTTGAAATAATAGTGTAAGTACATTTTAACTCTTCAAAATATAATGACAAAGCAAAAATTACCTATATATCACAAACCTCGGAAATATTGCAATGACAATAATTTTTAGAGCATTTCCTGTGCCTTGATGTCTTTTTATTAATTATCATTTTTTAAATATATTTTTAAATTGCTTTCTGCACTTTCTTGTCTGTATTTCTCAACAGTATTAGGACCAATTAAAAATTAGGCTTCTGTGATTATAATTATTCTATTGCATATCACAGAAAAATTTAGCATAGAAAATTGTGAAGAACTTTTAAAACATATACACTTCCACAATTCAGAATAAATCTACTGTTAATGAAAGAAATATCAAAACAAAAACAAAAAGCTACTGCTAGCAAACCAAAATCAGATCCATTTATTTTATGAACAGCAAAGTCAGTCTTTGACATCATGCTGTGGTGAAGGAAAGTATAAGATTTATTTTAGGGTGCCAAGTAAAAACAGGCAGCTCAAGCTTAAAAGACCAAAACTCCCTGAAGGCTTTCAGGGAAGTGTCTCTAAAGGCAACATTAGTGGTGTGGGCTTTAGGATCAGCTCCTGGGCATTCTCCTGATTGCTTGGAAGTGTAACAGGGTGATATTCTGGGAGGTGACATCATCGATTTTCTGATCTTAATTTCTCAGGGGTCTCTGTGCTTGTGGTCAGAAGTTTCCATCAGATGGGAACCTGGTTTCTGTAAAAACAACTTAGGAATGTGGATCAAGCATTGTTATTTATTCCCTTAAGGGAAAAACTAAAGGTTTCATGGACTCTGCTATATGGCTGATCTATTGTTTAAATAATACCGATTATTTAATACCGATTTCCCATTCAATAGATATTCTTCATTACTACTTCTTCACATTGTCCTTATTGTTAACTCTTGAGTGAGCCTTCTGAAATCCAGGAAAGGCATGAAGGAAAACCTTTCACTTAAGGAAAGGGGGACATGGTGGGGATACTATACCTGATAGAGTCCCAAGGCGTTTTTGGCGGCACAAAAACACACAAAGGTTTCGGATAAGGTGGTTTATTAACCCTGAAAATTTCCTACAGTATTATTGTTTATTATCTTCTGTTAAAATTGCATACTTGGGATTTAATTTAGCCATAGTGTTTCTTCTGCAAATTCTGTTTGTTTTTCACCGTTGTGCATTACTAAGACATAATATTTACTGTCTTGTCTGACATTCTAATCCTTCTAACTGGATAGACTTCATTCCATAATTAAATCGACTCA
This sequence comes from Bubalus kerabau, assembly GCF_029407905.1. Taxonomy (NCBI): domain Eukaryota; kingdom Metazoa; phylum Chordata; class Mammalia; order Artiodactyla; family Bovidae; genus Bubalus; species Bubalus kerabau. Next base: position 4,675,573 of record NC_073631.1, on the reverse strand, counting down.
ATACTTTGTCTTTCTGGAATAATTTCTCAGATTTTTCTTATGGTTTGTCTTGTATTGGATGCATTTCTTCACTTAGTCCTATTTTTGTTTGTTTTGGTAACATTTTCCTAGATATGCTTGGTTATTGTGCTTATTTTTTCCTTAGAGTATCTCTCTCACTACTGTGTTGTATAGCAATCCAAAATCCGCTGGATCATGGAAAAAGCAAGAGAGTTCCAGAAAAACATCTATTTCTGTTTTATTGACTATGCCAAATCCTTTGACTGTGTGGATCACAATAAACTGTGGAAAATTCTGAAAGAGATGGGAATACCAGACCACCTGACCTGCCTCTTGAGAAATCTGTATGCAGGTCAGGAAGCAACAGTTAGAACTGGACATGGAACAACAGACTGGTTCCAAATAGGAAAAGGAGTACGTCAAGGCTGTATAGTGTCACCCTGCTTATTTAACTTATATACAGAGTACATTATGAGAAATGCTGGACTGGAAGAGATACAAGCTGGAATCAAGATTTCTGGGAGAAATATCAATAACCTCAGATATGCAGATGAAACCACCCTTATGGCAGAAAGTGAAGAAGAACTAAAAAGCCTCTTGATGAAAGTGAAAGTGGAGAGTAAAAAAGTTGTCTTAAAGCTCGACATTCAGAAAATGAAGATCATGTCATCCGGTCCCATCACTTCATGGGAACTAGATGGGGAAACAGTGGAAAGAGTGTCAAACTTTCTTTTTCTGGGCTCCAAAATCACTGCAGATAGTGACTGCAGCCATGAAATGAAAAGACGCTTACTCCTTGGAAGGAAAGTTATGACCAACCTAGATAGCATATTCAAAAGCAGAAACATTACTTTGCCAACAAAGGTCTGTCTAATAAAGGCTCTGGTTTTTTCTGTGGTCATGTATGGATGTGAGAGTTGGACTGTGAAGAAGGCTGAGCACTGAAGAATTGATGCTTTTGAACTGTGGTGTTGGAGAAGACTCTTGAGAGTCCCTTGGAATGCAAGGAGATCCAACCAGTCCATTCTGAAGATCAGCCCTGGGATTTCTTTGGAGGGAATGATGCTTAAGCTGAAACTCCAGTACTTTGGCCACCTCATGCAAAGAGTTGACTCATTGGAAAAGACTCTGATGCTGGGAGGGATTGGGGGCAGGAGGAGAAGGGGACGACAGAGGATGAGATGGCTGGATGGCATCACTGACTCGATGGACGTGAGTCTCAGTGAACTCCGGGAGTTGGTGATGGACAGGGAGGCCTGGCATGCTGGGATTCATGGGGTCTCAACAAGTTGGACACGACTGAGCGACTGAACTGATCTGAACTGAACTGATAGCAATTTGACTGGTTATAGACATTATTATAAATATTTTATCAAATTTAGAAATATTTACTAAAATATCTTATTTGGGGTGACATTGCCTTCTCCAAAATATAAATAGCATAGTTTATTTCCTGATTTGTTTGGTGAATGCAGTTCTCTGCTCTTCTGGCATTGATTGTTGCTGTGAAGAATTACCCTTCATCCACTGGTGACTTGCCCTTATCTTTCAGAATGCTATCTGGAATTCTAGATCTCCTTATCATGTGTGCATTCGTGCTCAGTCACATTCAGCTCTTTATGACCCCATGGACTGTAGTCTACCAGGCTCCTCTGTCCATATTATTTTCCAGGCAAGAGTGCTGGAGTGGGTTGCAATTCCCTTCTCTAAGATATCTTCCAGATCCAGAAATCAAACCCTGATCTCCTGCATCTCCTGCATTGACAGGCAGATTCTTTACCACTGAGCCACCTGGGAAGCCAAGTTCCTTATCAGATAAAGGTAAAATCTGTCCTTGGCATTTGTTTTGTCCAATCCAGCATGGATTTAGAGAAGACAACCGCCTGATGGTCCAAGTAACCTTAACTGAGATCCCTATCTACTGCATGGGCTTAATTTCTCAAACCTGCTGAACCAGACTTTAGTCTACTTTTTTCCCGCAAAGTTTAGTTAACTTTAAGAGAAATGCTTAAATTTCAGAGTTTGTTTTTTTTTTTTTTTTTTGTCACCTACATTACATCTATAATGTGGAATGTGAGGTCAGGAGTCAGGTCATGCTGCAGCTGAATATTCTAGGCTCTTCCTTTCTTGTGCATTGTAAATTTCATGGCACAGGTTTTAACACTTCTTTTGACTGCCTTCTGGGGTTGTTGAAGGTCAATAGCTATAGTAGCACAGGGTTCAATCTCCATAGAGGCAGATGGCAAATGCCTTTGTTGTTCAGTCATTGGCAATGCTCTTGGTAAGTGTCATTTTTTGCCAGTTAACACAGTAGATGCTAATTTGATTCCCACCTCAAATCTATAATTTCCAACTAAGCAAGAGGTTGAAATTTATGGAAATTGAACTATTTTGTAATTTTTTTTAAAAAAAGAATTATGAATTTAAGGTATTTTCAGGTAAAATAGTAATCAGTGTTCAACAAACTCTTTCTGTAAAGGGCCAGATAGTGAATACTTTTGGCTACAAAGCTTTACAATTCCTCAAGTGTGCCATCTCAGGGTGAAAGTAGCTATACACAATCTATAAATGGATAAGTTTGTGTTCCAAAGTGATGGTATTTGTTGTTTTTTAGTAACTAAGTCATGCCAACTCTCTGTAACCCCATGGACTGCAACACATCAGGCTTCCTTGACCTTCACTATCTCCCAGAGTTTGCTCAAACTCATGTCCATTGAGTCAATGATGCCATTCAACCATCTCATCTTAGGTTGCCCCTTCACCTCCTGCCTTCAATCTTTCCCAGTGTCAAGGTCTTTTCCAATGAGTTGGGTCTTCCCATCAAATAGTCAAAATATTGGAGCTTCAGCTCCAGCTTCAGCATCAGTCTTTCCAATGAATATTCAGGGCTGATATCCTTTAGAAGTGACTGGCTTGACCACTTCCTGTCCATGGAACTCTCAAGAATCTTCTTCAGCACCACAATTGGTTAGTGGAAAAACCACAGCTTTGAATATATGAACTTTGGTCAGCAAGGTGATATCTCTGCTTTTCAATACGCTGTCTAGTTTTACCATTGCTTTCCTTCCAAGGAGCAAGCTATTAATTTCATTGCTGCAGTCATCACCTGCAGTGATTTTGGAGCCCCCCAAAATAAAGTCTGTCACTCTTTCCACTTTTTCCCCATCTAGTTGCCATGAAGTAATGAGAATTGTATCCACAAGTATTTAAATTTGAATTCCATATAATTTTCAATTGTTAAATTATTTGTTTTGGTTACCTTCTAATAATTGAAAAACTAACAACTATTTTTAGCTCATACTGCAAAAACAAGTGGTATGTTGTATTTCCCAGATTACATGTTGGTGTGTTGTAAGACCCAGATTTACCCACAACTAGTCCCTAACATCAGGAAGCTTCTACAAACCTTTCATCCTTATCCATCAGAAGGAAGACAGAATGAAAAATCTCAATCACAGAAAACTAACCAATCTGATCATGTGGATTGCAGCTTTGTCTAACTCAGTGAAACTATGAACCATGCTGTGTAGGGCCAACCAAGACAGATGTGTCATGGTGCAGAGTTCTGACAAAACATGATCCACTGGAGATGGGAATGGCAATCTGCTTCAGTATTCTTGCCTTGGGAACTCCATGAACAGTATGAAAAAGCAAAAAAAAAAAAAAAAAAAAAAAAAGACACTGAAAGATGAACTGCCAAGCCAGTAGATGCCCAATATACTACTGGAGAAAAGTGGAGAAATATCTCAGGAAAGAATGAAGAGGCTGAACTGAAACAAAACAACACGTAGTTGTGGATGTTACTGGTGATGCAAGTAAAGTCCAATGCTGTAAAGAACGATATTGCACAGGATCATAGAAAGTTAGATCCATGAATCAAGGTAAATTGGAAGTGGTCAAACAGGAGATGGCAAGAGTGAACATCAACATTTCAGGACTCAATGAATTAAAATGGAATGGGCGAATTTAATTCAGATGACAATTACATATACTACTGTGGGAAAGAATCCCTTAGAAGAAATGGAGCCGCCCTCATAGTCAACAAAACTGTCTAAAATGCAGCAACAGGTACAATCTCAAAAATGACAGAATGATCTCTGTTCATTTCCAAGGCAAACCACTCAATATCACAACAATCCAAGTCTGTGCTGCAGCCACTAACGTGAAAAGGTGAAGTTAAATGAAGCCCTACAAAACCTTCTAGAACTAAAACCAAAAAAAAAAAAAAAAAAAAAGATGTCCTTTTCATCATAGAGGATTGGAATGCAAAAATAGGATGTCAAGAAATACCTGGAGTAACAGGCAAGTTTGGCCATGGAATACAAAATGAAGCAGGGCAAAGGCTAACAGAGTTTTGCCAAGAGAACACTCTGGTCATAACAAACAACATCTTGCAACAACACAAGAGAAGACTCTACACAGGGACATAATTAGATCGTCAATACCAAAATCAGATTGATCACATTCTTTGAGCCAAAGATGGAGAAGCTCTATACAGTCAGCAAAAATAAGACCAAGACTTGAAGTTGACTGACGCTCAGATCATGAACTCCATATTGCCAAATTCAGACTTAAATTGAAGAAAGTAGGGAAGACCACTGGACCATTTAGGTATGACCTAAATCAAATCCCTTATGATTATACAGTGAAAGTGAGAAATAGATTCAAGGGATTAGATCTGATTAGACAGAGTGCCTGAAGAACTATGGACAGATGTTCGTGACACTGTACAGGAGGCAGGGATCAAGGCCATCCCCAAGAAAAAGAAATGCAAAAATTAAAAATGATTGTCTGAGGAGGGCTTACAGATTGCTGAGAAAAGAAGAAAAGTGAAAGACAAAGGAGAAAACGGAAGATATATCCATCTGAGTGAAGAGTTCCAATGAATAGCAAGGAGAGATAAGAGAGCCTTCCTCAGTAATTAATAAAAAGAAATAGAGGGAAAAAAAATAAAATGGGAATTACTAGAAACCTCAAGAAAATTAGAGATACCAGGGGAACATTTCATGTAAAGATGGGCACAATAAAGGACATAAATGGTATGGAACTAACAGAAGCAGAAAATATTCAGAACAGGTGGCAACAATATACAGAAGAACTATGCAAAAAACATCTAAAGGACCCAGATAACCACGATGGTGTGATCACTCACCTAGAACAAGACATCCTGGAGTATGAAATCAAAAGGCTCTTAGGAAGCATCATTAGAAATAAATCTAGTGGTGGCAATAGAATTCCTGCTAAGCTCTTTCAAATCCTAACAGATGATGCTGTGAAACTGCTACACTCAATATGCCAGGAAATTTGGAAAACTCAGCAGTGGCCACAGGACTGGAAAAGATCAGTTTTCATACCAATCCCAAAGAAAGGCAACGTAAAAAATGTGCAAACTATCACATGATTTCACTCATCTCACACGCTAGCAAAGTAATGCTCAAAATTCTCCAAGCTAGGCTTCAACAGCATGTGAACTGTGAATTTCCAGATGTTCAAGCTGAATTTAGAAAAGGCAGAGGAACCAGAGATCAAATTGCCAACATCGTTGGATCATCAAAAAAGCAAAAGAGTTCCATAAAAACATCTACTTCTTCTTCATTAGGTTAGTTTAGGTTTAGTTGATCAGTCCTGTCTGACTCTTGCAGCCCCATGAACTATTTGCTCTCTGCCCATAAGATTCTCTAAAGCGAGAATACTGGAGTAGTTTGCCAATTCTTTCTCCAGGGGATCTTCACAACCCAAGGATTGAACCTGGGTCTGTTTCATTGCCAACAGACTCTTTACCAACTGAACCACCAAGGAAGCCCCTAGACTAAATCCTTTGACTGTGTGGATCACAACAAACTGGAAAATTGTTAAGAGCTGGGAATACCAGATCACCTGACCTGCCTATTTAGACATCTGCATGCAGGTCAAGAAGCAAATAGTTAGAACAAGACATGAAACAACAGATTGGTTCCAAATTGGACAAGGAGTACATCAAGGCTGTATATCGTCACCCTGCTTATGTAACTGCTTATTTACATGTACTTGAATGATGCAGTACTGGATGCCAAGCTGGATGAAGCACAACCTGACATCAATTTTCACCTGGAATCAATTATCTCCCAGAAAATTGTCAATAACTTCAGATATGCAGATAACACCACCCTTATGGCAGTAACTGAAGAGGAACTAAAGAGTCTCTCGACGAAAGTGAAAGAGGTGATTGAAAAAGTTGGCTTAAAACTCAACATTCAGAAAACTAAGATCATGGCATCTGGTCCCATCGCCTCATGGCAAATAGATGGAGAAACAATGGAAACATTGACAGCCTTTATTTTCTTGGGCTCCAAAATCACTGCAGATCGTGACTGCAACTTTGAAATTAAAAGACACTTGCTTCTTATAAAAAAAGTTATAACCAACCTAGACAGCATATTAAAAAGCAGAGACATTACTTTGCTGACAAAGGTCCATATAGTCAAAGCTGTGGTTTTTCCAGCAGTCATATATGGATTTGAGAGTTGGATCATAAAGAAAGCTGAACACCAAAGATTGATACTTTTGAACTGTGGTGCTGGAGAAGATTCTTGAGAGTCACTTGGGCTGCAAGGAGATCAAACCAGTCAATCATAAAGGAAATCAGTCCTGAATATTCATTAGAAGGGCTGATACTGAAGCTGAAACTCCAGTACTTTGGCCACCTGGTACAAAGAACTGATTCAATGGAAAAGACCTTGGTGCTGGGAAAGATAGAAGGAAAGAGAAGAAGGGGACAACAGAGGATGAGATGGTTGGATGGCATCATCGACTCGATGGACATGAGTTTGAGCAAGCTGCTGGAGTTGGTGGTGGACAGGGAAGCCTGGCATGCTGCAGTCCATGGAGTCGCAAAAAGTCAGACATGACTGACTGAAGTGAACTGATGCTGTATTTCACCCCTGGAGTTTCAGTTTACAAACCCTTGATATAAGTGACTACATTTTGGAAGAATGAAAAAAATTATGTCTGGATGACTGTGATGTGACCTGAGAACCTCCATGTTTGTTTTCCATGCTGGAATTTTGCTGAACATTCAATATGAAAACTGCTGAATTGTAACTGAGTTGCATAACAGAATAATACTAAAAACTGGACTTTGTGTGGCCAAGGAAAATATAATTACCCCCAGTAATGAATGAGATGCATCCAATAACCCATTTGAATATAAAAAATAATTTTACCTTCCAATTCAAATTATTGGTAAACAGCTTATGTAAACCTATATTAATGTCCTTTATTTTCCTGTAAAAACTCCTGCACATTTTCCACTGATGGGACACTATTCTGGTTTCTTCTAGAATCTGTGATCCCCAAATTACAATACTAAGACCCCTTAATGCATTGTCCTTTTGCTTCTTTACAGTTCATGTTCCTATCAGTTGAAATTTTTTGTATCAGAAGTGGGATCTGAACTGGTCTTCTGCCCATCTCCAAAGCTGCCATGAATTAGAGCAAGGTACTTGTGTGAGCCCCCTGTGCTCTGTTACCTGCCTGGTGGTGCAAAACTTGGATAAGTCCTTTCAGTCTTGAACCTTCCTCTTTGGTTGAGGTTCAGACCTTTAGTTTAGATGTCCTTTTTAAACTAATTGGTTAAGGGTTTGTTCCCTTTCTCTGAGTTCACTATAATGGGACATTTATAGCCTAACACTGTATAGGGGAGGATTTTTTCCCATATGGGACTCCTGAAGGGTTCATGTAAAAAAAGCTGGGGTTTTCCTGTTGTGCTTGTCTAGGTAAGCAAACCAATGGCAATACATACCATAGATGACATAAAATTGGCCTAGTCACAATGGGGAACTTTTGAAACTGAAAAGTTGATCATTTGGGATGCACAGTTAGAGGCTAATTGGTCTAAAACTAAACAGAGTAGTAAACCTATTTAAATTCATAAGCTGAAGGCTCCCAAGGAGATCATGAAACTCAAAGGTTTAAAAATCGCAGCACTGTTTATAATAGCCAGGACATGGAAGCAACCTAGATGTCCATCAGCAGATGAATGGATAAGAAAGCTATGGTACATATACACAATGGAGTATTACTCAGCCATTAAAAAGAATACATTTGAATCAGTTCTAATGAGGTGGATGAAACTGGAGCCTATTATACAGAGTGAAGTAAGCCAGAAAGAAAAGCACCAATACAGTATACTAACGCATATATATGGAATTTAGAAAGATGGTAACAATAACCCTGTGTACGAGACAGCAAAAGAGACACTGATGTACAGAACAGTCTTATGGACTCTGTGGGAGAGGGAGAGGGTGGGATGATTTGGGAGAATGGCATTGAAACATGTAAAATATCATGTATGAAACGAGTTGCCAGTCCAGGTTCGATGCACGATACTGGATGCTTGGGGCTAGTGCACTGGGACGACCCAGAGGGATGGTATGGGGAGGGAGGAGGGAGGAGGGTTCAGGGTGGGGAACACATGTATACCTGTGGTGGATTCATTTTGATATTTGGCAAAACTAATACAATTATGTAAAGTTTAAAAAAAATAATAAAGGCAATAAAGAGGCAAGGTTGGTGGAAAAAAAAATAAAATAAAAATAAAAATCTCAACTTGCTTCACTTCAAGATACTGTGTCCAAGTTCACTGCTGCAAATAAAGACCTCTACTTTCAACTAAAAACTCAAAAAAGAAAAAAAAAACAAAAAACAAAAAAAATCAAGAGCCCTCTTTCTCTGCTCATTCTCCTTTGACGCCTGCTTATCTAGAACTCACTGTGTTGCCATTCTATTTTTCTGATTCCTCTAATCCTCCTCTGTAATCTCCCCACCTAGTAGCCCTCCTGTAAAAAAAATCTTCCCTTTGCCACTGTTTTTTTACTCTTTGGCATCCACAATCTGGAATCTGGAGCCTTAGCTCCTTGCAGAATTATGGGCCAGAGCTGAGTATTTTCCCAAGATCACCGAGGACTCCCTCTACTTTGTAGAAGAATATAATCTTGTGATATAAACCTATGATCTAAGTCATCTCTGACTTGCATCAAATAACCTGTGTCTTAGTTGGAGATGATCAATCCAGACACAGGCATACTACTGTGGGCTGGCTTCACCCTTTTGATGATTTTCATAGAAGGAGCATGGGTGCAGAATTACTAGCTTCCTAGGCAACTTGAGTCCTTCGAGAAGCAATTCCTTAGGCTTTTCCCCATTTTAATGACAGGAAACTTCTAGTCTACTAACAAAGATCTGATGGAACTGTTCACAATCCATACCCACGCTATAACTGAATTGTTTGTATAGACTAATCTTACCCTCTGATTCAAATGACTTGGGTAAGTCTATTAACTTCCTCCTTTTAGCATATTAAAAAACAAACAAACAAAAAAAAACTCTGCCCAGGACATTATTGTGGTTTCCTCTGGAATCTAGGATCCTTGAATTACAGTCCCAAGACTTCAAATAAGTTTGTACATTTTGTGTGTGTGTGTGTGGGGGGATGCTTTTTATAGTTTGTGGTCTTTTTGGTTGCCAGAGGTTTAATTGTTGGTTTTGTTTGTTTGTTTTTTAAACTGGTGCCTTATTTTGTTTTTTCTTCAAACTGAAGATGAACACATTTTCTATAATCTAAAAAACAATTTAGATTTTTTTTTTAATTTTAATTGGAGGCTAATTACTTTCCAATATTATGGTGGTTTTTGCCATACATTCATATGAATCAGCTAGAATTTAAACTAACAAAACACATTTAATGGTTTACTCAGAACTTCCCCTTGAGTGAGAAACAATGCAGACATACCGCACAGACTGTCTAAGTGCACAGGAGACTTATTTTAGAGTGTTCAGACAAAAGCCTCCTTAAGAAAGTTTCTTTTCCGCATGAGAGACTTTTAAATGTGATATCCAGAAGATGGAATATTCCCTTGAGAGTTTTCATGTGGTCAGTTGTGGATACTTCACTTTTGTTTCATGTCCCTGCTGAGACTTAAGAGACTGACATGTTCGAATTATAGAGGCAGTGCTGTATCCATCTTGGTCTTTTTTACAAAACTTGTATGATATCTCATTGGAAAAGACCCTGATTCTGGGAAAGATTGTAGAGGGGAGGAAAAGGGGACAACAGAGGATGAGACTGTTGGATGGCATCACTGATGTGATGGACATGAGATTGAGTAGGCTCCAGGAGTTGGTGATGGACAGGGAAGCCTGGCGTGCTGTAGTCCATGGGATTGCAAAGAGTCAGACACAACTGTGTGACTTGAGCTGAACTGAATGATATCTCTTCCACTAGAATTTAATCTGTTTTTACAGCTTCCACAGCTACTAGAAAAGTCCCTCGTGAAATTTTCAATGTGAAGTTCACTCAAGACATGGCTCCTCTCTTCTGGTCATATTTTTAAGGCAAAGATGACAATTTATTATAGTCTTTCTCTTCTTAGTAAGATATATTTTAGTTACAAAGGAAGCACTGCCAAGTCACTGCAGAGATTGTCATACAACCAAGGGTGCAGCAGGAACAGTTGCTGTGTGAGTCAAATTTCATTGTTCACGTCAGGTGAAACCAGAACCAAACAGGCACAAAGCTCCACCCCTTCCCTCTCCCGGACCTGGAAGTCTCCCTAGACCTGAACCAGAACTATATATATTTTTCTTTATTTTCTTTGTGTCCTTCTGCTACCTGCCTTGACATTCAGATATTTGTTGGTTGTTAAAATAATCTTATCATGCTGTTTGCAAGTTTTGAATCTTGTTTCACATTCACACAAAACATTTTGTACTTTTCTCTTAATTTATTAATGATAGGTTAATGACTCAAATACTTTTAAAATATATTTAAGTTAATAGATATATTCCTTTGGCTTTCTTGAAATGTTTTTGTGCCTATAAAAGTTCTTACCATATGGACATTAATTTAATATTATTTAAATACTTCTAAATTGCTTATGATTTCAGTTTTTGAATGATAATGTCTTTCTGATAACAAAATAATTGAATGCCTATTGAAAATATACAGGAAATGTTCAAGCATCCAATGGAGAAAACAAAGAGAAACTATGCTCCCTCAACCATAGAATTTCACTGCAGCATTTTGTGGTGTTTTGCTCATATTTGGCCTTATCATTTGGAATATTAGTTTTGAAGACAGATAAATCATATGTTTAAATCTTCAATTCTATAGTTGTTAATGAAAAAAATAGAGTATCTATTCACATAATTTGAAGTTATTTATGTTGCAAATTCATATTCAGAAACTTCTATTGGGGTTAATCACTTTCTAATTGATTTTTGTGGGATTTTTACATTATTGGCATTAGCTCCTCTCTTAGTTTGCAAAAAGTTTTCGACTTCATCATTTTAATTTTAATTGTATTTATTGTATTAGAATATCCATGGTTTGTGATAGTAACTAATTCCCAAATCTGTGACTTAACTCACTAAAGATTTATTTATCAACAATACAGGTCCTAATGCAGGTGGTGCAGTACTTCATGACAAATATGAAATAAAGAACATGCACTTAGGACACTTTGATCATGAACACTGGCATCAGGAGGTCTCATATGTTGCCACAGTGGGGTAAACGGAGCCATATCACTGTTGATGCACTGTTTTCAATGCACAAACCTAAAAACCATATGCTCTGTTCTCTCAGGCAATTGGGTAGAACCAGTTAATGACTCCACTACATGGCACATGGCAGGGAGAAAGTACATGGCAGCAAACATCTCAACTGAGGTATCTACTACAGAGATACTTTATGATGTTATTCTTCATATAAATTTAATGTTGGAATTGCTTATTAGGTCATTGTGAAATTATGATATATTCTTTCTTTTTGTCCTTCTACTCATCTCTCTACTTTGACTGACCTTTTATTGTCTTCTGTCTGAAGGCTCCAGACAACCTTATGTCACGAGCAATAGTCACTTCCTCTTCTTTGTCTTCTGGATACTCAGAGCAGTATAACCTTTGCTGCTATACAAGATTCACAGTGTTTTTGAAACATATTTTTTTTATTATGTCTACCTCTTCTGTGGATATACTTTGGAGTAAGGAATCACACTGTTTATATAAACTGACCCATTCAATGTGTCCACTTAAAGCAAAATACTGTAGAGTGCGAACACCCAGATTTCAAGTGTGTTTCATAGAATTTGTTATTAATTGACCTTTGAGTTATTAGACATTCCAGTCTTTACATTCTGCCTTAACTAGAGATAAGTAAGTAAATATTAGATTTTTTATAGGAATTAAATGAAATAGTTGGTCCAAAATGAAAACTATAGCACCCAATATAGATTAGAAAATTCAATATTTTTCCTCCTTTCTCCTCTCTTTTGCATAGTTTCTTATTCCTGGTGGCTCAGCTGGTAGAGAATCCATCTGTAATGCAGGAAACCCAGGTTTGATCCCTGGGTTGTGAAGATATCTTGGAGAAGGTAATGGCTACCCACTCCTTGCTCAGAGAATTCCATGGACAGAGGAGCCTGGTTGTCTAGAGTCCATGGAGTCTCAAAGAGTCAGACACGACTGTGCGACTAACACTTTCTTCTATAAAAGGAACATGGAAATATGTATAAGGCATTATTGTATAGCAAAATGTTTCCAAAACTTTGTGTATTTACCAATTATACAATCTTGCAATAACTATGACAATGTATGTTATAATCTACCTAGTATTATTTTGCTTTATAAAGTTTAGTTACAAAATATATTTAAAGTTAATGTTTTATATCACTAGTATTAATGGAAAACCAGTAACACTTGTCATGAATAAAAGTTAACAAAACAACTTTACTAAATTAAAAATTAAATTGTGAAATAAAAATAACAAATAAATTGTGGAAATGAATTCAAATATTGCAAAAATGCTCATTAGAAAATAAATTATTTAATGAGAAGTCTTGTAATTTTTATGATTATTCAATAATGAAGAGATACTTGGCTCAATATTGCTTGTATAAATGTGTCTCTGTGGTTCTATGTCTAAAAGAAAATTGTTGTTCACTGAGAGTATTCAAACACAGATGTCTAGAAACACGTGTGTAAAAACAAACAAACAAAAACTTTAATGAATTTCCTGAGATGTCTGAACACTGAGACTATATACTCTTAGCCAAATTAGTGTAAATGATCATTGATATATGAATTTTTATTTCAATATATTGTCTTCTTTAAACAATCTTTCATATTGCACCTGACATAAATCTTTCATATTGAAAGGTTCAGTTACAATGTTATTAAAATTCTTAAAATGTCAATAAGATAAACTTCCCCATAATAAAATCAATGAAATACACAATGAAAAATAACCAATTTTATGTCCACCGACTATTCATAAAGCTGCAAAAAATAACAAATCAATGATCTGCTCCTAATATGGTTGGCAATCACCTGAGCTTAACAGCATCATCTCTTAATGGTCCATACATTGTTGGCCATAACACCTTTATTTACATCACAATAAGAAATGTGGATGGAAGCCTTTTATTTGACAAATATATGGATTTCCCTATTCTCATTTTTACAAGTGCAGTACCACCACTGTATATTGTTTAAAAATTCCTTTTCCATTTCTACAAACTGACAAATAATTGCAGTATACTGTGACTTTAGGGATTCTTTTTATACTTCCAAGCTGGTAATTACCAAAAAAATCACTGGATTCACAACTGTAGTTTCATCAATGTATGATGGATAATCCTGCAATTTTTAATATTTATAACTGAAATAGCAGATTTAAAATGTTGACTGTTTCTTTCATTCTATTTTGCACAGTGTTCTTTGGACAGGCATGTCTTATCAATCAATTTCTTGCTTTGTCCATGATTATCCATTTTACCATTTCTTTGACATAAATTTTGCTATATGTCTTTCTAATTATCTCAGCATCTCTGGCCCTTGAAATCAAATATGATGTTACAAACAATCTTCATGAATTTTCATTTCATTTCCTATCACACTGAGCATAAGTTTCTAGGATACTTGAAAATCCTTGTACCTTGCTTTAAAACTTTTAGTCTTTTTGTATGAAATTATTTGTGTATTTTAAAATAAGACTTGAAGTCTGATACCTTCACTATGGAATATTAGTATTTGCAAACATAAGACACATGAAAAGATTTGACTACAGCCTTAGAAAAATGGAAGCACAAATTAAAAATAATAATCATGTCACAGTGTTTTAATTTTCTTTTAGCTGAAGATGTTTTGGGATATAATACACACACACACACACATATATATATATATATATATAACTGATTTAATTGTATTAAATGCTAATTTTTAATCACAATGTTTTATCAAAATCTTTAATATCAATCATTAAAATGCTCTACTGTTTAAATTTTGTGTATTTTTAATTTAAATTTCATTAAATTCAGTGCTTTAATTCTCTTGCTCACAGTGTCTATCATCTTACTAAAATTCTTCCTGATTGATTGATCTGTTTCTAAGAGAAATACATTAATTGTTTCTCTTTTCATTGTGGAATTATAAATTTTCCCTCCATAGGTTTTTACTGCATATATTTCATGCTAACATATATGTTCATGACTTTTATTTTTCCCAAGCCACCCCATGAACCATGATATCACCCATATGCATCTACTAAGACCTCACCTCAAGTCTGTTGGTCTCAGGTCAGTTTTATATTGAGCTGAGGTCTATATCAGTCAGTGGTCTATATCACATAGATATCAGTCAAGTGGCAAGTGAAAGCCAAACAGTCAGTCACCAGGGTGAAGCATGGCTTCTGGAAAACTGTGCTTATTTCCATGGTATAAATACATAGACACCAACCTTGCCCTTCCCCTGCCAGTGCCCATAGGATTTAGCTCTGTTTATGTCCCTTCATTTCCCAGCTGACAATGTTTCCCTCTTCCTTAGGCTCATGAGGCTCAGTAAATCTTGAATCAGAGGTCCTACTGTGGTTTCAGCCTTCCAGGCATGATCTGGTCTTCACTTGTCTAGCCATCTTAGACATCAGCTCACTTCCAGATCTGCTTTCCCATCAGTTATCTCCAATTTGAACCTGAAAATCCTCAGAAATTCAGAAGGCCTGATGCTGCAATCCCTACTCATGTTTTGGCATCTAGAACATCTGTAACAATGTGTTTAAAACAGAATCATAACTATGTTAGTCCCAGTTTCACTTGAGTTTTAGCTGATGTTTTCCAAAGTGAGATGTTAGGCAGTAATCATCCTTTCAGGAAAGTAAAGTGTCTGACAACTAGTACTTTAATTGGCAACTGATCTTCAGTTTATGAACTAGTTTGGAGAGGCTGAGTAAGTAACTGGAGGTTAGGGATGTGGATTAGGAAAGGACAGCCAGAGTGCCTGAGCTGCCCTTTTCCATGCTGGAGTAAGTCTGCATATGGGGAGGTAGTTGGGGGGTATTCCACTTTGATCTTATGTTTGGAAACCTACAGAGACAACAGAGAGAATGTAAATGCAGCCCAGGAATCTGGCACTGTCAGAGTCTGTACTCTAACAATTTCTCAGGAAAAGAAAGGTGTGAGGTGATGACTGGCTGGCAGTCCTGACGATGGAGCAAAGTACATGGAACTGGTTAGGAATGGGCTTGTACTGCCAGAATCTTTCAGGCTGAAGCATGCACCAGTGTCTGCAGAATGCAGAAAAATATCATCCATGTGGGAGAGCTGAAAAGTAGATGTCATTAGATTCTGGTCTAGAAGGCCCAGGAAATGGCTAGGAATCTCCCTGTAGATGATGTGAGGTGCACCCCTAGAGTTGTTAGTGCCCAGAAAGTAGAGTAGTGTCTTTGTTGGATACAAATGTGACTTGGGAGATGGAAGATTCTCTAAAGAACACATATATGGTAAGACAAAAGTCAGTTTTAACAGCAGCCAAGTGCAGAAAGCACCAGAGCTTACTATGGTTTCAGTCAACATGTAGTTTGCATGCTTTTGTTTCCTCTCTTCCCTTCCTCCCTTGTCTTCTAATGCTTTGCACGGGTTGAATGCAGCATGGGTTAGAAAGAGGTGAGGAGGCAGTGATCTCCACCATTCTGTTTTCCACATCATTTATCAATTCTTCTGCCTGTTATTCTGAAATTGATTACTTCTAGCTTATTTTTCAATTCAGTTGTATCATTCATCTGTTTTTTGTTCTCTAGTGCCTCTAGGCCTTTGTTAAACATTTCTTGCATTTTTTTCAATCCTTGCCTCTTTGCTTATATGCAAAATCTAAAAAAAAAAAAAGAAGAGTACAAATGCACTTATTTACAAAAGAGAAATATATTTACAGATTTAGAGCACAAATTAATGGTCACCAGGTAGGAAGGGGAGGGTGAGGATTAGGAGTTTGAAATTGACATGTACATATTGTTATGTTTCAAATAGATAACCAACAAGGACCCTACTGTAAAAAAAAAAGATAAATATGAGAGATAATAAATATAATCAATACTGCTCTATGTTACATATGAAAATGGTATAGAGAGTAAATCCTAAGAGCTTTCCTCATGAAAAATGTTTATTTAATAATATCTTAAATTTTGTATCTATATAAGATGATGGATGTTCACTAAACTTATTGCGGTAATTGCTTCTTTATGTTAAGTCAAATCACGGTGCTTTACGTCTTCAACTAATACAGTGTTATATGTCAATTATATCTCAATAAAACTTTGGAAGAAAAAAGAAAGAGATGAGAGGTGGAAGCAATAGGAAAGAAGAAGGAAGAAGCTGCCCTCCTTGTCTTCCTGTAGCTGAGGGCCTGAGGAAAGAAGAGACTTATCCCATTTATGTTCAGTTATGACAGAGGGCTGGATATATTAATTACTGAGATAAGACCATTATGTGACTAGATGACATTGGAGGGTTTTTCATTGTCTGTGTGTGATGGAAAAAAGAACCTGCTCCAAATCTAACCCAAAGTTATGGGAAGATATAGCCCCCAAAGTGTGTGTGTACAGAAGTGGGTGTGAGGTGGAAAGGTTGAGTTGCCTTCTGATTTTCATACAGAAGTTCTAAGTGTTCAATCAAACTTTTAATGCAATGTTTCTCCTGTGTGTATCTTTCTCAGTTTTTCTTTTTATATATGTTCTGTGATAGCTCTGCATTTGCAGTAGAGATATGTTCAGGCTTGGTATCATTGCAACACACTGGCCATGAATCCCACTGAATTTATCTTAGAAAAAGAACAAAGTATCAGTCTTCTTTCTGTCTTTGGAGGAAGTGGATATTTAATAGAAAGTTAAAATCTGATAATGCAAGAAATGTTGAAAATAAACTTTAGCTGGCCATCCTGAAAGCTAAGTGTTCGTGACAGCTGAAGCATTATGTTCTTCATGTTTAGAAGTATTACTGTATCTGTATACTCTTCATTTCTTTGAATTACTGAAATCCTAAATGTTTTATAATTGTTTACAGAGAAGTGATTATACTAGAACTATGAAAATATGTTACTGTAACAAAGCATAAAATAAGTAACAGATGGATATGTATTATAAAACAATTTTGTCTTTCTTTAGATGTACTTATAGTAAAAGAAAAAAAATGAAGCTTTGAAAATACATTAGCAAAATATGTCTATGAAAAGTGTTTTTAAAATATTTGTCCATTAAACATCAAATAGTCTGTTTTGTTTTATTCCTTCAGAACATTAAACTTGCAAATTTTTATATTTCCAGATCACATTCCTTAGTTGAATATTTCTTGCTATATGAAACACTATCAGTCATTTTGTTCTATCTTTCTATATATTTTGCATATTAATTAGCAGATGTTGAGAAAAGATAACACCTTGCCCGTGTTTCCAACTAATACTTGAGAGAGGTGAGTTTGGCTTTTTCACATTTTTCTACCCTAGAGATATTGACTGTGCTGTTCGTTTAAATGATTCATTTAAATGATTCATTTTATGAGTTGCAGGTAACTGGCACCACAATAATGCCATTTTTCAGATTATATTCCCTTCTTTATAAAATGTAGCATATATTTTCCCACCCAGACCTTTCAATATTACTGAGCTGTAACAAAGCATGATCACACCTGAGTTCATAGAATAAAGCATCACATGAACAGTGTTGATTTTATTCTCTCACAGGTTTGAAGCGGTTGTATATGTGGTTCATGGAGAATGAAGAGTTTTTGAAACTGATATTGAGAGACTCGAGAGAGTCTTCACAGGAGGATCCAAAGAGTGTCTGAGGACTATGAAAAGTCCACCTCAATATAGTAACAGTAATATTGTCATGAAATTAATTTCTACTGTGAAAGGATTCTGCTCAGCTGTGCTGCAGGCTCCTACAGAGGAACAGATGGGGCACTGAGATAAGACAGCCAAGAAGCTGAGATCTCATAAGGGTTAATTTGTAGTAGATTACAAAGTAGTTACACTCCTCCTGACTCAATACCCCTTGCAAAGTAACCCAACACCCTCTCCCATTAAGCTATGGAATCCATTTATCTTTATTTTCTTCTGGGCTGTCCGTGTGACTTGCTTTGCTCAACAGATGTGGCTGAAGTGGTAATGTGTAGGTTTCATGTTTTGATGTCAAGGAGATTGACATGCTTTCTTTCTATCTCAGGATCCCTGGCTATATCGTGAGACCAGCCCTAAGCCAGCCCCATGGGAATGAAGAACCATGAAACAATTCCCAAGTCAAAGCAGATATATCAGTGATGTGTAGAGCAGACAGCCAAGGTCAAGAAAGCTGCATATCTAACTTGAGATTGAGTAAATATGCATGGAAGGTCCCACTTGGAATGAAAATAAACTACTAACTTGAAAAACTGTGGATAAATAGTTGTTTCAATGGCAAAATGTTTTGAGTGGTTTGTTGCATAACAGTAGCTATCTGATGCAAAGTATAGTACTAACCAGGAAAATCAATTTTTGGAAGAAAGGAAAGTAAGGTTAGAATAGGTATGATAAACTTAATGAATAAAAGTGCACCAATATTGTTAGAAAGAAAGTGATGTAAGGCATGGAATACAGAAAAGGTTAAACCAGGATTTCAGGGAGGAGGGGACTAGAGCAGACCTGTGCTGATAGACCATTGCTCTTGTAACTTTTGTTACATCACTCTAAGTCTGCACAATTTTAATTCCAATTTTCAGAAAAAAAAAAAACATTTTTTTTTCCCACTCGTAAACCAATAAATTGACACCTTTTAGGTCAGTCTACACTCAGCTAAGGATTTAGTTGCTGAAAAAATTCACCTACTTTCTTTGGAAAAACAAAATTAATAGAATTATACTTCTGAGAACAAGTCTTACCCAGAGAAGCCTTAGAAGGAGACAGTATTGTTCTGATAAGGAAGCTTATAGCATATAAGAGAGAGATATTTGAGACCAGATGAGAGGATGGGGGGTGGGAGAGATAGAAACATTCAAGAGAAGGATAAAACCCTCAAAGACCCAGAGGATCCACCTGTGCATGCCAGAGAGTCTGGGCATGGGTGGGTAGATCTCCCAGGACAGGGTGAATGAAAGGAGCTTGAGCATCTCGCCTTCAGTGTGTCAGTCTGGGAAGCCTTTGACACAGTGGACCCACGAGTTGACAAGCCAAACTGGAGGAATGCAGTGAAGCCATGGGATCAAAGGATCTAGTTCTAGAAATGTGCAGACCCTCAACATGACATGATATCCCTCACCTACCATTTCTTATTTCTTCCTTATGTAATGTTTTTTTTCATTATAAAAAAAATATAGAGAAATAGGAGTTGACATAATTGGGAGAACTATATTAGAATTTAAAATGGAAAGTAGTGAAAATAGCAAGTATTACTGGCAATTTTACTTACATAAGCATTTAGTTTCAGCCAGACCAGGGACTGTTCTATTATATAGACACACACACACACACACACACACACACACACACACACACTCCTTATCCTCATAATACCTGTTTAATTTTATTAGTCTTGAAATTTAATTTAATTTTTAAATGTTTTCAATTGAAATATAACTAACATATAACAGGATATAAGCTTCAGATGTACAACATAATGATTCAATATTGATATACCTTTTTTAAACACTTACCATAATAACATTCCTCACCCAACATAGTTTATTTTTTTATTTTGATGAGAACTTTTAAAATCTAATCACTTAGCAACTTTTAAGTATGCAATATAGCATGTTTAACTATAGTCCCATGCTGTAGATTACAACCCATTACTTATTTATTTTATAACTGGAAATCCATACCTGTTGATCTCCTCAACCATTTCTCTCAACCCCTACTTTTGCCTTCAGCAAACACCAATTTGTTCTCTGTAGCTATGACCTTTGCATTTATTTTTATTTTTTTAATTCCAGATATACATGAGATTACACAATATTTGTCTTTCTCTAACTTATTTCACTTGGCATAATACCATCCATGCTGTGGCAAATGAAAAGCTTTCATTCATTTTACACCTGAATAACATTGCAT
This sequence comes from Bubalus kerabau, assembly GCF_029407905.1. Lineage (NCBI taxonomy): Eukaryota > Metazoa > Chordata > Mammalia > Artiodactyla > Bovidae > Bubalus > Bubalus kerabau. The sequence goes on along the minus strand of NC_073631.1, from coordinate 4,655,185 downwards.
TGTGTCTGTGTGTGTGTATGTGTATATATATATATATATACACACATATATAAAATACTTCATCTTCTTTATTTTGCAGATGAGGAACTGAGGAATAGAAAGTTTAAGATACCTAAAGTTATACTGTTACTAATCAGGCAACCAGGAATTGAAAGCTATGCTTCTAACACATGTAATGCTACTGAATAGTGTTCAACATGTTTCTATTAATGATATTTTATATTCTTGGATGAAGGCTAAAAGGGAAAAACAAAACTCAAGCAAATATAGACCCTGACGATAATAGATGGTTATTTAATTAGTGAAAAAGACAATTGCATATATCATATCAGAAATTATATATATGTATATATATAGCTTCCCTTGTGGCTCAGACTGTAAAGTGTCTGCCTACAATGTGGGAGACCTGGGTTTGATCCCTGGATTGGGAAGTTCCCCTGGAGAAAGAAATGACAACCCACTCCAGTATTTTTTCCTGGAAAATCCCACAGATGGAGGAGCCTGGTAGGCTACAGTCCATAGGTCACAAAGAGTCAGACAAGACTGAGAGACTTCACTTCATATATATATATATCATATACATATATATGATATAAATATATATATATATATATCACAGAGGAACATTAGAATGAACAAAAATGTGGTTTAGCACACAGGATCTAGAGGTGATGCTTAAATCTGAAATCTTTGTTCTGCTACTTACCAGATATGTGATGCTCTGAGGATCAATGTTCCTATTTATAAAATAAGATTAATAATAAAAATGAAAGAGAGTGTACTGTAAATGAACACAGTTAGAACAGTGCCTGACTCAGAGTAAGCACACACAAAAAGGTAACTTTTCTTATCACATGTGAAATCAGAGACTCAATTAAAAATGTAGGTTGCATAATTAGGATATCCATGTGCTGAGAGCTTTAGGAAAGACTGGAAAAGATGAGAAAGTTAAAGAAAGTACAGCAACATCATAGGGATGTGGGATTTTGTGGAAACAAGACTGGAGAAATATGCTAAATGCATAGAGACCTCGAGACATAAACTATGAAAATTATTACAGTTCTCTTATATTTTAAATTTAGAAAATAAAACTGATTAAAATCAAATAGAAATTTTCAAATGAATGCTGGCACATTTCCAGCTGACCTTCCAAAGGTAGGTCTGGAAAGGGAGAGACTGTAACTTGAAAGCTGCTGCTATAGGCCTGTTGTGAGGTTGTAGAAAGAAGCCCAAGAAGACTCATGTTTAAGAAAAGTACTAGATATAGCGTTTATAGGACATGGTGCCCAGAAAGTAGATAAGAAAAAGAAGGGAGAGCTGCACCTTATTTCAGACTTACTGCTCTGGGGATGTTGAATGGCCAGTGTTCAAACTGGAGGTTAAGGTCATCACATAGTGGGGCATGCAGAGTGGGCATCTGAGGAATTGTGACAGACTCCATGGAGAAATCCAAAAGGTTTGTGTACTCTCTAAGAGATCATATGTTGTTTGATATAGCATTTCACTGAAATAATGAGTACTCTTCTGCTCATCATAAACTTCTGATTATTCTTAGGAAAAATAAGACCCAAATACCTAAACATGAAGAGGTAAGGGAGGCTCTGTCTCCTGAATGACCTCTTCCCATTCTCTTTGGACCATTTATACCCAGGCCATAAACTGTTTTTACTTTTTTTTTTTTTTTAATTGTAAGCTTCTGTATCAAGGCTTACTCATGCATCTCCACCTCATTCTCTTAATATGAGTTCTTTTAAGTTCTTGTTTACCCCTTGAACTTCCTCATTTGGTCTGTCCTCCCTGTCAAATGTTCTCGTAACACCTTATAGAAGATTTAGCTGACTAATTGCTACTATCTTTTCCTGCCATTTTTCTGTTTCCTGTTAACATGTGTGTACCATGAGGGTACACACACAAACATACTACACACACATGTATATGGCTGAGAGCATAGTAAAGACTGAAAAACTAATATTTCCTTCAAAATGAATAAAAAAAACAAATAAATAATTTAGTCATTTAAATGTTGTGTGGTTATATTACTTATAATTTTATTTTGTTTTCTAGCCATTTTAGAAGAGTAAGTGGAAAATAAATAGCAAGTTGATTTGGATGTAAGATAAACTTCTCTAGCTTGGAGTTAAAGCCTTGCATTGCCTCATCAGCGAGTTTCCTTGGTAACTACATATTTCTGACTTTCAAATGGACCTCTATTTGAATTTTCTCCAAACCATTAGGCTGTTTTCCTCATCAGTAGAGGTGTTCATTACAATCACAGTGTGCTTGGAGCCGCATGGGGAGGACAGTGGCCTTTTTTTTTTTTTTTTTTTCTGGGATAACAGCTGTGGAGATGAACAGATGCCTTTGATGAGCTGTGTGGTGTTGCTGATTCTATGTAATTGTTATGAGTATTGAAATGTGGCTGAAATGATACGGTTGGCAATATCAATTTCTCTAGCATCTTATTTCTATCCATCACATTTTTAATTCTTGTGTTTATTCAGTTCATGGGAATTTTCCTTTTATGGCTACTTAGATTTCATTAGCCGTCTCTTCTGTTAACATACTAAGCTATGAGCATATTTGTTAGTAAATGATCATGAAGGAAAAGTGTGAAAGGAAACAGCCCTCTCAAACTGAAGAGCCAAAAACATGAGGTTTGAGGCGTCCTTTTTGCAGGGTTCTGGTATTAAAGTGATGTGGACTTATAGAATAAGCATGTGAAGTTAATGAACACTCAATCCTCAGCCACTCATTAGGGACCCAGCCTTATTAAACTAGTTGGGCATTGTGGCAAATGGAAACAGGCATTAGGTTAAATGACTATATGAGCCAGAGAGCTTGAATTGTCCAATTTTGTGTGTCTGTATTAAAGATACTCACTGACCAATGTGCTCCTTCTTGTCCCATCAGGAAATGTATGTTGAGGTGTGAGCTAAGCATCAACAATGCCAACTTTGTAGGAAAAAAAAATCACAATTTTAACCTCAATAAAAAGGACAATGACAACTTACCGCCTTGGAATTTACTAAGGTAAATACAGATGTATCTGATACCAGGGGTCCGCAGTCGGACATACCACAAAACTCAGGAAAGAAAGCTATGGGAATATATAGTTCCTTAGCGAGCCTACCTCCAACATTTTAAGATCCACTAAGGGCTTCTCTGGTGGCTCAGACAGTAAAGAGTCTGCCAGCAGTGTGGGAGATCTGGGTCGGATCCCTGGGTCAGGAAGATCCCCTGGAGAAGGAAATGGCAAATCACTCCAGTATTCTTGCCTGGAGAATCCTATGGAAGATGAAGCCTAGACGGCTACAGTCCATAGGGTTACACGGTGGCCAATGTGGACATGGGAGGGGTAGAGGCTGGGGGTCCAGTACCTCAAGGCTCCCTCTACTACTTCAGTTCAGTTCAGTTCAGTCGCTCAGTCGTGTCCGACTCTTTGCGACCCCATGAACTGCAGCACGCCAGGCCTCTCTGTCCATCACCAACTCCAGGAGTTCACTCAGATTCACGTCCATCGAGTCAGTGATGCCATCCAGCCATCCTCTGTCGTCCCCTTCTCCTCCTGCCCCCAATCCCTCCCAGCATCAGAGTCTTTTCCAATGAGTCAACTGTTCGCATGAGATGGCCAAAATATTGGAGTTTCAGCCTCAGCATCAGTCCTTCCAATGAACACCCAGGACTGGTCTCCTTTAGGGTGGATTGGTTGGATCTCCTTGCAGTCCAAGGGATTCACAAGAGTCTTCTCCAACACCACAGTTCAAAAGCATCAATTCTTCGGCGCTCAGCTTTCTTTCTTTTTTTTTTTTTTTAAGCTTTAAATTTCTTTTTTATTTTATTTTATTTTTCAACTTTACAGGTTTCTTCGCAGTCCAACTCTCACATGCATACACGACCACTGGAAAAACCATAGCCTTGACTAGACGGAACTTTGTTGACAAAGTAATGTCTCTGCTTTTCAATATGCTATCTAGGTTGGTCATAACTTTTCTTCCAAGGAGTAAGCATCTTTTAATTTCATGGCTACTTCAGTGCTGTTCATACATACACACGCCCCTTTCTTCAGTTCCTACATTGCCTTTGAAGTTCCCATGAGAGCTACACTGTCTGTTTAAGTATGTTGGGAAGAGAGGATTTTTGCATCTGTTGTATGCGACTACCCAGGTTAGGACTGACCTGAGTCTTGAGCTGATTGTGATGGAGAGGAAAGAGCAGGGATACAGTAGCCAGGAAAACACAGGTGATGTTCACAGCTCTAATGCTTTGCCACCTGTGTGGCCCGCACTCATTTTGTTTTTATCCATGTTCAATACCTCATTTGTAAAATGCACTTAGTGAGATAATAATGCATTTGGAGACAATGAGACACAGTGCTTCATAAATAGCAATTATTAAAAGATAGATTTTTTTTTGCCTTGTTTAGTGAAGAGGCAATTATATTCCTATATTATAAAAGATTACATTAATTTTCAAAGTGGATATGAAGTTACTAAATTGAAGACTCCCATATGTTTACAGAGTTAATACAAAAGTAAATATAAAATTAAAATCTGTTTTTTTGTTTGTTTGGTAAATAACGAAGTGAATATGTCATGACAAGTTTTCTGGACTTCAGTAATCGACAGAGAGCATTTCTAGAAATATATTGTGTACTGAAAGTTTGCACAGTAAATCATTCTGTCCTCTGCAATAGAATGACTACATAATAATATGGAGTTAGTCCTCAGAACTCTGGAATTTGGATATAAATGTCACCCGGTAGGAACAATCAGATATACATACATAAAGCAAAAATTGGGAACAATTTTTCATCCAAAATGTGCACACTACACTCCATTAAGAAGTGGTAAAACCATAACTTCCCCCTAATTAAAAAAAAATTAAATGCACATTTGCATATAAATACAATAAATGATGGTGGAAAACACTTTAGTATAACTTTCTAAAATTTACTTTTCAACTTGATGCTAATACAAAGTAACTTTGTAAACATATAGTAATCTTTAATTTAGTAACTTCATGTTCACTTTGAAAATTAAAGTCTTCCTTTATAATATAGATAGGGGATTTTCCAAGCAAATAGGCAAAACAAATCAGACAATATTAGTATTAAATTACTGTAATACTTATTTATTTAAATCTAATGCTAAAACTTTGGAATCACTTTTTTCCCTAAATATTTCTTTGTAATGTCATTTTAACAAGCAGATTTAGCTATTGAAATTAAAATGAGAAAAAAGTAATTATGGAAAGTGAAATTGTTTAAATTTCAAATGTACCACAGATAATTAGTAGTTTAGTGTAATTCTATCACATAAATACTATGCTTCCTAATTCTAGAATCAGTAAGGGATTAAAACCTATTGCTAATGGATTCACTTGAAGAAAAATAAAGCCTCCAAAAGTCAGTTTTAATGTCCTCCCATTTAGGGTGGTAATACTACCCATGAAATTATTATGTCAGCAAGAAAATGTCTTGCTTCATTAGTTACAAATATTGCGAGCAGAACAGGGACCTTAAAGAAGGTCAAGGTTAATTATTTAGCAGTGATGACCACTGTGGAGAGTTCCACTACAGTTTCCACTATAATTCTAGCAGGAAAGAAAAAAATTGTCATCCTGTTCAAATTGAAAAGTTATGCCTATAAATTGTTTCACATTGACACACTATTTATAAATATATACTCATTTACATAAATCCATATACTTTCTAAGCACAATCAGCTAATACAGACGTGTGTTGTTCAGGTACATATTATATGATACACTGGTCACTTGTTTAGATTTTTGAAACTTGGATATTTTTCTATTTTAATTGGAGGATAATCACTTTACAATATTGTAATGATTTTTGCCATACTTCAATATGAATTGGGGCCATAGTTATGCTTATGTCCCCCCTATCCTGAGTACCCCTTGCATCTCTCTCCACACCCTCTCCCTACAGGTTGTCACAGAGCACTAGCTTTGGTTGCTCTGTGTCATCCATCAAACTCCCATTGGTTATCTATTTTACATATGGTAATATTTATGTTTCAATATTATTCACTCAAATCATCCCACCCTCTCCTTCTACCACTGAGTCCAAATGTCTGTTCTTTATACTTTTTTTTCTTTTTTATAAAATGTATTTATTTTTAATTGAAGGATAATTGCTTTACAGACTTGTTGCTTCTGTCAAACCTCGACATGAATCAGACATTGGCATACATATATGCCCTCTCCCTTGAGCTTTCCTTGAGCCTCCTGAGCCTCCTGCTCTTTATGTTTGGGTCTCCTTTGTGGTCCTGCATGTAGGGTCTTTGGTATCATCTTTCTAGACTCTCTATATATGCATTAATATACAGTATTTGTCTTTCTCTTTTTGACTTACTTCATTCTGTATATTAGGGCTTCCCTGGTAGCTGAGCTGGTAAAGAATCCATCTGCAATGCAGAAGACCCCAGTTCTATTCCTGAGTCAGAAAGATCTGCTGGAGAAGGGATAGGCTACCCACTCCAATATTCTTAGGCTTCCCTGGTTCAGATGGTAAAGAATCTGCCTGCAATGTGGGAGACCTGGGTTCGATCCCTGGGTTGGGAAGATCCCCTGGAGAAGGGAATGGCTACCCACTCCAGCATTCTGGCCTGGAGAATTCCATAGACTGTATCGTCCATGGGCTCACAAAGAGTGGGATACGACTGAATGACTTTCACTTCACTTCACTTCATTCTGTATATTAGGCTCTAGGTTTATCCATCTCATTAGAACTGACTCAAATACATTCCTTGTTAGTAGCTAAGTAATATTCCATTGCATATATATACCACAACTTCCTTATCCATTTATCTGCCTGTAGAAACTTAAGTAGTTTTTAAAAACAATTTTCTGCTCAGTATTTAACTCATTGTCTCCCAAAGATATTTAATATACAAGGAAGAAAACTGTGTGATGGTACATCCTTGAATAAAGGGCATCATCCTCTCTCTGCATCAGCAGGTCTGGAAGGATGGCTGTAAACTGGTGAGCCCACGACTTCATTTGATAAGCTCACTTGCAAGACCTGAAGAGCCTCACGTCACATCCTGATTTGCTCTGCCTCCACCTGCTCTCTCAGTTCTACAAAATATGTTTTGACTCTTCTCTGACGTCTAGTGAAAATGAACAAACTCCAGAACATATAGTTTTCATAATCCACAATTAATGCCTTCACAAAAATCTATGTTTGAAATTTAAAATAATAATCAAGCTTCATGGTTAAAGTATCATGTAATTTGAAAATACAGAAATGTATTTCAGTTCTGAGTTTACACAAAAGAGTGACAAAAATTATTTCTATAACATATTCAGTTTGAAAATGTGTAGCTACTGAATATATGTGGTATTTTATTCTTACAAATTATTATATTCAGCTTTTATTTTGTAGAGTCAAACTAGTTATTTTGGTATATACTGAGGAAGGTGGAACATTTAAGTGTGGCTGAGATGCCTGTGAATACCCTGAGACACACAAGTCAAGGAGGCTACCCATGTTTTATAGATTGGGGAGAGGGTTCCAAGATATGACTTTCTTGAATAATCATTGTTATTGTGGGTTATATTATTATTACTGTCATTATTATTGCTATATTTATTATGAAGTAGTCATATTGCACAGACGGTCATTATTTCTATTCTCATTGGCTAGTTGATCAGTTTAACATTTGCCTTATTTTTTTAATAAATAAAAATATCATCAATAGAGGTAGAAACCCCCTTTGCACAACACCCTCCATTCAAAGAAAAGTAGTATTGTAGATTAATACATCCTCAATTAGTTCAGTCGCTCAGTTGTGTCCAACTCTTTACAAACCCATGAATCACAGCAGGCCAGGCCTCCCCGTCCATCACCAATTCCCGGAGTTCACCCAAACTCATATCCATTCAGTGGGTGATGCCATCCAGCGATCTCATCCTCTGTCATCCCCTTCTCCTCCTGCCCCCAATCCCTCCCAGCATCAGGGTCTTTTTCAATGAGTCTGCTCTTTGCATGAGGTGGCCAAAGTATTGGAGTTTCAGCTTCAGCATCAGTCCTTCCAATGAACACCCAGGACTGATCTCCTTTAGGATGGACTGGTTGGATCTCCTTACAGTCCAAGGGACTCTCAAGAGTCTTCTCCAACACTAGAGTTCAAAAGCATCAATTAGCTGGCACTCAGCTTTCTTCACAGTCCAACTCTCACATCCATACATGACCCCTGTAAAAAAAATAGCCTTGACTAGATGGACCTTTGTTGGCAAAGTAATATGCTATCTAGGTTGGTCCTAACTTTCCTTCCAAAGAGTAAGTGTCTTTAATTTCATGGCTCAAATCACCATGTGCAGTGATTTTGGAGCCCCCCCCCAAGAAAAGTCTGACAATGTTTCTACTGTTTCCCCATCTATTTCCCATGAAGTGATGGGACCAGATGCCATGATCTTAGTTTTCTGAATGTTGAGCTTTATGCCAACTTTTTCACTCTGCTCTTTCACTTTCATCAAGAGGCTTTTTAGTTCCTCTTCACTTCCTGCCATAAGGGTGGTGTCATCTGCATATCTGAGGTTATTGATATTTCTCCCGGCAATCTTTTGAAACCCAATTCCAGCTTGTGCTTCTTCCAGCCCAGAGTTTCTCATGATGTACTCTGCATATAAGTTAAGTAAGCAGGGTGACAATATACAGCCTTGACGTACTCCTTCCCCTATTTGGAACCAGTCTGTTGTTCCATGTCCAGTTCTAACTGTTGCTTCCTGACCTGCATATAGGTTTCTCAAGAGGCAGGTCAGGTGGTCTAGTATTCCCATCTCTTTCAGAATTTTCCACAGTTTATTGTGATCCACACAGTCAAAGGCTTTGGCATAGTCAATAAAGCAGAAATAGATGTTTTTTCTGGAACTCTCTTGCTTTTTCCATGATCCAGCGGATGTTGGCAATTTGATCTCTGGTTCCTCTGCCTTTTCTAAAACCAGATTGACTATCTGGACGTTCATGGTTCACGTATTGCTGAAGCCTGGCTTGCAGAATTTTGAGCATTACTTTACTAGCGTGTGAGATGAGTGCAATTGTGTGGTAGTTTGAGCATTCTTTGGCATTGCCTTTCATTGGGATTGGAATGAAAACTGATATTTTCCAGTCCTGTGGTCACTGCTGAGTTTCCAAATTTGCTGGCATATTGAGTGCAGCACTTTCACAGCATCATCTTTCAGGATTTAGAATAGCTCAACTGGAATTCCATCACCTCCACTAGCTTTGTTTGTAGTGATTCTTTCTAAGGCCCACTTGACTTCATATTCCAGGATGTCTGGCTCTAGGTCAGTGATCACACCATTGAGATTATCTGGGTCATGAAGCTCTTTTTTCTACAGTACTTCTGTGTATTCTTGCCACCTTTTCTTAATATCTTCTACTTCTGTTGGGTCCATACCATTTCTTTCCTTTATTGAGCCCATCTTTGCATGAAATATTCCCTGGGTATCTTTAATTTTCTTGAAGAGACCTCTAGTCTTTCCCATTCTGTTGTTTTCCTCTAATTCTTTGCCTTGATGGCTAAGGAAGTCTTTCTTATCTCTCCTTGCTATTCTTTGGAACTCTGAATTCAGATGCTTATATCTTTCCTTTTCTCCTTTGCTTTTCACTTCTCTTCTTTTCACAGCTATTTGTAAGGCCTCCTCAGACAGCCATTTTGCTTTTTTGTATTTCTTTTCCATGGGGATGGTCTTGATCCCTGTCTTCTGTACAATGTCACAAACCTCCATCCATAGTTCATCAGGCACTCTGTCTATCAGATCTAGTCCCTTAAATCTATTTCTCACTTCTACTGTATAATCATAAGGGATTTAATTTAGGTTAAACCTGAATGGTCTAGTGGTTTTCCCCACTTTCTTCAATTTAAGTCTCAATTTGGTAATAAGGAGTTCAGGATCTGAGCCACAGTCAGCTCCTGGTCTTGTTTTTGCTGACTGTATAGAGCTTCTCCATCTTTGCCTGATACTACTTAATATCACAAATATTGTGTATATTACACATACATTGATATTACATGTAATATTTCCACACATGTATAATATGTACTATTATTTTTTTATTTTATTAGGATGGTACAATCCAGTTAATATTATTCACTAATCATTATATCCTTGAGATTGATACATGGTTACCACAGGTAGTTTATTTTAACTGCTATATATAATCACATTTTAGAAAAATGGCTCAAAATATTTACCCATTCACCCATGGATGGGTGATATTTTTTTCTAGTTTTCTTGTATTACAAATAACATTGCCCAGAATAGACTCATCCATACCCCTTCATGATCACATGCCATGGTTCTTAGGATATATAACTAGAATTGTAAGTTATTGATCATATATACCTTAAATGTGACCCATATAGCATTTCCATCATTTCGCCTTATCTTGGAATTAATCTAATTTTTATTACCAGCTGTATTTCACTGTTTACTTTTATTTGCACACTTGCTCTTAAGTTGGAAAACTTTACATCTGCTTAGCAGTCATTTCGGAGAAGACAATGGCACCCCACTCCAGTACTCTTGCCTGGAAAATCCCATGTGCGGAGGAGCCTGGTAGGCTGCAGTCCATGGGGTCACGAAGAGTTGGACACGACTGAGCAACTTGACTTTCACTTTTCAGTTTCATGCATTGGAGAAGGAAATGGCAACCCACTCCAGTGTTCTTGCCTGGAGAATCCCAGGGATGGGGGAGCCTGGTTGGCTGCCATCTATGGGGTCGCACAAAGTCGGACACGACTGAAGCGACTTAGCAGCAGCAGCAGCAGTCAGTTGGATTCCTGCTATCTTGATTAGACTATTGATGATCTAGGCCCAGAGTTCCTTCTAGTTGATCCTGATTTTAAGGATTCTTATTTATTCTGTTTTCTGAACACATATCCACTATTTATTCTTTGTGTGTAATTGCTTAGCTTTTGTCTATTAGGGGGGTCTTTGTGAAGCATAGACATGAATTTTTAAAGTGCAAAATGTAACAATCTTTCATTTTATTTACTTTTTGCATCATGTTTAAGAAGTTATACCCTAACCTGTCTGTATTCATGAAATATTCTTATATTTTCTTTTAAAATTGTATAGTTATTTTCTTTGCAGATTTTGTAAATATAACTTTACCATCTTTTACCATGATAGCCTTTTAGCTATAAATTATGTCTAGCAATTAGGTGAGTTCATATGAGGTTAGAAAACAAAACTGTGGCAGTAGCCATCTTCTTGGCCCTGTTGGTGCTGAGAAGGAAGACTGGAGGAAGGTGAATAGAGAAAGACAGTGAATACCTGCCTGTCCTGAAGGGCTCAGGGCCCAACCCAATCATAAATTTTAAGTGAGAAATTGTGATGGATGGTAAAGAGAGCAGAGGCAGCATCAGAAGCTTCAATGTCTTGGTTTGAAGGGGAACAGAGGGAAGCTGACTCCTCTAAGAGTGCCCTTCCCATATCACTCCAGTGCCATCTGTCAAGTTCATTTAGGGAGATGCCCTCCTTCCAGGAGGAAGCAGTTTTTTGCTGATCCAATTTGGGAGCCCAAATTGGTGGGTTGCTTTTTTAGGCCAAGCTTTCTTTTCTTGTGCCCTTCAATTCTTCAAAATATTACAAAGATCCTCTGAGTAATTTAATCGTAACAAAAATAACAATCCTTAAATTTCTCTCCCTACTTTGAATCATATTTTGTCAAACTTCCCTTTTTATGTACTGGCTTCTGCACTTGGCCCACTCTGCTCCCCCTTGACTTCTTAACTGCAAGTTTGGGAAACTTTGAAAGAGTAGGTTTTGGAATGAAGGGACTAGTCTTTGCCTTTGGGTTGGTTCTCCTTGTCTTAAAGGGAAGGAAACATTTTAGGAATTGTTCTGAGTAGGTTCTGTTACTGAAATAAGTGGCTGACTCTTCTATATAATTGTGCCAGGCCTCATCTCAGTACATCCACAGAATATTTAGCTTTCAGGCCCCCAGAGAAGTCTCCTTTTTCAGCTGAATTCCATTCAATCTTGTTTGCAAACCATTCCCCCACCTGCATTACTCTGGCTGTGGTATGTTGCTCAAAACAGCAAAAGCACATTCAACATCTACCAGAATGCTGTTTTTCTGTACCTATTTCTCTACAGCTTGAGGCTCTTGGTAATATGATTCATCTTGCAGATCATTCATATGACTCTATTAGTAGATGTTTGCTAGAGCATGGCAAGGGACAGCAGTTTTCCAGACTGAGTGATCTCTTCCCTTACTACTACCCAATCCACCCCTTTTCCTCTACACATTCCACATCCAGAGCCTTGGAAAGAGTGAGGAAATTGAACTTTAAGTTGCCCAAATAACAGATTGTGGTGGAAACTACTGTCTCCTCCTTATTTTTAGAAATAGAACATTCCCTGTGTATTTACCCTGAAGCTTGTAGCTGGGTCCATGGCAGTCAAGCTAGATTTAGTAAAATTCCACAATGCTTCTGGTAACTAATGACAAATATGTGAATGAATACATTAGAGAAAATGGGATGTGAGTTCAAACAGCCTGGTCAATTTCTTTCCTGGAGATCAAGATATACTACACCAAAATACGCCACTTTGGGATAAGGGTTATTTTGAGCTAAGGATGATTAAAAATCAACAAAGAAACATTTCTCTTTCAGCCTCTTATATGCCTAAAATCAGGGCATAAATTTCCCTTTCTGAAGGTGGCATACTTTTCTCCAACCTCCTATACAAGAATGAGGAAACAACACCTATCACAGGAGATAAAGACCTGCATAAACCAACTTTAGTGAAATAACTTATATTTTTTTATTCCTTGATAAATAAGATTGAAGCCAGGAGGAGAAGGAGATGGCAGAGGATGATGTGGTTGGATGGCATCACTGAGTCAATGGATGTGAGTTTGAACAGGCTCCAGGAGTTTGTGATGGACAGAGAAGCCTGGTGTGCTGCAGTCCATGGGGTCATAAAGAGTTAGACATGCCTGAGCGAGTGAACAGAACTGATCTGATCATTCCTTGAAGCCCCAAACTCTCTTTTTCATTGAAGAGAATATAAACTCTCAAGTCTAACCACTTATTTGAGTGTTACTTTTCCTGTGAACTCTTGTGTATATAAACATATTAATGACTTTGTAATCTTTTCCTCCCTTAATCTTTTTCCTGTCGGTTTAATTCACACAGACCCAATCTCTGAACCTAAGTGGGTAGAGAAAAGTGTCTCCCCTGACACCTCAAAGAAAACTTTAACCTTAAGACTTTTCTTTCCTTTTCTCCACTAGCTGAGGAATGAACACAACTATTGTTTCCACCCGGAGCCCACAACTTTAAGCCACACACCTGCCATTCTTGACTCTGAATGACACCAGCAAATAAAGCCCTTTACTCAGTGTAGAAACTTAGGAGACAACAAAATAAACACTCATTTTATATAACCCACTGCACTTTGCGGTCTCTTATATATCAGCCTTACTTCTACTCTGATACCACAGTGGTTTATTAGGCCAATAATTTTAGTTTATTAGTTCAATAATTTTTGTCCTTTTTCACTAATCTCAAAACATCCTTTGAAGAAATAGTCCTTGGTCATGGGTTTTCAGTAGTTCTAATTTTCCCTTTTTCCTCATTTATGAGATCCTTATCCCAGAGAGATGACTCAGGTCCCCACAGTATGTCCTGTACTCTGTGGATGCACCCTGTCCTATACTCTGAGGCTTGCTACTGACCCCAGTTCAGATCCCAGCTGCTGACACATCATCTCTCTTCCCACTGGCATTTTTCCTTTGTTTATGGTATCACTGGAACATTTTTTATACACAATCACAACTATATGTTTTGTTTTCTCTTTTTATGTTTAATCTATTAGTTTTACAGGTTTTGAGAAAATGAAATGCATCAAATTATAAAGCTATTACATTTTATATTCAAGTTATTTATATATCTTTGAATTAATTAGAAAAGCTGCGATAATAACAAAATTTTTTATATCTTTATTTATTTCTTGGTGGACTAAATTAAATATATGTTTTGGGCACTGTGAGAAAAGGATTTCCTTTCTGCTTTGTTTTTTGTTTATTTGTTTTTGGCTTTTGTTCATTTTTAATTGTGATAAATTCATATAGTGTATAACATACCATTTTAACCACCTATAACTGTACAGTTCAGTGACACTAAGTACATAAGTTAAGAACACAGGAAGACAGCTTAGTGTTCTATATACAGGGCAGCTTTGGTGTCTTTAGACAATCACTTTTTTTTTTTTTTTTTTTTTACTTTACTTTACAATATTGTATTGGTTTTGCCATACATCAACATGCATCCACCACGGATGTACACAATCATGGTTTTTAAAGGTATGTTTATAGGTCTCATCTCTGGCTTGTGAAATTGTGTTTTCCCTTTTATTCTCCTTTCTTCCATTTTCTATATTGAATGTACATTACTTTCCCAAGAAAACTGTTTTTGTTTGTGTATTTAAAATAAATTTCTGGGAAGGCACTTTATAAGCATTTTTACGTTTTGCTCTAAGATTATCAGAAAAAATCTGGCTGGGGATGAGGAAGATAAAATAGTTGTCAACTGAAGGTTCAGAAATTTCCTCATATTGTTCATGTCTCTTGGAAGAAGAAATACAGAAGTCATAACAGGTTTAGATTATATATTGATAATTTTCAATCAACATCCAGGACAAAGGGAAGATTCATTTTTAATACTAAACAAAACAATCTGTCCTTACATATCAGCTCATCTGGAGGTTGAGTAATGAATAGCTCTCCTCTTTCCGTGGTTTCTGATTGGCTCTTAGGAGAAAGGAAACCAGTGAGAATAACTTGCTGCTCTGGAGGCAATCTTTTCACAAGGCTGGACCCGATGAAGTAGTAGGGATATGTGTTGGGACAGGTAATAGAAAATGGACACCAGACCATGACTGATGGCTATAGTGGGGGCAGTCTGCTTTCCCAGTTTTCACATTATCATGTAGCCCAATCCTACATTTCTTGTGTTTTTTTGCTTGTTTGGTTTCATTTTTTTTTCTGAGAGAAGAAAGACCTTTGGTATTGACTAGTGGCA
Organism: Bubalus kerabau; assembly: GCF_029407905.1. Taxonomy (NCBI): domain Eukaryota; kingdom Metazoa; phylum Chordata; class Mammalia; order Artiodactyla; family Bovidae; genus Bubalus; species Bubalus kerabau. The sequence continues at coordinate 4,640,123 of NC_073631.1, read as the reverse complement.
GTAAAGTCTCTCAATACTTCATTCTCCATCAGTCATCCTCATGACAAGTGAATTTTTTCAGATAAAATAACAATAACTAACAGATAGTTGGGTCAATTACCTTAATTAGTCAATTAAATTACTGTTTATTTTTGTTCTAGATTGTAGCATGAGAAGTATCCAGTCTAATTCAAAGATAACTTGGTAGGAAGAAATAAAATTATTAAAATTTTGCTGAAAATTATTAAAATTTCCAGCTGGTATACATTTTCTTCTATAAACATTTTGTTGTTTCCAGTCATCAGACAAATGATGGGAATCACTCCTCCCTATGTCTAGATCACCAGTCATGAGGGAAACTGCTGGACATCCATTTTCTCCAAAGCCCTTGTGGTCCTTTAACAGTATCATATGGTATTTTTGACCTTTGAAGATCTTATCTTATGTGCCAAAAAAGTGATCCCAGGCCTTCAAGCCTGGTACTATTTTTTTTTTTTTCCAGTTTCTTTTCTCTTTCTTTCATTCATAACCAGCTTGATTTGAAGAAGACAATTTATAATTACAGGCCCAAATGTTATCTAACATGGTTGAAATTACAAGAGTAATGTTTATTCAGTATTCACCTTTGTGTAATTTGCTATTGTAATACAGAATAAATATTAATAACATGTTTTTGGGGAAAATTATTTATGAAACATAAATAAATCATCACTGTATATACAGTAGAAAATTCCATCCATATTTGTAGAACGGGAATCAAACAATATGTAAAAATCTTATTTTCTAATTTTTTGTTGTGAACAGAATCTATGTCAACAGGCAACTTCTTTTAATGGAGAAGATGCCTCTACCCTCTCAGGGAAAAATAACACTAGGGTGTTATTTTCTTCTGCAGACATTTCTTTGGGTGAACTTAAAAATATGGTTTAAACCATAAAAAAAGTTTTTTGAATATGAAAAATAATGAAGTCTATCTCAGAAGACTTGATTTTGTATTGAATGAGGTAATATTGTTATCTTAAAAGATTTAATGCACCTCCATAATTGTTTATAAATTTAAGGCATTATTAAGTACTGGAAGGTCCTTATTTTTTATCTTAAATGGTTTTAATGTTATAATTTAATTATATATGAAAGACATTCTACTATACCTCTGTGTAAGTTTGCAACTCAGAGATCTCTCAGCTTTCCTTCTCTTCAGGGATTTTACTCTATGACTCACATCTTTTGGAACTGGCATTCTGACATAGCACCTAAGCATTTTGGCTGGATTAGATGTTGCCTACCTCAACACTGGACAGTCTACAGCAGGTTGATTTTCAAATTTACAAAGATGTTCTTGGCAGGAAATCATCTTTGACTTTTCAGTAATTACCATTTCTATTTGTTTTTAATTAAATTATTGCTATGTGATGGGTTCTATCCCATAACAAGGCTACCTGCTCCTAGAAGACAAATCTTTCATGCTGTTTCCATCCAAATATATATTTTATAATTGTTGTTTTAATGACACTAGAAAGGGTGGACTGAAATTCATTTAGAAATTATAATTTGATTTACTTATTTATTTTTTTATGGAGCTTACTTTACCACTTCTTTATAAATGGACAACTGTAATTCTTCCCCTGAAAGACTCAACACTTTTTTACCATAGTGTCAGGAGAGTATGTAATTTCCTTGTTTCTATCTTGCTGCTGCAAAGATTTGAAATGGCAGACCAGTGTTACAGCTCAGTTACAGCTCAGAGTTTTATTTAGCAAACAAAGGAGAGTATACCCTGGAGGTGTGAAGGTGGGCCAGCCCCAAAGGAGAGGCCTCAATAAGTTTTGGCTTCCTCTTTTTATATATTTTGTCTCCTTCCCACTGAGTTTAGCCTTTGCAAATTGGGCTAGCCAAGTAGGGGGCATGTTTGCTTCATCTGAAGTTCTCACTCCTATCTGCAGATTTTCTTTTGATCTATTTTCATGGGCTTTTCCTTTTGTCTTTAGCCACCACCATTTTGGACTCCTTTCTCCTACTCTAACTACCTAACAATAGTATACTTTGTTGAGGAAAAATTGGTTAATATATCATTAGTTATTAAAAGCAATCCATTAATCGCTAAGGCATTAAAAACCTTAAAAATAAAAGTGCTTAATTTATTTATGTTGCTTTCAGTTAACATAAATATGAAATATACAAGATTCTCAACATGATGCATCAAGAATTTAAAACTGTATATAGTATTTATGGAATGTCAAAATAGCAAAAATAGAAGACTTTGAGGCAAGAATAAGCCAGGTAAATTTCAGGATCAGAGGGAGTCTGCTTTTGCAGAAAGCTTGGGTGAGAGGGGATGGTTCAGTGCCAAGCTTCACAAGGGCTTTGGATTTTGTCCTGTGAGTGAAGAGGAATAATCAAAGGGTTTTGAAGAAAGGAATCATATGATCTGATGTGAAATTTCAAAAATCATTCTATTTGCTGTATAGAGAAAAATGTAGGTCAAGGGGCTTATGAAGAAGCAAGGAACCAGAAAGGAAGTCACTAGGTTATTTCAGGTGAAACACCTGATGACTTGGTCTCAGACCCAAGGGGCAGAAGTGAGTAGTCTAAGAGGGATAAGCCTTAAATATGGACATGATAAAATTTGCTAATGAATTGAGTTACAAAATAAAAATGAAAATCACTCCTGGAATATTTCACTCCAACAATTATGAAGAACATTGACCCACATTCTTCAGTTGGAGACCCTACTGGAAGAATGGGAAAGAATTGCAAAAATGAATAGTTCTGCTCTGAACTTGCTAAGTCGGGGATGTCTCATCAATATTAAATGAAGAAATCAAGCAAGTAGTTGGTTACATGAATTGAGTCCATGAAAGTAACTGGTGCTAGAACATTCTTTTTTTTTTTTTTTTTTTAATCAGTCAGTGCTTACATTATATGTCAAGTCAGTAGGGCAATGAGATGCTTTAGAGACTATACTAACAGAATAGATATAAAGAGTGATGTTCACATATTCTTCGAGTGCTTTTATGATTTTTCTTTTTAATTCATTTTCCCAGTTTAGAAAAGAAGCTGATCCCAAGTCTTGCAGGTAGACCTATAAAGTCAGCTTCTTCTTTTTGTTTTACTTTTATATTGTATCTTATCTTACACTCATGAGTATCTTACTCTTAGGTTGAATTTTCTCTGATTTTTGTTACTTTATTATTTTTTTTTTTAAAGCAAATCTGAGTTTGGGTAAAGAGAAACTTTATTCAAGAAGACTATTGCAATAAGAAGAGGGAATTACTATATGAAGGGAAAGGTGATATTGCACTAGGGGAAGAGACAAGGGGAAGGGCTTTCTTGTGCAGAAAGAAGTAGATAAGGCTAAAGAAAACATGGTGTGGGCGTAGGCTGAACAGGTAGTGTGATAAGCAAATTGATGGGAGAATTTCTTCCCCTGCTGCTGCTGCTGCTAAGTTGCTTCAGTCGTGTCCAACTCTGTGGGACCCCATAGACGGAAGCCCATCAGGCTCCCCCATCTCTGGGATTCTCCAGGCAAGAACACTGGAGTGGGTTGCCATTTCCTTCTCCAATGTGTGAAAGTGAAAAGTGAAAGTGAAGTCGCTCAGTCATGTCCGACTCTTAGCGACCCAATGGACTGCAGCCCACCAGGCTCCTCCGTCCATGGGATTTTCCAGGCAAGAGTACTGGAGTGGGTTGCCGTTGCCTTCTCTAGAGTCCACTTAAATTTGAGAAAAGTCTTCAGATACAGGTAGCTCCAGTTTCTATTGTTGGGACCTGGGGAAGGATGACCAAGGCAATAGCACCCCACTCCAGTACTCTTGCCTGGAAAATCCCATGGATGGAGGAGCCTGGTGGGCTGCAGTCCATGGGGTCGCTAAGAGTCGGACACGACTGAGTGATTTCACTTTCACTTTTCACTTTCATGCATTGGAGAAGGAAATGGCAACCCATTCCAGTGTTCTTGCCTGGAGAATCCCAGGGACGGGGAGCCTGTTGGGCTGCCGTCTATGGGGTCGCACAGAGTCGGACACGACTGAAGTGATTTAGCAGCAGCAGCAGCAGATTTGCAGGCATTTTGCCCATGTTGATGGAGACAAACAATTCAGCTAATCATTTACTAGCAGAAGGATGGGAGTGTGCAGTATCTTTGTCTGGTCTTGAATTAGATAAACAAGAGAGCCTTAGCTAAGTGATAGGGGAAAGAGTGGTCTTTGCAGTGAGCCTTTTCCCAAAACACAGGGACAGGGCTTTTTAAGCATCTTTGTTGTCCAAGAACACAGGCTCAGGTGATATTCAACACTGTAAACTTCAATAATTTTTCAAATATTTTTTGTCTTTCCATCTTCATTCTGGGAGAAAATTCTAGATACTTTTCTTGACTGTGTTTATTATTTTCCATACTGTCCAACAGACATTTTTATTCTATTTCAAATAAGAATTTTAGGATTGCTATTACACTTCCTTGACATTTAAAAAAAAAATTTTTAGGTAATATAATTCTTTTTCAACCTTGTCTCTTAGTTCTGCTTTCACAGAAGCTCTGTCTTGTTTCCTGTTGTCCTGGGACTCTATAAATTTCATTTTCATTTTTCTAGGAAACATTCAGAACTAAGTCTTTCCTTAGACTTTTCAGAATTAGGGTTGAATTTCTCTTGTCCGTTAGAAAACATCTTGTTTATTTTTAAAATATATATATTTCCCTTTCATTTATTCAGTCTATAATAAATATGTCTGCATGTTTAGTGTCTATTGTAAAAGCTAAGGATTGCTTTGTACTGGGTTCCACCTTTTGCTTTTGGATTGTTATTAGAATCTTTTTCTAAAATCCCAAGCTAGGAAGCAGTTGTGTCTAAACAGACACTTCAATCTCATTATGTGACAAGTTCTCGCACAGTAAGACTTAGCTTATTCTTGGTTCTCTGACACACTCAAACATTGACACACATATAGTAAAACTGAAAATGTACTTCACTTTTTTTTTCTTTTGTCTCCTTGATAGGTATTTGTCAAGATGTAACTCTTCACTGATCCTCAATCTACCAACTTTCAGACTTAGGGTTTCTGTGTGAGGCAGTCCACTGGGCTAAATGTCACATTTATGCTGAAGACAGAGTTATTTTTGGCTTGGCTGGCAGAGACCATGTGTCCCAGGGGATACTGTGAGGAATAAATTGTTAAATGAACAAGACTGAGACAGAATTATTATTTTATTATGATCCTAGTCTTTATTCTCATAGCCATATATAGGTTGTGGATTCTCAGAGCAGGTTAAATTATAATTTTAATTGATGGTGCTTTATTATTTTTTTGTTACACACTTGAACACATTTTCATTTTTTTTTCTTTTTTTTTGGAAGTATGATAGGAGCTAGCTTTAAGAGAAGGCTAGAGATTGAGCTGTGACAGTCAGTTGTACACTATTTCAAATACAAAGCCAACATCACTGGAGTAAGAGTAGAAAATAATATTGAAGTTACACTGCACAATAATTTGAACTCAGCTGTAAATATAATTTGTTAGACTAGATCACAATCATGAATATGTGGCCATAATTTTTTGTTATATTAAGGTATTATCCCATAGCAAATTAAAAATTTAATAAAAATACATTTTAACAACTTTTAAAATTATTTAGTGAATTGTGATAATGTATGCTCACATTGTATCTTCTCACTCAAACTGAAATAAGGAATTGATGAAATCTGTAAAACATTTCAGCAAAGTAATAACCTTTCAGAAAAACTATATACATTTTGTATCATCTTCTGATACAGTTAATAATACAATAAATTAGTTTTGTCATTTACATTTTATCTCTTTTAAAACTATTTCTATAGAGCTTATTTTTCAAATGTTATAGTCTAGCATTCTATGTTGGCATCCAATTACCTGATAGAAATAAAATGCTTTAAAGGTGCATAACAGATATTTTGTGGCTGAATGTTTTAAAAGCTTTCCTTGAGTTACAATTTGCATGAGTTAAGTAAAATGAAAACTTTTCTTATGCAAGTAAAGCAAATCTGTAAAAATAAATTAATATGAGTTTAATGACTATATTTTAAATAATTACAGTGCTCTGTACATGTTTTTCATATTAAGACAAGTATTTGGTTGATGCTCAACAAAATCTCATTTTTTATTATATGTGCATTAATATTCTGACTAGTCAGATAGCTGCATGAGAGATAAGTATTTAATGAGTGTTAAGATACTAAATAGGAACATTTACAGAAGTGTTCATTATAAGCCTTTGTAAGCCATACTTACTTGTTATGGTGATTCTTATCTAATGTCTTTGCCCAAAACTTAAGCTACAAGTATTTCTTGTTGATTATTCCCCCTTAACATTCTGTTCACTTTTGTTTTTATTTCCATAGTAACCAGCTAACCCAGGAATGTTCCAACAGTTCCGCTGGTTTCATATACCTTGCCAAATTGCTTTGGTGTATGATATTCTAGCATAATAATATACTGTGACTCAGCTTCCTACTGAGCATGTTTCTGATTAGTGGTGAATATTCTCCATCATTTTCTTTTATTTCAAAATATGCCATATTAATTTTTTTTTATTTTTTTCTTTTTAAATTTAATTTTTTTTAATTTTTAATTTTTATTTTTTTTAATATAAATTTATTTATTTTAATTGGAGGTTAATTAAAACTCATTTACTATATAAGTTAATGATATTTTTCTAATTTAATAATACTTCTATATATATTTATGTGTATCTTTTAATCAAGACAAATATGTTCCATTTAATGTTTGAGCATCTAATATATTTTAGAATGTTGATATATATATATATATATATACATTTAAAGTAAATGTTTTGCATTCTAGAAGTTGTATTTAGTAGAAAAGAAAATCATAAAAATTATCATTAAATTTTTAAAAATATAGGCTACAAATTACTATCAATTTATAAGAGAGAGGATAATTTATTCTGGAATGGAACCTCTGCATAAATGAGCATTTTCCAGAAAGGAAAGTCTGAGGAAGATATCTAATAAGAAGAATAGAATCAAAGAAGATGGAAGAAGAAAAAAAAAAGATACAACTGTTCAGGGAAAATAAGTCATATAATGTACCTAAAGCAGAGAATTATCAGAATGTTTGATTCTTTAAAATGATTTAAAAAATTAATAAACAGAAGCAATTAAAACAGAGTCAGGGGATTATTATAATGACCTCTCAAGTCCTACTATGAAGGCCAAGCCAAAGAAGAAGAAGAGAAACTCCCTTCCTTGTCTGACAAGAGCTCAGTCAATGAGAGATGGTCATAGTCCATCCAATGAAAAGCCTCTATACTTGGAACTTCTGTTCCTCCAATGGTCTCTACCATAGACATTCCACCTTCCTCCTACTCTTTTTAAGAGACTCCTCCTCTCCTTGGTACAAGGGAACTTGTATGTGACTCACCACAGTGGCTAACTGTAAATTGCAATTATTTGTCGATCCTGAATAAACTCATTTTTCCTGGAGGGAAAAAAAAAAAAAAGTCTAGTTTTATAGGTCACCATGTTGATGACCCATATGGGGACCAGAAAAGATCCCTGACAACAGACTGGTGAGGCAGCAGGTGAAGTACCCACACTGGGGTCCCTGCTTTTATTGGGGCCCTGGAGTTTGAGGGTTAGTCTTTCTCTTGAATTCCAGCTTCTGCTATATTCTTATTTTTAAACTCTTGGCATTAGGTGGGATTCATTTAAAGCTTTATCCTTTCTGGATGCAGGCCTTGTTCTGTATGTGAGTACTCATTTGACACTTCATCCTGACTCTGAAACAAGGCTATTGCAACTGGAACTGGCTAAAATCCACCCACTCCTTTGGAAACAGGGACTGTTTCTTGGGGCTCTGCAGTTAAGGTTTTGGACTGACTCTTCAGGACAAGACTTTCTTTTAGAACTGATTGATATTAGGTCTGCCATCAGTTTGAACTGTTTAAGCTATAATCCTTTTGAGTTGTATAGGTTGTTTGAAAATTATTCTTTAACTGAAGAGAATAAATTATTCTTTAACTTCTCAGAGAAAGACCTCTGAGAAGTAAGGATCCCAGTAACCCAATAATTTTGAAGGTGCCCTCACAATGGGATCCTGGTCAATATTAGGTTTGAAAATGAGGCCTACCTTTGGAGAAGGAAATGGCAACCCACTCCAGTGTTCTTGCCTGGAGAATCCCAGGGATGGGGGAGCCTGGTGGGCTGCTGTCTATGGGGTCACACAGAGTCGGACACGACTGAAGCGACTTAGCAGTAGCAGCAGTTAGCAGGCATACCTTATACCATTTCTAACTAAATGAACCAAAGTAACCAAAGACAATTTAGAACATCAGTAGTCATTATGGGAAACTCTTTAATTCCTCAAAAAAACTTTCCATAAAACACAATGTACAACCATAGCTATAAATTTCCTAAACAGAATGAAACACTTCTTTTGACTGTGTTTTGAGGCTTCCAAATATTACCAGGTTCCTAAAATTCCCCCTCAGCCAAATATGATTTTAAGATAAACATGAGCAAGTTCAGTTAAGTTCAGTTCAGTCACTCAGTCTTGGCTGACTCTTTGTGACCCCCATGAATTGCAGCACACCATGCCTCCCTGTCCATCACCAACTCCCGGAGTTTACTCAAACTCACATCCATTGAGTCGGTGATGCCATCCAGCCACCTTATCCTCTGTCGTCCCCTACTCCTCCTTCCCCTAATCCCTCCAGGTATCAGGGTCTTTTCCAATGAGTCAACTCTTCACATGAGGTGGCCAAAGTATTGGAGTTTCAGCTTTAGCATCATTCCTTCCAATGAACACCCAGCACTGATCTCCTCTAGGATAGACTGGTTGGACCTCCTTGCAGTCCAAGGGGCTCTCAAGAGTTTCCTCCAACACCACAGTTCAAAAGCATCAGTTCTTCAGTACTCAGCTTTCTTCACAATCAAACTTTCACATCCATACATGAACACTGGAAGCCATAGCCTTGACTAGACAGACCTTTGTTGGCAAAGTAATGTTTCTGCTTTTTAATATTCTATCTAGGTTGGTTATATCTTTCCTTCCAAGGAGAAAGTGTCTTTTAATTTCATGGCTGCAATCTGAGTGACTTCACTTTCAATTTTCACTTCCATGTATTGGAGACACAAATGGTAACCCACTCCAGTGTTCTTGCCTGGAGAATCCCAGGGATGGGGGAGCCTGGTGCACTGCTGTCTATGAGGTCGCATAGAGTTGGACACGACTGAAGTGACTTAGCAGCATCAGCAGCAATCACCATCTGCAGTGATTTTGGAGCCCCCCAAAATAAAGTCTCACACTGTTTCCACTGTTTCCCCATCTATTTCCCATGAAGTGATGGGACTGGATGCCATGATCTTAGATTTCTGAATGTTGAGCTTTATGTCAATGTTTTCACTCTCCTCTTTCACCTTCATCAAGTGGCTCTTTATTTCCTCTTCACTTTCTGCCATAAGGGTGGTGTCATCTGCATATCTGAGGTTATTGATATTTCTCCTGGCAATCTCAATTCCAGCTTGTGCTTCTTCCAGCCCAGAGTTTATCATGATGTACTCTGCATATAAGTTAAATAAGCAGGGTGACAATATACAGCCTTGACGTACTCTTTTTCCTATTTGGAACCACTCTTTTGTTCCATGTCCAGTTCTAACTGTTGCTTCCTGACCTGCATACAGGTTTTTCAAGAGACAGGTCAGGTGCTCTGGTATTCCCATATCTTTCAGAATTTTCCACAGTTTATTGTGATCCACACAGTCAAAGACTTTGGAATAGTCAATAAAGCAGAAATAGATGTTTTTTTCTGGAGCTCTCTTGGTTTTTTGATGATCCAGCGGATGTTGGCAATGTGATCTCTGGTTCCTCTGGCTTTTCTAAAGCCAGCTTGAACATCTGGAATTTCATGGTTCACATATTGCTGAAGCCTAGCTTGGAGAATTTTGAGCATTACTTTACTAGCATGTGAGATGAGTGCAAATGTGCCATAGTTTGAGCATTCTTTGGCATTGCCTTTCTTTGGGATTGGAATGAAAACTGACCTTTTCCAGTCCTGTGGCCACTGCTGAGTTTTCCAAATTTGCTGGCATATTGATTGCAGCACTTTCACAGCATCATCTCTCAGGATTTGAAATAGCTCAACTGGAATTCCATCACCTCTACTAGCTTTGTTAGTAGTGATGTTTCCTAAGGCCCATTTGGCTTCACATTCCAGGATATCTGGCTCTACGTGAGTGATCACACCATCATGATTATCTGGGTCGTGAAGATCTTTTTTGTACAATTCTTCTGTGTATTCTTGCCTGGAGAATCCCAGGGATGGGGGAGCCTGGTGGGCTCTCTTAATATCACCTCTTCTTAATATCATCAGCTTCTGTTAGGTCCATACCATTTCTGTCCTTTATCGAACCCATCTTTGCATGAAATGTTCCCTTGGTATCTCTAATTTTCTTGAAGAGATCTCTAGTCTTTCTCATTCTTCTGTTTTCCTCTATGTCTTTGCATTGATCGCTGAGGAAGGCTTTCTTATCTCTCTTTGCTCTTCTTTGGAACTCTGCATTCAGATGTTTATATCTTTTATTTTCTCCTTTGCTTTTTGCTTCTCTTCTTTTCACAGCTATTTGTAAGGCCTCCTTAGACAGCCATTTTACTTTTTTGTATTTCTTTTCCATGGAGATGGTCTTGATCTCTGTCTCCTGTACAATGTCACAAACCTCTGCCCATGGTTCATCAGGCATTCTGTCTATCAGATTTAGTCCCTTAAATCTATTTCTCACTTCCACTGTATAATCATAAGGGATTTGATTTAGGTCATACCTGAATGGTCTAGTGATTTTCCCTGCTTTCTTCAATTTAAGTCTGAATTTGCCAATTAGGAGTTCATGATCTGAGCCACAGTCAGCTCCCGGTCTTGTTTTTGCTGAATGTATAGAGCTTCTCCATCTTTGGCTGCAAAGAATATAATCAATCTGATTTCATTGTTGACCATCTGGTGATGTCCATGTGTAGAGTCTTCTCTTGTGTTGTTGGAAGAGGGTGTTTGCTATGACCAGTGTGTTCTCTTGGCAAAACTCTATTAACCTTTGTCCTGCTTCATTCTGTATTCCAAGGCCAAATTTGCCTGTTACTCCAGGTGTTTCTTGACTTCCTACTTTTGCATTCCAGTCCCCTATAATGAAAAGGACATCTTTTTTAGGTTTTAGCTCTAAAAGGTCTTGTAGGTCTTCATAGAACCATTCAACTTCAGCTTCTTCAGCATTACTGGTTGGAGCATAGGCTTGGATTACTGTGATATTGAATGGTTTGCTTTGGAAATGAACAGGGCATCAGAGGGCAGACACACTGAAACATGAATAAAGAAATGGTTAAAGAAAGATAAGGAGCCATATGAAGCCTCGAGCTCTTCTTCCTTGTGTTTTTGTCTCTGTTGCCATCTTCTTTCTCTCCCTCGTGTTTCATAGGCAGACTCATCCTCTTCTTGACCTTTCTTCTTCCCTTTCACATATCCCCCATACTCTTGGTTACTCCATAGGTATTCTTGCACTGAACTTTCCTTTTCTCCCTAAAATTTTCCACCTGTTTTTTTTTTTTTTTTTTTTCCCTCTGGACCTCTCAGAACTTGTACTTTTAAAATTCAGTTATCTGAAGATCCAGAGGTTAAATCTTTAATTTCTTATATTTTCTGGGCTAATGATAAACTGTGAGCCAAAGTCAAAACTTTTTCAAAAGTAACTAAAAATCCTCAATGATTTTCTAAGGAATTTTTTTGTAGTCCTTCAAGCTTACCAACTGGTTTCTCTGACTTATAACAACTGATTCACATGCTTGTAGGCAAAGACAAGGTGCAGGACCAGATGAGAACCACTAACTTGGAAAATTCAGAAAGGTCTCTAGAATTACAACCAGGAGACCAGCCCACTAGCTCTTATGATCATACTTGGACAATTGCTAGGTAACCTAAACAAGTAATTCCTGGGGCTTTTCTGTAACCTTTTAATTAAAAAAAAAAAATTAGTTCTGTGCATAAAAATCTGATGAACCTGTTCATGAATATTATACTCAGTTTCATATTATTTTTAAAGAAAATCCTGGTCTTTCCTCAGATGATGATTGCACCTGAAAATCTTCTAACTCTCTGTTTATTAGTGGGCTGAACCAGGGCCTTTTAACCCTGATAAAAAAGAGATAGAATGGAAGTGGAAACTATGTTCACTCCAGACGTGGTTACTGACAAGCCAGCTTCCCTCACTCTAGCTGAGTCACCTTGAAGGAAGAACTCCAAAATTCTTAATCATCACCTGTAGCAAATGAAAATGCCTAAACAAAATTAAAACCCTTTTAGCATTTCCTAAACAAAACTAAAACCCTTTTAGTTTCTGCTTTTTTCCCAAAGAGACTGAACATTGGAAAAGAGATTGTTTTAAATCTAAGCTCTTCATGCACTAGCCTTTCAAAATCCTCCTAATTCTTTTTTTTTTTTCCAAAATCCTCCTAATTCTTAAAGACAGGGTTCCATGGATGAGGCTCTTCCCAAACCTCCCTCTTATTTGTTTTGGAGAATCACTTCTTCATATGGGGGATGAACCTCTTCCAGTCCCACTTGACACCAGAGCATTGCTACTGTAAAGCAGTTCCTGTGTCAGAGGACTAAAATAGCTGAAATAAAGGGGATCTTGAATGACCCTCAAGAGATTCCTGTCTTTGAACCCATTGTCTTTTGTTTAGAACTTTTGAGAGACACCTACCATTTTCTCTGGAGAAGACAATGGCACCCCACTCCAGTACTCTTGCCTGGAAAATCCCAAGGACAGAGGAACCTGGTAGGCTGCAGTCCATGGGGTCGCTAAGAATCGGGCATGACTGAGCGACTTTACTTTCACTTTTCACTTTCATGCATTGGAGAAGGAAATGGCAACCCACTTCAGTGTTCTTGCCTGGAGAATCCCAGGGACAGAGGAGTCTGATGGGCTGCCATCTGTGGGGTCGCATAGAGTTGGACACGACTGAAGCGACTTAGCAGCAGCAGGAGTAACATTTTTTCCTTAGTCTATCAGCCTCTATACATCCATTAGGTTGAAACTACATCAGGAAGTATCATGCTGGGATTTCTTTCTCCCAAAAGAGAGATAATTCTAGAACTTGATAGTAGTCATCAGAATAGACCACCAGCTGAATTAAATGGTCCCACCACATCATTCATTTGCTCCATCTCTGATGGTACTAGAGCAGCTTCTGAAGAACTAATCATTTGCTCCTATTGAATCAGCGACTACCCTCTTTATGGGTGAAATCTCCAACTAGTGTTGGCAAAATTGACAGTGCACTTCCCATCAAGATTCAAATAGACCTCTCAAACTCTCTCCTCAGAATTAATCAGTACCCTGTAAGTGAAGAAGTCCTTCCAGGCAGAAAGCCACTGATACAAGATTACAAGTCTCAACGTTTCATTTCCCTTGTAATAAATCCTCGTGTTTTCCTAGAGAGAATATCCAGGAGCTGAGGATGGAGGTTTTGTTGTTAAATCCAAATTCGTGTACCCGATGCACATTGAGGCCAACATCCAAAACATTGGAGTTTGGTTCAGAGAAAGGTTTATTTTTCAAGAACATGCCAACCAGGAAGATGGGAAATGCAGATTCCTTTCAAATTTATCTTGCAGTTTGGCTGGGGAGCAAACATTTTACAGGCCAAAACAAAACAAAACAAAAGAAAGTAAAGAGTTTGCAGAGAAGAACCAATTCTGACTCCAGTTGGAACTGTTTTTTTGGCTTGCTTTTTGTTGCTGTTGTTATTATAATCATACATAATGGCCTGCCTCAAAGGATTTTGCCCCTTTGCCTGACTGTTAAACTAAAATGTTTTTGTTCAGCTCAGAGAGAGATAATCTGAACCTGCCTACCTGTGAAAAGAAGAGATTAACATACCCCTTCCAAAAGCTGGCCCTTCCCAGAGATATTTTGCAACACTGAAGACCCGTTTTACTTTACTTCCTCACTGCCTTTCAGTCTCTATTCTGCCTTTTGACTTTAGTTCCTCATTGCTTCCCTCGCTAGTTCTATAAAAGAACCTGGCATCCAGACCCTGACAACATGGTTACTTTGAGACATTAGTCTGCCATTTTCTTGGTCAGCTCAAGAAAGTCATATTCCCAATTAAGTTTCATTCCTTGCCTCAATACCTTCTTCTTGGATTAATTGGCCTGTAATGTGATGAGCAGAGTGAGCTTGGACTTGGTAAGCTTCCTGGAACTGTCTTGTGACTTGATGTGTCATTGATGCTTGAGATTGATCTATGTGTTTCTGAGAAACATTTAGTAAATCACGGTCTTATGCTCCATTAACCTCTTTCTGCTGCTGCTGCTGCTAAGTTGCTTCAGTCGTGTCTGACTCTGTGCGACCCCATAGACGGCAGCCCACCAGGCTCCCTCATCCCTGGAATTATCCAGGCAAGAACACTGGAGCAGGTTTCCATTTCTGTCTCCAATGCATGAAAGTGAAAAGTGAAAGTGAAGTCGCTCAGTCGTGTCCGACTCCTAGCGACCCCATGGACTGCAGCCTACCAGGCTCCTCCATCCATGGGATTTTCCAGGCAAGAGTACTGGAGTGGGTTGCCATTGCCTTCTCCTAACCTCTTTCTAGGCTAGAGCAAAAGCTGTGGTTGAAACATGTTATACTTTACTTAGAGCCTTATGACAGGTTGGGCTTCCTTGTGGCTCAATGGGTAAAGAATCCACCTGCAATGCAGGAGACACAGGATATGTGAGTTCAATTTATGGTTTAGGAAAGATGCCCTGGAGGTGGAAAGGGCAACCAACTCCAGTATTCTTGCCTGAAAATTGACAGAGGAACCTGGCAGGCTACAGTCCAAAGGGTTGCAAAGAGTTGGACATGACACATGCACATACCTTTCTCTGAATCAAACTCCAGTGTTTTGGATGGTGGCCTCAATGTGCATCGGGTACACAAATTTGGATTTAACAACAAAACCTCCATCCTCAACTCTTGGGTATTCTCTCCAGGAAAACACGAGGATTTATTAGAAGGGAAAATGAAACGTTCAGACTTGTAACCTTGTATCAGTGGCTTTTTCTCTTATGACCAAACTTCTGTATGTTTTACTAAAAAATAACAACCCAAATCCAATTTTCTGTGAAGAACTAACTGGCAACAGAATCTTCAGTGTCTTAAAGGAGAGCTTGATGAATCTAACTACCCTGGATATCTCAACGACCAGATCCCTTTTTCTTATTTTTATACAAAAAGGAATGAAATGCCCTAGCCAACAATTGAACACTGTGGCATGAAGATACACTTCTTTCCTTAGAGTCATAATGACCACTGCCGTTTTGGTTAAGGTCACTGAAAACATCATTGTAGGACCCTCTTTAGTGATTTCTGTACCCCATGCAATAGAAGCTCTCCTGAATTGTCATCACATTTGACATTTCTCAGCCAGCTGTCCCACTTCTATAAAAACCTTTTGTTAAGGAATTTGTTGCTAACTGCTCCTTACATGACTCTTTCACTTTGTAATAACCTTAATCCTGCCATTATTCTCCTTTCCACCACTGACAATACAGACTGCTTAATGCTGGTGAACCACTTTTTGCCTCCTTGCAATAGTCTGCAGGAAATTCCTTTGGGTAACATTGATTTCTCATGATTCACTGATGATGTCAATGGCAAATACCCTACTGGGTATGTTATTGCACGTCCTTTTCATGTTACCTAGGCAGTACCTTTACCTATGGCTACTTCAGCCCCCAAAAGTTCAATGATGTACTTTTACACAGGTTTGCACTTTAGCCAAGGACAAAACTACTAATATTTATACTTATACTAGATATATCTTTGTACTAGCTCATGACTGTACAATATTGTGGAAGAAATGTATCTCCCTGGCTTCCAAAATGGTCCCAATATTCAGGAATTATTGGAGGCTATATTTTACCTGCTATTTTAGCAATTATTAAGATTTTGGGGTATTCTAAACTTGACTCTCTGGAAGCTAAGGGAAATCTCCTTGCTGGTATTTCTGCAAAGAATGTTTCCCTTTCAAGGGACCAATAGCTGAACCTCTGTCATGGCCCAGGAGTATTTCCCCTAATGAAAACTTAGGATAATCTAGCTAGAGAATGCCATAGGTTGACCTCTGAAAAGTAAAAAAAAAAAAAAAAAAAAAAAAAAAAGGAAAAGTTTGGGGATTTAACAATTAGCAAAAAAAGAAAGCTCTAGTTCAAATCAAGTGACAACTCAAACCTATAGGAGTCTCTAGAATTCCTAATCCTCACTACTGTGCACACATTAAACCATTGATCGACTGAAAAAATGATAACTTTAATGAGTCAATATTGGTGGGGACACATACCTCACTTGTCCCACTTCTCCAAAGTACAATCAGGGAATCCTGTTCATTCTACTTCTAGGTGTTTTAAACTGTTTAATGGACCATGTGAAGTCTGGAAAGGTATTTCATAAAACTACCCCCATCCTATATATATATATAGATAGATACTTTAGTCATAGTCTGTATGCTTTCTCACTGGAGTGAAGCTTTTCCTTCCAGACAAGCTATTGCCTTTTTTGTGGCTAAATCTTATTGGAAAGAATTGTTCCTTCCTCAGGAGCTTCTCTGGAAATTCATAGTAATCAAGAAATCCATTCTACTGGCCAAATAATTTGATAAGTCTGTGCTGTTTCAACAGTTTTATATTTTATCTGCACTTACCACCTCATTCATGATTTAGTCCAATAATTTAATGGCATTCAGTTCAGTTCAGTCACTCAGTCCTGTCCGACTCTTCACGACCCCATGAATCGCAGCATGCTAGGACTCCCTATCCATCACCAACTCCCGGAGTTCACTCAGACTCACATCCATCGAGTCAGTGATGCCATCCAGCCATCTCATCCTCTGTCGTCCCCTTCTCCTCCTGCCCCCAATCCCTCCCAGCATCGGAGTCTTTTCCAATGAGTCAACTCTTTGCATGAGGTGGCCAAAGTGTTGGAGTTTCAGCGCACTCTCAAGAGTCTTCTCCAACACCACAGTTCAAAAGCATCAATTCTTCGGTGCTCAGCTTTCTTCACAGTCCAACTCTCACATCCATACATGACCACTGGAAAAACCATAGCCTTGACTAGATGGACCTTTGTTGGCAAAGTAATGTCTCTGCTTTTGAATATGCTATCTAGGTTGGTCATAACTTTCCTTCCAAGGAGTAAGTGTCTTTTAATTTCATGGCTGCAATCACCATCTGCAGTGATTTTGGAGCCCCCAAAAATAAAGTCTGACACGGTTTCCACTGTTTTCCCATCTATTTCCCATTAAATGACAGGGCCAGATGCCATGATCTTTGTTTTCTGAATGTTGAGCTTTAAGCCAACTTTTTCACTCTCCACTTTCACTTTTACCAAGAGGCTTTTTAGTTCCTCTTCACTTTCTGCCATAATGGTGGTGTTAGCTGCATATCTGAGGTTATTGATATTTCTCCCGAAAATCTTGACGCCAGCTTGTGCTTCTTCCAGCCCAACTTTCTCATGATGTAAACTGAATATAAGTTAAATAAGCAGGGTGACAGTATACAGCCTTGACATACTCCTTTTCCTATTTGGAACCAGTCTATTGTTCCATGTCCAGTTCTAACTGTTGCTTCCTGATCTGCATATAAGTTTCTCAAGAGGCAGGTCAGGTGATCTGGTATTCCCATCTCTTTCAGAATGTTCCACAGTTTATTGTGATCCACAGAGTCAAAGGCTTTGGCATAGTCAATAAAGCAGAAATAGATGTTTTTCTGGAACTCTCTTGGTCTTTTGATGATCCATCAGATGTTGGCAATCTGGTCTCTGGTTCCTCTGCCTTATCTAAAGCCAGCTTGGACATTTGGAAGTTCACAGTTCACATATTGCTGAAGCCTGGCTTGGAGAATTTTGAGCATTAGTTTACTAGTGTGTGAGATGAGTGCAATTGCGTGGTAGTTTGAGCATTCTTTGGCATTGCCTTTCTTTGGGGTGGGAATGAAAACTGACCTATTCCAGTCCTGTGGCCACTGCTGAGTTTTCCAAATTTGCTGACATGTTGAGTGCAGCACTTTCACAGCATCATCTCTCAGGATTTGAAATAGCTCAACTGGAATTCCATCACCTCCACTAGCTTTGTTCGTAGTGATGTTTTCTAAGGCCCATTTGACTTCACATTCCAGGATGTCTGGCTCTAGGTCAGTGATCACATCATCGTGATTATCCTGGTCATGAAGTTCCTTTTTGTACAGTTCTTCTGTGTATTCTTTGTGTACAGATCTTCTGCTTCTGTTAGGTCCATACCATTTCTGTCCTTTATTGAGCCCATCTTTGCATGAAATGTTCCCTTGGTATCTCTAATTTTCTTGAAGTGATCTCTAGTCTTTCCCATTCTGTTGTTTTCCTCTATTTCTTTGCACTGATTGCTGAGGAACGCTTTCTTATCTCTTCCTGCTATTCTTTGGAATTCTCATTGAGATGCTTATATCTTTTCTTTTATTCTTTACTTTTCACTTCTCTTCTTTTCACAGCTATTTGTAAGGCCTCCTCAGACAGGCATTTTGCTTTTTTGCATTTCTTTTCCATGAGGATGGTCTTGATCCCTGTCTCCTGTAGAATGTCACAAACCTCAGTCCATAGTTCATCAGGCACTCTATCTATCAGATCTAGTTCCTTAAATCTATTTCTAACTTCCACTGTATAATCATAAGGGACTTGATCTAGCTCATACCTGAATGGTCTAGTGGTTTTCCCTACTTTCTTCAATTTAAGTCTGAATTTGGCAATAATGATCTCATGATCTGAGCCACAGTCAACTCCCAGTCTTGTTTTTGCTGACTGTATAGAGCTTCTCCATCTTTGCCTGCAAATAATATAGTCAATCTGATTTCGGTGTTGACCATCTGGTGATGTCCATGTGTAGAGTCTTCTCTTATGTTGTTGGAAGAGGGTGTTTGCTATAACCAGTGCATTCTCTTGGCAAAACTCTCTTAGCCTTTGCCCTACTTAATTTCGTATTCCAAGGCCAAATTTGCCTGTTACTCCAGGTGTTTCTTGACTTCCTACTTTTGCATTCCAGTCCCCGATAATGAAAAGGACATCTTTTTGGGGTGTTAGTTCTAAAAGGTTTTTTAGGTCTTCATAGAACCATTCAACTTCAGCTTCTTCAACATTACTGGTTGGAGCATAGACTTGGATTATTGTGATATTGAATGGTTTTCCTTGGAAACGAATAGAGATTGTGCTGTTATTTTTGAGATTGCATCCAAGTACTGCATTTTGGACTCTTTTGTTGACCATGATGGCTACTCCATCTCTTCCAAGGGATTCCTGCCCATAGTAGTAGATATAATGGTCATCTGAGTTAAATTTACCCATTCCAGTCCATTTTATTTCACTGATTCCTAGAATGTCGACATTCACTCTTGCCATCTCCTGTTTGACCACTTTCAATTTGCCTTGATTGATGGACCTAACATTCTGTGTTCCTACGCAATATTGCTCTTTACAGCATCGGACCTTGCTTCTATCACCAATCATATCCACAACTGGGTATTGTTTTTGCTTTGGCTCCATGCCTTCATTCTTTCTGGAGTTATTTCTCCACTGATCTCCAGTAGCATATTGGTCAACTACCGACCTGGGAGTTCCTCTTTCAATATCCTATCATTTTGCCTTTTCATACTGTTCATGGGGTTCTCAAGGCAAGAATACTGAAGTGGCTTGCCATTCCTTTCTCCAGTGGACCACATTCTGTCAGACCTCTCCACCATGACCCTCCAGTCTTGGGTGGCTCCACAGGGCATGGCTTAGTTTCAATGAGTTACACTTGGCTGTGTTCCTAGTGTGATTAGATTGACTAGTTTTCTGTGATTATGTTTTCAGTGTGTCTGCCCTCTGATGCCCTCTTGCAACACCTACTGTCTTACTTGGGTTTCTCTTACCTTGGACGTGGGATATTTCTTCAAGGCTGCTCCAGCAAAGATCAGCCAACATTATTAAGACTCAATTGGCAAAAAATTTTAGAGGCCCTCCCAATAGCTTGATCATAAGCATTACTGTTGGTTCATCTAAATCTTAAATCCACCCCTTTGGTAACTTATAAACTTTCACCCTTTGAGATACACAGGAAGCCCAATATGTGGTGGTTTCTGTCTTTTTTAATGTACACCTGATAAGATATAACTTCAGAATTTCAAGGTAATAATAGCTTCTCTGGGAAATAACCATGTTTTGGTAGAGCAATTTTTTCACAGTATGACCTAGGAAGATGAAGACCTTAAACATCCCATCTTACAATGTGGAGACTTTATCAATTCGAAAAGACACCTCCTGAAAGACTCTCTTTAGCCTCTCTGTAAAGTCCTATACCAGGTACTGCTAACTAATCCTTGTGCTACAAAACCCAGGAATATACTCTTGGATTCACAGGACACACTATAAAATGTCCTGAAAACTTATTGAGCTTATACATCATCTAGTGACTTGAAAATAAGTATTTACTGGGATGGAAGCAGATTATATCTGATCAGACTACTTTCCCAAGGTACCAAAACCTGATTTGTTGGAAGTTTGTTCCCAGATTTTGATGATGTCATAATGCTTCTGATCATCTCCTGTGTCTATGGTCTTGATAACATGTGAACTTTAGATTAAAAGTGATTGAATATTCTCTCTACTATGACTCCTTCCTTGTCCCTTGAATGTGAACTCAACAGATTTCCAATCCATGCATTTTCCCTCCAGTGTGGGACATTATACACTGAAAGGTCCTTCCTGGTACTGAGTGATGAACAGTGCTTTCAGAGAAAGATCTCAATCAAGAGGGAGAAATGTAAAATTAATAAACATAAACCACAGTTAAAATAGGGTCTAGAGGCAAGAACAGGGAGCTCTTACACCTTAAGACAATAGCAGAGCCAAACAAGAAGAAGTTCAACCAATGAGAGACTGTAATAGCTCAACCAGTAGAAAAACTTCTATACTTCAAACACTTAATTTCTTCAATAAGCTGTTGGTAAACTCTAGCCTTACTACATTCCTCTTCCCTTTATTACAAGAGTCTTCCTCTTTCTGTGGTGGGGGACTTGCATGTGTTTCACCATGATTGCAAACTCCAATTTGCTGTTCTTTAATGATCCCAGATAAAACCAGTTTTACTCAAGAAATAACTGGTAATCTATTTGTTTAAGATCAATATCATGTAACATCTGTGCTTATATGAAAATAGAGTTTATAAAGAGAATGCGCCACTAAAGATAAGGAACTGCATAAATTAAACATTTTTTTTTTTCTTCTTTTATTTTCAGAGTTGGTACATGTCACAGGTTCGATACAGTTGTTCAAAACTCAGGAGGTTTCATTGGTGTCCATATTCATGTCTCCAGTAGCAGAAAATCATGGATAACTAAGAAAAAGTCCATTTACTGCTAAAGCTATTGCTTTTTGTTGTATGTAGATTTTCTTTGAGTTATAAGCAATTTTGTATTCTTTAGTCTCTTTACTTGTCAATAAACATTTAATTACTAATATATTATTTTTAACTTTCCAACTGAAGTCCTAGATTCCCTCACACCAACAAGCATCCTATACCTTGATGGTCATGGGGATTTGCTTGAGGACAAACTTTTTTTAATACTTTAGCAACTTGAGTTATTGTAACTCCAGTGGACATTATTCCCTTGGTTTAAGCTTCTGCATTGGAAAAATCACACTTATGGTGAATAAAATTTGCAGAAGTTTTATAGTTACCTTTGTGAAATTAAATTAAAAAGTAGGTTTTCTATTACATTTTGTGACATTCAAGCTTTAAAGATCTTATCAAGAATTAAATTAGGCTAACTTTATCCAATTTTTTCTTAGTGTACTTCCGATGAAGTAGTTCTTTCATTTAGTGGTGGGATAAAAATATCTTAATTCTGGCATTTTAAAAGGTGATAAAACTGACCCTGGATGTTATAGACCAATCAACTTCATTAATGCTGCTGTTAAATTACACATGATAATTTTATTGCAGTATCATGAACTGATGAAAAAAAATTAAAAGGACAAATCTTAATATGCTAATAGTAGTTAGGCAATTTCTTAAAGATTCAAAACAATCAGTTTTTTCTACTGAAAATTGATCTTTTTACGTTTATTTCATATATTTATCCGAATCTGAATAACAGATTAAAATGTAATTTTTCTATCTGCCACCACCAGATCTCTGTTTCGTCTAGGTCTCTGCAAGAGCTACATTGCAATGACCTCTTTTTGGTCTATAATCTTCATCTGGTCTCAGGACAAGTTATTAACAATTCACAGCTTTAATGAACAACAAAATATGACTTGACAAAGAATTCCAAGACATTTTGCTTCAATCAATTTATGTGTACTTATTTAGACAAAAAGATTTCCATATACACACATACATAAAACACATTTGTCTCTGAGTGAATGTCTATGACCATGTACAGCTAACAATTAAGAGTGACTGCAACATGTCCAGCACTGTTTTAATTGATTTGTGTATCTTCATTCCTTTAGTCTTTAAATAAAAAGTTGCCACTATATAAACCCATCTTTATATAAATAGTACTTGAATGTATGAGATTATGAGCACAGGCCATAGGAATCTTACTCTGGAATGCATGTAAGTCACCTAGATATCTGATAAAGTCCAGAACCCTTTGCTCAGGTAGGGATCAGAAACTCCAAGAGTAGGGATTCAGCAGTTGTGTTTTCAACAATTTCCCAGATAATACTACTGCTCACCAAAATTTATCACCCACTATCTTACACAGGGATTGTCTTGTTTATTTTATATTTGTCTCTCAAAAAGTACTCCAAATAATGACAAAGAGTTTTATATTATATTCTGCTTTTAAAAATGCCACATTTTGTATCTCCATTTGATTCCCTGGACAGTTGGCAGTGTTTCTCAGACTCCTTCTACACATGTTAATCACATTGTAAAGATTTACTACTCAACATCATAGAATAATGTTATTATTGATAATATATACACAGTACTGAGTAACTTTATCTTTAGCCTTTATAGATTTGCAATTGCATTCCTTTATAAGAATATCCAATCTCCTTTATGATATCATTTTGTACTGCATTGTAGTTTCTATTTTAGGCCCAAATTTCTTTCTTTTACTGTATAGTCACAGAGGCCAGTTCACAGGTTCCCCAGTCCCAGATGGGACCCTTGCCCTGGTCATGCAATCATGTGGTCAGGCACTCCCTGTCACTCTGGGGACACTCCTGCTTGAATGGTTGATCTGTAATTGCTCTGCCTTGCCTCACACTGTGTCCCTCATAGACACCTGTCCAACTTTTCTTCTGAAGAGATGACAGGCTTACTTTTATACAAGTTTTTTTTTTTTTTTTTCTTGTCAGGCCAGATCACAGGGGGAAAAAAAAAAAAAAAAAATGGTGCATAGAGTACCCAGTGGATCCAAACTCCCAGATGAGTTCTGAAACTCTGGATGAAAACATCTGATCTAAGTGATGCTCTGTCTCACACATCCCAAGGATCACTTAACTTCTCTTCTCAGCATAACAGAGGGTGTTTTATTCACTTTTTCAGATTTGAGAGAGAAAGAATAGCTTCCGGGCAGATTTGCCCCTAGGTAGGAAATACAAACAGACATTTTTCCTATGATACTTTTAGTTTTATTTTCAATTTTGTTTTTACAGAGAACATCATTATAACATTGTAGAAACTAACTTTTAACTGTGAGTGGCATCAAAAAAGTATCTATTACATTTTTAATGTTAGGAATAGATTTTTAAAAGCAGAGATTATAAAATATCAAGAAGTGGATCCCAGGTCCGATTCTTCTTTCCCCTAATGCTGTAATGTCAAATGAAGCTGAATGCACATACATCTACTAGCTGTGATATGTGAATCTGGAAAAGCTATCTCAAGATCATCAAAGGTCTCAATCATACATAAAAGAAAGCCATATAATGTTACTGGGACAACCCTAAATGGACAGTAAGTTAGTTTATTCTACAGCATATCACCAAAAGGCAGAATTGGGAAAGACATTTAAGATAATCTATTTAAGCACCTTCATTTTCAAGATGAGGAAATGAGAGTCCAGAGAATTTATATTTCTTGCCAAGGTTATAGAATTAGTTAATTATCATTTTTAATAACTATGATAAATCTATATTTTGAACCAACATTAATTTTCCCACAGAGAAAATATATGGAAAAGCAAATTATAATCTATAAAATAGACAGTATAGGGGGATATTTTCAAATGACTTTAAATAGTACAATATATTTATTTTTTAGAGTTTTTATTTTTATCAGTTATGCATGCACATTGGTTGAAGACATAAGTAGTGAGTTTCATAGTTATTTTTTTGTGACATATTTTTGATCCCACATATAAGTGATATATATGGTATTTGTCTTTCTCTTTCTCATTTACTTAATTTAGTATGATGATCTCTAAATGCATCCATGTTGTGCAAATGGCATTACTTCATTAATTTTTATGGCTATCTGAGTAATATTCATATATTATTCAGATAGCCATAAAAATTAATTTGGGTTAATTAATGAGTGTGTTTTACGGGTACCCACTCCAGTATTCTTGTCTGGAAAATCCCACTGATAGAGGAACCTGGCTGGAGACAGTCCACAGAGTCACAAAAGAGTTGGGTATGACTGAGCAACTAAACAACAACCAGAGAGAGAGAGAGCGAGAGAGAGCGCACGCACGTGCTTTTCTTCTTTATCCATTTGTCTCTCAATGGACATTTATACTGCTTCTATGTCTTGGTTATTATAAATACTGCTGCTATGAGCATAGGAGTACATGTATCTTTTCAAATTATAGTTTCATGTAGCTATATGGCCAGGAGTGGGATTTCTAGATCACATGATAACTCTATTTTTAGTTTTTTGAGGAAACTCCATACTCTTTTACGTACTGAATGTATCAATATATAGTCCCATCAACTGTGTAGGAGGGTTCTCTTTTCTCTCCATGCTTTCCAGCATTTATTATTTGTAGATTTTTTAAATAATTCTTACAGGTGTAAGTTGATATCTATTTTAGTTTTGATTTGCATATCTCTAATAATTAGCAGTGGTGAGAAACTTTTCATGTGCCTATTGGCCACCTATATGTCTTCTTTGGAGAATTGTCTATTTCGGGTTTTGTCCATGTTTAAGATGGATTATTTTGTTGTTGTTGAGTTTGAATTATTTGTATACTTTGAAATTAAGCCCTTGTTGATTGCATCATTTGCAAACATTTCCTCCTAACCTATGGGCTGTCTTTTTGTTTTGTTCATTGTTTCCTTGGTGCACAAAAACTTCTAAGCTTGATTAGATCTCATTTGCTTACTTTTGCTTTTATTTCTGTATCATATATTCCTTTTAATTCCAGAAATGTGAATTTATAAGAACCTGATTTACACAATATTCATAGAATGCTCAAGGAAACAAATTTACTTCTCAGGAGTTATGATTGATTGCTTAAATTTATTCCACTGTTTTTCCTGTTAAACATAGGAGGGCGATAGGGAGACTTTAATAGCTGGCAACAGGTAAAGTTTCTGAAAAGTGATTATTTTCTCAGCAGAATGTGGGTTACTGACCACAGACTCTTAGGATAAAATTTCCAAAACTAGTTCTAAGAAGACTGTGAGTCATGAAGACAACATTCACCAGAATTTCAGGCTGCTTCTATAAATCTTTTCTTCAACAAGTAATCTTTCCATTGGCTTCCTCATTTAAAACAAAAAAAAAAAAGTCTCATATAAAAGTCATTTAATTCTAAGATCAGACTCTGGAAACAAGTTGCTGTTATTTGAATCCAGAATCTTCCATAAGGAACATAAACCTCAGCAAATTATAAATTCTCATTGAGTCTCAGTTTCCTCATTAAGAATTAATTGAACAAATGTATATAAAGCACTCAGAGCCATTATCTTGTACAAATATATGACCTCCATCATCTGTCATCGTCATTATTAGCGATGTTTAAGTAGTAGTAATAAAAGAATTAGAGTAGCATTGGGTTCCCAGCAAATAATAAGTTGCTTGGATAAAACAGATGTTTGAAACTGACTCATTTTGGTTTCTGAGGGTTTCAGTTTTATCCTCACTGATTTCTGCCTGCTGACTCTGTTCATTTCCAATGTTTGGTATTGAAGCCCCTGACTATGGTAGTGCAGGTATCTTCTTCCTGAAATTCTATTAATTATACCTTCTGTAGTTAGAATTTCTGTTGTTAGTTTCAGACACACTGCTGCTGCTGCTAAGTCGCATCAGTCGTGGCCAACTCTGTGCGACCCCATAGATGGAAGCCCACCAGGCTCCCTCGTCCCTGAGATTCTCCAGGCAAGAACACTGGAGTGGGTTGCCATTTCCTTCTCCAATGCATGAAACTGGAAAGTGAAAAGTGAAAGTGAAGTCGCTCAGTCATCAGACACACTAAGTGTTGTTATACATCTTGGTGAATTGACACCTTTCTTAATATGTAATGAACTTCTTTATCCTTGATAATTGTCTCTGCTTTGAAGTCTTCTCTATCTGAAACTAGAACATAACTCCTTTCTTTAGTATTAGCATGATATATTTCTCTTTATTTATTTATTTTAATTTATATGTGCTACTTGTAATCCTATTTACAAGAGCATCAAAAAGAATAAAATACCTATTAATACCTGTAATCATGAGATAAAATATCTGTACACTTAAAAAAAAAATGCCTACCATCTTGCTGGGGCAAATTGCCAACATCTGTTGGATCATTGAAAAAAGCAAGAGAGTTCCAGAAAAACATCTACTCCTGCTTTATTGATTACATCAAAGCCTTTGTGTGAATAACAAGAAACCGTGGAACATTTTTAAAGAGATGGGAATACCAGACGACCTGACCTGCTTCCTGAGAAATCTGTATGCAGGTCAAGAAACAACAGTTAGAACCAGTCATGGAACAATGAACTGGTTCCAAATTGGGAAAGGAGTACATCAAGGCTGTATATAGTCACCTTGCTTATTTAGCTTATATGCAGAGTGCATCATGAGAAACGCTGGGCTGGAGGAAGCACAAGCTGGAATCAAGATTGTCAGGAGAAATATCAATAATCTCAGATATGCAGATGACACCACCCTAATGGCAGAAAGCAAAGAAAAACTAAGAGCTTCTTGATGAAGGTGAAAGAGGAGAGTGAAAAAGTGGCTTAAAACTCAACATTCAGAAAACTAAGATTATGGCATCTGGTCCCATCACTTCATAGCAAATGGATGGAGAAACAATGGAAATAGTGACAGACTTTATTTTCTTGGGCTCCAAAATCACTGCAGATGGTGATTGCAGCCATGAAATTAAAAGACACTGGCTCCTTGGAAGAAAAGTTATGACCAATCTAGACAGCATATTAAAAAGGAGAGACATAACTTTACCAACAAAGGTTCATTTGGTCAAAGATATGTTTTTTCCCATAGTCATATATGGATGTGAGAGTTAGACTCTAAAGAAAGCTGAGGGCATAAAAAATTAATGCTTTTGAACTGTGGTGTTGGAGAAGACTCTTGAGAGTCCTTTGGACTGCAAGGAGATCCAACCAGTCCATCCTAAAGGATATCAGTCCTGAATATTCATTGGAAGAACTGATATTGAAACTGAAACTCCAATACTTTGGCCACCTTTTGAGAACTGACTCATTGGAAAAACCCTGATGCTGGGAGAGATTGAAGGTGGGAGGAGAAGGGGACGACAGAGGATGAGATTGTTTATGGCATCACTGACTCAATGAACATGAGTTCGAGTAAGCTCCAGGAGGTGGTGATGGACAAGAAGGTCTGGTGTGCTGCAGTCCATGGGGTTTCCAAGAGTCAGACACCACTTACTGACTGAACTGAAGACCAAAAATTATAAAATGCTAGTGAAATAACCTGAAGAAGACACAAATAAATGGAAAGATAATCTGTGTTCATGGATTGAAAGAATTAACATTGGTAAAATGCCCAAAGTAATCTATAGATTTAATGTAATTTTCATCAAAATTTCAATGCCAATTTTTATAGAAATAAAAAAAAAAATCTGAAAAGTGGAAACATAAAAAATCCTGAATAACCAAGTCAAGCTAAAGAAAAAAGGATTAAAGCTAGAGGCATCATACTTCCTGATTTCAAATATTACAAAATTCTACTAATCAAAATCATATGGTATTGGAATATAAACAGATCACTAGAACAGATTATAGAGCTCAGAAATAAATTCATGCATATATGATCTACTATTTTGATGAAACTGTCAAAATTTTAGGTGAAGAGCAGCCAGGCAGTCTTTCAGTAATTGGTTTTGGGAAAACTAGATATCCACATGCAAAAAAAAAAAAAAAAAACAGAACAGCAACACATCAAAAGTGGACTCTTATCTTATGTCATTTATAAAAATAAAGTCAAAACTGATTAAAAACATAAGCATAAGATGTGAAATCATAAAAATTCTAGAAAACCATTATGGTGTAAACACCATTCTGATACTGATCTTGGCAATGATTTTTTACCTTGACACCAAGAGGTACGGTAACAAAAGCAAAAATTCAAAAACAGGACAAAATTGAACTAAAATGTATATATATATATATATATATATATATATATATATATATATATGTGTGTGTGCATATATACTTTTGATATATGTATATATCAAAGGAAATCATCAACAAAATGTAAAGGTAACCAATGAAGTAGTGGAAATTATCTGTAAATCATATATCTTAAAAAGGGTTAATAACTATAATTATTAAAAAAAGAAAAGGAGGAGGAGCCAAGATGGCGGAGGAGTAGGACGGGGAGAACACTTTCTCCCCCACAAATTCATCAGAGGAGCATTTAAACATCGAGTAAATTCCACAAAACAACTTCTGAATGCTGGCAGAGGACATCAGGCACCCAGAAAAGCAGCCCAATTCTTCGAAAGGAGGTAGGAAACAATATAAAAGACAAAAAAAGAGACAAAAGAGGGAGGGACGGAGTTCCCTCCCAGAAAGGGAGTCTTAAAAAGAGAGAAGTTTCCAAACACCAGGAAACCTTCTCACTGCCGAATCTGTGCCGAGCTTTGGAAGCACAGAGGGCAACATAACAGGGAGAAAAAAATAAATAAACAACTAAAAATCTCAGATTGCAAGCCCTACGGTAACTCCCCCAGCAGAGAAGCAGCCCAGATGCCTGCACACTGCATTAGCAAGCGGAGGCTGGGCAGGGAAGTGCGGCGTGGGCTGCATCGCTTAGAGTAAGAATCTGGCCTGAATGTCCTGAGCGCTATCTGAGTGAAATAATTTGGGCTAGCAAACCAGACTGTGGGATATCTACCATGCTAAAAGCCAGACCTAACCTAAGACACTGCCAGGCCCACGCACGGAACAAAGGACTGAACAGAGATAGCTGGCTGCATACCTTCCCCCTCCGGTGACAGGCAGCCAGAACCAGAAGGGGGCAATCGCAGCCCCAGAGAGACACTATCTATAAAACTGTAAGCAGGCTTCTTTGCTAACTAAAACTTCTTGGGGGTCTGGACGGTCAACAGCTGCCTGAGAAGGTGCGCCGGTTTTACACCCAGATAACCGAGTGGCAGGGAGGCGATAAGTCGCAGCATTGGCGCTCGCCAAACACCTCATCACCTGAGCTGCTCAGACCTGGGAAGAACACAAAACGCAGGCCCAACCGAGTCTGCGCCTCTGAGGACTACCCGAGTGCCTGAACCTGAGCAGCTTGGACCTGGGAGGTCAGCCCAGGGCCGGCCTCTGATTGTT
Source organism: Bubalus kerabau (assembly GCF_029407905.1). NCBI lineage: Eukaryota > Metazoa > Chordata > Mammalia > Artiodactyla > Bovidae > Bubalus > Bubalus kerabau. The sequence goes on along the minus strand of NC_073631.1, from coordinate 4,610,355 downwards.
CCCGGCGGAACAACCTAGAGCCCGAGCAGTGTGGGCAGGAAGGCTACATGCACTGTGAGCGGGGGCAGACCCAGTGTGGCTGAGGCACTGCGAGCGCATGCCAGTGTTATTTGTTTGCAGCATCCCTCCCTCCCTCCCCACAGCGCGACTGAACAAGTGAGCCTAAATTAAAAAAAAAAAGTGTCCTCCACCGTCCGCTTTGGGTCAGGGTGGAAACCAGACACTGAAGAGACCAGCAAACAGAAGAAGCTATAACAGAGGGAAACGCCTTGGAAGCTACAGGCCATAGATTAAAACCATGTGGTTACTATGGACTACATAGGAAGGGGCCTATAGATCTTGAGAAATACAAGTCGGACCAAGGAACTAGCCAAAAATGAACTGAACCCACAATACTCACAACAAAACCAGAGAAAGACCTAGATATATTTTTACTATTTTTACGATCAATCTTTCTTTTTTTTTCTATTTTTTTTAAAAATTTAAGTCCTCTATTGTCCTTTAATTTTCACTTTTATAACCTATTACTTTGCAAAAAAAAAAAAAAAAACCTATTTTTTTTTCTTCTTCAGCAAACCTCATATATATATTTTATAATTTTTTGACCGTGTTTTGTTTCTTTTTTTTTTCTTTTTCTTCTTTTCTTTAACATTGTATTTTTGAAATTCCAAACTCTACTCTAGATTTTTAATTTTAGCCTTTTGGTATATGTTATCAATTTTGTACCTATAGTTTTTTTTATAATTAACGTGACTTTTTATTTTCTTCCTCTGTTTCTTTCTCTTCTTCTTTTATATAACATCGTATATCTGCAATTCCAAACTCTACTCAAGATTTTTAATTTATGCTTTTTGGTATTTTATATCAATTTAGTACCTGTATTTTCTTTATAATTTTCAACCTTGTTTTTGTTGGTTTGTTTCTTTTCTCTCTTTATTTTTCTTCTTCTTCTTCTTCTTTTTTTTTTTAACATTGTATTTTTGAAATACCAAACTCTACACTAGATTTTTAATTTTTGCTTTTTGGTATTAGTTATCAATTTTGTACCTGTAGTTTCTTTAAAATTTTTACGACATTGTTTGTTTTTCTTTGTTCGTTTTTTCTCTCTTTCTTTTCCTTCTTCTTTTCATTAACATCGTATTTTTGAAATTCCAAACTCTACTCTAGATTTTTAATTTTTGCTTTTATGTATTTGTTACCAATTTTGTACCTTTAAGAACCCAATCTTCAGGACCCATTTTTCACGAGGGAGCGAGATTACTGGCTTGACTGCTCTCTCTCCCTTTGGACTCTACGTTTTCTCCACCAGGTCGCCTGTATCTCCTCCCTAACCCCTCTCTACTCTACCCAACTCTGTGAATTTCTGTGTGTTACAAATGGTGGAGAACACTTAGGGAACTGATTACTGGCTGGATCTGTCTCCCTCCTTTTCATTTCCCCCTTTTATCCTTCTGGCAACCTCTGTCTACTTCCTCCTTCTTCTCTTCTCTGTATAACTCAATGAACATCTCTGAGCGGTCCAGTTGTGGAGTGCACATAAGGAAGTGACTACTGGCTAGCCCACTCTCTCCACTATTGATTCCACCTCATCTCATTTGGGTCACCTCTAACTCCCTCCTCCCTCTTCTCTTCTCCATGTAACGCTCTGAACCTCTCTGAGTCACTCTCACAGTAGAGAAACTTTTCATCTTTAACGAAGATGTTTTATCAATGGAGCTGTATAGAAGGAGAAGTTTTGAAACTACTGTAAAAATAAGACCGATAACTGGAAGTAGGAGGCTTAAGTCCAAACCCTGACTCCAGGGAACTCCTGACTCCAAGGAACATTAATTGACAGGAGCTCATCAAACGCCTCCATACCGACACTGAAACCAAGCACCACACAAGGGCCAACAAGTTCCAGGGCAAGACATACCAAGCAAATTCTCCAGCAACAAAGGAACACAGCCCTGAGCTTCAAGATACAGGCTGCCCAAAGTCACCCCAAAACCATAGACATCTCATAACTCATTACTGGACATTTCATTACACTCCAGAGAGAAGAAATACAGCTCCATTCACCAGAACATCGACACAAGCTTCCCTAACCAGGAAACCTTGACAAGCCACCTGTACAAACCCACACACAGCGAGGAAACGCCACAATAAAGAGAACTCCACAAACTGCCAGAATACAGAAAGGACACCCCAAAGTCAGCAATTTAAACAAGATGAAGAGACAGAGGAATACCCAGCAGACAAAGGAACAGGATAAATGCCCACCAAACCAAACAAAAGAGGAAGAGATAGGGAATCTTCCTGATAAAGAATTCCAAATAATGACAGTGAAATTGATCCAAAATCTTGAAATGAAAATGGAATCACAGATAAATAGCCTGGAGGCAAGGATTGAGAAGATGCAAGAAAGGTTTAACAAGGACTTAGAAGAAATAAAAAAGAGTCAATATATAATGAATAATGCAATAAGTGAAATTAAAAACACTCTGGAGGCAACAAATAGTAGAATAACAGAGGCAGAAGATAGGATTAGTGAATTAGAAGATAGAATGGTAGAAATAAATGAATCAGAGAGGACAAAAGAAAAACGAATTAAAAGAAATGAGGACAATCTCAGAAACCTCCAGGACAATATTAAACGCTACAACATTCGAATCATAGGGGTCCCAGAAGAAGAAGACAAAAAGAAAGACCATGAGAAAATACTTGAGGAGATAATAGTTGAAAACTTCCCTAAAATGGGGAAGGAAATAATCACCCAAGTCCAAGACCCAGAGAGTCCCAGTCAGGATAAACCCAAAGCGAAACACCCCAAGACACATAGTAATCAAATTAACAAAGATCAAACACAAAGAACAAATATTAAAAGCAGCAAGGGAAAAACTACAAATAACACACAAGGCAATTCCCATAAGGATAACAGCTGATCTTTCAATAGAAACCCTTCAAGCCAGGAGGGAATGGCAAGACATACTTAAAGTGATGAAAGAAAATTACCTACAGCCCAGATTATTGTACCCAGCAAGGATCTCATTCAAGTATGTAGGTGAAATCAAAAGCTTTTCACACAAGCAAAAGCTGAGAGAATTCTGCACCACCAAACCAGCTCTCCAACAAATACTAAGGGATATTCTCTAGACAGGAAACAGAAAAACGGTGTATAAAATCGAACCCAAAACAATAAAGTAAATGGCAACAGGATCATACTTATCAGTAATTACCTTTAACGTAAATGGGTTGAATGCCCCAACCAAAAGACAAAGACTGGCTGAATGGATACAAAAACAAGACCCCTACATATGTTGTCTACAAGAGACCCACCTCAAAACAGGGGACACATACAGACTGAAAGTGAAGAGCTGGAAAAATATTTTCCATGCAAATAGGGACCAAAAGAAAGAAGGAGTAGTAATACTCATATCAGATAAAATAGACTTTAAAACAAAGGCTGTGAAAAGAGACAAAGAAGGTCAGTACATAATGATCAAAGGATCAATCCAAGAAGAAGATTTAACAATTATAAATATATATGCACCCAACACGGGAGCACCGCAGTATGTAAGACAAATGCTAACAAGTATGAAAGGAGAAATTAACAATAACACAATAATAGTGGGAGACTTTAATACCCCACTCACACCTATGGATAGATCAACTAAACAGAAAATTAACAAGGAAACACAAACTTTAAACGATACAATAGACCAGTTAGACCTAATTGATATCTATAGGACGTTTCATCCCCAAACAATGAATTTCACCTTTTTCTCAAGCGCACATGGAACCTTCTCCAGGATAGATCACATCCTGGGCCATAAAGCTAGCCTTGGTAAATTCAAAAAAATAGAAATCATTCCAAGCATCTTTTCTGACCACAATGCAGTAAGATTAGATCTCAATTACAGGAGAAAAACTATTAAAAATTCCAACATATGGAAGCTGAACAACACGCTGCTGAATAACCAACAAATCACAGAAGAAATCAAAAAAGAAATCAAAATTTGCATAGATACGAATGAAAATGAAAACACAACAACCCAAAACCTCTGGGACACGGTAAAAGCAGTCCTAAGAGGAAAGTTCATAGCAATACAGGCACACCTCAAGAAACAAGAAAAAAGTCAAATAAATAACCTAACTCTACACCTAAAGCAACTAGAAAAGGAAGAAATGAAGAACCCCAGGGTTAGTAGAAGGAAAGACATCTTAAAACTTAGAGCAGAAATAAATGCAAAAGAAACAAAAGAGATCATAGCAAAAATCAACAAAACCAAAAGCTGGTTTTTTGAAAGGATAAATAAAATTGACAAACCATTAGCCAGACTCATAAAGAAACAAAGGGAGAAAAATCAAATCAATAAAATTAGAAATGAAAATGGAGCAATCACAACAACAACACAGAAATACAAAGGATCATAAGAGACTACTATCAAAAATTATATGCCAATAAAATGGACAACGAGGAAGAAATGGACAAATTCTTAGAAAAGTACAACTTTCCAAAACTCGACCAGGAAGAAATAGAAAATCTTAACAGACCCATCACAAGCACGGAAATTGAAACTGTAATCAAAAATCTTCCAGCAAACAAAAGCCCAGGTCCAAACGGCTTCACAGCTGAATTCTACCAAAAATTTAGAGAAGAGCTAACACCTATCCTACTCAAACTCTTCCAGAAAATTGCAGAGGATGGTAAACTTCCAAACTCATTCTATGAGGCCACCATCACCCTAATACCAAAACCTGACAAAGATCCCACAAAAAAAGAAAACTACAGGGCAATATCACTGATGAACATAGATGCAAAAATCCTTAACAAAATTCTAGCAATCAGAATCCAACAACACATTAAAAAGATCATACACCATGACCAAGTGGGCTTTATCCCAGGGATGCAAAGATTCTTCAATATCCACAAATCAATCAATGTAATACACCACATTAACAAATTGAAAAATAAAAACCATATGATTATCTCAATAGATGCAGAGAAAGCCTCTGACAAAATTCAACATCCATTTATGATAAAAAAAAAACTCTCCAGAAAGCAGGAATAGAAGGAACATACCTCAACATAATAAAAGCTATATATGACAAACTCACAGCAAACATTATCCTCAATGGTGAAAAATTGAAAGCATTTCCTCTAAAGTCAGGAACAAGACAAGGGTGCCCACGTTCACCATTACTATTCAACATAGTTTTGGAAGTTTTGGCCACAGCCATCGGAGCAGAAAAAGAAATAAAAAGAATCCAAATTGGAAAAGAAGAAGTAAAGCTCTCACTATTTGAGATGACATGATCCTCTACATAGAAAACCCTAAAGACTCCACCAGAAAATTACTAGAACTTATCAATGGCTATAGTAAAGTTGCAGGATATAAAATCCCTTGCATTCCTATACACTAATAATGAGAAAACCGAAAGAGAATTTAAGGAAACAATTTCATTCACCATTGCAACGGAAAGAATAAAATACTTAGGAATATATCTACCTAAAGAAACTAAAGACCTATATATAGAAAACTATAAAACACTGGTGAAAGAAATCAAAGAGGACACTAGTAGATGGAAAAATATACCATGTTCATGGATTGGAAGAATCAATATACTGAAAATGAGTATACTACCCAAAGCAATTTATAGATTCAATGCAATCTCTATCAAGCTACCAACAGTATTCTTCACAGAGCTAGAACAAATAATTTCACAATTTGTATTTAAATACAAAAAACCTCGAATAGCCAAAGCGATCTTGAGAAAGAAGAATGGAACTGGAGGAATCAACCTACCTGACTTCAGGCTCAACTACAAAGCCACAGTTATCAAGACAGTATGGTACTGGCACAAAGACAGAAATATAGATCAATGGAACAAAATAGAAAGCCCAGAGATAAATCCATGCACATATGGACACCTTATCTTTGACAAAGGAGGCAAGAATATACAATGGATTAAAGACAATCTCTTTAACAAGTGGTGCTGGAAAATCTGGTCAACCACTTGTAAAAGAATGAAACTAGAACACTTTCTAACACCATACACAAAAATAAACTCAAAATGGATTAAAGATCTCAACGTAAGACCAGAAACTATAAAACTCCTAGAGGAGAACATAGGCAAAACACTCTCTGACATACATCACAGCAGGATCCTCTATGACCCACCTCCCAGAATATTGGAAATAAAAGCAAAAATAAACAAATGGGACCTAATTAACCTTAAAAGCTTCTGCACATCAAAGGAAACTATTAGCAAGGTGAAAAGACAGGCTTCAGAATGGGAGAAGATAATAGCAAATGAAGCAACTGACAAACAACTAATCTCGAGAATATACAAGCAACTCCTACAGCTCAACTCCAGAAAAATAAATGACCCAATCAAAAAATGGGCCAAAGAACTAAATAGACATTTCTCCAAAGAAGACATACAGATGGTTAACAAACACATGAAAAGATGCTCAACATCACTCATTATCAGAGAAATGCAAATCAAGACCACTATGAGGTACCATTTCACACCAGTCAGAATGGCTGCGATCCAAAATCTACAAGCAATAAATGCTGGAGAGGGTGTGGAGAAAAGGGAACCCTCTTACACTGTTGGTGGAAATGCAAACTAGTACAGCCACTATGGAGAACAGTGTGGAGATTCCTTAAAAAACTGGAAATAGAACTGCCTTATGATCCAGCAATCCCACTGCTGGGCATACACACTGAGGAAACCAGAAGGGAAAGAGACACATGTACCCCAATATTCATCGCAGCACTGTTTATAATAGCCAGGACATGGAAGCAACATAGATGTCCATCAGCAGATGAATGGATAAGAAAGCAGTGGTACATATACACAATGGAGTATTACTCAGCCATTAAAAAGAATACATTTGAATCAGTTCTAATGAGGTGGATGAAACTGGAGCCTATTATACAGAGTGAAGTAAGCCAGAAAGTAAAACACCAATACAGTATATTAATGCATATATATGGAATTTAGAAAGATGGTAACAATAACCCTGTGTACGAGACAGCAAAAGAGACACTGGTGTATAGAACAGTCTTATGGACTCTGTGGGAGAGGGAGAGGGTGGGAAGATTTGGGAGAATGGCATTGAAACATGTACAATATCATGTATGAAACCAGTTGCCAGTCCAGGTTCAATGCACGATACTGGATGCTTGGGGCTTGTGCACTGGGATGACCCAGAGGGATGGTATGGGGAGGGAGTGGGGGGAGGGTTCAAGATGGGGAACACATGTATACCTGTGGTGGATTCATTTTGATGTGTGGCAAAACTAATACAATTATGTAAATTTTAAAAATAAAATAAAATTTAAAAAAAGAAAAAAACTCACAACACAATAGCAAAAAAATTAATAAATAAATAACTTGTCTGTCTCTTGACTCTTGGGGCTGATGACTTGCCTTGAGTCCTCACCTCAGTTACAGATTCAAAAAAATTTTTGATTTTTTCAGTCTTTTCAACACTTTTTGCCTGTTGTTAGAATGGAGAGGTAACTTCCAGGCTTCTTACACATGGAACTAGAAACCTATTGATGAGTTTTATTTTTATTTATTTATTTTTTATCTCATTTAACTTCACCTGTAGCAAATTATTTTGCCAGCTCCTCTTAGGAATATTTCCTAATTTGAAATCTCACTTTTTTCATGAATTCACATTAATAATGTTTCTAACTTCTTGGGACTGCTTACAGTAGAGTATTTTGTGATGTTATTAAGTCAGGTAATACAGAAAAAAACAGGCATGATAGTTGATAGTGGCCGTTAATTAAGTGTACCATTTTGAGTATGTTGAAGCTGAGAAGTTCACTGAAAACCTACATGGTATTTGATATTCTGCAGGTAATTTGGAATTTGTGTTTAGGATTCAGGCAAAATTAGATGATTTTGTATCAATTCATTATTATAAAGGCAATATTTTAATTTATGTAAATGAATACTATGGTAACAAAAAAGAACAAACAACATAAAGAAGCACCAAAACCAAAATAGTAACATTAAATTTATCAAAAAGATAAAAGAAGAAAAAGGTAGTAAATATCATTAGCACATGCATAATGGTAACATATGATAAAACTGAAAATTCTTATATTATGCTTTCAGGAAGTTAGTGATAAAATACTAAGACAATTTTCAGTAGAAGATGGGACAAAAGTAAGACTTTAGGTGCTATGGATGAGAAAGAAAGTGACAGCAGTAGTTGTAATGACCTACATAGTTAGAAGAAATGGGAGAAACTGTACTGTGAATTTTAATAGGGAACAAAGAAGAGTAGGCACTTGCCATGTATGCCTTGAACTTACTTTTATTTCTATCTATACTCTCTCCAGGGAGAAGGCAATGGCAACCCACTCCAGTACTCTTGCCTGGAAAACCCCTTGGATGGAGGAGCCTTGTAGGTTGCAGTCCATGGAATCGCTAGGAGTCGGACACTACCGAGCGACTTCACTTTGACTTTTCACTTTCATGCATTGGAGAAGGAAATGGCAACCCACTCCAGTGTTCTTGCCTGGGGAATCCCAGGGACCGGGGAGCCTGGTGGGCTGTTGTCCATGGGGTAACACAGAGTTGGTCACGACTGAAGTGACTTGGCATACTCTTTCCCCATTGTCATTAATAAAGTTCTTTGATTTTTATGTGTTGTAATATTACTTTCTGTGCATAACTCAAAATTTGCAGTATTTAGCATCAGTTAATTTTCTTTTTTTTGTTATTAGAATCATTTAAGAATAACTGTCATGTACAGTAAAGAATGTAAATGTAGCAAAGTGAATACAAAACTATAGCCACTCCAGGTCCAGTTGAATATATTATTATTTCTAATTTTTATAATTAAATCAATATACTTACATGTTACTTTTCTTTCAGAATTAACAATTATTCTATACTTCTGCTAAGTGTTTATTGAGCACCCTCTAAACATGTTTGGTTTCCACCCCCCCCCCCCGCACCACCCCCCCCCGTCCCACGCCATAGAGGAAGAATAGATAATTCAAATCAATTCTCCCAATTTCAGTAATTACAAATCTTGGGGAAAAAATACTACTTGATTCTATTGGAAAGCTAAGAAGATATTGAGACATGATTGGATGTGTTTAAGAAAAGGATAAAGAAAAGAAATGCAAGTCTAGATTTTAGAGCTGCTTTTTGTACAACTGAAAGAGTAAGAGATTGGATACAAAGAATGACAATCTGTATAGACCAGGAGGAAAGAGACTGGAATCTATAACCTGCCCAAATGTGAAGACCATAAGGAGTTTCTGAACTCTTCACTTTAGGTTGAAACCTCAAAGTTGGACACTGACTTACTGTCCAGTATGGGGAAGGGAGGCCCTTGTAAAGATTGTAATTTAGTTTAAGTAATCTGTCTGAACTTTAATCAAGGTAATTCTGGAATATTGGCTATATAGGAGCCTGATAGGAACAAATAAATTTTTCTTTGGCAGGAATTAAAGTCATTACAGGCTTTAAGTTAATTTTGCAATTTTGCAAATTCAATGTCTACTTCACAAGATAGAGTATCAAAAGTAGATGAGGAGATATGAAAACAACTAAACAAATAAAACAAGAAAGCAGATAAGAACAGAAACAAGACCGTTAGTGGCTCCTGATATGCAGTTATTAAGTAGAGACTAAAATGTATTTTGCTTAAAGAACTATTAATACATAAGATTGAGGACTTTAGATATTAGTAAAACAAACTATCAAGATATTGACGACAAATAATAAAACTAAATATAAAATAAATAAGGACTAATGGATATATTTTACAGCAACATAAGCACAGCTCAAATAGTAAATTAGAAAATAAGTCAGAAAATAATTATTGAAATATACCTTAGTGATGCAAATTTAAAAAAAGTGAGAAAAAGAGTAAGGGAAAAGAAATAGTGTAAGAATTGTGTATTTCACTGGAGTCTGAGAGAGAGAGAGAGAGAGAAAGGGATTTTGGTCAATTTTGAAAACAGAAGAGCCAATGACTTTCTAAAATTTTAGAATGATATAAAATCATTCTGGATAGAAAATATAAATAAATACACACTTAGGTAGTACTATATAAACTTAGGGGTAAAAAGAGTCTAAATAAAAACTGAGAAAGAGAAAAAAGATTACTTTCAAACATAAAACAAACTAGTAGCTGACTTTTCATACATAGAAATCAGAATAAAATAGAATAAAACATATTATTGGGGGAAATTTTCTACCTAAAATTTTATTCCAAGATAAGATTATTTTAAAAATAAAGTTGATATATTGATATTTTCAGACTAACAATAATAGAGAGAAGTAATACCATCTGACCCACAATAAACACACACACACACACACACACACACACAAATTTATCCATGATAAAGAAAAATCTGGGATAGAAGACCAGAGATAAAGAAATAAATAAAGATAATGACAAAAATAAACATGCAGAGAAATTTACATGAAAATTGAACAATAAAATGAAGAGAGAGAGAGATCCATTTTCTTCTTCAACCCCATTACAGATGGAGAGAATGTATTTACAAAGATTTACATAAATATAACAAGAACTTTTAGACTTAATAAAAAGACAAATAATATAATTAACAATTAGTAAAAGATTTGAATAGATAGTTCTCCAAAGACACACAAAAGACTAAAAATGCACGTTAAAATATACTCAAAATCATTAGTCATCACTTCAGTTCAGTTCAGTCGCTCAGTCATGTCCGACTCTTTGCTACTCCATGAACCACAGCATGCCAGGCCTCCCTGTCCATCACTAACTCCCAGAGTTCACCCAAACCCATTAGTCATCAGGGAATGAAAATTTAAAATCACAGTACAATGTATCCACTAGAAAAGTCAATGTAAGATAAATCATATTAAAAAATGATAAGCATATGAAGCAACTAAGACTATCATATACTGCTGACTGGAATTTAAAAGTAACAAATATTTGCACCTTCTTTAGAGTACAAAAAGACTAATTTTTATTGTACAAAATACAGAAAAATAAAGGGAAAAAAAGTTATCTTCTAAACCTAACACTCCTAAGTATTTAACCAAGATAAATTTGAAAAGATTTCTATACTAAGATATATGAAGACATTTTCATAGTAGCTCTACTTGTGCACAGCCAAAACCTAGTGAAAAAACAAACAATTGATTATTAAAATTAATTGATATATTGAATTATTAACATGCAATAGCATGGATTAATGCCAAAATAATTATGTTCTGCAAAATATGCCTTACGAAATAGTACATACTTTAGGAACCCATTTAATAAAAATGTAAGCTACTCTATAGAAGCAGAAATTAGATCAGTAGTTACTGTTAATTGGGACCAGTGATTATATAAGAGGAGAATATGAAAAGGGCATATTAAAAATCTTGGAATATCAATATTTTTTAAATTTTGACTGTTATGATAGAATCATTAGTGTATACATATGTCAAAACTTATCAAATTTTAAACTTTAAATATGTTCATATTTAAATATGTTCAAAGAAAGGCAATTTCAAAGAATGCTCAAACTACTGCACAATTGCACTCATCTCACACGCTAGTAAAGTAATGCTCAAAATTTTCCAATCCAGCCTTCAGCATTATGTGAACCGTGAACTTCCTGATGTTCAAGCTGGTTTTAGAAAAGGCAGAGGAACCAGAGATCAAATTGCAAACACCTACTGGATCATAGAAAAAGCAAGAGAGTTCCAGAAAAACATCTATTTCTGCTTTATTGACTATGCCAAAGCCTTTGACTGTGTGGATCACAATAAACTGCGGAAAATTCTGAAACAGATGGAAATACCAGACCACCCGATCTGCCTCTTGAGAAATCTGTATGCAGGTCAGGAAGCAACAGTTAGAACTGGACATGGAACAACAGACTGGTTCCAAATAGGAAAAGGAGTTCGTCAAGGCTGTATAGTGTCACCCTGTTTATTTAACTTATATGCAGAGTACATCATGAGAAACACTGGACTGGAAGAAACACAAACTGGAATCAAGATTGCTGGGAGAAATATCAATAACCTCAGATATGCAGATGACACCACCCTTATGGCAGAAAGTGAAGAGCAACTCAAAAGCCTCCTGATGAAAGTGAAAGTGGAGAGTGAAAAAGTTGGCTTAAAGCTCAACATTCAGGAAACGAAGATCATGGCATCTGGCCCTACCACTTCATGGGAAATAGATGGGGAAACAGTGGAAACAGTGTCAGACTTTATTTTTCTCGGCTCCAAAATCACTACAGATGGTGACTGCAGCCATAAAATTAAAAGACGCTTACTCCTTAGAAGGAAAGTTATGACCAACCTAGATAGCATATTCAAAAGCAGAGACATTACTTTGCCAACAAAGATTCGTCTAGTCAAGGCTATGGTTTTTCCTGTGATCATGTATGGATGTGAGAGTTGGACTGTGAAGAAGGCTGAGTGCCGAAGAATTTATGCTTTTGAACTGTGGTGTTGGAGAAGACTCTTGAGAGTCCGTTGGACTGCAAGGAGATCCAACCAGTCCATTCTGAAGGAGATCAACCCTGGGATTTCTTTGGAAGGAATGATGCTAAAGTTGAAACTCCAGTACTTTGGCCACCTCATGAGAAGAGTTGACTCATTGGAAAAGACTCTGATGCTGGGAGAGATTGGGGGCAGGAGGAGAAGGGGATGACAGAGGATGAGATGGCTGGATGGCATCACTGACTCAATGGATATGAGTCGTAGTGAACTCTGGGAGTTGGTGATGGACAGGGAGGCCTGGCGTGCTGCTATTCATGGAGTCGCAAAGGGTCAGATACGACTGAGCGACTGATCTGATCTGATCTGATGTTCATATTATTGTATGTAATTTATGTATTTGTTTCAGTTCAGTTCAGTTCAGTCACTCAATCGTATCCGACTCTTGTGACCTCATGAATTGCAGCACTCCAGGCCTCCCTGTCCATCACCAACTCCTGGAGTTCACTACGACTCATATCCATTGAGTCAGTGATGCCATCCAGCCATCTCATCCTCTGTCATCCCCTTCTCCTCCTGCCCCCAATCTCTCCCAGCATCAGAGTCTTTTCCAATGAGTCAACTCTTCTCATGAGGTGGCCAACATATTGGAGTTTCAGCTTTAGCATCATTCCTTCCAAAGAACACCCAGGGCTGATTTCCTTCAGAATGGACTGGTTGGATCTCCTTGCCATCCAAGGGTCTCTCAAGAGTCTTCTCCAACACCATAGTTCAAAAGCATCAGTTCTTCGGTGCTCAGCTTTCTTCACAGTCCAACTTTCACATCCATACATGACCACAGGAAAAACCATAGCCTTGACTAGACGGACCTTTTTTGAAAAACTAATGCCTCTGCTTTTGATTATGCTATCTCGGTTGGTCATAAATTTCCTTTCAAGGAGTAAGTGTCTTTTAGTCTCATGGCTGCAATCACCACCTGCAGTGATTTTGGAGCCCCAAAAATAAAGTCTGACACTGTGTCCCCATCTATTTCCCATGAAGTGATGGGACCAGATGCCATAATCTTCGTTTTCTGAATGTTGAGCTTTATGCCAACTTTTTCACTCTCCTTTCATTTTCATCAAGAGGCTTTTTAGTTCCTCTTCACTTTCCGCCATAAGGATGGTGTCATCTGCATATCTGAAATTACTGATATTTCTCCTGGCAATCTTGATTCCAGCTTGTGCTTCTTCCAGCCCAGCGTTTCTCATGATGTACTCTGCATAGAAGTTAAATAAGCATGGTGACAATATACAGCCTTGATGTACTCCTTTTCCTATTGGGAACGAGTCTGTTGTTCCATGTCTAGTTCTAACTGTTGCTTCCTGACCTGCATATAGGTTTCTCAACAGGCAGGTCAAGTGCTCTGGTATTCCCATCTGTTTCAGAATCTTCCACAGTTTATTGTGATCCACACAGTCAAAGGCTTTGGCATAGTCAGTAAAGCAGAAATAGATGTGTTTTTTTTTTTTTTCTTGAACTCTCTTCCTTTTTCCATGATTCAGCGGATGTTGGCAATTTGATCTCTGGTCCCTCTGCCTTTTCTACATCCAGCTTGAACATATGGAGGTTCATGGTTCACGTATTTCTTCAGCCTGTCTTGGAGAATTTTGAGCATTACTTTATTAGCGTGTGAGATGAATGAAATAGTGCGGTAGTTTGACCATTCTTTGGCATTGTCTTTCTTTGAGATTGTAATGAAAACTGCTCTTTTCCAGCTCTGTTGCTACTGCTGAGTTTTCCAAATTTGCTGCTGTATTGAGTACAGCACTTTCACAGCATCATCTTTCAGGATTTGAAATAGCTCAACTGGAATTCTGTCACATCCACTAGCTTTGTTCATAGTGATGCTTTCTAAGGCCCACTTGACTTCACATTCCAGGATGTCTGGCTCTAGGTAGATAATGTTAAAATAAAGGAGTTATTTCTCCACTGTTCTCCAGTAGCATATTAGGACCATACCAAACTGGGGAGCTCATCTTTCAATTTCCTATCTTTTTGCCTTTTCATACTGTTCATGGGTTCTCTAAGGCAGGAATACTGAAGTGGTTTGCCATTTACTTCTCCAGTGGACCGCATTTTGTGAGAACTCTCCACCATGATCTGTCTTTTGTGGCCCTAAACAGCATGGCTCATAGTTTCATTCAGTTAGATGAGGCTGTGGTCCATGTGATCAGTTTGCTAGTTTCAGTGATTGTGGTTTTCATTCTGTCTACCATCTGGAGAAGGAAATGGCAACCCACTCCAGTATTCTTGCCTGGAAAATCCCATGGACAGAGGAGCTAGTAGGCTACAGTCCATGGGGTCACAAAGAGTCAGACAGGACTGAGGGACTTCACTTTCACCCCCTGCTAGATAAGGATAACATGCTTATGGAAGCTTCCGGATGGGAGAGGCTGACTGAGAAGAAATCTAGGTTTTGTCCTGGCAGGCAGGGCCATGCTCAGTAAATCTTTAATCCAACTTTCTGTTGATGGGCAGGGCTATGTTCCCTCCCTGTTGTTTGTCCTGAGGCCAAATATGGTGGAGGTAATGAAGATAATGGCGAGCTCCTTCAAAAGGATCTCTGCACTCAGTGCCACCAACCCTGCAGCAGGTCACTGCTGACCCTTAGCATTCATGGGTAAGTCTGGGTCAGTTTCTTGTGGTATCACTGCTCCTTTTTCTGGGTTCTGGTGCATACAAGGTTTTGTTTGTGCCTTCCAAGTGTCTGTTTCCTCAGGCTACCAGAGAACAATGGAGAAATAACTTCAGAAAGAATGAAGAGACAGAGCCAAAGCAAAAACAACATCCAATTGTGGATATGACTGGTGACAGAAGTAAAGTTGGATCTGTAAAGAAAAATATTGCATAGGAACCTGGAGTGTTAGGTCCATGAATCAAGGTAAATTTGAAGGGGTCAAACAGGAGATGGCAAGAGTGAAGATCAACATTTTAGGAATCAGTGAACTAAAATGGACTGTAATGGGTGAATTTAACTCAGATGATCATTATATCTATTACTATGAGCAAGAATCCCTTAGAAGAAAAGGAGCAGCCCTAACAGTCAACAAAAGGGTCTGAAATGCAGTACTTGGATGCAATCTCAAAAACAACAGAATGATCTCTCTTCATTTCCAAGATAAACAATTCAGGATCATAGTAATCCAAGTCTATGTCCTGACAATGATACTGAAGAAGCTGAAGTTGAATGCACCTATGAAGACCTCCAAGACCTTCTAGAAATAACACCCCCAAAAGATATATTTTTCATCATAGGGTACTGGAATACAAAAGTAGGAAGTCAATAGATACCTGGAAGTAAAATGAAGTCACTCAGTTGTGTCTGACTCTTTGCAACCCCGTGGACTATAGCCTGTCAGGCTCCTCTGTCCATGGGATTCTCCAGGCAAGAATACTGGAGTGGGTTACCATTTCCTTCTCCAGGGGATCTTCCCGACCCAGGGATCGAACCCAGGTCTCTCGCATTGCAGGCAGACGCTTTAACCTCTGAGCCACAAAGGAAGCCCTGGAGTAACAGGCAAATTTGGCCTTGGGGTACAAAATGAAGCTGGGCAAAGGTTAACAGAGTTTTGCCAAGGAATTCAATGGTCATAACAAACACCCTCTTCCAACAACACAAGAGAAGACTCTACACATGGACATTACTAGATGGTCAATACTGAAATCAGATTGATTATATTCTTTGCAGCCAAAGATGGAGAAACTCTATACAGTGAGAAAAAATGAGACCAAGAGTTGACTATGACTCAGATCATGAATCCCTTATTGCTAAATTCAGACTTAAATTGAAGAAAGTAGGGAAAACCACTAAACTATTCACATATGACCTAACTCAAACCTCCTATGATTATAGAGTGAATGTGACCAATAGATTCAAGGGATTAGATCTTATGGAAAGAGTACCCAAAAAACTATGGATGGAGGTTCATGACATTGTCCAGGAAGCAGTGATCAAGACCATCCCAAAGAAAAAGAAATGCAGAAATGCAAAATGGTTCTCTGATGGGGCCTTACAAATAGCTGAGAAAAGAAGATAAGTAAAAGACAAAGGAGAAAAGGAAGGACATACCCATTTGAATGCAGAGTTCCAAACAATAGCAAGGAGAGATAAGACATTCTTCCTCAGTGATCAGTGCAAAGAAATAGAGGAAAACAATAGAATGAGAAAGACTAGATATCTCTTCAAGAAAATTAGAGATACCAAGGGAACATTTCTTGCAAAGATAGGCACAATAAAAGACAGACATGGTATGGACCTAACAGAATGATATGATATTGAGAGGTGGCAAGAAGACACAGAAGAACTATACAAAAAAAGATCTTCATAACCCAGATAACTGTAATGGTGTGATCACTCACCTAGAGCCCCAAATCCTGGAATGCGAAGACAAGTGGGCCTTAGGAAGCATCACACTGAACAAAGCTAATGGAGGTGATGGAATTCCAGTTGAGCTCCTTCAAATCCTAAAAGACGATGCTGTGAAAGTGTTGCACTCAATATGCCAGCAAATTTGGAAAACTCAGCAGTGGCCACAGAACTGGAAAACATCAGTTTTCATTCCAAACCCAAAGAAAGTCATTGCAAAAAAATGTGCAAACTACCACACAATTGCACGCATCTCACACACTAGGAAAGATATGCTCAAAATTCCCCAAGCTTGGCTTCAACAATAAGTGCACTGTGAACTTCCAGATGTTCAAGCTGGATGTAGAAAAGGCAGAAGAACCAGAGATTAAATTGCCAACATCCGTTGTATCATAGAAAAATCAAGAGAGTTCCAGGAAAACATCTACTTCTTTATTGACTTCGCCGAAGTCTTTGGCTGTGTGGATCACAACAAACTGTGGAAACTTCTTCAAGAGATGGGAATACCAGACAACCTGACCTGCCTCCTGAGAAATCTGTATCCACGTCAAGAAGCAACAGTTAGAGCTGGACATGGAACAACAGATTGGTTCCAAATCAGGAAAGGAGTATGTCAAGGGTGTATGTTGTCACCCTGCTTTTAACTTCCATGGAGAATACATCATTGAAAATGCCAGACTGGATGAAGCACAAGCTGAAATCAAGATTGCTAGGAGAAATATCAATAACCTCAGATATGCAGATGACATCACCCATATGGCAGAAACTGAAGAAGAACTAAAGAGCCTCTTGATGAAAAAGAAAGAGGAGTGAAAAGTTGGCTTGAAACTCAACATTCAGAAAACTAAGATCATGGCATCTGTTCTCATCACTTCATGGCAAATAGATGGGGAAACAATGAAAACAGTTACAGACTTTATTTTGGAGGCTCCAAAATCACTGGAGATGGTGACTGCAGACATTAAATTAAAAGATGCTGACTCCTAGGAAGAAAAGCTATGACCATTATCAACAGCATACTAAAAAGAAGAGACATTAATTTGCCAACAAAAGTCCATCTAGTTAAACCCATGGTTTTTCCAGTGGTCATGTATGGATATGAAAGTTGGACTATAAAGAAAGCTGAATGCCAAAGAATTGATGCTTTTGAATACTGGTCCTGGAGAAGACTCTTGAGATTCCCTTGGACTGCAAGGAGAATCAATCAGCCAATCCTACAGGAAATCAGTAATGAATTTTCATTGGAAGGACTGTTACTGGAGCTGAAATTTCAGTACTTTGCCCATCTTTTGAGAACTGACTCATTGGAAAAGACCCTGCTGCTGGGAAAGATCGAAGGTAGGAGGAGAAGGGGCGACAGATGATGAGATGGCTGGATAGCATCACAGACTCGATGGATGTGAGTTTGAGTAAACCCTGGGAGTTGGTGATGGACAGGGAGTCCTAACATCAGTCCTGGACTGCAGTCCATGGGGTCACAAAGAGTCAGGCACGACTGTATGACTGAACTGAACTGAACTGAAAATAAAGAAAATGGCTAAATCCTTCCATTTAAAGGCCTAATATCCAGATTGAAGAAGAAAATTGAACCAACCCATATATTATTTAAACAATGGTATTCAAAGCAGAGATTCATAAAGATATAGAAGATATTGATGGAAAAGCTACCGTATATAAATAATTTTTAAAGAATTAGGAAGAACTGACAAATAAATCCAAGTAAAAAAGGAAAGACATGACACCAAAAAAACATAGAAATTCTTTATCAAATTATGTTCATTCCAGAAAGAAAAAGTCAACAAAATTTTAAAACATGCCTTTCCTGGTGACTCTGATGGTAAATAATCCTCCAGCAATGCGGGTGACCACAGGCTCTTTCACCCTGGATTGGGAAGATCTGCTGGAGAAGGGAATGCTTTCCCACTCCAGTATTCTTGCCTCTAGACCCCCTTGGACACGAGAGTCTGGCAGGCTCTGGTCTATGCAGTCACAAAGGTCAGACACTATTGAGATACTAATACTTTCAGTTTTCAAAACACAACACTTGTATGTCACTGTATTAATAGTACATCAGTTCAGTCTCTCAGTCGGGTCTGACTCTTTGTGATCCCATGAAGCACAGCACTCCAGGCCTCCCTGTCCATCAACAACTCCCGGAGTTCACTTAAACACATGTCCATCGAGTCGGTGATGCCATCTAGCCATCTCATCCTCTCTCATCCACTTATCATCCTGCCCCCATCCCTCCCAGCATCAGAATGTTTTCCAATGAGTCAACTCTTCGCATGAGGTGGCCAAAGTACTGGAGTTTCAGCTTTAGCATCACTCCTTCCAAAGACATCCCAGGGCTGATCTTCAGAATGGACTGGTTGGATCTCTGTGCAGTCCAAGGGACTCTCAAGAGTCTTCTCCAACACCACAGTTAAGAAGCATCAATTCTTTAGCACTCAGCTTTCTTCAAAGTCCAACACTCACATGCATACATGACCACTGGAAAAACCATAGCCTTGACTAGATGGACCTTTGTTGGCAAAGTAATGTCTCTGCTTTTGAATATGCTATCTAGGTTGATCATAACTTTTCTTCAAAGGAGTAATCATCTTTTGATTTCATGGCTGCAGTCACCATCTGCAGTGATTTTGGAGCCCCCCCCCCCCAAAAAAAAAATAATAAAAAAGTCTGACACTGTTTCCACTGTATCCCCATCTATTTCCCATGAAGTGATGGGACCAGATGCCATAATCTTCGTTTTCTGAATGTTGAGCTTTAAGCCAACTTTTTCACTCTCCACTTTCACTTTCATCAAGAGTCTATTTAGTTCCTCTTCACATTCTGCCATAAGGGTGGTGTCATCTGCATATCTGAGGTTATTGATATTTCTCCTGGCAATCTTGATTCCAGCATGTGCTTCTTCCAGCCCAGCGTTTCTCATGATGTACTCTGCATATAAGTTAATTAAGCAAGGTGACAATATACAGCTTTGACATACTCCTTTTCCTATTTGGAACAAGTCTGTTGTTCCATGTCCAGTTCTAACTGTTGCTTCCTGGCCTGCATATAGGTTTCTCAAGAGGCAGGTCAGGTGGTCTAGTATTCCCATCTCTTGAAGAATTTTCCACAGTTTATTGTGATCCACACAGTCAAAAGCTTTGGCATAGTCAATAAAGCAGAAATAGATGTTTTTCTGGAACTCTCTTCCTTTTTCTATGATCCAGCAGATGTTGACAATTTGATCTCTTGTTCCTCTGCCTTTTGTAAAACCAGCTTGAACATCTGGAAGTTCATGGTTCACATATTGCTGAAGGCTGGCTTAGAGAATTTTGAGCATTACTTTACTAGTGTGTGAGATGAGTGCAATTGTGTGGTAGTTTGAACATTCTTTGGCATTGCCTTTCTTTGGGACTGGAATGAAAACTGACCTTTTCCAGTCCTGTGGCCACTGATGAGTTTTCCAAATTTGTTGACAGATTAAAGTGCAGCACTTTCACAGCATCATCTCTCAGGATTTGAAATAGCTCAACTGGAATTCCATCACCTCCACTAGCTTTGTTCGTAGTGATGCTTTCTAAGGCCCATTTGACTTCACATTCCAGGATGTCTGGCTCTAGGTGAGTGATCACACTATCGTGATTATCTTGGTCATGAAGTTCTTTTTTGTACGATTCGTCTGTGTATTCTTGCCACCTCTTCTTAATATCTTCAGCTTCTGTTAGGTCCATACCAATTCTGTTCTTGATCAAGCCCATCTTTGCATGAAATATTCCCTTGGTATCTCTAATTTTCTTGAAGAGATCTCTAGTCTCTCCCATTCTGTTGTTTTCCTCTATTTCTTTGCATTGATTGCTGAGGAAGGCTTTCTTATCTCTCCTTGCTATTATTTGGAACTCTGCATTCAGATGCTTATATCTTTCCTTTTCTCCTTTGCTTTTCACTCCTCTTTTTTTCACAGCTATTTATAAGGCCTACAACAGCCATTTTGCTTTTTTGCATTTCTTTTCCATGGGGATGGTCTTGATCCCTGTCTCCTGTGCAATATCATGAACCTCCGTCCATAGTTCATCAGGCACTCTGTCTATCATATCTAGTCCCTTAAGTCTATTTCTCACTTCTACTGTATAATCATAAGGGATTTGATTTAGGTCATACCTGAGTGGTCTAGTGGTCTTTCCCACTTTTTTCAATTTAAGTCTGAATTTGGCAATAAGGAGTTCATGATCTGAGCCACAGTCAGCTCCTGGTCTTGTTTTTGTTAACTATTTAGAGCTTCTCCATCTTTGGCTGCAAAGAATATAATCAATCTGATTAAGGTGTTAACCATCTGGTGATGTCCATGTGTAGAGTCTTCTCTTGTGTTCTTGGAAGAGGGTGTTTGCTATGACCAGTGCGTTCTCTTGGCAAAACTCTGTTGGCCTTTGCCCTGCTTCATTCCGTATTCTAAGGCCTAATTTGCCTGTTACTCCAGGTGTTTCTTGACTTCCTGCTTTTGCATTCCAGTCCCTGATAATGAAAAGGACATCTTTTTTGCGTGTTATTCCTAAGAGGTCTTGTAGGTCTTCATAGAACCATTCAACTTCAGCTTCTTCAGCGTTACTGGTTGGGGCATAGACTTGGATTACTGTGATATTGAATGGTTTGTCTTGGAAGCGAACAGAGATCATTCTGTTGTTTTTGCAATTGCATCCAAGTACTGCATTTCTGACTCTTTTTTTGACCATGATGGCTACTCCATTTCTTCTAAGGGATTCCTGCCTGCAGTAGTAGATACATTGGTCATCTTAGTTAAATTCATCCATTCCAGTCCATTTTAGTTTGCTGATTCCTAGAATGTTGACGTTCACTCTTGCCATCTGCTGTTTGACCACTTCCAATTTGCCTCGATTCATGAACCTGACATTCAGGTTCCTATGCAATATTGCTCTTTACAGCATCGGACCTTGCTTCTATCACCAGTCACATCCGCAACTGGGTATTATTTTTGCTTTGGCTCCATCCCTTCATTTTTCTGGAGTTCTCTACTGATCTCGAGTAGCATATTAGTCATCTACTTACCTGGTTGTTCCTCTTTCAGTATCTTATCATTTTGCCTTTTCATACTGTTCATGGGGTTCTCAAGGCAAGAATACTTAAGTGGTTTGCCATTCCCTTCTCCAGTGGACCACATTCTGTCAGACCTCTCCACCACGACCCACCCTTCTTGAGTGGCCCCACAGGGCATGGCTTATTTTCATTGAGTTAGACAAGGCTGTGGTCCTAGTGTGATTAGATTGACTAGTTTTCTGTGATTATGGTTTCAGTGTGTCTGCCCTCTGATGCCCTCTTGCAACACCTACCGTCTTACTTGGGTTTCTCTTACCTTGGGTGTGGGGTATATCTTCACGGCTGCTCCAGCAAAGCACAGCCGCTTCCCCTTACCTTGGACGAAGGGTATCTTCTCACCGCCGTCCCTTCTGACCTTGATCATGAAATATCTCCTCTAGGCCCTTCTGCGCCCACACAGCCACCGCTCCTTGGACGTGGGGTTGCTCCTCCCGGCTGCCGTCCCTGGCCTTGGACATGGGGTCGCTCTTCTTGGTTGCTGCCCCTGACCTCGGAAGTGGAGTAGCTCCTCCCGGCTGCCGCCCCTGACCTTGAATGTGGGGTAGCTCCTCTCTGCTGTTCCTGTGCCGTCGCAGCCTGGCACTCTTGGCTGCTGCCCCTGACCTCGGACGTGGGGTAGCTCCTCTCAGTTGCTGCCCCTGACCTCAGACGTGGAGTAGCTCGTCCTGGCCGTTGCCCCTGACCTCGAACGTGGTGTAGCTCCTTTCCACTGTTCCTGCGCCATTGCAGCCTGGCACTCTCGGCCACTGCCCTTGACCTCGGACGTGGGGTTACTCCTCTTGCCCACCACCCCTCAGGCATGGTGTCTTCCTGGCTTATGCCCCTGACCTTGGATGTGGGGTAGCTCCTCTCGGCCGTGGGCCTTTTTGATAGTTGCAATGCAAGATTTAACAAAATTTCACACAGTTCCGTTAATAACAATGAGTAAAGGAGAAATAGAAACTGCCTCTATCTACAGTAAACCTAAATAAAATGCCATGATCAATAATGTAATATTGTATACCAGAAAAACGGCCTACCATTTCCACTTCTATACCTCACTACAGTAGATAGCACAGGCAACACAGTGCATGTGTGTGTATGAAAAACATCATATATAATTTAGTATGATAAATTAATAAATTAAAAAAATTAACTTGGCAGATAAATTGGGTTATAGACATATAAATAGCTAAAATTTCAGGTAGATTCTTTACTGCCTGAGCAACCAAGGAAACCCAAGCAAACTGGAGTGGGTAGCCATTCACTTCTCCCGGAGATCTTCCTGACCCAAGGATCTAACTTGGGTCTCCTGCTTTGTAGGTGAATTGTTTACCAGCTAAACTACCAGGGAAGCCTTATTTAATTTAGTATGATAAATAAATAAAGAAAAATTAAATTTTTTCAGATGAATTCTTGTGTTACAGACACATAAAAATATCCTAAATTATCTACAGATATATATTTGAAACAGAGGGGAATTCATCTGAAGTTATTGGGTACAATGTAAAAATATAAAAATCATTTTTCAATATGCAAGTGTCATGGACTGAACTGCTTTTACTCCACCAAATTTGTATTTTAAAGCCCTTATCTCAATTGTTATTTGAAGGAAGGGCCTTTGAGAGGCCATTAGGTCGTGAGAGTGGGGCTCTATGATGAGATTAATGCACTTGTAAGAACTTAGGTCTCTCTATGGTATGTGAGATTCAGAGAGAAGGTAGCAGTAACTAAGCCAGCAAGAGGGATTTCATTAAAAACCAAGTTGGCAGACACCTTGATCTTAGACTCCACAAACTCTAGAAAAGTGAGAAATAAATTTCTGTTGTGTAAGCCACCCAGTTCGTTTTATTATGTTACAACAGACTTAGCACATTGACAACAAGGAACAAACTCCTTAGAAAATAAATTTTTAAAAGATTAACTTGAACAGAAATAAATCTATCAAATGGGTCTTCCCCAGTGGCTCAGAGGTAAAGAATCTACCTGCAATCCAGGAGGCCAGGAGATGCTGGTTCAATCCATGTGTCAGGAAGATCTCCTGGAAGAGGAAATGACAATCCACTCCAGTTTTCCTGCCTGGAGAATGCCATGGACAGAAGAATTTGGCAGGCTACAGTCCATGGGGCCACAAAGAGTCAGACATGATTAAAGTAAGTCAGAAAGAAAACCACCAATACAGTATACTAACACATATATATGGAATTTAGAAAAATGGTAATGATAACCCTGTATGTGAGACAGAAAAAGAGACACAGATGTATAGAACAGTCTTTTGGACTCTGTGGGAGAGGGAGAGGGTGGGATGATTTGGGAGAATGGCATTGAAACATGTATAATATCATATATGAAATGAATTGCCAGTCCAAGCTCAATGCATGATACTGGTTGCTTGGGGCTGGTGCACTGAGACGACCCAGAGGGATGGTACGGGGACGGAGGAAGGAGGGGGTTTCAGGATGGGGAACACATGTATACCTGTGGCAGATTTATGTTGATGTATGGCAAACCCAATACAATATTGTAAAGTAATTAACCTCCAATTAAAATAAATAAATTTATATTTAAAAAAAATAATAAAATGACTTAGATGCATACAAAAGTATCAGATATTCAGACTAAAACTAAGTAGATGTATAATACTTAGAAGAGAAAAATTATGACAGAATATTGATAAAAACTAAAGCTTAAATATGAATTAGAATATTCATTCTAGTAAACATACATTTTCTGTCAAATAATTCTGAATTAAAATGTACTATATTAATATATTAATAACTGGGGAAACTGGGCATGCATACACTGGAATTCTCTGTATCATTATTACTACCTTTTTAATAATTTTGTAAATCTAAAATTGTTCTAAAATTAAAAGATTATTTTAAAATGTGAAAAAAAAAAAACCAGTTAATCTCACAAAAAAAAAAATTAATCCAGATAGAGTTTAAATGATAGATTTTGAAGCTGTCAAGCTCATACATTGGAATTTGTATAGAACTGAAAAAGTTCCCAAATAGCCAAATTACTTAGGAAGAACTTGCACTAACAAATATCATAGCTTGCTATGTAATACATACATATTTTCTCAATAACTGAGAAAGTATTTGATTTATTGTCATTGTGTTAGCACAAGGATAGAGAAATGTTGTTATTCAATTACTCAGTCCTGTCCAAGTCTTTGAGACCCCATGGACTTCAGTACGCCAGGCTTCTCTGATTTTCACGATATCCCAGAGTTGCTCAAACTCATGTCCATTGAATCAGTATGCTATCCAACCATATCATCCTCTGTTGTCCCCTTCTTCTCCTGCCTTCAATCTTTCCCAGCATCAGATTCTTTTCCAATGAATTGGCTCTTTACATCAGGTGGCCAAAGAAATGGGACTTCAGGGTCAGCATCAGTTCTTCCAATGAATATTCAGGATTGATTTCCTTTAGGATTGACTGGTTTGATCTCCTTGCAGTCCAATGGACTCTCAAGAGCGTCATCCAAAACTACAATTTGAAAGCACCACTTACTTGGTGCTCAGCCTTCCTTATGGTTCAACTCTCACATCCATATATGACTACTGGAAAAACTATAGGTTTTATTATACAGACCTTTGTCAGCAAAGAAACGCCTCAGCATTTTAATACACTGTCTAGCTTTTGCAGAGTTTTTCTTCCAAGAAGCAAACATCTTTTAATTTCATGGCTGCAGTCACCACCCGCCATGATTTTGGAGCCCAAGAAAAAAAAGTCTGTCACTATTTCCAGTTTTCCCCCATATATTTGCCATGAAGTGACTCATGGGAAAAGAGTTTGTAAGGCCCACTTGACTTCAAACTCCAGGATCTAGGTGTGTACATAGGTCATAAGATCTTTTTGTATAGTTCTTCTGTGTCTTCTCATCACCTCTTCTTAATTCTGCTTCCGTTAGGACCATACTATTTCTGTCCTTTATTGTGCCCATTTGTGTTCTTCATTGTGCACATCCTTTATTGTGCATGAGCTGTTCCCTTATCATCTCTAATTTTCTTGAAGAGATTTCTAGTCTTTCCCATTCTATTGTTTTCTTCTATTTCTTTGCATTGATCACTTAGGAAGGCTTTCTCATCTTTCCTTGCTATTCCTTGGAACTCTGCTTTCAGATGGGGATATCTTTCCTTTCCTCATTTGCCTTTCATTTCCCTTCTTTGCTCAGCTATTTATAAGGCCTCTTCAGACAACTAGTGTGCCTTTTTGCATTTCTTCTTTTGGGGGATGATTTTTATCACTTCCTTCTATACAAAGTCATGACTCTCCATCCATAGTTCTTCAGGTACTCTGTTTATCAAAACTAATCCCTTGAATCTATTTGTCACTTCCATTGTATAATTATAAGGTATTTGATTTAGTTCATACCTGAATGACCTTGTGGTTTTCTGTACATTCTTCAATTTAAGTCTGAATCTGTCAATAAGGTGCTCATGATCTGAGTCATAGTCAGCTCCAAGTCTTGCTTTTTGTTAACTGTATAGAACTGATAGAAAAATAAACAATTAGAATAGAATGAAGAGTACAAAAGAAGACACACATATATGGACATCAGATTTAGCAGTTAAATATTTAAATATAAAAATTTCAATAATAAATGAAAAAGCTTGAAAGAAAATTATGATGATATACAAGACTTGAATGAAGCCATCCACCTAATAATTATGAATGCACATTCTTTCAAAATCATTATATTCAATTAATCAAGCTGTAGAGAGACATGGAGCTCATCTCCCTCCACAAATACATCAAAAATATGACTATAAATTAAAAAATTCTCACAGAGCACCAATTACACACTAACAGAGGATTTCAGACACCAAAAATGACAAGAAAGATCCCCCAGTAATGAGGTAGAATGTAAGAAAGAAGGAAAAAGAAAGAGGAGAGGAAGTAGGGCAGGACTTGCATCCTAGTTGGGGGTAGCTGAAGGAAAAGGGAGATTTCTACATCTGGGAAGCCCCCATATTGGTGGGGAGATCACCTGGGACAGAAGGGATCCTTTGGGAGCTATAGTAGGAGAGTGCCTGTGGCAGGCAGGACAGAGTGAGATCTCCATGCCATAGCCCTGTGTGCCCCAGCCTGTGATGAGTGTCTGTGGTTCAGATGGGGGATGGAGGCTGGAATGTGGGATTTGGAGAGCAAACCTGTAAAGGGACTGCAATTGTAAGGAGACTACCTGAAGGGGAGGGAGTGAGAAAATCTGCAACTGGGAATTCTTATGGAGGAAACGTGCTACCATAGAAGTGAAGCGCAATTGTTGAGTGATGCCTAAGGGGTGAGGATGACATTGCAGCCTCTTATCCCAAGCACTGGCCCCAGCCTCCCCAGCAACTAAGAAGGGTCCCTGCCAGGGCCAGCTCTCTTGTGCGTATGGCTGCCAACTACCCCACATGCCAGGGGCTCATGTAAACCCAGTTGCAAGAGCCTCCTTACTCCCTCCTCACTGAAATAGACTCATGTGCTCCAGGGCAGCCTCAGAAGCAAACCACAGTGGGTGGCCCTCAAAGAGAAGTGGGTTGAAACAACAGCTGAGCCACAAGGACTATGAAAATAAGGAAGAAAAGATGAAACCTCTCCTTGCTGCTGCACAAACCATCCACAAATTGACACCCCTTTGGGTGGCTTTATAAGTTCAGTGCCTACAGAAATCTGAACAGACAAGTACTCCTACAGTCAAGACAGGTCTAGCTTTAGCAGCTGTAAACTCTGTAGGCAAAAGCATGTGGGGATAAGGCCAAGCCAGAATTTTAGCTGCCCCCATAGCCTCTGTGATAGGTCCAGATCCATTTAGTAAAATCCTGGGACCTAACTTCTGTGGATCCATGCTAGAGGAGGAATACTCAGTGACTACCCTCCCAATGGGAATGCTGCAATTCCACCCACTTCACACTGCAGATCAGAAACATAGCTAAGAAATAGACATAGAGGCCTCTATTCCAACAACTAGGGAGAAGACCGCACCTCTGCAAGAGCAAATGGGAGGTCCTGCTCAATATCTAGTACAAGCTCTGGTTACCACAACATCAGTCGCACATACTATAAAGGAGATAATAATCAACATACACTGAGAAAGGAGGTGTGCAGACATCTACTCTAAAAACCATTTGTGCAGCAAAAAATATTAAATGCACACAGGCTACAAAAGGATGTTCTCACAAAAAATAGACCTCAAAGACAGTCTAAGGGTCTGGAATTGGGTGAAAGAACCACTAGAGTATTTACCCTTGAAGGCCAGCAGAGCTTAAGTGCAAGAGCTCCACAGGGAAACAGAAACTCCACTCTTGGAGGGAGTACACAAGGTTTCACATGCAGTGGAATCCAGCACAAAGCAGTACCTCCATAGGAACATGGACTACACCACATAGTGGTCTTGAAGGGTCCCCTGGGGAGGCAAAGGATAATTTTAGCTCACTGTGAGGGTATGGACACTGGTAGTGGAAGCCCCACGGATTATTGATTGGGGTGAGCTCTCCCAGAGGTCCACAGTTTGGCAATAAGACCTCGCTCAACCCAACAACTTGTAGGCTTCAGTGCCAGAAAGGCTCAGATCGAACAACTAACAAAATAGGAAAGCAGTCCCACCCATCAGAAGACAGGCTGCTGAAAGTGGTACTGAGCTCACAGTCATATAAAACACATTACTTGACATGGCCATGCCCATCAGAGGGACAAGATTCAGCTCCACTCACCAGAGTTCGGGTACCAGTCCCCTCAACTAGGAAGCTTGTATAATCCCAGTACACCAACCTCAATCACCAGGAGGCAGACACCAGAACAAGAGAAACTAGAATATTACAGGCTGTGGAAAGGAAATCACAAAGGTAGAAATTTAGGCAAAATAAGATAGCAAAGAAAATGTTGCAAATGGAGGAAAGAGATAAAACCCGATAAGAACAACTAAATGAAGGGGAAATAGACAATTATCTAGAAAATGAATACAGAATAATGATAGTAAAGATGGTACAAAATCTTTGGAAAAGAATGGAGGCACAGACCAAGAACAAACAAGAAATGTTTAACAAGGAACTAGAAGATTTAATGAATCAACAAATGGAGAACAATACAATAACTGAAAGGGAAAAAATGCAGTGAAGTAATCAATAGCAGAATAACTAAGGCAGAAGAATGAATAAGTGAATTGGAAAAGAGAGTGGTGGAAATCACTGCCACAGAAAAGGAAAAAAATAAAAGTAAGAAAAGAAATGGAGACAGTATCAGAGACTTCTGGGACAATACCAAATGCACCAACATTCACATGATAGGGGTTCCAGAAATAGAAGAGATGGGGAAAAAGAAAGATATAAGGAAATATTTGAAGATTTTATAACTGAAAAATCCTCTAACATGAGAAAGGAACAACTCACTCAAATATAGGAGCACAAACAATGCCATACAGCATGGACCCAAGGAAGAACATGCCAAGATACTGATATAGATCAAATTGACAACAATTAAACACAAAGAAAAAACTTTAAAGGCAAAAGGGGAAGAGCAATAAATAGCATAAAAGAAAGTGTATCAGTCATTCAGTCATGTCTGACTCTTTGTGACCCCATGGACTATAGACCTCTAGGCTCCTCTGTCCATGGGATTTCCCAGGCAAGAATACTGTAGTGGATTGCTGTTTCCTTTTCCAGGGGGTCTTCCCAACCCAGGGATCAAACCTGGGTCCCCATCATTGCAGGCAGATTCTTTACCATCTGAGCCATATACGGGAAACCCCATATGATTATCAGCTGAGTTTTCAGCAGAAACTCTTTAGACCAGAAGACAGTGTCAAAATATGTTTTAAGTGATAAAAAAATAAAAACTACATTTTACCTAACAAGTTCCTCATTCAGATTTGACAGAGAAATCAAAAGTTTTACAGACAATCAAAAAATAAGGGAATTCAGCAAAACCAAACCAGATTTACAACAAATATTAAAGGAAGTTATCTATATGGGGAGGATAAAATCAACTTAAAACAACCTTGTATGTATATACTGTTATGACAAATCCTCAAGGAGACAGCAAGCCCAAAACTACAACAGATACATACATGATAAAGAAAAAATAGCCCAAACACAAAACTAAAGATGGTCATCAAACCACAAAAGAAGAGAACAAAAGTTGATGGGAATAAAAAAAGATCTACAAAAGTAAAACCAAGCCAATTAAGAAAATAGCAATAGGATATATATTTTTATTATCACCTTAAATGTAATTGGATTAAATATTCCAATCAAAGACATAAACTGACAGAATGTGCACAAAAACAAGATCTGTATATATGCTGTCCACAAGGAATTCACTTCAAACCCAGTGACACATACAGACTGAAAGTGAGGGGATGGAAAAAGATACATCATGAAAATGGAAATCAAATGAAAGCTAGAGTAGCAACATTCATAAGAAAAATATATTTTAAAATAAAAACAATTCAAGAGACAATGGAGGGCACTACATAATGATCAAGAGATCAATCCAAAAGAAAACATAACAATAGTAAATATTTATACACCCAATATAGTAGCACCTCAATACATAAAGTAAATGCTAATAGTCATAAAAGGAAAAATCAAGAGTTACAGAATAATAGTGGGAGACATTAACAACAATCTTCCACCGATGGATAGATTATCCAGAGAGAAAATTAATAATGAAACATCAAATGACACATTACTAAAGAAAGACTTAATTGACAACTATAATACATTGCTGGATTAAGCACAAGCTAGAATCAAGATTGCCAGGAGAAATATCAATAACCTCAGATATGCAGATGACACCACCCTTATGGCAGAAAGTGAAGAAGAACTAAAGAGCCTCTTGATGAAAGTGAAAGAGGAGAGTGAAAAAGTTGGCTTGAAACTCAACATTCAGAAAACTAAGATCATGGCATCCGGTCCCATCACTTCATGGCAAATAGATGGAGAAACAGTGGTAACAGTGGCTGACTTTATTTTGGGGCCTCCAAACTCACTGCAGATGGTGATTGCAGCCATGAAATTAAAATATGCTTACTCCTTGGAAAATAAGTTATGACCAACCTAGACAGGCTATTAAAAAGCAGAGACATTACTCTGCCAACAAAGTCCATCTAGTCAAGGCTATGGTTTTTCCAGTGGTTGTGAGAGTTGGACTGTGAAGAAAGCTGAGTGCTGAAGAATTGATGCTTTTGAATTGTGGTGTTGGAGAAGACTCTTTAAAGTCCCTTGGACTGCAAGGAGATCCAACCAGTCCATCCTAAAGGAGATCAGTCCTGGGAGTTCATTGGAAGGACTGATATTGGAGCTGAAACTCCAATACTTTGGTTACCTGATGTGAAGAGCTGACTCATCTGAAAAGACCCTGATGCTGGGAAAGATTGAGGGCAGGAGGAGAAGAGAACGACAGAGGATGAGATGGTTAGATGGAATCACTGACTCGATGGCTATGGACTTGGGTGAACACCAGGAGCTGGTGATGAACAGGGAGGCCTGGCGTGCTACGGTTCATGGGGTCTTGAAGAGCCGGACACGACTGAGTGACTGAACTGAAGAGAACTGATAAGACATTCCATTCAAAAACAGCACATTTTTCTCAAATGCACATGGAACATTCTCCAAGGTAGGTCACAACTGGGACAACAAGTGAAGCCTTGGTATGTTTAAGAAAATGAAAGTGTTAGTCACTCTGTCATTTCATACTCTTTGTTACCCCGTGGACTATAGTCTACCCAGGCTCCTATGTCCATTGAATTCTCTGGGGAAGGACACTAGAGTGGATAGACATTTCATTTTCCAGGGTATCTTCCCAACCCAGTGATTGAACCCAGGCCTCCTGCATTGCAGGCAGATTCTTTACTTTCTGAGCCACTAGTGAAGCCTGTTAAGGCTATCTATTGTCAACTTGTTTATTTAACTTGTCTGCATAGTACATCTTGTGAAATGCCAGACTGGATGAATCACAACCTGGAATCAAGATTGCTGGAGATATATCACCATCTCAGATATGCAGATGATACCATTCTAATGGCAGAAGAGGAACTAAAGAGCCTCTTAAAGAGGGTGAAAGAAGAGAGTGAAAAAGCTGGTTTAAAACTCAGCATTCAAAAACCTAAAATCATGGCATCCAGTCCCATCACTTCATAGAAAAAAGATGGGGAAAAAGTAGAAACTGTGCAGAATTAACTTTCTTGGGCTCCAAAATTATTATGGATGGTGACTGCAAACATGAAATTAAAGATGTGCTCCTCAAAAAAAAAAAAAAAAAAAAGCTATGACAAACCTGGACAGTGTATTCAAAAGCAGAGACATCACTTGGCCAACAAAGATCCATAAAGTCAAACCTATGGTTCTTCCAGTAGTCATGTACAGATGTGAGAGTTGGACCATAAAGAAGACTGAGTGCTGAATAATTTATGATTCTGAACTGTGGTACTGGAGAAAACCCTTTAGAGTCTCTTGGACAGCAAGGAGATCAAACTAAACAATCATAAAAAAAATAAACTCTGAATATTCATTGGAAGGACTGATGCTGAAGCTCCAATAATTTTGCCACCTGATGTTAAGAGTCAACTCACTGGAAAAGACTCTGATGTTGGGAAAATTTGAGGGCAGGAAGAGAATGGGGTGAGAGAAGATAATGATTGAGTGTTATCACCAACTCAATGGACATGAGTTTGAGCAAACTCCAGGAGATAGTGAAGGACAGGGAAGCCTGGTGTGCTGCAGTCCATGAGGTCACAAAGAGTCAGAAAAAACTTATATATTGATACAACATGTTTAAGAAATTGAAATTATATCACGCATCTTTTCTGACCAAAATGCTATGAAATTAGAAATCAATTACAGGAAAAATAGCTTAAAAATCATAA
The DNA here is from genome assembly GCF_029407905.1 of Bubalus kerabau. Lineage (NCBI taxonomy): Eukaryota > Metazoa > Chordata > Mammalia > Artiodactyla > Bovidae > Bubalus > Bubalus kerabau. The sequence goes on along the minus strand of NC_073631.1, from coordinate 4,577,557 downwards.
AGGTTAAACATAAGTTACTATAGAATCGATGTATCACTGAAGAAATCAAAGACAAAATAAAAAGTATCTAGATGCAAAAGACAGCAAAAGAAGAATGATCAAAAAAACCTGTGGGCTTCAGCAAAAGCAGTTCTAAAAGTGAAGTTTATAGAGATACAATCTTTCTTCAGGAAACAACAAAAATCTCAAATAAACAATCTAACTTTGCACCTAAAGCAACTAAAGAAAAGAAAAACCTAAAAAACCTAAAGTTAGTAGAAGGAAAGAAAATATAAAGATCAGAGCAGAAATAAATTACAGAGGCAAAGAAAAAAAAAACAAGAAAGATCAGTGAAACTAAAAGCTAGTCCCTTGAGAAGAAAATTGGCAAACTTCAGCCAGATTAATCAGGAAAAAAAGGGAAAGGATTCAAATCAATAAAACTAAGAATGAAAAAAGGAAATGTTACAATGAACACCATGGAAGCACAAAGGATAAGAAATTACTATGAGCAACTATATGCTAATAAAATGGACAACCTTGAAGAAATGGACAAATTTTTAGAAAGATACAACCTTCCAAGGATAAGCCAGGAAGAAATAGAAATATGAACTGACCAATCACAAGTACTGAAACTAAAATTATGATTAAAAGTCTTCCAACAAATGAAATTCTAGAACTCAATAGCTTCACAGGGGAATTATATAAAACATTTAGAAAAGAACTATTACCTATGTTTCTGAAACTCTTCAAAAAAAATTGCAGAGGAAGGAAAACTGTCAAGTTCTTTCTATTAGGCCACTATCACCTTGGTACCAAAATCAAGCAAAGATATCAGGAAAAAATAAAATTGTAGGCTGATATAACTGATGCACATTTACAGTAATAATAATATTATAATAAAAATGAAGAAAAATCAAACATCATTTATTGGAAACATACAAAATTGGCAAGCATTTAGCTACATTGACCAAGAAAAAAGAAAAGAAAAATACAAATTCCCAAAACTCAGGAATAAAAAAGTGTTATCACTGGTGAACTCCAAAAAATTAAACTAACTATAAAATTGTACCTTGAATAATCTCATGCCAACAAATTAAAAATCTAGAATTAAAGTAGATAAGTTATAATAAAGATGCAAACTATCTAACCTGATTCACAAAGAGGTAGAGTATATGAATTGACTATAGCAAGTAAAGATATTTAATTAAAAATTAAAATTGTTCTTGCAAGTAAAGCCCAGGTCCAAATGGTTACACCACTAAATTTTAGCAAATATTTCAGTTCAGTTCAGTCTCTCAGTTGTGTCTGACTCTTTGCAACCGCAAGAACCGAAGCTCGCCAGGCCTCCCTGTCCATCACCAACTCCCGGAGTCCACCCAAACCCATGTCCATTGAGTCGGTGATGCCATCCAACCATCTCATCCTCTGTTGTCCCCTTTTCCTCCTGCCCTCAATATTTCCCAGCATCAGAGTCTTTTCAAATGAGTCCGCTCTTCACATCAGGTGGCCAAAGTATTGGAGTTTCAGCTTCAACATCAGTCCTACTAATGAACACCCAGGACTGATCTCCTTTAGGATGGACTACTTGGATCTCCTTGCAGTCCAAGGGACTCTCAAGAGTCTTCTCCAACACCACAGTTCAAAAGCATCAATTCTTCAGTGCTCAGCTTTCTTCACAGTCCAACTCTCACAACCATACATGACCACTGGAAAAACCATAGCCTTGACTAGACAGACCTTTGTTGACAAAGTAATGTTTCTGCTTTTTAATATGCTGTTTAGGTTGGTCATAACTTTTCTTCCATGGAGTAAGGGTCTTTTAATTTCATGGCTACAATCACCACCTGCAGTGATTTTGGAGCCCAGAAAAATAAAGTCAGCTGCTGTTTCCACTGTTTCCTCATTAAATATTTAAAGAATATATAATACTAATTCTTTACAAATAATGTCAAAATCGAGAGAGAGAGACTTTCCAATTCATTCTCTGAGACAAGACAAAGAATTTTTTAAGAAAGTTACAGATCATTAATCCTGATAAAAGTATATGCAAGGTCCTTAACAAAATATTAACAAATAAGATCCAAAATCTTATAGAATTTGCTATAAGCTATTAGCAAATGGAAAATATGTTAGGAATGCAAATTTTTTTCCCATAAAAACATCACTCAACGAAATACACAATAGTAACAAAATAAAGGGCAAACATTTGACCATCTTGAAAGATGCAAAAAATGCATTTATGAAAATAGAACATCCATTCATTCAGCAGCGTAGCAATAGGAGGGAAATTCTAAACCTATTAAAAAAATCCACAAAGACTCAAAGTTAATGTTTTCTGAGAGAAGTAAGTGCTTCAGTGCTCTCCCCTTAAGTTAAGGAACACTCCAAAGAAACTCACTTTCATTAAAAATAAAGCAAAATTATATAAAGACAAAAAAAAAATCTAGTTTGAAAAAGAAATATTAAAATTAACTTTATTCTCAAGTGACCTAAGTCTGTATCCTGAAATTAGAAAATTCCTAGGAATAAATGGCATAGACATGCACATATACACACACACATTAAAGGAGTTTAGCAAAGTTTCAGTAAACTGTAATGCCTGACAAATATCAATTGTATTTTACATAATAGCAGTGAACAAACAGAAAATAATATTAAGAAAACAAATGTATTTAAAATAACATCAAAAAGGACAAAATCTATAGGAATAATTTTTAAAAATAAAAAGACTTGTACTATAAAAGAGACAAACATTGCTTAGAGAAACAAAGATCTAAATAATCTAGAGATAGTATGTGTGTATATTAATTACTCAATATATGTTTTCCAAAATTAACTAAAGATCAATGTAACTGCAGTTAAAAATATTAAAATGTCCTACTGGAAATTCTACTCAGTATCCTGTGATAAACTATAATGAAACAGAATATTAAAAAGATATCTGAATCACGTTCTTGTAGAGCACAAATTAATACAACATTTAAATCAACTATACTTCAATTAGAAAAAAATCAATGGCCATTTTTCTTTTATATTTGGTAACATTGACAAAGCTCCTTAAATGTATTTGAAATGCAAATATCCTAGAATAGCCAAAATAATTTTGGAAACAAATTATAAAGTTGGGAGACTTAAGCTATCAACTCAAAATTTCTTCCAAAGCACTGTAATTAAGACTGTTGTATTGATGCAAGGATAGTTATAGAGGTTGATAAGACAGAATTGAGAGTATAGATATAAATCCTAATTACTATGGTCAATCTAATTTTAATAAAAGTGTGAAGAAAATCCATTGGGGAAGGGATAGCCTATGCATAAATGATACTGAAACAATTGGAAACGTGGGGGAGAAAAGTACTTTAATTCCTCATCTTACATCATGCATAAGATCAGCTCAAATGGAAGACAGACCTAAATATGAAAGATCACATTTAAAAATAATTAAAATCTAACCTGTGAAAAATACATAGTAGATAACGTTGATATTCTTGAGACAAAGTTTTCTTCACTATGAAAACAAAATTAGAACCATAACAAAAGATGTTAAATTAAACTTCACTATAAAGAACATTTGTGCTCCAATTATAACATTAATGGAATAAATTAAAAGAAAATTTGTGAAAACTATTTGCATATTAAATACATAATTAATGATCATGTCATCAGCACATAATACACTCTTACAACTCAATTATAAGACAAATAACTCTATTATAATATGAGCAAATATTCAAATCAGCATTCCACTAAAGAACATATATAAATGGCTAAAAGTAGGAAAAATATGCTTAATAACATTAGCTATTAATATTATAGAAATGCAAGTCAAACCACAGTAATATACCACTACACACAGACACATACACTCTACTGGATACAACTAAAAGGATAGATAACAATGAGTATTGGTGAGGGTGTGGAGAAAGTGGAAAACTGATATGCTGCTGGCAGGAATGTAAAGTGTACAGTTGTTTTTGCAAGGACTTTAGAAACTTCTTATGAACTTAAAGATAAATTTACCATATCACTTAGCCATCTTACTTAGCAATCTTCCAAAGGGAATTTAAAAAGCAAACCAATACAATATTGTAAAGTAATTAGCTTCTAAATAAATAAATTTAAATAAAAAATATGTTTATACAAAAATATAAATATAAATCAAAGGTTTATAGCAGCATTGTTTATATTATCCAAAAAGCTGGAAATATTTCAAATGCCCATCAACTGGTAAGCTGATAAAGAAATGTGAAGTATGCATATAATGGAATGCTTTTTAAACACTGGAAAGGAAGGAAATACTGATGCATATGACAACACTGATAAGCTTCAAATCACTTTAAATGAAGGAAATTAGATGCCAGAGACTGTATACTATGCTATTCCACTTGTATAAAAGTCTCAAAAAGGTAAATTTATAGAAATAGAATAGTTACTAATCCAAGGATTTAGGTGATTGTAGGCATTAACTGAATATGAGCATAAAGAAATTTTAGGGAATGACAAAAATGTTCCCAAGCTGGATTTTAGTAATGGTTGCATAACTTTATGAAATTTACTACAATGCCATTAAATGATACATTTATAATAGGTGAATTTTATGTTACATGATTTATGCCTCAATAGAGCTATTTTTTAAAAATGTAAAACAGTATAGACAGTTTAATTTTCAAGGCCATAGATCAGGGAAATAAATAAATAAATAACTGTCACATAAATAACCAAAGAAAATCTTCTATTCAGTATATTATATTCTATATACAAAAAGCTAAACAAAGGGAAGTATCCTATAAAAGTGGCATCATATAAAAGTGCATAAGAAACTCAAACACGTACTTTACAAAAGATGGTACACATGGTATCCAGACAATATGGAGATGGAAATGGCAACCCACTCAAGTATTCTTGCCTGGAAAATCCCATGGAAGGAGAAGCCTTGCAGGTCAGAGTCTGTGGGGTTGCGAGAATTGGATATGACTTTCCAACTAAACCGCCACCACCACTGATAGCTCAATGACTGTACAAACATGTCATTCATCTAATTACTGATTACAGAAATGAATATTAAAATACATGAAGATGCTTTACATTTATACCACGTTGGTTAAAAATGTATAATCAGAGGGAGAGGGTGGGGAGATTTGGGAGAATGGCTTTGAAACATGTATAATATCATGTATGAAACGAATTTCCAGTCCAGGTTCAATGCACGATACTGAATGCTTGGGGCTGGTGCACTGGGATGACCCAGAGGGAGGGTATGGAGAGGGAGGAGGGAAGAGGGTTCAGGATGGGGAACACATGTATACCTGTGGCGGATTCATTTCGATATTTGGCAAAACTAATACAATATTGTAAAGTTTAAAAATAAAATAAAATAAAAACAAATTAAAAAATGTATAATCTAAAGAAATATTGCTTTGATGATATCAAACACTTGGAATGTTCGTATACTTAAGGTAGGAGTGTAAATTGATATTTGCACTTTGGAGACAAGTCAACTAATGTGATACATACTTAAGTGATGTGTACCAGAGACATATACAGGGATTTGCAGAGCATGATTACCCCCAAAATGGACACAAATCAAAATTTGCATCAACATTATAATAGATAAATTAGTCATGGCATATATATTTAACATCCTACTGTATATGAATAAACATAAATAATTTACAGGCATATAAGATAGCAAGGTTAAATCATAATGTTGTATCAAATACAACATTGATACAACACAATGTTATATCAAAGAAAGTACGTAAAAAGTACATGTTTTATGATTTTACTTCAAAAGGTTAGGAAACCACATCCTAGGGTTCAAGGATAAAAATTGTTTTAGTAAAATTATAAAGACATATAAATGGATGATTAATAAAACTCAGAATATTTAAGGCATGAGATGGGTATTGATTATTGAAGGTACAAGAAGTCGCTAGACAAATGGCAGTATTTTAATCTGGTCCTGAGTGCTCACATTAATGTTACAATTTTTGAGAAATTATTGAAGTATATTGATTTTTCATGCCTGTATTTTGTTTCCTTTAACTACTTATGTGATATTTCACAATGTTAAGAAAAATAATACAGGGAAGTTTTGATAATATAATACTTACACTGTAGTAGATTATTTTTTCAGAAGACAATTTATTTCAGAAAAGGAAACAATTATTTTTGACCAAAGTGCACATGAATATTTTTCAGAAAATTACAATCACTTTCACACTCACAACTTATTAATATGTCTTAAAAGTTGCCTTGATTTCAATATTTCATATTCATAAAAAATATGCCATGAAAAAAGAACCATGAGCATGTTGGGAAATCATCACCATGGCACATAAAGTTATCCTCCAAATCCTTTACATGATGTGACATTCCTATTGGTAGAAGAATGATGGAATAGTTATAAGAAGACAAAAACTACACGGCTACTTACATTTGTTATGTTTTAGATTGAATAATTTATGTCAAGATATTACCAATCAATATCTGCTAACAGGTTTAATAAATTGAAATCTACCTTATTACTTTACTATTTTGCCCCTATGCTTTTTTCCAATCTCTGCACAAGACTGGTATCTCCCATGAATATAAAGTAGCTCCTGACTGCTCATTCTAATGCAGCCCTCTTGTCCATCAGACAATCTATACTTAAAATTATTCATTCATATATGTGTTTATTTTATAACTCTCTTTCATGCAAGACTCCAAGCTTCAAAAAAGACTTTGTGCATAGATCACACCTGTATCAGTGACAGCAACTAAAAACATATATAGAGTTAGTAATTTAATCTCAGTAGACTTCGTTGTCCATGCCTGAATAAAAATAATTGCAATCAATATAGATACTTGGTGAAAGTTTGTCTTGACAACCCCAGTGAAGAACTACATCCCAACAATCTTATGTTGCTTGAGACTATTACAAAACATTTTTCTCTGAATTTGTGTCAAGTAAAAGGCAATGCCAAAGAAAGTTGAAACTACCGCACTACTGCACTCATCTGACACACTAGTAGAGTAATGCTCAAAATTCTCCAAGCCTGGCTTCTACAGTATATGAACCGTGAAATTCCAGATGTTCAAGTTGGTTTTAGAAAAGGCAGAGGAACCAAAGGTCAAATTGCCAACATCTGTTGAATCATCAAAAAAGCAAGAGAGTTCCAGAAAAACATCTACTTCCACTTTATTGACTATGCCAATGCCTTTGACTGTGTGGATCAAAACAAACTGTGGAAAATTCTTCAAGCAATGGGAATACCAGACCACTTTAACCTGCCTGCTGAGAAACCTGCATTCAGGTTAAGAAACAACAGTTAGAACCGAACATGGAACAACAGACAGGTTCCAAATAGGAAAAGGAGCACATCAGGGCTGTATATTGTCACCCTGCTTATTTAACTTATATGCAGAGTACATCATGAGAAACGCTGGGTTGGAGGAAGCACTAGCTGGAATCAAGATTGCCAGGAGAAATATCAATAACCTCAGATATGCAGATGACACCAACCTTGTGGCAGAACGTGAAGAAGAACTACAAAGCCTCTTGATAAAAGTGAAAGAGGAGACTGAAAAAGTTGGCTTAACACTCAACATTCAGAAAAGTAGGATCATGGCATCTAGTCCCACCACTTCATGGCAAATAGATGAGGGAACAGTGATAGACTTTACTTTTTTGGGCTCCAAAATCATTGCAGATGATGACTGCATCCATGAAATTAAAAGATGTTTGCTCCTTGGAAGAAAAGCTATGACCAACCCAGACAGTATATTAAAAAGCAGAGACATTACTTTGCCAAAAAAAGGTCTGTCTAGTCAAAGATATGGCTTTTCCAGTTGTCATGTATGGATGTGAGAGTTGGAATATAAAGAAATCTGAGCACCAAAGAATTGATGCTTTTGAACTGTGTTGTTGGAGAAGACTCTTGAGAGTCCCTTGGACAGCAAGGAGACCCAACCAGTCCATTCTAAAGGAAATTGGTTCTGAATATTCATTGAAAGGACTGATATTGAAGCTGAAACTTTGGCCATCTTGGTCATTTGATTCAAAGAACTGACTCATTTGAAAAGACCCTAAATCAGGGAAAGATTAAAGGTGAGAGCAGAAGGGGATGACAGAGAATGAGATGGTTGGAGGGCATCACAGACACAGTGGACAAGAGTTTGAGTAAACTCCGGAAATTGGTGATGAACAGGGAGGCCTGGTATGCTGCAGTCTATAGGGTCACAAAGAGTCTGACATGACTGAGCAACTGAACTGATGAGACACAGACTAAAATTATTTGACAGTTTTATCATTAAAATGACAAATTGCACATCACACTCTAGTGCATACCCTGCTGATGGAGAAGTGGTGATCTCTGTGTCTAATTGATCACTTGTAGAGATTGTCACTCATGTTATTGAAAAAATGTTTTGACATGTACACAAATTTCCTAATAACTAATTTTATGTAGTGTTTTTAATGGCTTATACAAATGTTGTCTTATTTGATGTAGCTAGGAAAACCTGAGAGAGATAGTTTAGAGAAAGACATTGTAGGAGTAGGTATATATTAGGAGTATGGGATTAACATATAAAAGTTATATAAATAAAATAGATAAACATAAAGAAAACTATATTCTATATCCTGTAATAAACATAATGGTAAAGAAAAAATATACATATAATGTTAATATATGCTATTACATATAATATCACATATATTTATGTGATAGTTATATATGATATATATAGTTATTATATTATATAATTCATAATTATATTGTACATTATATAAATATTATATGCTCTAATATATATTAGTTTATATATATTATAATATTATATATTGTATATTATATAATGTATAATATATTATACCATATAATATATTATATTATATATAATATATATGATATAAGTATATATGTTATATACTACATATGTATTAAATATTGATGTTATATATGTTAATACATTATATTATACTATTATATATTGTATAATGTTATACATATAATATGTATAATATAATATATTATTATATATTAATATAATTAATATATATTATGTTAACTGTGGTGTTGAGAAGACTCTTGAGAGTCCCTTGGACTGCAAGGAGATCCAACCAGTCTATCCTAAAAGAGATCGGCCCTGGGATTTCTTTGAAGGAATGATGCTAGAGCTGAAACTCCAGTACTTTGGCCACTTAATGCAAAGAGTTGACTCATTGGAAAAGACTCTGATGCTGGGAGGGATTGGGGGCAGGAGGAGAAGGGGATGACAGAGGATGAGATAGCTGGATGGCATCACTGACTCGATGGACATGAGTCTGAGTGAACTCCAGGAGTTGGTGATGAATAGGGAGGCCTGGCATGTTGCAACTCATGGGGACGCAAGGAGTTGGACACGACTGAGTGACTGAACTGAACTGAACAGAATATAATTAATTATATTAATTATTATATTAATTATAATTATATTAATTATTATAATAATGATAATATGATAACATGTTAATAATTATATTATTATAATTAATTATATTAATGTAATTAATATATTATATAGTATGTAATGTATATTAATGTTATATTAAGATATTAAATATATTATAATATACTATATATATGTATAGTATCTATAGTATATTATCATATTATAATTACAATATTATATATAAATTATATATGTAATATATTGTGTATAATATATAATATATTATGCATTATATATATTATATAATATATACTATAATTATATATAATCATAATTATATAATATTATTTATATATTACAATTATATATAATATATAGAATATATTATATATAATAGAATATATAGAATATATTATAATATATATTATATAATGTAATATATAAAATATATATTATATAACATATATAATGCATCAGATCAGATCAGATCAGTCGCTCAGTCGTGTCCGACTCTTTGCGACCCCATGAATCGCAGCACGCCAGGCCTCCCTGTCCATCACCAACTCCCGGAGTTCACTGAGACTCACGTCATTCGAGTCAGTGATGCCATCCACACATTTCATCCTCTGTTGTCCCCTTCTCCTCCTGTCCCCAGTCCCTCCCAGAATCAGAGTCTTTTACAATGAGTCAATTCTTGGCATGAGGTGGCCAAAGTACTGGAGTTTCAGCTTTAGCATCATTCCCTCAAAAGAAATCCCAGGGATCATCTCCTTGAGAAAGGACTGGTTGGATCTCCTTGCAGTCCAAGGGACTCTCAAGAGCCTTCTCCAACACCACAGTTCAAAAGCATCAAGTCTTCAGCGCTCAGCCTTCTTCACAGTCCAACTCTCACATCCATACATGACCACAGGAAAAACCATATCCTTGACTAGACACCTTTGTTGGCAAAGTAATGTCTCTGCTTTTGAATATGCTATCTAGGTTGGTCATAACTTTCCTTCCAAGGAGTAAGTGTCTTTTAATTTCATGGCTGCAATCACCATCTGCAGTGATTTTGAAGCCCAAAAAAATAAAGTCTGACACTGTTTCCACTGTTTCCTCATTTATTTCCCATGAAGTGATGGGACTGGATGCCATGATCTTCGTTTTCTGAGTGTTGAACTTTAAGCCAACTTTTTCATCTCTTCTTTCACTTTCATCAAGAGGCTTTTTAATTCCTCTTTACTTTCTTCCATAAGTGTGGTGTCATCTGCATATCTGAGGTTATTGATATTTCTCCCAGCAATCTTGATTCCAGCTTGTGTTCTTCCAGTCCAGCGTTTGTCATGATGTACTCTGCATATAAATTAAATAAGCAGGGTGGCAATATACAGCCTTGACGAACTCCTTTTCCTATTTGGAACCAGTCTGTTGTTCCATGCCCAGTTCTAACTGTTGCTTCCTGACCTGCATACATATTTCTCAAGAGGCAGATCAGGTGGTCTGGTATTGCCATCTCTTTCTGAATTTTCCACAGTTTTTGTGATCCACACAGTCAAAGGCTTTGGCATAGTCAATAAAGCAGAAATAGATGCTTTTCTGGAATGCTCTTGCTTTTTCCATGATCCAGTGGATGTTGGCAATTTGATCTCTGGTTCCTCTGCCTTTTCTAAAACCAGCTTGAACATCAGGAAGTTCACAGTTCACATATTGCCGAAGTCTGGCTTGGAGAATTTTGAGCATTACTTTAGTAGTGTGTGAGATGAGTGCAATTGTGTGGTAGTTTGAGCATTCTTTGGCATTGCCTTTCTTTGGGATTGGAAGGAAAACTTACCTTTTCCAGTCCTGTGGCCACTGCTGAGTTTTCCAAATTTGCTGGCATATTGAGTGCAGCACTTTCACAGTATCATCTTTCAGGATTTGGGATAGCTCAACTGGAATTCCATCACCTCCACTAGCTTTGTTCATAGTGATGCTTTCTATGGCCCACTTGACTTCACATCCCAGGGTGTCTGGCTCTAGGTCAGTGGTCACAGCATTGTGATTATCTGGGTTGTGAAGATCTTTTTTGTACAGTTCTTCTGTGTATTCTTGCCATCTCTTCTTAATATCTTCTGCTTCTGTTAGGTCCATACCATTTCTGTCCTTTATCGAGCCCATCTTTGCCTGAAATGTTCCTTTGCTATCTCTGATTTTCTTCAGAGATCCCTAGTCTTTCCCATTCTGTTGTTTTCCTCTATTTCTTTGCATTGATCGCTGAAGAAGGTTTTCTTATCTCTTCTTGCTATTCTTTGGAACTCTGCATTCAGATGTTTACATTTTTCCTTTTCTCCTTTGCTTTTCACTTCTCTTCTTTTCACAGCTATTTGTAAGGCCTCCCCAAACAGCCATTTTGCTTTTTTGCATGTCTCTTCCATGGGGATGGTCTTGATATTATATAATGTATAATATAATATACATAATATATATTATTATATGTACATAATACATATTATATAATGCATAATATATAATATATTATAATATATTATATATAACATATTATATTATAATATAATAAAATACATATAGTATTATATTATACATTATATTATATTATAATTATTATTAAATATGTTAATTAATGTAATTAAATCTAGTTATTAATATAGTTAATATTGACCATAATATTATATATTATATCATATATATTTATATATATATTCCATTTCTCATGAAATAATGGAATTACCATTATAGCTCATAAATGATTTATATTGTTTGGGCTTTAATATACTTGTAACTTGGTCTTCAGATATTTTTAAGCAGGCAATTATAATTGTCAGTAAAGAGATGCTACAATCCTATGTTAATATCTTTCATTCTAGGACCTCAATCAATGCCATCATGATTGCAATTCTAGATGCAATCTTCATTGCAATTCAGCATGAAGCAATTCTAGAAGATGGATCTTCGCCCCCCAGTCCCATAGAAATGCAATGACAGTGGACAATGGGGATTTGTAAGCAGTTCTTTTGTCCCTTTTCTGTTTGTTCATCTCTGTTTTCCTTAAACATTAATCATAAAAATGGGATCTCTTGGTCACATTTATCCAAATTCCTGATTTCTGCTCTACTGAATGCACACAATGTCTTGTGTAACCTGTTGATTCTTTTCCTGGATTAGAAGGAGTAACAATGCAGAATTAATTAAGTAAAATGAGACTCTCTACCCCTAGCTTCCTCTTAGTAAATTTACAGGCAGATCTTGTTGGGTCATGAGAACTATGCAGGCTGAGAACATCCAAATAAAGATCAGAAATCATCAGCCTACATGCAACAGAAAATGATGAAGAACCTATCCTGCTACAGTGCTTAACTGACATTACTTCTTTTCCGTTTAAAAACTGTCATGACTGAGAAGAAACTTTAGTGTTGGCCTGTGGACATGAGTGCACCTTCTCTCCAGATTACCTACTTTTCTGATTAAAGCATCTTCCCTTTCTACTGGTCCTTGCCCCTCAGTTATTAGCCTCTGAGTGGCCTGTGGTCAAATCTGAGTTCTGTATCATCTGGAAGGAAATGCCTAACGCCAGGAATTTCATAGTGTCTGGAGAACACTCATTAATTCACTCTTTCTAGAAATGTTCTTTTATTCACCAAAAAATTTTATGCTTCCCACTTAATTAAGTGGAAATTTTACCTGAAAGTTATTCTTTTTTTTTTTTTTAACCATCATTCATTTATTCAGAATATATCATCATTTAGGGTTCTAAACTCTAGATGAGAGGCTGGTAATGCAGAGATAATGTGTTTTGCTGAAAATTTTAACTCTCCTTTTAGGTTTGAAAGATTCATTAACCAAAAAAAAAAACAAAACAAAACACTCATTATGCTCAATTAAGCAATTTCTTTAATAGAGATTATCTAACTTACAATATATAATCTTTAAAAGAAAAAAAAAAAAATAGAAGAGTAGAGGAGAGTTAACAGCACACACATCATTGAATTTGGTCGACTAACATCCAGAGTCAAACAGTGCTGTTACAGCAACGTGGAGTTCCAATTGGGAAAAGGTCCTGGGCAGTGCATCCATGCCAAAGGTCACACTTCAAAACTGCAGTTTTGGGGGTTCCTGCTTATAATCCCAGGCCACAAACCGATCTCCCCATCAGTTTGAGAGCAAATTGCATCTCTGATTTCATGTTAATCTTTTTTACAATGCTATTTGTTTTACTTGCGAGTCATAGGATTTTGTTAAGCCCTCATTGGCCGGACTTCCCCCAGGGGCTCAAGAATTCCAAGACCTGCTCCCTTTCTTATCTACAGCGTCACTTGTCGTACTGTTAAGGATCAGTGCACTCTCAGCAGGAACATAGTCAAGCAGGTCAGAAGCAAGGTCAGAGTCAAGTTCTGCTTCCTTGTCAATGAAGCCTGAACAAGCCTACTTGAAATACTTCATCATAGTCCTCCCATAAATACATTATTGTTAGTAGTTTATTAATTTTAAAAGTTTGCATGCATTGTGTTCAATTGACAACCTTATATAGAGTTTTGAGTCTCACTTTTCAGCAATTATACTATGAAGTATTTCCCTCTTATAAAAGTCTGCAAAAGATGTTAAAAACATTATTGTCCCTTTATCTATTAGACATTTACATTGAAAACTTTAGGAAACAAAGAAAATAAATGCTAATTAAAACTAATTTGAAATAATGCCAATCCAGATACTCAATTTGTTCCAACTACATTGCTGTCTTTATATCATAATTCAAGGAAACTTAAAATTTCAATTACTGTTTTCTCTATGTAGCAAGACCTTTAATATAAATGAACATGCATATTAATTTCCTAAAATATTTTAATCTCATCATGAATACGGGTTTGTAACCTGAATCTTTTGCCCAAAATATGTAACTATTTTCAGATTTTTGTAGTCTTAAAAACTTGACCTTTTATTGCTGCTGAGAAGAAATGATATATGCATATGTACAAATTTATATATACTGTTCACATTATTATTTATATGATCCATGTTTTAAGAGGCTCCCCACTATGGTTTTAAACATGATATAAAGATGCAGTATAATTCAGTTATGAAAACCAATGTTGAAGACAGATCACCTGGGTCCTAATCCTTGCCCTGTCACTTACTAATTGTATGACCTTGGGCAAGAGACAACCTTCTTGTGCTGGGATTTTCTCATCACTAAAGCTGAAATGAGAAATTTGTAATTGTAATGAATTGTAATGAAATGAGAAAATTGTAATGATCAGATTGCAGTTAGAAGAAAGCAGTTCTGACTATTTCAGGCTTTGGAAGTCTAATATTTAAAATGGGTTGTATGATTATTTGACAGCTAAAAAGTCAATAAACCCATGCTAAGTAACCTGAATATTAATAGCCATGAGAAGCACCTTGGCCACTAGGACTGGGGGGAAAAAAAAATACCTCCCATTGGAAGAACCCAGGAGAAAGCCTGTGGTAATGCATCATGGAATATGCAAATTGCAAACTTCCAGCAGCATCATCAAAGCACAAAAATATGGAAAGTGACAGTTTCAGTGCTGAAAGACTATAGATAAATCATTAGTAATAATCCATCCCATATGGTTGGCATGACACAACTGTTTTAATAGCAAAGCCTGGCACAGGGTGAAAACTAAGTAAGTGTTGACTAGTTTTGTTACCACTAATTCACTTAATCCACATCTTTCATTATTTCCCTTTGATTTTGTTCATCTGAATTCCAAAGTCCTATTAGCCACAGAAAAACTACACTCTGAAATCCCAGATGACATGGTATAGGAACTCTAGCTGTCATTTCCCTTTGATTGTGTTTACCTTTTCTTCCATAAGAATAGACTCCCATTTTAACTTCCTTTACCAAAGTAGCATTCTCGGTAGACTTTTTTGATCCTCTCTGTGGGCTACATGATTTCTTTCTACAAGAGTGTTTACAACTCTGGAATAACATTTTGAAAACAAGACGTGGCCCCATTACTCTGGTTTTCTGCAACATAGCAACTGCAAAAAGAGGTATGAAAGTGAATACATTTAACTGATGACAGAGTCAGGTTTTGGAGGTGGATAATGGGTGTTGAGCAGAGCAAAGAAGCATGGGACCCTTATATATTGCAGGGCTATAATCAGAAGTAGCTTAAGTTGACTTTTATTTATAAATATCACTCTGGCATTGTTTGCAGGCTGATTGGATGAGAAAGTCAAGAGAAGAATCAGGGTGAAGATTTAAGAAGCTATTGAAGCAATCTAGCTGAGAAATGGCTATGGCCCAGACTATGATCACGTCAAGCAGCTTGATAGAAGAGAAAGATTCAAGATATATTTTGAAGAAACAAATGACATTTAATAAGTAATAATGGCTTCAGAAAAGGAAGAAAAGTATCTCATCTGTACCTCCATCTGTACCTTAATTTTATATACTTCAATTGCATATTTTATACTGAAGGCTCCACTTTATACATAAAGAACCTAGTTTATTTACCTTTATTTGAAAATAGAAACAAATTCATAATTTTATTTTAGAAATAATGGTATGCAAAACATTTTGGGTTCATATTTTTACATACTCCAAAGTGTTTACAAGCTGTGCTACTGTACTACTGGAACTATGCTTCAGAGTAGTTATGAATCATAAAAATTTAAACATAGTCACCAATAATCTTGCAGCTTGGTTGGTTGTGACCAAATTTGACTGAAATGAAAGAAGTATCAGCATGTGTCACCAATTCATATTTAAGTGTCCATGAAGACTAGCATGTTTTAAAGAGAGATGAATTCTGAATATTTCATTTGGGTTAAAAAGCAGCATATATGTTGTATATAAAATTACCTATTTAAATTCACCTGTCCATTTCCATATTAGTAAATTCAAGAGAAAGACATATATGTACTAGAGGCAATTAATAACCAAGATACTTAAAACTTGAAATACATTGACAAGTTTGGAATAGATTGACTATATGTTTCAGTATAGTCAATTGTACTTCCTTTTGAGGGCCTAAGCTCTTTCTTTTTTTTATGTAATATCCACAAACAAGGTACATAATAGAAATATTTAAAGAATAACATAGAGACTCTATCAAGCACTTACTTAAACAATAAAGAACTGGTCATAACTTCTGCAGGTTAAAGCAAAATTGAATTGTGTTAAGGCAGATAGAAATCTAATTGTTAGTCATTCAAAATCAGTCTATAAATTGGAGAAATGTGGTAAATAGCCTCTTACCTATAACACTGTTGCTACAGGCACCAATTGGAAATACAGAATAATTTTATTAAAACAAACTGAAAGTCTATAATCTATTCTGACAGATTTGTAAACAGAAGCAGGAAGAGCAAGCATGGAATCAACCACAACTAGTTCTTAGGAAATAAAAATGAAGATATACTGCAGTCAGCAGTGTTCCTTTCAAGATATAAACATACTCGTTTTCTTCCAGGGTCTGACATTCTACAGCATTAAACATGCTTAATTATCTAGAAGTGTCAGAGGAAAGTAAAAACTCAACTAATTCAGATTAGTTCAATCTATTACATTAAATAATTAATACATTATAAATTTTGTATCATTATTTTGGAATAAATTGATACAATGACTTTAAGATTCCAACTTGAAGGAAAGGCCAATAAATTATTTACCTTATGATAGGAACCAACATAATTTGTGATGCATCAAGACTTATTTCCATCAGCAATAAAGAACTGGTCCAATCTTTCAAGTGAGATCATAAAATAAGATTAGAAATGACATTTCAATTTGTTTAGAATATCTGTGGAAAACATTAATGAAGGCAAAAAGACCAGAGATATGGCAGTTCTTTGGACAACTTTTCCATTGTACATGCTAGTTTCAGGTGGGGGTTCTGAGAAGCTAGGAGGCATATCATAATTTTGAATAAACTTAAAATCCTGGGGCCTGCTGAAGGGAGATCTAGCAATCTGTCCCATATCCAGGGCCCTGGGTTAGTCCATAAATGAACTGGACATACCTATATAAGGATGAATTAAGACAATTGCAATTTTTATTTGGATTATATGATGTGTGTTTGCAAGAATTTCTAATCACCTAACCAAAAAAAAAAAAAGTTAAATCATTTTTAAAGGAAAATAATACCATTTTAAGTTACAAGTTTTATCCAATATTTTCATCATTATTATCCAAAAAGAGCAGTTCATAACCAGACATTGGAAGAGACAAGACAATATGATGCATAAACAAGAATAATAACTATATTGGTCACCTCATGCGAAGAGTTGACTCATTGGAAAAGACTCTGATGCTGGGAGGGATTGGGGGCAGGAGGAGAAGGGGACGACAGAGGATGAGATGGCTGGATGCCATCACTGAATCGATGGACGTGAGTCTCAGTGAACTCCGGGAGTTGGTGATGGACAGGAGGGCCTGGCGTGCTGCGATTCATGGGGTCGCAAAAGTCGGACACGACTGAGCGACTGATCTGATCTGATTGGAACAACTCATAGGGGACTTAGGTAAAAGCACTATCAGATATGGTATTTGAATTACTATGCTTAGTACACTGAGATAAGATTGAGAACTTACACAGGAACTGGAAATTATAAGGAACAACGAAATGGAAATTGAAAAACTGAAAGGTAGAAGAAATAAATTAAGAACCAGATGGAAGAGTTCAATAGCTAACTAGGAACTACAAAAGAGGAATATAGAAAACTGGGAGATACTTTTGAAAAAAATATTCAGAATGGAGAAAACAAAGACAAAAGAATGGAGACTATAGATAAGGAGCATAAAGATGCAGGGTAATCAGCAAGATATCTAACCTTTGTGTAACATGTTCTTCTTCTTTTTTTTTTTTAATTTTATTTTATTTTTAAACTTTACATAACTGTATTAGTTTTGCCAAACATCAAAATGAATCTGCCACAGGTATACATGTGTTCCCCATCCTGAACCCTCCTCCCTCCTCCCTCCCCATTCCATCCCTCTGGGCTGTCCCAGTGCACCAGCCCCAAGCATCCAGTATCGTGCATCGAACCTGGACTGGCACCTCGTTTCATACATGATATTTTACTTGTTTCATGTTCTTCTGAAAGAAAGGAGAGGGAGAATTCACAGGTGTGGTGATTATTGTAACCACAAGCTGAGTAAGGAAAAACAAGACAGAACAAAGCAAGCTACTTCTATTAACATTGAAGTAAAAGTGCAAGGAAAAACAAATAAACAAAAAATTAAACTTAAAAAAGGATACATACTTTTAAAGGACCAGAAATTAGACTGGCATGGGACTTTGTAGCACAAACACTGCAAGCCTGAAAACAGTTTAGAACCCCAGTGGACTATTAGAATGATCAGAAGGAATAAAAAGAAGAAAACAACAATAGCAGAAATGTAAAACCTGTATAAATGCAGAAAAAGTGGTCACAGATGTTGGAATTTTTCTGGGAATAAATAAAATAAATAATTTATGTTAGAATCCGATGAATCAAATGTTTATGTTGTATCTCTAGGGTAACAAATAAAGGAATATTTTCAGAGTATGTAATTATCAACATACTAGAAGATAAACACTATAATAATAAATAAACAATACTCTGTGAACTAAAAATAAAGTAATAAAATCAAAAATACATGAAATAAGTGGGCAAAGTAAAATTCAATGCAAAGAGAATATATGAGATTTAATATTTTAATTTTCAAATTAAATATAAATGCAGTATAAAAAATAAGACTGAGTAAAAGCTATATGCTTCATTTAAAAATATCTAAAACTTTCAGTTCAGTTCAGTTCAGTCACTCAGTCATGTCCGACTCTTTGTGACCCATGAATCGCAGCAAGCCAGGCCTCCCTGTCCATCACCAACTCCTGGAGTTCACTCAGACTCACGTCCATCAGGTCAGTGATGCCATCCAGCCATCTCATCCTCTGTCATCCCCTTCTCCTCCTGCCCCCAATCCCTCCCAACATCAGAGTCTTTTCCAATGAGTCAACTCTTCGCATGAGGTGGCCAAAGTACTAGAATTTCAGCTTCAGCATCATTCCCTCCAAAGAAATCCCAGGGCTGATCTCCTTCAGAATGGACTGGTTGGATCTCCTTGCAGTCCAAGGGACTCTCAAGAGTCTTTTCCAACACCACAGTTCAAAGGCATCAATTCTTCGGCACTCAGCTTTCTTTACAGTCCAACTCCCACATCCATACATGACCACTGGAAAACCATAGCCCTGACTAGACGGACCTTTGTTGGCAAAGTAATGTCTCTGCTTTTGAATATGCTACCTAGGTTGGTCATAACTTTTCTTCCAAGGAGTAAGCGTCTTTTAATTTCATGGCTGCAATCACCGTCTGCAGTGATTTTGGAGCCCCCCAAAATAAAGTCTGGTACTGTTTCCACTGTTTCCCCATCTATTTCCCATGAAGTGATGGGACCGGATGCCATGATCTTCGTTTTCTGAATGTTGAGCTTTAAGCCAACTTTTTCACTCTCCACTTTCACCTTCATCAAGAGGCTTTTGAGTTCCTCTTCACTTTCTGCCACAAGGGTGGTGTCATCTGCATATCTGAGGTTATTGATATTTCTCCCGGCAATCTTGATTCCAGTTTGTGCTTCTTCCAGCCCAGTGTTTCTCATGATGTACTCGGCATATAAATTAAATAAGCAGGGTGACAATATACAGCCTTGACATACTCCTTTTCCTATTTGGAACCAGTCTGTTGTTCCATGTCCAGTTCTAACTGTTGCTTCCTGACCTTCATACAAATTTCTCAAGAGGCAGGTCAGGTGGTCTGGTATTCCCATCTCTTTCAGAAAAACTTTAAGGTTATAAAAATCATGAAAGTGAAAGAATTAAGGTGCATGTGTCTGAAAAACCCAATGCTCATAAAAAAATATACTAATATAAGGCATTGATATCAAAGTAAAATATATTAAATTTAAAATTTTAATAGAAATAAATATATATAATAACATCATAATAAAGTTTCAAATTGCCAGAAAGATAAACCAATTCTAAATTCTGTGTGCACCTGATAATAAGCTCCATGCTATAAAAAGAAATAATATACAAAATTGAAGAAGAAATATATATTTAATTTCTTAATCACATTGGGAGATTTTCACGTCTCTTCCAGTATCAAATAATTCAATGCAATAATATTCCAAGATGACTGAGGATTTATACAACCTGACTGAAAAACCAGAGTAGTTGATACTAAGGGACACTGCTCCCCACACCATTGAATTCACAGATTTCACATACACATTTACCATAGACTAGATAATAATGCAGACCTCAACAAACAAACAGGGATTCCAATCCTGTAGAGTATGACATCTGACTAAAGTTCAGGTAGAAATTAATTGTAAAGAAAGGTGACAAGGAGGAAAAAGAGCAGAGAAAGCAAAGATAAACAGTGGTCCACATTTTCCCACTATTTCCTTCTCATCTCTGTGCTCCAGGAGCATGCTATTAATTGTCTTAAAAGTTTTCTGTTTGCAATTCTTTCTTCAAACTTATAGCTATTTTTTTTTAAAACACACTCTAATAGATTTATACAACAGAGAGAGAGAGAGAGAGTGAAAGATCAAGCTTGTCCAAAGGATAGAGGGACTAATCTGAAGAATTCTTAAGGCAAAAGTTGGACAAAATTTAGCAGCAAAATAAATAATAATAGTTCTATCTATTAACACAATGAACATATAAAATATCTATGAGTTTATATTGATATAAATACATATATGATGGAATAAATTGCAATTGAAGGAAAAGGTACATTTCTTCCTTGCTGAAAAACTGTCATCAATGATTGTAGAAGGAATGATGGAACTAGAAAATCACCAGTAGAACATCACAGTAATAATTATTTCAGGCAAGATTCATAGATCATTGGCAAAATTAGTGATGAACTTCAAGATACAGTATAGCTGCATCACCCCAATTTATCTCTTAAACTATTTTTTTTTTAAACTTCTGTGGAGGTTCTAACATGTGTACACAAATTATTGCAATTCCTCCCTTCAAGAATGGGCAGAAGAAACAGCAGTGAGAAGCCTGCAAATGCCACTTCAACTACGTAATCAGAGCTCACACACCAGTAACAGGCTATGTTGCTTTATGTTCATGTCATTTTTACCAAAAAACCATAACCCAAACTAGTTATGAGAAAACATCAGGCAAACCGAAACTGAGGTACCATCTATAAAATATCTGATACTTAACCTTTCAAAGTGTGAAGGCAATGAAAGTCAAGATGGTCACAAAGGGCAGGAGATCAAGCAGACACAACCACTAAAAGTAGCACAGTATTTATATAATCCAACAAGAAACTAGGGCACTTCCTAGAACAGACTCTGTCCCCCCATGGCCTCTGCCTGCATCTTGTTTGTAGAAAAACTTTGGCCTCCTATGTTTTCCATAAGTTTCAAAGAGTATTAATCAGAGAAATGAGCAAATGCAGACACAAAGGAAAACAGTAAAATGAGGCAAAATAAAAATGTTTTAGTTAAACCCACCAGATGGAAGAAGTTAACTATACTGCCCACAAGCAGGATGACTACAAACTTACCAGAACCAGAAGGCTGATGCTGCTGCTCTTATTACCTCACCACCAACCAATCAGAAGAATGTCCACAAGCTGATCAAATACTGCACAACCCCTCCTCCCTCCCCCAGTCTTTGAAAATCTTTCCCTGAAAGTCTTTAGAAAGTTCTGTATGTTTTGAGCACTATCTGCTTTGCCTCCTTGCTTGGCTCCAGCAATAATCATTGCATGTTCCTTCACCAGATTGGCTTTATTGTAAAAGGGTGAGCAGATGCATGTTTGGGTTGATAACACTTTGAATTGTATCCCACAACAGGAATGTAAATCACTAGGGAAAAACTTGTGAAATCTGAGTGAAATTAGTAGTTTAGTTAGTAATGCTGTACCAGCTTAAATTATGTGGGTTTGCTAAACACATGACATTTACATAATATGTTAACATTAGGGGAAGCTGGGTAAAGAGTATATAAAAACTCTTAGTACTGTATTTGCAAATCTTCTATAAATAAAATTATTTCAAAATGAAAAGTTTAAAAGTAAAAAAATAAAGAGGATTAGTTAAAGGTATAGCATGGGCTTCCCAGGTGGTGCTACTGGTAAAGAACCTTCCTGCCAATACAGGAAACATAAGAGACCAGGATTTGATCCCTGGATCTGGAAGATCCCCTAGAGAAGGGAATGGCAATCCACTCCAGTATTCTTGCCTAGAGAATCCCCATGGACAGTGGAGACTGGGTGATTTACAGTCCATAGGGTCGCAAAGAGGCAGACACCACTCAAGCGACTTAATACACACAATGTCATAAATAAGTATAAAATAGTTGCATTAGTGTCATATTAAAAGACTGTAGAGTTCTGATTAAGTTTTCCTTCCTCTCATAGCCTATAATTATAAATTAAAACTAATTTCCATACCCCAGAAAACACTGGGAAGGGTATGCTGCAAAATGTGCACATTTAAATTTCATATAAGAATTAATATATCAGAATTAAATATTGGATAATTTCTTTCATATGCTAATTATCAAGTAAGGATGACACACATTAATTTATTTTTTAATTTAAATTTATTTATTTTAATTAGAGGCTAATTACTTTACAATATTGTATTGGTTTTGCCATACATCAACATGAATCCACCATGGGTGTACACATTAATTTATACCATTAAATGTGTTATAGTTTGATGAGAAAGTGTAAATGCGCTTATATTTTCTAGATTATTAAAACACAAATGAAACATTTCCAAACATTCCAAAATGCCAACAGTTTATGAATGCATTTACATGTTATACAGTGAGATAACTTACTCATCATTTTAAATACCTATTTTTGTTACATATATTATTTATAGATTGTTCTTTCTAGACACTTGGGAAAAATATATGAAATGTATTAACTTTAGATTAATAATTTGTCCTGTTTAATCTATTTTCATAATTGAAAAACTGAATTAAAAATTTTTCTTACCTAAACAAAGGGTGGTTTGAAAGGAAAGCTCAGGATACTTTTAAAATATACTTGGGAAAAACTCCATTTCCAATATGGAAAAAATGGGGAGATTTGTTTTTAATAAAAACTCACTATCAAAATAAAATACATACCTTTTGAGACTGGTAGTGAGAAATGTATTAATTTAGTCTTTTAGAAAGTGCCATTTAAAATATTATCGTTTTCTCCTAAGTTAAAAATAATAACTTATGATTTAAATATTATGTAACTCAAATACAAAACACCATCAACCACTTTAACATATTTTCAGTGTCACATTATTCAGGGCATTTTCCCCAGATGATGGTTAAAATAATGCTAGATATATAATGTTCTTCAAAGCATATATATGGATTGCATTCTCATATCTCTTGTACTAGGAAAAAATGCACAAAAGTATAAAAAGCCTTCAAATATCTACAGATAATTTTCATTGCAATACTGTATTAGAACTGTTTTCAAAACTCAATAATGAAGTATCAGTTAATGGAAACACAAGCTGGAAGCAAGATTGCCGGGAGAAATATCAATAACCTCAGATATGCAGATGACACCAACCTTATGGCAGAAAGTGAAGAGGAACTCAAAAGCCTCTTGATGAAGGTGAAATTGGAGAGTGAAAAAGTTGGCTTAAAGCTCAACATTCAGAAAACGAAGATCACGGCATCCGGTCCCATCACTTCATGGGAAATAGATGGGGAAACAATGGAAACAGTGTCAGACTTTATTTTTTGGGCAGCTCCAAAATCACTGCAGATGGTGACTGCAGCCATGAAATTAAAAGGTACTTACTCCTTGGCAGGACAGTTATGACCAACCTAGATAGCATATTCAAAAGCAGAGACATTACTTTGCCAACAAAGGTCCGTCTAGTCAAGCCTATGGCTTTTCCTGTGGTCATGTATGGATGTGAGAGTTGGACTGTGAAGAAAGCTGAGCGCCAAAGAATTGATGCTTTTGAACTGTGGTGTTGGAGAAGACTCTTGAGAGTCCCTTGGACTGCAAGGAGATCCAACCAATCCATTCTGAAGGAGAACAGCCCTGGGATTTCTTTGGAAGGGATGATGCTGAAGCTGAAACTCCAGTACTTTGGCCACCTCATGCGAAGAGTTGACTCATTGGAAAAGACTCTGATTCTGGGAGGGATTGGGGGCAGGAGGAGAAGGGAACGACAGAGAATGAGATGGCTGGATGGCATCACTGACTCGATGGACATGAGTCTGGGTGAACTCCAGGAGTTGGTGATGGACAGGGATGCCTGGCGTGCTGCAATTCATGGGGTCACAAAGAGTCGGACACAACTGAGCGACTGAACTGAACTCAACTGAACTGAATGTTAAATCAGAATTATTAAATCTTTCAAGATATATCCAAAGTTTTAAATGCAATATGTATTAAGTAATTGTAGTTTTGCCATATTTTCTCAAAGTAACACACACACACACACAGAGAGAAAAAGAATATTCCAGCTATATACTTTTGCATACAAAGTTTTAAGATAACTCCTAATACAATTAATATCTTGGCAAGTTGGAGACTGCCCACCTAACGTTGAAATTTTCAATAAATTAGAATGTGGCAATAAGTCAGTGAAGGCAATGGCACCCCACTCCAGTACTCTTGCCTGGAAAATCCCATAGATGGAGGAGCCTGGTCGTGAAGAGTCGGACACGACTGAGCGACTTCACTTTGACTTTTCACTTTCACGCATTGGAGAAGCAAAGGGCAACCCACTCCAGTGTTCTTGCCTGGAGAATCCCAGGGACGGGGGAGCCTGGTGGGCTGCCGTCTATGGGGTCGCACAGAGTCGGACACGACTGAAGCAACTTAGCAGCAGCAGCAGCAGACATTTTCAGTGCAGGAATTCAACCATGAGCATGACTTGAAAGACTACATTTCCTGTTTTGTATTTTGTAGAGAATATACTGTAAACATAGATGTGAATCACAAAGGCCATTTTTTTTTTTTTAGTAGAAGAACACAGATTTTGTTATTAGTTTTTCCAGTGCAGTTGATTATACAGTTTTATGAAAATGTTACCCAAATGGGGTGATTAAAATGCAAAGTGTTAATGTTTTTTTTGGTTTGTTTGTGTGTTTCTCTTTTCTGTGCCTGCTTTTAATAGATGAAAGATTTACAAAGGCCATTTTTGAGGATGTTTCTGTTTGTAAATCTCCAACAACTGCACCATGTTTGGGATGTGTTTCCTCATACCTATAGCTGTTTGGTCAGGTCACTGATCCATTGTGATTTTTGTTTTGTTTTATTTTCAATCTGCTTTGGAGTTAATTAAGAGGAGGCTTCTGTGCTATGGGATCAGAATTTACTACTTATATAAAATCATTATTGGGTCCTTGATAGTAATTGTTCTCATTTTATGTGTTCAGTCAGTGTCTATATTCAACAAGAGGTAAAAGAACTGAACCCCTGCATTCCCACCATCTCCTTCCCATGGTCATTTTCAGGAAGGCCCTTGGAAGAGAGTACATCCCATGGCCTGATCTATTTGCGAATGGAGCTCAATGTTCTACCCCAAATGCTCCAGAGCCCAAGCTTCTCATACTAATTTCACTAAATTTGATAGTAGGTTTTTAAAATGTTTATACTTTATACTGCTGAAATTACATTTTCTTAATGGAACAGTGTGAACCTTCACACCCATTCCTCAAAGATTCCAGCCTCAGAAGCATTTCAAGTCAAGACTCCAAATTGAACAAAACTGATGATTTCAAGATTTGAAACCTTGAAAAAAATCTGATGGTGAGCCAATTTTTTTTTTAACTTTAATATAAGGATCCCATTTTATGCTAAATTAACATTTCTGAAGAAGGGGCAATTAGGTAGGTGGGTTTAGTTTCTCAGTTGTGTTCCGTTCTTCCAACTGCATGGACTGTAACCCACTAGGGTCCTCTGTCCATGGGAGAATACTGGAGTGAATTGCCATTTCCTTCTCCAGGGGATCTTTATGACCCAGGGATGGAACTTGCATCCCCTTCATTGAAGGCAGAATCTTTACTAACTGAGCCAGCAGGGAGGCTGGTGAAGAAGGGGTGGTTACTTATTACTTTAATTCCATGGTACCAATGAAGTATTACATGAACATGCCCAGGAAATATGCCTCATCTTAAATGTGATAAACTGATTATAAATTTCTTATGCATATTTACTGTGAATGTTAACTTGTTTTACATGACTCGTCAATACAAAGAAAAGTAACTTTTAAAAAATGCTTTTAGTCTGCACATTAACCACAAAGGACAATAAAAAAAATAATTTTAAATATTTTTTCTATTTTTTTGCAAATGTAAGTTTTAAGTATAAAACTTCTTTAATATTCTCCTTGAAGAATATTGAATCCAAGTAGACAATGAATTCTGCATCCCAGTCACTAAACACCATTTCTTAACATTTTTTAAGAAAAAAAAAAAAAAGTTAATTTGCTTGTCAGAGATACCCATAAGGTGAAATGTTTAGAGCACACAATTTAAAATAGTTTTTGTATAGACATTCTATATTATTTATCTATTTTTGCATCTCTAAGAGCAATAAAACATTAATAACATTATTATCAGATGCAAGCAGTAGTTATTAGTGTTGGTAAGATAATTTTCAAGAATATTTTGCATATGCTACTTTCCCTGGACTGTAAGACCACCACTTTACATAGTTTGCTTCCAATGTTCAACCATGGAAAATCTGCCTAACATCTCTTTTTCTTCATTTCATTATTTGGAGAAGAAACACAAATGCACCTATACTAAAAGGCTTCAGCTATTAGATAAAGAAAAAAAAAGTATTAAAAATATAGAAAGCAACAAGAACAGCACATGGAGTCCCAAAGAGAGGTTCATCATCATCATGTGTACATAGTACTGTACAGTACATTTACTGTACAAGTAAATGTATCAGTACAAGTACTGATATTTTACAGTACATTTATACTGTAAAGGTCCATACACCTTCTGTTGAAGAAAATATTGTTCTGACCCTTGTTAAAAGATGGCAAGGGAGATTTGATTCAAGGGACATCAACATGGGCTTTTTCAGTAGGGGAGAGAGACTGGGCTCAGCTCCAAATACACAAAAAAGTGAGGATTTATAACCAAGGAGCAGGGTGAGGTCAGTTGATGGAAAGTTACTAAGAGGAAACAGGAGGGACAAGGGGGATTCTGGACAAGACAATGTTGTGCAGACTGGGTTCTTACTGAAGGCAGGCCAGGATGATCATATATTGTTACCAGAGGAGGTGGGGTTGAAGAATTTGATCAGATATTGAGTCTGAGGTTTCCTTCTGAACTAATTTAACAGTCTTTTTACTAAAGCTGGGTGTTGTAGGTCCAACAAAAATGGGCACCAAAGTCAAGGCCTGGAGAGCTTAGAAGAGCCTTAGGTCAAAGAAAAAGCCTACCATTCCTTAATCAAAAAAATTGTTTTCCTAACTGATCTACACCAGCTTCCTGAGGCTACAGTAACAAGTTGCATAAACTGGATGGCTTAAATACTATGTATGGACACCAGAATTCTGAGATCAGGGTGTTGCAGGATTCTAGAGGAGAGAAATTCTTGCCTTTTCTAGCTGCTGGAGGCTTCCTGGAATCCTTGGTTTCCTTCAGCTTATGGCTATAGCACTCCCGTTTTCATATCATCTTCTCCTCTTAGCTGTCTCCCTCTACTCTGTGTCCCTTCTAAACCCACTTGCCATTGACTTTAGAGCCTCCCCAGATACACCTTTCCAAATCTAAAACCTAAGTTATAAATACTATGTTTTATTTTTCTATGCTGAAACCTTTCCTAATTCTTTTAGAAGTGGGTCCACAAACTTATTAAGGTAATCTCATAAATGCAAATGCTGTTCAGTTCAGTTCAATTCAGTGCGCAGTCATGTCCGACTCTTTGTGACCCCATGAATCGCAGCACGCCAGGCCTCTCTGTCAATCACCAACTCCTGGAGTTCACTCAGATTCACATCCATCGAGTCAGTGATGCCATCAAGCCATCTCATCCAATGTCGTCCCCTTCTCTTCCTTCCCCCAATTCCTCCCAGCATCAGAGTCTTTTCCAAGGAGTCAACTCTTCACATGAGGTGGCCAGGGTACTGGAGTTTCAGCTTTAGCATCATTCTTTCCAAATAAATCCCAGGGCTGATCTCCTTCAGAATGGACTGGTTGGATCTCCTTGCAGTCCAAGGGACTCTCAGGAGTCTTCTCCAACACCACAGTTCAAAAGCATCAATTCTTCAGCACTCAGCCTTCTTCAACAGTCCAACTCTCACATCCATACATGACCACAGGAAAAACCATAGCCTTGACTAGATGGACCTTTGTTGGCAAAGTAATGTCTCTGCTTTTGAATATGCTATCTAGGTTGGTCATGACTTTTCTTCCAAGGAGTAAGCATCATTTGATTTCATGGCTGCAGTCACCATCTGCAGTGATTTTGGAGCCCCAAAAGATAAAGTCTGACACTGTTTCCACTGTTTCCCCATCTATTTCCCATGAAGAGATGGGACTGGATGCTATGATCATCGTTTTCTGAATGTTGAGCTTTAAGCCAACTTTTTCACTCTCCAATTTCACCTTCATCAAGAGGCTTTTGAGTTCCTCTTCACTTTCTGCCACAAGGGTGGTGTCATCTGCATATCTGAGGTTATTGATATTTCTCCCGGCAATCTTGATTCCAGCTTGTGTTTATTCCAGTCCAGTGTTTCTCATGATGTACTCTGCATATAAGTTAAATAAGCAGGGTAACAATATACAGCCTTAATGTACTCCTTTTCCTATTTGGAACCAGTCTGTTTTTCCATGTCCAGTTCCAACTGTTGCTTCCTGACCTGCATATCGGTTTCTCAAGAGGCCGGTTAGGTGGTCTGGTATTCCCATCTCTTGAAGAATTTTCCACAGTTTATTGTGATCCACACAGTCAAAGGCTTTGGCATAGTCAATAAAGCAGAAATAGATGTTTTTCTGGAACTCTCTTGCTTTTTTCATGATCCAGCAGATGTTGGCAATTTGATCTCTGTTTCCACTGCAAATATTGTAAAGATATTTAAAGTAAATATTCAATATCCCATGACAAATAGTTAAGCATAAATTGTTTATGCTATGCTCAGATACTCAATTGTGTCCAACTCTTTGCAGGTCCATGGACTGTTCCCCACCAGGCTCCTCTTTCCACAGAATTCTCCATACAAGATTATTGAAGGAATGTAATTTCCTCCTCCAGGAATATTCCTGACCCAGGGATCAAACCCATGTCTCTTTTGTCTTCTGCATTGGCAGGTAGATTCTTTACCACTAGTGCTACCTGGTAAACCCAAGCATAAATTATCTACATGAGCTTAACTGATATATTTTAAGCATTATTTCTGTATCAGTTTACTCCTAAGAAGGGTTTAGATCTAAGAATCCCAGAGCTTTTGAAAATTTCACTTCCAACCTCTTACATATTCATCTAATTTTCAAATATTTTGACTTATTTTTATTTTTTTTGAATATAAATGTATTTATTTTAATTGGAAGTTAATGACTTTACAATATTGTATTGGTTTTGCTATACATCAACATGAATCCACCACAGGTATACACGTGTTCCCCATCCTGAAACCCCCTCCCTCCTACCTCCCCGTAACCATCCCTCTGGGTTGTCTCAAAATCATATATTTAATATTATAAGAAATTAGTCATTATGCAAATGAAAACTTGTTTAAATCATTATGAGTCAATTCAGCCAGTTAATTAGAAATTTGACCTGCAGTTTTCCCATATAAAGAAGCTCAAAATTTTAGTCTTTGAATTTATAATTGTTCTTTAGAGCATGCTTGAAGCTCTTATTTCCTCTTTTCCCTTAGTTTCTTTGTTTCTTTAATTTTTTATTTTCCTTTCAGTCTAGCTGTGATGGGAACATTATTCCCAATTTGGTAGGAACAAGGAGTGAACACAGGTAAGTACATCATAGGATGGTTTGAGGAAGCAGACATAACATCTGCTCTTGTACTCAAATGAATTTCCCACTGAACTTTTTAAAACTCACTTATGAATCTGGTTATTGGTGTTTTATTTTAGGAATTACCTAAGTGTAAATAATTTTTAAATTTAAAATGGTATTATGCAACACAGTGCAAATCTCAATCCAGGTTTTTATGACTAGAGTACTAGATCTTAATGCCTGCTATGTTCTGTGCTATTTATTTTAAAAATTAAATATTTTATAATAAATTAAAATATTAATAAACCCAGTTATGTTCTGTTTACAAGAAATTTGCCTTAAACAAAATATTATAGAAATATTATAAAGTAGGTAAGTTATTTAAGGTCAGTATACATTTGCAAAATTTGTCTTTTTATGTTTGTTTCAGAAAAAAGAAATTTACTATATTAAATAAGTATCGTATTTATCCACAATATACACAACCAAAAGGTGTAATGACAGCTATGCATATATTTATAATAAATAACATAACATCAAAATAGTCAACATGAAGCCTGCCAGAAATATATGAAAGAATGTCTAACATCAGTAACTCCATGTAAAATAGAATTGTTATATAATAATTACTTTACTTATTAGCTGATAAAATACAAACTAAAAGGAGACAACCGAAGTGCTTCTTAAACAACTGAGCCATGGATTCTAGCATAGAATAATATCGATCTACTCCAGATAAAAAAACTGTGTTAACATAATCTTTGTATATGGTGCTTATGGGATTCAGACACCTAACCTTCAGTTAAGGATATTCTGTTGAAATGGCTAAAAATAATGTATATTTAAATTTAAAAAAAAAAAAAAAAAGCATATGACAGTTCAGTTCAGTTCAGTTGCTCAGTTGTTTCTGACTCTTTGCGACCCCATGAATCACAGCACGCCAGGCCTCCCTGTCCATCATCAACTCCTGGAATTCACTCAGACTCACGTCCATCGAGTTGGTGATGCCATCCAGCCATCTCATCCTCTGTCATCCCCTTCTCCTCCTGCCCCCAATCCCTCCCAGCATCAGAGTCTTTTCCAATGAGTCAACTCTTCGCATGAGGTGGCCAAAGTACTGGAGTTTCAGCCTTAGCATCATTCCTTCCAAAGAAATCCCAGGGCTGATCTCTTCAGAATGGACTGGTTGGATCTCCTTGCAGTCCAAGGGACTCTCAAGAGTCTTCTCCAACACCACAGTTCAAAAGCATCAATTCTTCGGCTCTCAGCCTTCTTTTCAGTCCAACTCTCACATCCATACATGACCACTGGAAAAACCATAGCCCTGACTAGACGGACCTTTGTTGGCAAAGTAATGTCTCTGCTTTTGAATATGCTATCTAGGTTGGTCATAACTTTTCTTCCAAGGAGTAAGCGTCTTTTAATTTCATGGCTGCAGTCACCATCTGCAGTGATTTTGGAGCCCCAAAAAATAAAGTCTGACACTGTTTACACTGTTTCCCCATCTATTTCCCATGAAGAGATGGGACCGGATGCCATGATCTTCGTTTTCTGAATGTTGAGCTTTAAGCCAACTTTTTCACTCTCCTCTTTCACTTTCATCAGAAGGCTTTTTAGTTTCTCTTCACTTTCTGCCATAAGGGTGGTGTCATCTGCATATCTGAGATTATTGATATTTCTCCTGGCAATCTTGATTCCAGCTTGTGCTTCTTCCAATCCAGCGTTTCTCATGATGTACTCTGCATATAAGTTAAATAAGCATGGTGACAATATACAGCCTTGATGTACTCCTTTTCCTATTTGGAACCAGTCTGTTGTTACATGTCCAGTTCTAACTATTGCTTCCTGACCTGCATACAAATTTCTCAAGAGGCAGGTCAGGTGGTCTGGTATTCCCATCTCAAATTCTGTTGAAATGGCTAAAAACAATGTATATTTAAATTTTGAAAAAAAAAGAAAAGCATATGTAGTAAGGTCAAATTTTGCATCAAATTTTCTCATAGAATTAATCAGATATTTCTTTATATTAGTATTTAAATTTATATTTTGGTAAGAGGTTTACTCTGTTTAACTCATAATGGTGTACAAAATTGACTGCATCTATGATTTCTTATTTTGTTTTTTTTTTAATCAATTTGAACTTTCTACAGAAAGCCTTCAAAACATAGAGCCACACAGAATAAAAGCATGCACAGCATCTAGATGATCACCTTTAAGTGTCATTTCCACTAAGACTCACTAGGATCCTGTAGGAAAACATCCAAGTCCATGTCTGTTGCATACAATGTGCAGGACAAGCTGACTTTACCTGATAACAGAAGATTAAGAATCTTTCAGTGATGCCAAAAGGAAACATTAGCTAGCTTGAGGAATCTCCCAGTGACCTAAACCAGACAATGCCAATTCATTAAAAAAAAAACAAAAAAAAAAACAAAAAAAAAAAACCTGCAATGTTTTGATACTTCTTTGCTCTGTTTAAAAATTTTAATGTATACTGATCCAAAATATACTTGCACGCACACACACAACACACCTCACTGACATTCCTATCCAGGCACTTACACCTTACTTTTTCCCATTTGAAGAATGTTTACTAATCAACTCATTATCTATATAAAGGAAAGCAAGCAAATATCATCTATCTTGGTTTTCCTTTTTCAAATTTTATATCAATGTAACCAAAATACTTGAAAAGGAGATGTGAGTAACCAAATAATTTTTGAGGAAATGTGTCTTCTATATACTATTTCAGTTTATAAATAAAGAATGAGTGAAACAGAATATCCCCATTTGCAATGTCTATTGAACTAATGGATTTAGTCAGTAATCATCGATGGCTGATTACTTATAAAAAGAGGAGATGACCAATCATTGATTGTCTCCTTTGGAGAGGGAGAGAAAACCAACTCTAAAATATTCTTGTGAAAATACTGAACTTCTGATTAAGTTGTTAGATCCAGTCATAGAGTTAAACAATGACAGGGGACAGAGGAACATAAGAAATGACACCACAGCATTGCAGTCAGTAAAATCTGGGCTGTAATAAAAGCTATAGAATGAAAAAACTCAGGTTCTTTTAAAAATAAGTTGAAACAATGATATCAGTATTCTTAAGAAATAAAATATCAAAAAGCCTTTATCACTTATTATAGATCTTATTTTAATAGGTCCTTGATAAAAACAAATAATCTGTAAAAACAAATATGAGATAAACAAGCTTAAAAACAATGTAATGATATTAAATACTTTTTAATTTTTAGGTGGGATATAAATATTTTAGTTCAGTTAAAAAATAAATCATATATTGAGATATATTTTGAAATATTTATTGGTGAAACATAGGAATACTGGTGAAACAATATTATTCATTGCTGGGAGCCGGCATATTGCATATTGAGTGAGGATCTGTAATAGCTCAACTGGAATTCTATCACTGCCGGGAGCCAGCGTGAGGAACTCCACCCATGACAAAGGTCATGAGGAAGGAGGCTCGGCATACGCAAAGGCGGGATCGAGCCTCAGGAGTCCCCCTGGGAATTCTCGAGCATCTACCCCCAAACCAGAGTCTGCCTACTTTCTGCTTTGTGCTTTCACCTACACCTCTGACTTTACGGGGGACTGTCCCCCACTACCTCTCTCTGAAAAAAGAGTTAGCTTACAGCTCCAGTTAATAATTCCTGGGTGTGACAGTGTTTCAACCAAAAAACTCCTTTGGAAATCCTCTAGCCTGCCTGAATAGGTTTTTCCGGCCACATGTGATTGTTCAGAGCCTCCCAACTGTGAGAGGCAGGAGATGTTCTAAACTGCCTAAACACAGATTCCTTTGAGTAGTTAAAAGATTGATTAGAAATTGTATTGGTGAAGGGTTTTTCACTTGTTGGGCCAATGTTTGCTGCTAAGTCTCCATACTCCTTACCTACTGTGTCCTTGGCAGTGTATTGATTGATATAATGGGTGTATAGAAACGTAAAATGCAGCTTTGTCCAATGCTTTTTTGGAGGCTGGTGCCTGACTTTGGAATAATCACCTTTAGAGAAAAATAAGTTTCTTAAAATGTTAACAGGCCTCTGGGCCAGAAGATGATGTCAATCACCTGAACTTTTGCATATGATAAGTTTGAAAGCCTGGCTTCGATTAGAACCAGGAACTGCTGTCCTTGCATGACTCCACCCCTTCCCCCCAATTATCCTCTATGCACAACTTAAGGTATAAAAACTACTTTGGAAAATAAAGTGTGGGCCTTGTTCACTGAAACTTGGTCTCCCCATGTCACTCTCTCTCCCAAATTCTGGCTGAGTCTCCATCTGGAGCGTGGAACCCGCCATGCTTGCTAATTATGCCTGGGCTTCTAAGATCCGACCAGGGAGGCCTCAGTGTCTCCTCTCCTTTGGGAGAACTGAAGGACGCCTGCGGCCTACATAAGTGGTGCAAACTTCTTTTCTTGAAGTTTTATTGGTCTCCCGCGTAAACCAAGCTACTCAGCCTCTTTTCTCCACTGAATTTCCTCACTGAGCTATCCTTATTTCAGCCTCTTTTCTCCACTAAATTTCCTCACTGAGCTATCCTAATTCTATTACTCTTTATATCCTTAATTAAAGTTTAATTAAGCAGTTGTTTCCTGACCCTCGCCTATGCCGTCTCTCCTTCGAATACCCTGGATCAGCTGGGGCTGGACCCTGGCAATTCATTATATGATAATTGGTAATGTTATATAAATTAATTCTTCACTTTTATAAATGTTTGATATTTTTTCCTAATAAAGATATTTTTAGAAAACTACCCAGAACATAATGATGCTTTTGAAATAACTTCAGTGAAGGACCTGAATAAAGGTTTATTTTGCTTAACTAGTTTGTTATAATTTAGGGACTCACAATTAGAAATATTTTTGGTGAGTCACACTTATCAAGTTTTTCTAATTTATTTAAATTATACCTCATAAAAACATAATGCTGTTTCCAATTATCATTCAGCTGCTTTATTAAATTACAATTATCATTAAAAGTAAAAGTGTCATAAGAGGTTTAAGAATAAATACAAGCTGACTTTAAGAATTAGATAGCCCAGTTGCTAGGAAAGTATGTGAGAAATTTACAGAACACCCTATTAGTTAATTTTTTTTGTTTGTTTGTTTGTTTTTAAGTGGAGGAAAATTGCCTTACAATGTCTTGATGGGTTTTGTCATACAACAATGTGACATAGACATAATTATACACATATCCCCTCTCTCTGGAGCCTCCCTTCTGACACCTCATTCCATCCCTCTAGGAAACCACAGTGTCAGACCAGGCTCCCTGTATTATACAGCAACTTCCCACCAGCTATCTATTTTACACATGATGGTGTATATATATCAAAACTACTTTCTCCACCATCTCACCCTCTCCTTCCCCTGCTGTGTTCACAAGTCTATTTTCTACACCTGCATCTCCATTCCTTCCCTGAAAACAGGTTCATCATCACCATTTTTTATAGATTCCATATATATGCATTAATATACAATATTTGTTTTTCTCTTTCTGACTGACGTCACTCTGTATAACAGAATATAGGTTCATCCACCTCACTATTATGATATTTTTTACAGGGCTAGAACAAAAAAATTTAGAATTTGTATGGAAAAGTCAGAACACAAAAGACTGTAAGTAGCCAAAGGAATTTTGAGAAAGAAAAATGAAGCTAGAAGAATCAACTTTCTGGACTTCAGACTATACTACAAAGGTACAAACATCAAGACACTATGATACTGGCACCCAAACAGAAATATAGACTGCCAGAACAAGATAGAAAGCCCAGAGATAAACCCACACACCTATGGGCACATTCTCATTGACAAACGAGGCAAGAGTGTACAATGGAGAAAAGAAAGTCTCTTCAATAAGTGGTGCTGGGAAAACTGAAAAGCTCCATGTTAAAGAATGAAACTAAAACACTTCCTAATACTGATAACTTACAGTGAACGATGTTGGATTTATGATCCAAAGAAGAGAATTTAGCTTCGGGATCAGTGAACAGGCTTGACCACTCAGGGCTCTTGTGTGGCAGAAGTTTTGTTACAATGAAAAAGGCCAGAGAAAGCTTCTGAGGTAGGCATCAGAAAGGAGTGGAAGAGTGCCCCTCACTAGTCTTAACAAGGGAGCTATGTACTTTTTCAATTTTCAACAGCATATCAAAAGAATGTTTCAATGTTGTAAAGCTCTTACTAGACCCAGTCCCACAAGTTACATTTTAAGAAGACAGGATTCAGTTCAGTTCAGTTCAGTTCAGTCGCTCAGTCGTGTTTGACTCTTTGAAACCCCATGAAACGCAGCATGCCAGGCCTCCTTGTCCATCACCAACTTCCGGAGTTCACTCAGACTCACGTCCATCGAGTCAGTGATGCCACCCAGCCATCTCATCCTCTGTCGTCCCCTTCTCCTCCTGCCCCCAATCCCTCCCAGCATCAGAGTCTTTTCCAATGAGTCAACTCTTCACATGAGGTGGCCAAAGTACTGGAGTTTCAGCCTTAGCATCATTCCTTCCAAAGAAATCCCAAGGCTGATCTCCTTCACAATGGACTGGTTGGATCTCCTTGCAGTCCAAGGGACTCCCAAGAGTCTTCTCCAACATCACAGTTCAAAAGCATCAATTCTTTGGCACTCAGCCTTCTTCACAGTCCAAATCTCACATCCATACAGGACCACAGGAAAAACCAGTCTTGACTATACGGACCTTTGTCTGCTTTTGAATATGCTATCTTGGTTGGACATAACTTTCCTTCCAAGAAGAGAGGATTAAAGCTAACAATAGAAAGCTTCTACCAGACCCAATCCCTTAATTTTAACAGGATTTAGTCAGAAATTTCTCAGGAAGGAGAAACATGTCCTAAAGAAGGATACATTGTTGTTATGCAATTTTTGCTACAGAGTTTAAACAGAGTTTTGTAAAATGTTGTATGTGGCTAAGACTAAGAAATGTAGAAAAAGAAAGTTTGTCTTTCTCTCTTACTTGAGAACCCCAGACCTCTATCTGCTCCTCCAGAGCCCCAGACCTTTTTCTCCTCCTTGAGGACCCTGAATTTCTTATCAACCTACCTAAAAACAGACTCTCTCAATACCATAAACAAAAAGAAACTCAGAATGCATTCAAGACATAAATGTAAGGCCAGAAACTATAAAGGTCTTAGAGGAAAATATAGGCAGTGCACTTTGACAGCAAGATCCTCTTTGACCCACCTCTTAAAGTAATGGAAATAAAAGGAAAAATAAACAAATAGGACATAATGAAACTTAAAAGTTTTTTTTTTTTTTTTTAACAGCAAAAGAAATAATAAACAAGATTAAAAGACAAATTTTAGAATGGGAGGTTCAATTCAATTCAGTTGCTCAGTCACGTCCGACTCTGCGACCCC
Source organism: Bubalus kerabau (assembly GCF_029407905.1). Lineage (NCBI taxonomy): Eukaryota > Metazoa > Chordata > Mammalia > Artiodactyla > Bovidae > Bubalus > Bubalus kerabau. Next base: position 4,539,855 of record NC_073631.1, on the reverse strand, counting down.
ATGAACCGCAGCATGCCAGGCCTCCCTCTCCATCACCAACTCCTGGAGTCCACCCAAACTCATGTCCACTGAGTCAGTGATGCCATCCAGCCATCTCATCCTCTGTCGTCCCCTCTCCTCCTGCCCTCAATCTACCCCAGCATCAGGGTCTTTTCAAATGAGTCAACTCTTCCCATAAGGTGGCCAAAGTATTGGAGTTTCAGCTTTAGCATCAGTCCTTCCAGTGAACACCCAAGTCTGATCTCCTTTAGGATGGACTGGTTGGATCTCTTTGCAGTCCAAGGGACTCTCAGGAGTCTTCTCCAACACCACAGTTCAAAACCATCAATTCTTCAGCACTCAGCTTTCTTCACAGTCCAACTCTCACATCCCTACATGACCACTGGAAAAACCATAGTCTTCACTAGACGAGCTTTTGTTGACAAAGTCATGTCTCTGCTTTTCAGTATGCTGTCTAGGTTGGTCATAACTTTCATTCCAAGGAATAAGGGTTTTTTAATTTCATGGCTGCAGTCACCATCTGCAGTAATTTTGGAGCCCAGAAAAATAGCCAGCCACTGTTTCCACTGTTTCCCCATCTATTTCCCATGAAGTGATGGGACTGGATGCCATGATCTTAGTTTTGTGGATGCTGAGCTCTAAGCCAACTTTTTCACTCTTCTCTTTCACCTTCATCAAGAGGCTCTTTAGTTCTTCTTCACTTTCTGCCATAAGGGTGGTGTCATCTGCATATCTGAGGTTATTGATATTTTTCCTGGCAATCTTGATTTCAACTTGTGCTTCTTCCAGCATGGCGTTTCCATGATGTACTCTGCATATAAGTTAAATAAGCAGGGTGACAATATACAGCCTTGACGTACTCCTTTTCCTATTTGGAACCAGTCTGTTGTTCTATGTCCAGTTCTAACTGTTGCTTCCTGACCTGCATATAGGTTTCTCAAGAGGAAGGTCAGGTGGTCTGGTATTCCCATCTCTTTCAGAATTTTCCACAGTTTATTGTGATCCACACAGTCAGGGGCTTTGGCATAGTCAATAAAGCAGAAATAGATGTTTTTCTGGAACTCTCTTGCTTTTTCCATAATCCATCAGATGTTGGCAATTTGATCTCTGGTTCCTCTGCCTTTTCTAAAACCAGATTGAACATCTGGAAGTTCACAGTTCATGTATTGCTGCAGCCTGACTTGGAGAATTTTGAGCATTACTTTGCTAGTGCGTGAGATGAGTGCAATTGTGCTGTAGTTTGAGCATTGTTTGCTACTGCCTTTCTTTGGGATTGGAATGAAAACTGACCTTTTCCAGTTCTGTGGCCGCTGCTGAGTTTTCCAAATTTGCTGGCATATTGAGTGCAGCACTTTCACAGCATCATCTTTCAGGATTTGAAATAGCTCAACTGGAATTCCATCACCTTCAATGGGAGATGAATGGAAGGAACTAATTGCAAATGAAGCAACTGATAAAGGATTAGTCTACAAAATGTATAAGCAGCTCATTCATCTCCATATCAGAAAAACAAAGAGCCCAATCAAAAAACTGGCAGAAGACTTAAACAGACATTTCTCAAAAAAAAAAAAAAAAAAAAAAGACTTGCCGATGGCCAATAAACACATGAAGAGGCTCTCAACGTCATTAATTATTAGAGAATTTCAACTCAAACCTGCACTGTTATCATCTCATACCAGGCAAAATGACCATCACTAAAAAATCTACAAACAAAAAATGCTGAAGAGTATGTGGAGAAAATGGAGCCCTCTTGCTCTTTGTGGGAAAGTAAACTGATACAGCCACTATGGAGGGTAGCATGGAAATTCCTTTAAAAACTAGGAATAAATCTACCATATTATCCCACTACTGGGCATAAACTCTGAGAAAGCCACAATTCTAAAAGACACCTTTACCCCAGTGTTCATTTAGCCCTATTTACAATAGCCATGACCTGGAAGCAACTTAGATGTCCTTTAATAGATGAATGGATAGAGTAGGTGTGGTACATATGTACAATGGAACATCACTCAGCCATAAAAATGAACAAATTTGAGTCATTCATTTCATGGACAGTAGTCAGTGTGATATACAGAAGAAATAAAGATTGCTAATCTTGTAGATTGATTAAACTGCTATATCCATAAAATCATTTGTTATCCTTTTGCAAATAAGACTTTGCATGAAAATGCAGAGCTCCTTAATGCATCAACTAGTCAATTGTCATTTTCAATTCTCCATTTATTTTCATCAATAAAAAAGAAAAATAAGTGGCCATAACTTGTATTTGGGGACTATATGCATTGGATTTACCCTTGATTCTTGCCTTCCCTCTGGGTCATAACTGACAAGTAGGTTCTCAATCCATTATGATCCACTTCATTAATCTTAGCTCAGCAGCTCATTTCATATGATATCATATGGAATAAATTAAGGTTAAGGCTTATTTCTTAAGAATAGCAGCAACAAAACCATTTTAGTGAGATCAGACCAGAAACTTTACAATGAGTTTGCCAAGGTGACAAAGCTCTACTACCTTCTGGAACATACATTCCAGAAGAGAGAAGACTTAGATTTCCCCAGCCTTCAAGGCTGCAGACTCACACCCTCAAACCAGACTTTATTTCACTACTCATACTGGTTTCTTTCTGATATTGCACACTGATTAAATAACCAGCCACCAAAACAAACCTGCTAGTATTTGGTCTGGTGACCATTTTCTTGCCTAGGTGCCACGAGAGAGGCTGTTGAAGTCTGCCAAAAGGTAAAAGTAAGTCTATCTAAGAATCCACTTTTTCCCTCAGGTAAAGTGTATATTAAAAGCTTGTTTCTCATCATCATGAAATCAATTTTAGGAGGATCTGCTTCTATTAATAGAGTCCATGACATAAAGGTGAGTTTCTGCAGAAACACTTGTATTCACTTTTGGATTTTTTACAAAAATAATATATATTGCTTTTATTTTTTTTTTTTTTTTTTAATTTTATTTTATTTTTAAACTTTACATAACTGTATTAGATTTGCCAAATATCAAAATGAATCCGCCACAGGTATACACATGTATATATTGCTTTTAAAGTCATGATTAATGTATTACTCTATCAGTCAGATGTATTTCTACAAACTGTACAATTTGAATATCTATAAATAAAATAATATTCAATAGAATTATGGAAAAGCATATTTTGTATATATAAGAAGCTGTTAAAATTATAACAATCTGAAACTAGTTGATGCTTTACAAATTTCAGGAAAACACATTGTAGAGCACAGATTTAATAATTCTATTTTTGTAATAATTTATTTTTTTAATATTTGATTACTATAGCATATATACAATATCAAGTTGTAGAAGTTTGAAATGAATAAAAATGTCATGCTGTCATAGTGACATAGCTGATTATATCTGACTAATAGATTTGTGAATTGAGGGTGTTTTCATTATTTTAACTCTATTTACATGTGTATTATTGATTATTTTAAATGATGATGCATTATCATGTGATGTTTAAAAGTAAAAGAGTAGGGAGGAGCCAAGATGGCGGAGGAGTAGGACGAGGAGAACACTTTCTCCCCCACAAATTCATCAAAAGAGCATATAAACGTCGAGTAAATTCCACAAAACAACTTCTGAATGCTGGCAGAGGACATCAGGCACCCAGAAAAGCAGCCCAACTCTTCGAAAGGAGGTAGGAAACAATATAAAAGACAAAAAAAGAGACAAAAGAGGGAGGGACGGAGTTCCCTCCCGGGAAGGGAGTCTTAAAAAGAGAGAAGTTTCCAAACACCAGGAAACCCTCTCACTGCCGAATCTGTGCCGAGCTTTGGAAGCACAGAGGGCAACATAAAAGGGAGGAAAAAAACAAAAAACAAACAATTAAAAATCGCAGATTGTGAGCCCTACGGTAACTCCCCCAGTGGAGAAGCAGCTCAGATGCCTGCACACGGCATTAGCAAGCGGGGGCTGGGCAGGGAAGTGCGGCGCGGGCTGTGTCCCTTAGAGTAAGAATCGGGCCGAATGTCCTGAGCGCTATCTGAGCGAAATAATTTGGGCTAGCAAACCAGACTGTGGGATATCTACCATGCTAAAAGCCAGCCCTAACCTAAGACACAGCCAGGCCCAAGGACAGAACAAAGGACTGAACAGAGATAGCTGGCTGCAGACATTCCCCCTCCGGTGACAGGCAGCCAGAACCAGAAGGGGGCAATCGCAGCCCCAGAGAGACACTATCTATAAAACTGTAAGCAGGCTTCTTTGCTAACTAAAACTTCTAGGGGGTCTGGACGGTCAACATCTGCCAGAGAAGGTGCGCCGGTTTTACACCCAGATAACCGAGTGGCGGGGAGGCGATAAGTCGCAGCATTGGCGCCCGCCAAACACCTCATCACCTGAGCTGCTCGGATCTGGGAAGAACACAAAATGCAGGCCCAACCGAGTCTGTGCCTCTGAGGACTACCCGAGTGCCTGAACCTGAGCGGCTTGGACCTGGGAGCTCAGTCCAGGGCCGGCCTCTGATTGTTCCCGGCGGAACAACCTAGAGCCCGAGCAGTGTGGGAAGGGAGGCTACACGCGCCGTGAGCGGGGGCAGACCCAGTGTGTCTGAGGCACTGCGAGCGCACGCCAGTGTTATCTGTTTGCAGCATCCCTCCCTCCCTCCCCACAGCGCGGCTGAACAAGTGAGCCTAAATAAAAAAAAAAAAAAAAAAAATAGTGTCCTCAACCGTCCCCTTTGTGTCAGGTCAGGAACCAGACACTGAAGAGACCAGCAAACAGAAGAAGCTATAACAGAGGGAAATGCCTTGGAAGCTACAGGCCATAGATTAAAACCCTGTGGTTACTACGGATTACATAGGAAGGGGCCTATAGATCTTGAGAAATATAAGTCAGACCAAGGAACTAGCCAAAAATGAACTGAACCCACAATACTCACAACAAAACCAGAGAAAGACCTAGATATATTTTTACTATTTTTACAATCAATCTTTCTTTCTTTTTTTTTAATTTTTTTTTTAATTTTAAGTCCTCTATTGTCCTTTAATTTTCACTTTTATAACTATTACTTTGCAAAAAAAAAAAGACCCTATTTTTATTTTCTTCTTCAGCAAACTTCATATATATATTTTATATTTTTTTGACCGTGTTTTTTTTTTTTTTTCTTTTTCTTCTTTTCTTTAACATTGTATTTTTGAAATTCCAAACTCTACTCTAGATTTTTAATTTTAGCCTTTTGGTATATGTTATCAATTTTGTACCTATAGTTTTTTCATAATTTCTGTGATTTTTTTTTTTTTCCTCTGTTTCTTTCTCTTCTTCTTTTGTATAACATCGTATATCTGCAATTCCAAACTCTAACTCAAGATTTTTAATTTATGCTTTTTGGTATTTGATATCAATTTTGTACCTGTATTTTCTTTATACTTTTTGCGACATTGTTTTTGTTGGTTTGTTTGTTTTCTCTCTTTATTTTTCTTCTTCTTTTTTTTTTTTTAACGTTGTATTTTTGAAAATCCAAACACTACTCTAGATTTTTAATTTTTGCTTTTTGGTATTAGTTATCAATTTTGTACCTGTAGTTTCTTTATAATTTTTGCGAACTTGTTTGTTTTTCTATGTTCGTTTTTTCTCTCTTTCTTTTCCTTCTTCTTTTCATTAACATCGAATTTTTGAAATTCCAAACTCTACTCTCGATTTTTAATTTTTGCTTTTATGTATTTGTTACCAATTTTGTACCTTTAAGAACCCAATCTTCAGGACCCATTTTTCACTAGGGTACGAGATTACTGGCTTGACTGCTCTCTCTCCCTTTGGACTCTCATTTTCTCCAGCAGGTCACCTGTATCTCCTCCCTAACCCCTCTCTACTCTACCCAACTCTGTGAATTTCTGTGTGTTCTAGACGGTGGAGAACACTTAGGGAACTGATTACTGGCTGGATCTGTCTCCCTCCTTTTCATTTCCCCCTTTTGTCCTTCTGGCCACCTCTGTCTCCTGCCTCCTTCTTCTCTTCTCTGTATAACTCCGTGAACATCTCTGAGCGGTCCAGTTGTGGAGTGCACATAAGGAAGTGACTACTGGCTAGCCCACTCTCTCCACTATTGATTCCACCTCATCTCATTTGGGTCACCTCTAACTCCCTCCTCCCTCTTCTCTTCTCCATGTAACGCTCTGAACCTCTCTGAGTCACCCTCACAGTAGAGAAACTTTTCATCTTTAACGTAGATGTTTTATCAATGGAGCTGTATAGAAGGAGAAGTTTTGAAACTACTGTAAAAATAAGACCGATAACTGGAAGTAGGAGGCTTAAGTCCAAACCCTGACTCCAGGGAACTCCTGACTCCAAGGAACATTAATTGACAGGAGCTCATCAAAAGCCTCCATACCGACACTGAAACCAAGCACCACACAAGGGCCAACAAGTTCCAGGGCAAGACATAACAAGCAAATTCTCCAGCAACAAAGGAACACAGCCCTGAGCTTCAAGATACAGGCTGCCCAAAGTCACCCCAAAACCATAGACATCTTATAACTCATTACTGGACATTTCATTACACTCCAGAGAGAAGAAGTACAGCTCCATCCACCAGAACATAGACACAACCTTCCCTAGCCAGGAAACCTTGACAAGCCACCTGTACAAACCCACACACAGTGAGGAAACGCCACAATAAAGAGAACTCCACAAACTGCCAGAATACAGAAAGGACACCCCAAACTCAGCAATTTCAACAAGATGAAGAGACAGAGGAATACCCAGCAGATAAAGGAACAGGATAAATGCCCACCAAACCAAACAAAAGAGGAAGAGATAGGGAATCTACCTGATAAAGAATTCCAAATAATGATAGTGAAATTGATCCAAAATCTTGAAATTAAAATGGAATCACAGATAAATAGCCTGGAGGCAAGGATTGAGAAGATGCAAGAAAGGTTTAACAAGGATTTAGAAGAAATAAAAAAGAGTCAATATATAATGAATAATGCAATAAGTGAAATTAAAAACACTCTGGAGGCAACAAATAGTAGAATAACAGAGGCAGAAGATAGGATTAGTGAATTAGAAGATAGAAAGGTAGAAATAAATGAATCAGAGAGGACAAAAGAAAAATGAATTAAAAGAAATGAGGACAATCTCAGAGACCTCCAGGACAATGTTAAACGCTACAACATTCGAATCATAGGGGTCCCAGAAGAAGAAGACAAAAAGAAAGACCATGAGAAAATACTTGAGGAGATAATAGTTGAAAACTTCCCTAAAATGGGGAAGGAAATAATCACCCAAGTCCAAGAAACCCAGAGGGTCCCAAACAGGATAAACCCAAGGCGAAACACCCCAAGACACATACTAATCAAGTTAACAAAGATCAAACACAAAGAACAAATATTAAAAGCAGCAAGGGAAAAACAACAAATAACACACAAGGGAATACCCATAAGGATAACAGCTGATCTTTCAATAGAAACCCTTCAAGCCAGGAGGGAATGGCAAGACATACTTAAAATGATGAAAGAAAATAACCTACAGCCCAGATTATTGTACCCAGCAAGGATCTCATTCAAGTATGAAGGAGAAATCAAAAGCTTTTCAGACAAGCAAAAGCTGAGAGAATTCTGCACCACCAAACCAGCTCTCCAACAAATACTAAGGGATATTCTCTAGGCAGGAAACAGAAAAACAGTGTATAAAATCGAACCCAAAACAATAAAGTAAATGGCAACGGGATCATACTTATCAGTAATTACCTTTAACGTAAATGGGTTGAATGCCCCAACCAAAAGACAAAGACTGGCTGAATGGATACAAAAACAAGACCCCTGCATATGTTATCTACAAGAGACCCACCTCAAAACAGGGGACACATACAGACTGAAAATGAAGAGCTGGAAAAATATTTTCCAGGCAAATAGGGACCAAAAGAAAGCAGGAGTAGCAATACTCATATCAGATAAAATAGACTTTAAAACAAAGGCTGTGAAAAGAGACAAAGAAGGTCACTACATAATGATTAAAGGATCAATCCAAGAAGATTTAACAATTATAAATATATATGCACCCAACATGGGAGCACCGCAGTATGTAAGACAAATGCTAACAAGTATGAAAGGAGAAATTAACAATAACACAATAATAGTGGGAGACTTTAATACCCCACTCACACCTATGGATAGATCACTAAGCAGAAAATTAACAAGGAAACACAAACTTTATAAACGATACAATAGACCAGTTAGACCTAATTGATATCTATAGGACATTTCATCCCCAAACAATGAATTTCACCTTCTTCTCAAGCGCACATGGAACCTTCTCCAGCATAGATCACATCCTGGGCCATAAAGCTAGCCTTGGTAAATTCAAAAAAATAGAAATCATTCCAAGCATCTTTTCTGACCACAATGCAGTAAGATTAAATCTCAATTACAGGAGAAAAACTATTAAAAATTCCAACATATGGAGGCTGAACAACACGCTGCTGAATAACCAACAAATCACAGAAGAAATCAAAAAAGAAATCAAATGAAACGAATACTGGATGCTTGGGGCTGGTGCACTGGGACAACCCAGAGGGATGGAATGGGGAGGGAGGAGGGAGGAGGGTTCAGGATGGGGAACACATGTATACCTGTGGCGGATTCATTTTGATATTTGGCAAAACTAATACAGTTATGTAAAGTTTAAAAATAAAATAAAATTAAAAAAAAAAAAAAAAGAAAATGAAAACACAACAACCCAAAACCTGTGGGACACGGTAAAAGCAGTCCTAAGGGGAAAGTTCATAGCAATACAGGCACACCTCAAGAAACAAGAAAAAAGTCAAATAAATAACCTAACTCTACACCTAAAGCAACTAGAAAAGGAAGAAATGAAGAACCCCAGGGTTAGTAGAAGGAAAGAAATCTTAAAACTTAGAGCAGAAATAAATGCAAAAGAAACAAAAGAGACCATAGCAAAAATCAACAAAGCCAAAAGCTGGTTCTTTGAAAGGATTAATAAAATTGACAAACCATTAGTCAGACTCATCAAGAAACAAAGGGAGAAAAATCAAATCAATAAAATTAGAAATGAAAATGGAGAGAACACAACAGACAACACAGAAATACAAAGGATCATAAGCGACTACTATCAACAATTATATGCCAATAAAATGGACAACGAGGAAGAAATGGACAAATTCTTAGAAAAGTACAACTTTCCAAAACTCCATCAGGAAGAAATAGAAATTCTTAACAGACACATCACAAGCACGGAAATTGAAACTGTAATCAAAAATCTTCCAGCAAACAAAAGCCCAGGTCCAGACGGCTTCACAGCTGAATTCTACCAAAAATTTAGAGAAGAGCTAACACCTATCCTACTCAAACTCTTCCAGAAAATTGCAGAGGATGGTAAACTTCCAAACTCATTCTATGAGGCCACCATCACCCTAATACCAAAACCTGACAAAGATCCCACAAAAAAAGAAAACTACAGGCCAATATCACTGATGAACATAGATGCAAAAATCCTTAACATAATTCTAGCAATCAGAATCCAACAACACATTAAAAAGATCATACACCATGACCAAATGGGCTTTATCCCAGGGATGCAAGGATTCTTCAATATCCACAAATCAATCCATGTAATACACCACATTAACAAATTGAAAAATAAAAATCATATGATTATCTCAATAGATGCAGAGAAAGACTTTGACAAAATTCAACATCCATTTATGATAAAAACTCTCCAGACAGCAGGAATAGAAGGAACATACCTCAACATAATCAAAGCTATATATGACAAACCCACAGCAAACATTATCCTCAATGGTGAAAAACTGAAAGCATTTCCTCTAAAGTCAGGAACAAGACAAGGGTGCCCACTTTCACCATTACTATTCAACATAGTTTTGGAAGTTTTGGCCACAGCAATCAGAACAGAAAAATAAATAAAAGGAATCCAAATTGGAAAAGAGGAAGTAAAGTTCTCACTGTTTGCAGATGACATGATCCTCTACATAGAAAACCCTAAAGACTCCACCAGAAAATTACTAGAACTAATCAATGGCTATAGTAAAGTTGCAGGATATAAAATCAACACACAGAAATCCCTTGCATCCCTATACACTAATAATGAGAAAACAGAAAGAGAAATTAAGGAAACAATTCCATTCACCATTGCAACGGAAAGAATAAAATACTTAGGAATATATCTACCTAAAGAAACTAAAGACCTATATATAGAAAACTATAAAACACTGGTGAAAGAAATCAAAGAGGACACTAACAGATGGAGAAATATACCATGTTCATGGATTGGAAGAATCAATATAGTGAAAATGAGTATACCACCCAAAGCAATCTATAGATTCAATGCAATCCCTATCAAGCTACCAACAGCATTCTTCACAGAGCTAGAACAAATAATTTCACAATTTGTATGGAAATACAAAAAACCTCAAATAGCCAAAGCAAGCTTGAGAAAGAAGAATGGAACTGGAGGAATCAACCTACCTGACTTCAGGCTCAACTACAAAGCCACAGTTATCAAGACAGTATGGTACTGGCACAAAGACAGAAATATAGATCAATGGAACAAAATGGAAAGCCCAGAGATAAATCCACGCACATATGGACACCTTATCTTTGACAAAGGAGGCAAGAATATACAATGGATTAAAGACAATCTCTTTAACAAGTGGTGCTGGGAAATCTGGTCAACCACTTGTAAAAGAATGAAACTAGAACACTTTCTAACACCATACACAAAAATAAACTCAAAATGGATTAAAGATCTCAACGTAAGACCAGAAACTATACAACTCCTAGAGGAGAACATAGGCAAAACACTCTCTGACATACATCACAGCAGGATCCTCTATGACCCACCTCCCAGAATATTGGAAATAAAAGCAAAAATAAACAAATGGGACCTAATCAACCTTAAAAGCATCTGCACATCAAAGGAAACTATTAGCAAGGTTGAAAGACAAGCTTCAGAATGGGAGAAGATAATAGCAAATGAAGCAACTGACAAACAACTAATCTCGAGAATATACAAGCAACTCCTACAGCTCAACTCCAGAAAAATAAATAACCCAATCAAAAAAAGGGCCAAAGAACTAAATAGACATTTCTCCAAAGAAGACATCCAGATGGCTAACAAACACATGAAAAGATGCTCAACATCACTCATTATCAGAGAAATGCAAATCAAAACCACTATGAGGTACCATTTCACACCAGTCAGAATGGCTGCCATCGAAAAGTCTACAAGCAATAAATGCTGGAGAGGGTGTGGAGAAAAGGGAACCCTCTTACATTGTTGGTGGGAATGCAAACTAGTACAGCCACTATGGAGAACAGTGTGGAGATTCCTTAAAAAACTGGAAATAGAGCTGCCTTATGATCCAGCAATCCCACTGCTGGGCATACACACTGAGGAAACCAGAAGGGAAAGAGATACATGTACCCCAATGTTCATCGCAGCACTGTTTATAATAGCCAGGACATGGAAGCAACCTAGATGTCCATCAGCAGATGAATGGATAAGAAAGCTGTGGTACATACACAACGGAGTATTACTCAGCCATTAAAAAGAATACATTTGAATCAGTTCTAATGAGGTGGATGAAACTGGAGCCTATTATACAGAGTGAAGTAAGCCAGAAAGAAAAACACCAATACAGTATACTAACACATATATATGGAATTTAGAAAGATGGTAACAATAACCCTGTGTACGAGACAGCAAAAGAGACACTGATGTATAGAACAGTCTTATGGACTCTGTGAGAGAGGGAGAGGGTGGGAAGATTGGGGAGAATGGCATTGAAACATGTAAAATATCATGTATGAAACCAGGTGGCAGTCCAGGTTCGATGCACGATACTGGATGCTTGGCGCTGGTGCACTGGGACGACCCAGAGGGATGGAATGGGGAGGGAGGAGGGAGGAGGGTTCAGGATGGGGAACACATGTATACCTGTGGTGGATTCATTTTGATATTTGGCAAAACTAATACAGTTATGTAAAGTTTAAAAATAAAATAAAATAAAAAAAAATAAAAAAAATAAAAAAATAAAAGTAAAAGAGTTTAAAATTATTATTCTTTATTAATTATAAAATATATGTAAATTAAAATAAGAATTTAACATTTTTGTCTTTATTACCTAGGAAACTTACTAAAAGCATGTTACTATTGCATGAACACTTTGTTAAAAAAGCCAAATATTTAATTATAACTGTTTTCTTTAATAAAGAAACTTGCCAATAGATATTTTTAACTGTACTTTCTTCAAGCAACTTCTTTCTTTTCCTAAGAAAATAAGAAACTTAAAATGACTGAACTTGCAATTATACTATTTGTGAAATGTAACTACAAAGATTGAGAAAATTGAAAACAAATAATGTATTCATTTGTGAGGAGGTAGTTTATATAAATTAAATTTTATAAAGCCTATGAACATTTTTTGCATTGAAATTTTGGCTCTGTGGACTAACAAAGATTACACTTAATGAGTTCCTATAGTGTGCCATTTACTACTCAAGGCAGTTGAACTTTTTTTTTCTATTTTTTGGAGGAAATACCTTGAGTGTAGAAAGGGTGACCCACCTGCCAAAAGCCACCAAGGTGGTCAGGAGCAGGCTAGCTTTTAAACTCAATTTATTGAATCTAAAATACTTCAAAAAATATACTTATGATAAACCAGAGAAATAAATAATTTGCAAAATCAGATACAAGAAAAACTGATTTTTACACATTCAATTCTATCTAAAAACTTATGTAATTAAAGTTATTTCAAACTAGTGAAGTGATTTATATATCAAAAACTAATGAAAGGATATTATAGTGTTTAGATAATTAAAGAAAAATAGTCTTAGTCTGTTCCTATCATGACATCACATGGAAACTGAATCTTGAAATTAATGTCTTTTTCAAAAGTAAAATTGTATACAGAAACACAGTGAAATGATTGCCACAATTAAGCTAATTTACATATCATCTGCTAGCATAACTACTGTTATTCATGTGTGTGGTGAGAGCACTTGATGCTAATTATCTTAGAAATGTCCAGTATTATTAACTACAGTCATCATGCTACACATTCTATCTTTAGATTTAGTCATCATTCATAACTGTAACCTTGTATCCTTTGGCCAACATCTTCCCATCTCCCACCTCCTCCTTCCTAGTAACCACCATTCTAATCCCATTTCATGTTTTCAGCTTCTTTAGACTCTTCCTGGGAGATATGCAGCATATTTCTTTCTGTGTCTGGCTTATTACACTTATCTTAATGTCCTCCAGGATCATCCATGTTTATCTCCTTTTTAAAGCTGAATTATATGCCAATATGTTTGCATTTATCTATTCATCAGTTGTCAGACATTTAGGTTCTTTTTGTGTCTTGGTTATTGTGAGTAATGTTGCAATGAACATGGGAGCATGGCTATCTCTTGAAGGTAGTGCTCTCACTTCCTTTGGATGTATAACCAGAAGAAGGATTGCTGAATCATGTGGTAGTTGTATTTTTCATTTAATAGGAAATTCCATACTGTTTTTCATAGTGTATGCAACAGTTTACATTCCCATTAGCAGTGTACATGGGCTCTCAGAATGACTCCAACTCCTTGCCAACACTTCCTATCTTTTTTGATAACACATATCTGCATGTGTGAGGTGATATCTTATTGTGGTTTTGATTTATGTTAGAGATACTGCATCTCCACATGGGCAGTTCCACCTGATTATGCTGTCTGCACAGGAGCCCATGACTATTCCGTGCAACAAGAGTTACTGAAGACTTTGTTCAAACTAAAGATTTGACAATGTGTTCTTAACTTTAGATATTTGTCTGATATTTATAGTATGCATGATAGAGTATAGTGACAGTATTTCTTTGGATGTTATAATCACATTTGGAATCTTTTGATTTCCAAATACAGTAAGTCTATGTACAAATGAGTTTCATTCCAAGACCATATTCATAAATCCAATTTTTTCGTAAGTCCAACAAATTTAGCCTGGGTATCCAACTAACACAATCAGCTACATAGTACTCTATTGTAGTCAGTTTTTAATACTTTTTACACAAATAATACATTTAAATAACAAGAAAAAAGAAAATATTTTTAACCTTAGAACACAGTACCTTGGAAAGTAAGTACAGTAGTATAATACAACAGCTGGTGCACAGGGGCTAGCATCAAGTGAACAAGCAAGAAGAGTTACTGACTGGAGGAGGGGGAGGAGGTGGGAGATGGTAGAGCTGAAAGGTCATCAGCAATAGGAGATGGAGGCCAAGCTGCAATCTCACTCACACCTGACCTTGATGGCAGAGGTTCTTGTTCCTTGCTTGATTCAATTCTACCTACCCTCTGGAAAAAATGACCCAGTGATGTCGAGGTAGTAGCTTTTTTATTTTTATTTTTCTCATCATAGGTGACTTAGTAGCACTGAATTACATGCTGAACAGCTGTTGTAAACTTCATGTCTGTTCTACATTTAGGTCCTGTGCCTCAAACCTAACAGTTACTCCTCAAGTAAAGAAAATTCCTTCGCCATTACCTGAATTGTGAATCTCTTCCATTCTTCAGTTATTTCTTCCTTTTGTCCTTTCTCTGGGCCTCCAAATCCTGGTGCTTTTTGACAATATCAGCTTTCATGCTTGCTTCTGGACATTCTGGGCTTGAAATAAAGATACCATGCTACTGTACTCTATACAGTACAGTAAAATACACAAACACAACCCCTTGTAGAGGATGCACACATGTGACAATGCATGCCAGACATGTGAACTAACATGTGATTGGACATGCAAGTGCATGTTCTCATCTTTGAAAGCTTACAATATGAAAGTTCATATGCATGAATCTTACCATAACTGCTGCTGCTAAGTGGCTTCAGTCGTGTCTGATTCTGTGTGACCCCATAGATGGCAGCCCATCAGGCTCCCCCGTCCCTGGGATTCTCCAGGCAAGAACACTGGAGTGGGCTGCCATTTCCTTCTGCAATGCATGAAAGTGAAAAGTGAAAGTGAAGTCGCTCAGTCATGTCCGACTCTTAGCGACCCCACGGACTGCAGCCTACCAGGCTCCTCCGTCCATGGGATTTTCCAGGCAAGAGTACTGGAGTGGGGTGCCAGTGCCTTCTCTGGCTTACTGTAATATTTCCATATAAATTATGGTCAACTACTTCTTGCAACGTACTCAACTCAAAGAGAACATGGTAAGGGTTTCCCCCTACCCGTTTCTGTAGTCTTCACTGCAAAATTTGGCCTTTTAATTAATCTCTCTTCCCTTTTAATTAATCTGGGCTTCCTGTAGCTCAGCTGGTAAAGAATCTGCCTACAAGCCAGGAGACCTGGGTTCGAAATCTGGGTTGGGAAGATCCCCTGGAGAAGGGAATGGCTACCCACTCCAGTATTCTGGCCTGGAGAATTCAATTCACTGTATAGTCCATGGGGTCATGAACAGTCGGACATGACTGAGAGACTGTCATTCTCTCAAAACCATGTAAATAGAGTGGTGCTCTTTTAGCCTTACTCACTAAGGGGTTGAGATGTAATTTCACTTAATTATAGAAACTATCCTTACTCTTGGTTTTAAATATAATTATCCCATGATTTCCCCTTTGCTTCTTGACTCCTGATGTTTAATTCTTCACTTCATTATTTTTAATTATATTACTTATTTGTGTGTGTGCTCAGTCATAGCTGACTCTGCAACCCTATAAAGTCTAGCTTGCCAAGGACCTCTGTCCTTGGGATTTTCCAGGCAAGAATACTGGAGTGGGTTGCCTGTGTTGGTCGGCAGACTCTTTACCCTTGAACCACCTGGGAAGGCCGTATTACATGTTTACTGTTTCTTCAGTAAACTTGATTCATTTGGAAGGTCTGTATCACAGTTTTAAAATTCTTTCTATTTTTGGAGCATTATAAGATGGCTAACATAGTAAAGTATATATACTAGATTTAAAATAAAACCTTGTTTTATTATTTTTGGAAGATAGAATATGTCCTATGGCCAAATATCACTTTAAATACACCATAAATATTGCATACAAAATATAAGTATCAATATTTTAATAGTTAAAAAAACAGTACCAGAAGTTCTGGATGTTCATAATAGTTACAATACTAGTCATACTCTTAAAAAATAATAAATAAACATAGTTTTTGTTTCTTTGCTGACTTCTTGCATTGATTTATCCGTGATGGGTATAAGTCTACATGTGCACACACATCACACACACAGACACACACACTGCCTCATTTGCATGTATGAAGTGATGTGTTTCACTTAGTTGAATAAGTATTGTAACTTGAGCAGAGGATTTTAAAGGATAAAGGAATGATAAAAAAATGTAAATGCTGAAGTCTCTATTACTTTCTGCAGTTCACTTCCTCAAAGGCAGTGAGGTCTGTAGGAAACAGATACACACACATGTATGGCATTCCTGCAGTCAGGCACAACATTTTCAAGCCAGATTCTGCCCAGTATGTTAACTTCCAAAATCCTATTTTTCTTATCTGTAAAATAGAAAGGATAATACAGGATGGTTGTGAGGACTCAAGTTTGTAGCTTATATGGAAAAGTCCACAGGAGGCTTTCCAATTTGGTGGGAGCTGAATAAATGTTATTTATTTACTGTATTTTTAATCTTTTTTTTTTTCAGTGTGACTCTGTATGTGAGTGCATATGTTGTTTAACTGTGGATTTTGTTTATATTGTGTTGTAATAGGAGACTTTTTTTTTCTTGAAAATCACACTCTCTGTAGTTTAATCATAGGAAGATACAATATGTTATATATAACTGAATGGCTGAGTCTCCACCTAAAAAGAAACCATTTAAAGAAACATCAAGCCCTTGTGACAAGAAAGAAGCACATATGGGTTTTTCCTGTAGTGGGTGAGGAATAGGGGCTGGTGGCTGGCACTGACCTGAGAGGGACTCTGTCAAACAGAGGTGCCAGATAAACCTTTCACTCAGAGCAACCTGGCTAAGATGTGACAATGCACAGGAGCCTCATAGGCATGATGTGCCTGCCAAATCCACACCACCTGCTCCCCAAACATTTGCCCATCACATTTCAATTATCCATGATAGGAGAAATGTACCAGGCATAAGCCTTGAACTGCATTTCAAAGGTTGTTCTCAAAACTCCCCATGACACTAAACCATATGGGTTTTCCATGTTCAAGGATCTTGAGGAGAGGGTATCCAACCAGAGCTTGTGGGTGAATTCAGTTCAGTTCAGTTCAGTCGTTCAGTCATGTCTGACTCTTTGTGACCCCATGACCTGGAGCACGCCAGGCCTCCCTATCCATCATCAACTCCATGGAAAATCATCTTAGGCTGGGAGAGTGAAAGACAATACAATAACTGCACCAATTAGCCCATTTAGATATCTGTTCAGTTCAGTAGCTAATTTGTGTCTGACTCCTTGTGACCCCATGGACTGCAGCACACCGGGCATCCCTGTTCATCACCAATTCCCAAAACCTACTTAAACTCATGTCCATTGACCTGGTGATGCCATCCAACCATCTCATCCTCTGTCATCTCGTTCTCCTCCTGCCTTCAATCTTTCCCAGCATCAGGATCTTTTCAAATGAGTCAGTTCTTTGCAACAGGAGGCCAAAGTCGTGGAGTTTCAACTTCAGTATCAGTCCTTCCAATGAATATTCATGACTGATTTCCTTTAGGATGGACTTGTTTGATTTCCTCGCAGTTCAAGTGACCCTCAAGAGTCTTCTCCAACCCCACAGTTCAAAGACATCAGTTCTTTGGCACTTAGCTTTCTTTAGAGTCCAACTCTCACATCCATACATGACCATTGGGAAAACCATAGCTTTGACTAGATGGACCTTTGTTGGCAAAGTGATGTTTCTGCTTTTAAGTATGCTGTCTAGGTTGGTCATAACTTTTCTTCCAAGGATCCAGTGTCTTTTAATTTCATGGCTGCAATCACCATCTGCAGTTATTTTGGAGCCCTCAAAAAATGAAGTCTGTCACTGTTTCCATTGTTTCCCCATCTATTTGCCATGAAGTGATGGGACCAGATGCCATGATCTTAGTTTTCTGAATGTTGAGTTTTAAGTCAACTTTTTCACACTTCCCTTTCACTGTCATCAAGTGGCTTTTAGTTCTTCAATTTCTGCCATAAGGGTGATGTCATCTGCATATCTTTCTCCCTGCAACCTTGATTCAAGCTTGTACTTTATCCAGCTCAGCATTTCACATGATATATTCTGCATGTAAGTTAAGTAAGCAGATGACAATATACAGCCTTGATGTACTCCTTTCGCAATTGAAATCAGTCTGTTTTTCCATGTCCTGTTCTCAATGTTGCTTCTTGACCTGCGTACAGATTTCTCAAGAGGGAAGTCAGGTGGTCTGGTATTCCTATCTCTTTAAGAATTTTCCACTGTTTATTGTGGTCCACACAGTCAAAGGTTTGGTGTAGTGCATAAAGCAGAAGTACATTTTTTTTTTTTAACTCTCTAGCTTTTTTGAAGCAAGACAACTATGCAAAACTATGGACAGAGGTTTGTGACATTGTACAGGAGGCTTTGATCAAGACCATCCCCAAGGTGGGAAAAATGCAAAAAGGCTAAATGCTTGTCTGAGGAAGCCTTACAAACAGCTGAGAAAAGAAAAGATATAAAAGGGAAAGGATAATAGGAAAGATATACCCCTTTTAATGTAGAGTTCCAAAGAATAGCAAGGAGAGATAAGGAATCCTTCCTCAGTGATCAGTGCAAATAATAATAATAAAGCAAAACCAAAAAACGGGAAAGACTAGAGATCTCGTCAAGAAAATTAGAGATACCAAAGGAACATTTCATGCAAAGATGGGCACAATAAAGGACAGAAATGATATGGACCTAAAAGAAGGAGAAGATATTAAGAAGAGGTGGTCAGAATACACAGGAGAACTATACAAAAAAGATCTTCATGACCCAGATAACCATGATGGTGTAATGACTCACCTAGAGCCAGACATCCTGGAATGTGAAGTCAAGTGGGCCTTAGGAAGCATCACTGTGAACAAAGCTAGTGGAGGTGATGGAATTCCAGTTGAGCTATTTCAAATCCTAAAAGATGGTGCTGTGAAAGTGTTGCATTCAATATGCCAGGAAATCTGGAAAATTCAGCAGTGGCCACAGGACTGGAAAATGTCAGTTTTCACTCCAATCCCAAAGAAAGGCAATGGCAAAGAATGCTCAAACTACCACACAATTACACGCATCTCACACAGTAGCAAAGTAATCCTCAAAATTCTCCAAGCCCGGCTTCAACAGTATGTGAATGGTGAATTTCCAGAAATTCAAGCTTGATTTAGAAAAGTCAGAGGAATCAGAGAGCAAATTGCCAACATCTGTTGGATCATCAAAAAAGCAAGAGCATTTAAAAAAATATATAGCAATCAGTACCAACTTATGCAAAGTGACCCCATGAACTATATAGTCCATGGAATTCTCCAGGCCATAATGCTGGAGTGAGTAGCCGTTCCCTTCTCCAGGATATCTTTCCAACCCATGGATCATACCAAGGTCTCCTGCATTACAGGTAGATTCTTTACCAGCTGAACCACCAGGGAAGCCCAAGAGTATGGAATGGGTAGCCTATTCCTTCAGCAGATTGTCCCCAACCAGGAATTGAAACAGGGTCTCCTGCATTGCAGGCACATTCTTTACCAGCCACCAGGGAAGCCCCTAAGTTAATACTAATAACTACTTATTGGCATTAATACTTGTGCATTGTAAGAAGTGATCACATTATTATTAATTTGACCTAAGCATAATTAAATAATTGTTTCATTTACATTTTATTATGAAAAATTTAAATGTAAATATTATATATTCAGTTTGGTCATTCAGTCATGTCCAATTCTTTGCAACCCCATGGACTGCAGCACACCAGGCTTCCCTGCCCCTCACCAACTCCAGGAGCTTGCTCAAACTCATTCCATCGAGCTGGTGATGCCATCCAACCATTTCATCCTCTGTCATCCCCTTCTTCCACCGTCAATCTTTGTCAGCATCAGGGTCTTTTCAAATGAGTCAGCTCTTCACATCAGGTGGCCAAAGTATTGGAGCTTCAACTTCAGCATCAGTCCTTTCAATTCAGGATTGATCTCCTTTAGGATTGACTAATTTGATCTCCTTGCAGTCCAAGGGCCTCTTGAGAGTCTTCCCCAACACCACAGTTCAAAAGCATCAATTCTTCAGTGCTCAACTTTCTTTATGGTCCAACTCTAGCATCCATACATGACTACTGGGAAAACCATAGCATCTATACACAAACACACATACATATATCTTATATATCTTGTATATCATATATATATGATAGAAAACTCTTCTATGTCCTTTTTGTTCCTATATAATGGTAACCATGTACACATGAACCTTTCATTGCCTCTGCCAAATATAGAAATACATGTGTGTGTGTATACTCATTCTGCAATATTTGTTGCTGTGGTTTTGCTTCTCTGCTTATAGGATAATTTACAGTAAAGTTATGCTTTCTCAGCAGGAATATTCTGCTTTGATGGCTCTTGGAGGCTTAACAAATTACAAAAGTATTTATCCTACAAAATCTTCAGAAGATACTGTTTCCTTAATTTTGTTTATAAACTCACATATACCTACATCGATTTTAAGACATCAGTCAAAGAGAAGTTTTATAGCATGATTCAATTTGAATAGTTCTTTTTAAAATTCTAAACTTGTCTACAACTCAGAGTGTTAAACAGTTTTATAACTGTCCACTGCTTACAGCCTAATAAGAGATGTTTCCTGGGTAGGGGAAACAGCCATTACCTTCTCGTCTGTTTCAGTTTTCTGTTCTTGTCAGTTCCTTTTCTTGCCTAGCATGGAAATTCATGCACATCCGAGTTGGTTCATTTGTATTCTTGTTTCCAAACATCAAATAAATTCATCCATAAATTAATTTTATGAGCAATTAAGTTCTTCCAAATCAGTACTTTCTAAATTGATTTCTCTTTTACAATCAAGACACAGTTTAGCTCCATTTTAAAGCATTAGACACTGCACTCAGAGAGTTTGCCATTTTCTTTTCAAAATTTTTTTAAATTAATTTATTTTCTTATTGAAGGATAATTGCTTTACAGAATTTTGTTGTTTTCTGTCAAACTTCAACATGTATCAGCCATAAGTATACATATATCCCCTCCTTTTTGAACCTCCCTCCCATCTCCCTCCCCATCCCACCACTCCAGGTTGATTTTCAATTTCCACTTTCTTTTTAAATAATTTTTGTAAAGAAAAATTTGTGAGAGAGAGGGTCTTCTGGAAGTGCTGGTTAAGGAAAGGGTTGATACTAGGGCTCCATGGAATTAGTTATTCAGGCAGAGGGACTATGGCCAGGGCAGAAGGGACACTACTTGGTCCCCTCAGGGGCTGGCTCACTTAGGACCTTCATGTCAGCTGGACACACAGCCAGTCAGACACTGGAAAGATGGTCAGCGTGCTTTAAGAATGTGAGTAAATATAATTTTAAGGTTAAGATTTGGCCTCTTGATAAATTTCCTTATGATCATTTAGAAGAAATTTTCACAGAGGATAAGCAATTTTAATGCTAAGGACTTCTAAATGATGCTAGAAGAAAAGAAGGGTAAGTAGATGGGTTCTATCAAATTGCATGCCTGATTTAGTAAATGTAAACAGGATTGATCCAAGAAAAAGCAGATAGATGAGCATTACTTCAAATGGTTGCTGCGCAGATAATGAGGGACCAACAGAAGGCCTGATGCTTGGGAGGCTTCAGTGCTGGGAGGTGCCATGTTCCTGACTATGATCATATGACCACCTGTGTCAAGGATTTAATTGCTGTAGCCTTGTCTCTAGTTTTACTTCCATTCTTATTCTATTGTGTCTTGTTTCTCACCTCTCTCTTTTCCTGGAAAGTTGTGTGGTTGAGATTACTAAAATCTTCTCCTGATCCAGGACACCCAAGGAGAAGGTCAGTTGTTGGAATTCTCTATGTATCCCAACATAGAGTTCCTCATGGTTATTGACTAATATCAGACAACTATATGGAGCCACACTAGAGTTTGATGAAAGCTTTAGATTATTTTGCTGAAGAAGGAAGGATGAATTCACTGTTAACCCAGTTTCAGTGGCATATAATGATGCTGAGAAAGGAACAAATCAGATACATGAAAAAGAAAAAGAAAAATAGCACTTAAGGATGAGTCTACAAATGTCACTGAAAAGAGAATATTAATAGTGTAAGAAAGAGTTTGTGAAATTCAGCAGACAGGGCTGGCAGTAAGGAGAGAAGAGATTCATGCCCTGCCTCCAACTTGCCATTATGTGCATGCTGTGCCATGATATTTGGCAATGGGCACAAAGCACCCCATTTTATCCTGCCATTTTTAGATGGGGAAAGGCTAGCAACTCCCCAAGTTCAGCTTACCCAGGTTCACCCTTTACACTAACTCAGGCATTAGCCACATATGACCATAAATATTTGAAATGTCACAAGTCTAAATAAAGATATGCTATGAGTATAGAATACACATGGTAATTTGAAGACTTAGTATTATAAGTACAAGCTCCTTCTGCTCAATGCACAACAGGCAAATATGTTGGAAGACAAATTGTTGAGAGAAGGAATAATGACTTTATTCAGAAAGCCAGCAGACAGAGAAGATGGTGGACTAGTGTCCTAAGGAACCATCTTACCCTAGTCAAAATTCACATTACTTCTATTTTAAAAGTGGATGTATTGTGGTTAGTTGTTGCAAACTGCTTGGAGTTGAATTCTTTGTTCTTGCATCTATCCTCATAGACCAGGACATGGTGTTCCTGTAAACCTCACACAAAACAAATATTTTCTATTCGGCAACTTTTTATTTCTTATGAATGCAAGGAATGATGCTCAAGCTGAAACTCCAGTACTTTGGCCACCTCATGCAAAGAGTTGACTCATTGGAAAAGACTCTGATGCTGGGAGGGATTGGGGGCAGGAGGAGAAGGGGACGACAGAGGATGAGATGGCTGGATGGCATCACTGACTCTATGGACGTGAGTCTGAGTGAACTCCAGGAGTTGGTGATGGACAGGGAGGCCTGGTGTGCTGCGATTCATGGGGTCGAAAACAGTCGGACATGACTGAGCGACTGATCTGATCTGATCTGATACCTTAAAGCTCAGAGCTTTGAGAATGGACAATTCTGTATATTTCAGGCTATTGGCAATGTCCTTAAAGCAAAAGCAGTAGAATACAAAGTTAAAGAAACAGATCTATAATAATATGGGATCAGATTTGCTTATTAGCACACACAAAAAGAATGGTTAAAATATCTCATTAACCAATTTTAATGTTGTGAACATGTTGAAATTGTAATATTGTGGATTTTTTTGCTGAATAAAATATATTATTAAAATCAATTTCACCTATTTCTCTTCATTTTTTTTCAAATGTGCCTACTCCAGACAAACTTTTATTTCTGGTTAGCTTTATATTTCTGTTGTGTAGAAATGCTTTGGAGACTTCAAGAATGTTCTTAGAAAATCACTCTCTTCATCCAGACCCTTTAGTATTTACAGAGTATTTAGAGTTGCCTATGGTGACATCAGGAGAACAGTATTTGTCGTAACATATTCCTACTCATGTGCTCTGGCTCTGGTGTTCAGGTAGTACTTTGGTATTTGGTTGGGATTTGGTCTTCAGGATATGATACAGGTTAGACAAGAAAACCTATGCAAAGGAAAAAAAAAAAAAAAAGACATTTCATTGAAGTGAAATGAGCCATAAAGTTTCCATTGTAAAGTTTTGATCATTAGCCCAAGAACAGGTCTTTCACCAATTTAGATTTAATACTCAAAGCACTGGGATGAGTTTGTTATTATCATTTTCATTTTACATATAACAAGATGTGCCCTACTAGGAGCTCAGTACCTTGTCTCGCTCAAAGTTCCAATTTAGGAAGTGGAGCTGGGATTTGAATAAAATTCTCTATTGACATCAGTGCCATGGATCTCTGAAAGTGCTTAACTCCCTGGCTCAGGAGTATAAAAGAACAGTATCCATGAAGTGAATAAGCTGACATTTCTTCTCCAAAGGATAACAAAACTGCTTCAGAGATCTCCAAATCCATATATGTCTTTGTTTGTATTTCAAACTTTATTTGGATTTCCTGATAATAACTTTGTTCCAATGTACTATTAAATGAAAGAATGGAATCTTTGAAGAGTTTCTGGTCTTAAAGAAAAAAAAAATAGTCAAGTAAAATTCAATACCTAACTTTGTTTTGAATAAACATTCAGTGAACAATCTAAGCAATTTGTGATTGCAGTAGTACTTCAGCAATCATTAAGTGATTTCTGTTTTAAGTAGTTAAAAAACAAAGAAGATCAAGAAAAGATCAAAAATAATAATTTTGTTCTCTCAAAATGAACAGATTGTGGGAGAGGTGAGTGTAATGGATTTTGGTAAACATTATATGATAAGTGTGAAATTGAAAAGTCACAAAAAGTTCAAGTATTGACATCTATTGAGTAGGATAGAAGAAGCATCATGGAAGAGTATTTTCTCTGGGACTTGAAAGAAGAAAGAGTATCTGCAACAAGAAACAGAGGTGTGAGACTGCAGTGTACAATCAGAAACCATAGATCCTAGTAATACCTTGTATCCTACCAGTGAATCTAGAGGTATGTATGCATTGGTGTTAGAGGGTCTCAAGAGAATATGGATGGGAGAGATGATGACGTATTGGACCAGTGGACAGTTAGCATCTTAGGGTCTCTGATCAACTAGGTTGTGGGCTTTATTTTGCTCATGCTGAGCTGCTTAATTATAACAGTAAAAAGGCAGTGAGTGGTCAATAATGTGGTGTAATTTTATACTCTGAAAGCGAGAGAAAGATGAAGTGGTGCTTAAGATTTTTAGCAAAAAGGATTGATTCCTTTCTTTCTGTTTTTTTTTTTTTTTTTTTTTTTTTTACATTCCAAGGGGTTAAAACTAAAAAAAAAAAAAAAAAAAAAAAGTTAAAAATAAACTGAAAAATAGATAATGGATGTGGTGAAGGGCCTGAGAATTTGTTTGTCCTCACTGCACAGGTAGAATGGGTACAATGCAGGTCAGAGGGGAAAGAATGAGTGGGTAGGTTTACAAATTGCTAATTGAAGTTAATATTTTATCCATTTACTGGTATTTCATTTTCACTGCAAAACAGCCAAAAAGTGGCATTGTTTAAACAGTTCAAAATTCAAATGGTACAAGTGCTCTATTTTTCAATAAATTTATGTGGTAAAAAATAAAAATACAAATAATAATTATCTGTCATCATGATATATCTGCACAAGAGTATAAAATGGCAATACAACTATTAGTTGACAACAGAATATCAAAGATCAAATATATTGTTAAGGATGCCATCCAGATTTCATATATCCTCTAAGAAAATGTCCTAAACTTTTCAGTTCCATTCACTTTATTACTAATTGCTTACATATAATAAAATAATCCATGTCTCTAAAAAAAGCAAAAAGAAAATAAAGTCAGTACAAAGTGTGCTAATATTTGGAAAATGCAAATGTGTGGGAAATGAAAGAGCAGTGGTTATTCTTTCCCAGCACCCAGAGAGAAGAATCTATATTTTTCTAAGGCAGATTTCTGAAAATGATTTATCTCACACCAACAGCAAAAGGAAAGTCCAGGATCATACTCAATTTCTAGAACAAAGCATTTCAAATAACTTTATCAGGTCCAGAATTCCAGTGATGTCCTAGTCCTCCTATCAGGGGAAGGTTATAATCACACTCCCTTAGTAATGGCAGGGAAACTGGAGCATTGCTGATAAGCTGCTCTCTCTTTGACCTGCTGCCCATTTGTTTACCTTCCCTCTGCCCCCCTCATCTGGCCAGCCCAGCATCCCCTCTCAGAGTGAAGAACTGAGACTTAAACAGGCAAACTGGTGCCCATGCCCCATCCTCACATCTAGTCTAAGTGGTCTGCAAGATAATATGTACAATTATATAAATTCTACCATTGGACCATGAGGAAATTATAGGTTAACAATTACGTCCAAGCAAGTCAGACAGAGAAAGACAAATATAATATGATACCAATTATTTGTGAAATCTAAACAAATGATCCAAATGAATTATTTGCAAAACAGAAACACGCAGACATAGAAAACAAACTTATTGTTACTGGGAGGATGGGAGTGGGGGGAGGGATAGAGGAGATAGAGAGATAAATTAGGAGTTTGAGATTAACATATAGACACTACTATATATAAAGTAGATAGAAAGAAGAGACTTACTGTATAGCATAGGGAACTATATTCAATAACTTGTAATACCCTGCAATAACCTGTAATAGAAAATTATGTATATGATAAATATGCAAATTAAATATTAATATTACGTATATATACAAAACTGAATCACTATGCTATATCCCTGAAACTAACACAATGCAAATCTACTATACTTCAGTTGAAAACAGAAATTACGCCAATTCAGTTCTGTTCATTTGAGTAAAGACCACAGGCTGAAGTGCTAAAAGCAAGGAATCTCAGAGCTGTTTTCCCAGACCTTACATGAGCTTTGATCTCATTCACAAATCCTTTCAACCTTGATATTTTTCAACCCATTTATGCATCTACTATATAGGTGCCATGAGTCTAGAAGAGAAAGGAGGAGACAGTCAAATAAGGAAAAGCAGTAAAATGACACACTGGCAAGATGGAGATCAGAGCCCAGACAAGGGCAGGGCTGCACACAGGCCCCTCATTAGAAAAGACCCAGATGCTGGGAAAGATTGAGGGCAGGAGGAGAAGGGGACAACAGAGGATGATGTTTCGATAATGTCACCAACTCAATGGACATGGGTTTGGGTGAACTCCAGGAGTTGGTGATGGACAGGGAGGCCTGGCATGCTGCGGTTCATGGGGTAGCAAAGAGTTGGACACGACTGAACGACTGAACTGAACTGAACTGTACACAGGTCCAAATGGAAGTCAGGAAAACACTGGGGTGAAGGAACAATTTTTGAAACACTGTCTCCAGGGAAGAGTTGAACACTGACTGTAGTATTATAGTTAGTACCTGTAAGTTAACCGATTTTAATCTATTTTGAATTTATTGACCATTTAGTGTTACTAATTCTGCAAAATATTTTCACTTTGTTTCTATAACTGATAAAATGTATGTATTCCAAAATCAAAATATGTGCATATATAGCCATCTTTATAAATATATTAAGAACATAAATACAAAAGTGTAAGTGTCTGGAATGTACTAAATAATACAAATTGAAGAAAATTATTAAGCCATGTAATGGCACATTTTGTTTGTTGGCACAGTAATTAAGTTTGGTTTAAACTCTGAGTACAATTAATTTTTGAGATCCATGCTGAAGTAGAGAAGAAACTATTTTTCAAAGTAACATCTAAATTTTAAATATAATGGACTTTCCAGAAAAAAAACAGATATTATCATTGTCTCCAAAGTAAAATCTCATTTCATTACAGAATTCGATTTATAGAACAGAATAGAATAGCAGATGTTACAGTAAGCATTTTCACAAATCAGTCAATATTTCAACTAAAATCAGTTTAAAGTTGTATTCATAGCCACACTTTGTAAAGCACTTACTGTAATGCCAGCTATGTATTTTGAATACATTATGTCACTTATCATGCCAGTTATATAAAAAGAAGTAATATTAGCTCCATTATAGAGATGATGTCCCAGGTCATTCCTGAAACCAGCAGAGCTGGAAACCAGCCAAGTTATCCCAACCCCAGAGTGCTTGCTATGAACCTCCAAGTGCTTCCCCACTCATACTTCCTGTTAGAATATATGCATGTTATCAAATTAAGTAATGGGTGCACTCTTGTATTGATGTCTATTGGTGGAATTTTTAGTCAGTTCAACTTTGTAACAAATATAATAATCATAAGATGTTACAAAAACAAAGACACCAACACTCACACATAAGACAGCACACAGTGCTCCCCTTTCCTCATCCAGCTCAAATGATGATACAGGTACCGCCTACCCGAGGTGCGAGTTGGCCTGATGAGAAATGAGAGAGCTATTTTATTATTCTTATTATTATAAATATAATGAAGTTTCTCAGCACAATCCCTTTTTGATCATTTTTATATGACTTTCAGTGGTTTTCTAAGAGCCCCTTTTTTATAACACACTTCATAACAGATCTAAGTTCGTTGGCCAGTTCTGAAGTTTTGAACTGTGTTGCTTTCCAAGTATCTGTGTAAATTAGAAATTGCTATCCTTTGGGGTTCAGAATCTGGAGCTTATTTTTTCTTGTTCTCCTTCCCTCCCTTCTTCCCTCTCTCCATCACTTCTTTCTTTATTTCCTTCTTCTCTTTCTTTCTTTCTTTTTTTTTTTTTTCTGGCCTTCTGCAGAGGATATCATAACTAGTGGTTTCTACTGACATCTTTTCATCTTGTATTGGTGTATATTTACACTCCCTTTTCACATGTCTTTCAAATTTTGTGCTTCAATGGGCAAGTAATAATGCTAATTGCTTCTCAGCATTTTGACTGAGATCAAATGTAGTATGGAGGTTTTCCTGATGGCTCAGTGGTAAAGAATCTACCTCCCAATGCAGGAGATGCAAGAGATGCAGGTTCAGTCCTTGGGCTGGGAAGATCCCCTAGAGTAGGAAATGGCAACCCACTCCAATATTCTTGCCTGAAAATTTTCATGGACAGAGGAGCTTGGTGGGCTACAGTCCATAGGGTTGCAAAGAGTCAGACATGATTGAGCACATACAACGCTAATAACAGCATATGAAAAGTCAATTTTTATTTCACTGTTTCAGTGGTCATTTCAAGTAAAACATAAGTCATCTTATCTTAAAATTAGTATAGCCCTTCCTTTCCTTTGTAAGTTACTTTCACATTCCCCTTCTCACTTCTGGGGATTTGAGACCAGCCAGGGAGCTTTCTTTGCCCATTAAATCTGCCTTAGGGGCTCCAGACTCAATGCTGCAATTTCTCTCAGTCCTTGCAGGACTTGTGACTGGTAGTGCTCATGAGATCTTATCAACAATTACCAAGTTTTACATGTGTGTTTTCTTCCCTAATAAACCTGGAAGTTTCTTATGCCAATAAATGCTTGATGTGACAAGCCAGGAATCTGCCTTTACTGAAGTCCATTTCCTCCCAGGGAATAACATCCTGGTAGTCATATACTACTTTTTCTTGGAGGTCTCTTTGAAGAAGGTATTTCCTGTTGAATTGTGGCACTACACAACTATTGGCATCCCATATTTAATGTCTCTAACATTGACTACCTAAGCAGTGATGTCATCTAAAAGTTATAAGACATTCTCTCTGTTGATAAAAATTTCGCAGTTCTTTAGAGTCAGCATCACAGCATATAAGAAATATGTGAAGCAATATTTTAATTAAATTGACAGTTACTAAAATGATTGCTGCTTCCCTGATAGCTCAGTTGGCAAAGAATCTTCCTGCAATGCAGGAAACCCTGGTTCAATTTCTGGGTTAGGAAGATCCAGTGGAGAAGGGATAGGCTACCCACTCCAGTATTCTTGGGCTTCCCTTGTGTCTCAGCTGGTAAAGAATACACCTGCAATGCCGGAGACCTGGGTTTGACCCTTGGGTTGGGAAGATCCCTAGAGAAGGGGAGGGCTACCCACTCCAGTATTCTGGCCTGGAGAATTCCATGGGATTGCAAAAAGTCCAACACAACTGAGCAACTTTCACTTTCAAAAAGATTAATAAGCAAAATATACAATTGCAAAGGGCATATAACCTTCCTAATGCAATAAAGGTTTTCAGATTTCAATATTTATTTAGATAATTCAGGATTGTTTTTTTTCTGAACTTGCATGTATGTCAAGGCTTCTAAAATGTCATTTTTGTTCCCATAGCATTTAAAGAGTGTTTTACTTGCTTTATTGAAAACATAACATTTTATGAACTATCAGAACTTCTTAAATGTTGTATTAGTCTTCTGGTGTTACCATAACAAAGTACCATAACAGAGACAGGGTGACTTAAACATCAGAAATTTATTATCTCCCAATTATGGAGGTGCCAGCAGGATTGATTCCTTCTGAAGCCTGTGTCCTTGGCTTGTACATGGCCACTTCCTTTGTCTTAGCTAGGTGGACATTGTGTGTGTCTGTGTTAACCTCTTCTTAAAAAACCACCAGTCATATGGAATTAGGGTCCCCCTTTGCAAACTCATTTTAACTTAATTTCCTCTTTAATAGGGTACTGAGGGTTAGGACTTCACCGTATGAATTTTGGGGCAAGGGATACAAATCAGCTCATACTGCCCTGTGCTCTGTGACACCCCTCAAAAAAATTCATGCATTCCCTCCAAATAACTCTAGGATTCTTAGCTCATCCCAGCATCAACTTCAAATCTGAGTCTCATCTGAACATCAGGTAAACCAGGTGTGAGCAAGAGAGGAAGTATGAGTCATCCTGACGCAAAATTCCTTTATAGCTCTGAACTTGGGTAACAAGAAAATAACTATCTAATTCTAAACTACAGTGTTGGAATAGGCCTAGAATAAGCACTCACGTTCAAAAAGGAATAATACGATAGAAGAGCTCTGCAGACCTAAGCATGTCTGAAACTAAACAAGGAAAATTCTATTTTGTTTTAAGGCTCCAAAATAACCCTCTTTGTCTCCAAGTTCTGTTTTCCAAGCCCCCTGGTATGGTCTTGCACCCAGGGTCCAGCAGGGCTGCTCCCGATCTTCTTTGGAAATGAGCAGGTGACAGTTTCACCACTGGATGCCTGGAGGCAGTAGTAGCCCTGTTGACCTCTGAATCACTGTTGGGTTTAGTATTCCGTTTTTAAGAACAATTACAACTGTCTCGCATACAGGGTTATCATTACTACCTTTCTAAATTCCATATATATGCATTAGTATACTACATTGGTGTTTTTCTTTCTGGCTTACTTCACTCTGTATAATAGGCTCCTGTATGCGAGACAGCAAAAGAGACACAGATGTATAGAACAGTCTTTTGGGCTCTGTGGGAGAGGGAGAGGGTGGGAAGATTTGGGAGAATGGCATTGAAACATGTATAATATCATATATGAAACGAATTGCCAGTCCAGGTTCGATGCATGATACTGAATGCTTGGGGCTGGTGCACTGGGATGACCCAGAGGGATGGTACGGGGAGGGAGGAGGGAGGGGGATTCAGGATGGGGAGCATGTGTACACCCGTGGTGGATTCATGTTGATGCATGTCAAAACCAATACAATATTGTAAAGTAATTAGCCTCCAATTAAAATAAATAAATTTATATTAAAAATAAATTAAAAAATAAAAGAGAAAACAAACAAACAAAAAAGAACAATTACATCTAGATAGAAGTATTGGTCTATTCTATAGAGTCCTGTAAATTCAGTCAGTAAGGAATAATGAACCCAAGATTTTCAAACACAGGTTTGGCAAGGGAAATGCACTGAAGAGGTAAGTGAAGGAGGTTGGTCATATGAATAAAATGTCCTTATTACTAAATGGCACTTTTAGAAGTTAGGCCCCTGCCCTCCCATAGACACCTTCCTGCTTAATTACATTTCAAAGGGATCGCCAAATGAGGATTCATCTTGTTTCATTATAAAGATTTTCTCTTCATTCAATTAACTGAAAATTCATTGCGAGGTGGAACATATTAAATAACATCTGGGAGAATTATTAAATGATTGCCATACAAAGTTAAGAAGGAAGCTTATTGACAGCTGATACACTTACATGATAATTCTATTTAAAAGTATCAATTGTTTTTGTTTAGTTGTTTTTCCTTAGTGACAAGGGCATGTACTTACATAAATATTGAGAGACTACATATTTCTTGTTTTAAAATAAAGTACAAAAGCATCAGCCTTTTGTATCAACTTGGAAATATTTATCATATTTAGAAAACATTGTAATCCTTTTGGCTTTCAATGAAGTTGGTCAAATGCTTTATGTTCCTTGAGAAAACGTGCCATCAGCTATTTTATGTTTATGTGTAATATTAACCCATTTAAGGATTAAGCTACAGGAAACTTTGTCAGAACAAGAGCACAGACCGCCCCCCCCCCAAAAAAAAAAAAAAAAAAACTAAATAAAGACAGAGAATCTTTTATTTCTGGGGAGTAAGTATCAAAAAATCCAAGTTTATGTGGAAATATGGCTAAAAATATAAATCCCCAAAGTTTCTCCTGAAGGAGATTATATTATGCCACCACAAAATATTCCTTTTTAGCAAATTGATTAGTCTGAACTGGATGCAGACTGAGAATCAACAGACACAGAAAGAAGCCTTTCTTGGAGCTCTTTTTTTTCTGACTAAAAATAGAGACTTAAGCAAGAACATGTATAAATCCCCTCTTTTAGGTGAATTTTATGACTATGAAGATAGACTAGATAAATAGACGTGCACAAACAAGCCTTACTAGATTAGGCCTTATCATTTATCCTCCCTTACATAAATATATCTTCTCACAGTTTGCCACCAATGAAAGTCTAAACCCGTTTTCCTTTGTCCTGTCACTTCTCCACACTTAATCCCTGTGTTGAGATGCTATAATAGCCTAAGTTCTAACCACCCCTTTGAGTTACTCATCACTAAGTTCTCCCACATATATTATAGCACATGTTAACAAGCTATGATTGCTTTTTTTTTTTTCTTGTTAATCTCTCTTTTCTTACTGTGATATACAAGTTCCTTGTCGGAGAACCTAGGAAATTAGAAGATAAAGGCTTTGTTTTTTTCTCCTCTATACTTCTGTCCCTAACCTCTGAACCTTGTTTTCATGATCTGCTGTCCTGGATAATATGTGTGGACCCTGTTCTGATAGCAGATATGAATCAAGTCCACCTCAGAAGCTTCCCCTAAATTTTATCCTCAGAAATAAGAGGTTGAATTCTTGATGGGGAAATCATATAAATGGGTTATATTATGCCATGGTACTCCTTTTCAAACCAAGAGATATTTTAAAAAGTGGAGGCAGTAAGAATATTTTAAACTTCTCTATTTGCATAAACAAGATAGTAACCAAGAGACTCCTTCCAGAATTTGGTTTGTTTCTTTCAAGAGGATACAACAACTTCAAGGAGGCAGATAAATGAAGGTGAAATTTGAGGTGTAAATCACTGACCCCTCATTATAGACATTTGCTTGAAGTTTCTTTTTCTGAAGTATTATTTTAAATTGTGCCAAATTTCATTGGTCAAGTTCCTTGCGTGGGTTCCACTCAGGACTCCAGAGTTTATGGGAAGATTAAAGACAGTTGAGATTTGAAAGATGGAGAGAAAAGTCTTTCTGGAGATTGTGTTATTTGACTAAAACCAGCAACTTCTGGAAAGTGAACCTGCATGGCAGATCTACTCCTAGGAAGAAGACTGAAGATTAAATTGCAAAAATTCATCCTTAACAGCCTCAGGATACCATAGTTCTTCACACCCAGAAGAAGCGACTTACACACAAGATTACTGCACTACTCATGCCATCATCAAGACCACACAGTGGTTTTCAACTGCCAGACTGACAACTTTTCTTCCCCACTATTATCACCACAAACTTAAAAGGCCAAGCAGTGACATTTTATTAAAGACCTTACACCATTGTTCCCTATTTATGAAAATGGCACCCATTGTCCAATCATGAAAACTGCTGCTGCTGCTGCTAAGTCTCTTCAGTCGTGTCCGACTCTGTGCGACCCCATAGATGGCAGCCCACCAGGCTCCCCCGTCCCTGGGATTCTCCAGGCAAGAACACTGGAGTGGGGTGCCATTTCCTTCTCCAATGCATGAAAGTGAAAAGTGAAAGTGAAGTTGCTCAGTCATGTCCGACTCTAGCGACCCCATGGACTGCAGCCTACCAGGCTCCTCCATCCACTGGATTTTCCAGGCAAAAGCACTGGAGTGGGGTACCATTGCCTTCTCCCATGAAAACTGGTATACCTTAATTTTTATCATAAACTACATATAATCTATCACTAATTCCTGTTGACTTTATTCCCTCATTTTAAATCAAAGTGGCCATTTTTTATCTCCTTACTGGCCCTCCTATCTCCACCCCAGTTTGCAAAAATCAGCAAGAAAGATAATCTTATATAGAGAACATATTACTCTCCTGATTAATATTCTTCTATAACAGAGATGCCCATTCACGCCAGACTCAGTTTTTCATGTGGAAGAATTTTCTAAGTGTGTTGTCCTGTCTGTGGTCAGTGTAGAATTTACAAAAAACAAGCTTGTGGTTTTGATAAATCTCTTTACTTATCTTTTCTATTTTCAATTTTGTTCATTTCTATTATTTAGATTTAATATTTTGATCCTTATATATTTCTGCAGGTACTATATTGGGTATTTCTATATTTTTTAGTAAATTCCTCACTTCTAATATGAGTTTAAACATAAAATTACCTCTCTTGTTGCTCTCCAGATTCTCTATGTCTGTCTTTGTCTTTGATTTTGATCAGTCATAGTGTGAATATCTTTGAATTTATCTTATTTGGAGTTTATTGAGTTTCTCAGATCTGAAGATCCATGTCCTCCATCAATTGTGGCATTTTCAGCAATAATTTTTCCTTTTTTTTTTTTCTTTTCCTTTTCTCTCTCTTTTCTGGGATTTCAATAATTTGTATGTTAGTATGCTTGTTGGTATTCCAAGGATTCTTCTTACTCTTTACCTTTTGTTCATTTTTCTTCCTGTTCCTCATGAATGATCTCTATTGTCCAGTTTTCAAGTTCATTGATTTTTTTCTTTTGCCTTCTCAAATCTAGTATTGAATACCTCTAGAAAGTTTGTTCATTTCATGTACTGTACTTTCAGATCTGTGATTCCTGTTTGGTTGCTTTAATCATTTCTACTTCTTTATAAATATTCTCATTATATTTACACATAATTTTACATATTTGCTTTAATTATTTGCCCATAGTTTCTCTAGCTCTTTGGCATATTAAGAAAGCTCACTGAACGATTTTTGTTTAGTGAGTACAATGTCTAGTTCTCCTCAGGGATAGGTTCTGTCAATTCATCTTTTGTCCTTTGAGTGGAAAATACGTATTGTTTCTTTGTGTGACTTAAATTTTGTTGTTTAGAAACAAAATTGGATATTTGAATATTACAGTGTGATAATACTAGAAGACAGTTCCTCTTCCCCTGGATTTGTTGGTGGTAGTAGATGAAATCTT
Source organism: Bubalus kerabau (assembly GCF_029407905.1). Classification (NCBI taxonomy): domain Eukaryota; kingdom Metazoa; phylum Chordata; class Mammalia; order Artiodactyla; family Bovidae; genus Bubalus; species Bubalus kerabau. Next base: position 4,504,695 of record NC_073631.1, on the reverse strand, counting down.
TGATAGCCTTATTTTCTTTGAGACATTTCCAAACTCTTTTTGGAAGAAATTGATTCTTTCTATGTCTCTCATGTGTGTTCACCAAATTATCTGTCCCTTTATCTCAGTGATCAGCAGGTCACCTAAGAGATTTCCTTATGTACATGGAGCCAAATACAGAAAAATAAAATATTAATCTCCTGTTCTTTGCAGCATGCCCTGCTAACCACCCAGCTGGGGCACTGATTCAGTATTAAATGGACTCCCTACAGCTTTTCTTTTGTCTTCATCTCCCACTTGCAGAGAGTTCACAGATCTGCCAGAGGTACAAATCTAAGTTCATCTTAGATAATTTTTGAGCAGGTGTCCAGGCCTGGGTAAATCCATTACACTTCCTTTTCCAAGTCCTTATTCCATAAGATATTTCCTCCTCTGCCTTCTTCTGAATAAATTAAGACTGCATATCACTTGCTCCATCTGCCATCTCCTGGCCCAGGTGGGGACAGAAGTGGGCCTTTGAATCTTTTGACAGATACCATGACCACTACTCAGATAGCTGCATCAGCCCAAGGTAGGGAGGTTTAGTAAAACAAACTTCAGCATCTGTGTCAGTCCCTCAGTGTTAACACTAGGCAAGTAAAAATAAACAACTATAATAACTTGAGAAAAAAAAAAAAATCTCATACACACTAATGACCTGGCATTAGCAAGCTGCTACAGGAACTCAGGATGCTATCTAGGGATTGTGGAAACTACACTGGAAAAGAGTAGATACTACACAGGTGAATGAAACTGCCAGAACTCTCTTTTATTAAAATTCAAAAAAAAAAAAAAAAAAACAAAATTCAGCCACCCTCTACTCTACAAAGAAACTCTATGGTTGCTGGACATTTTGGATTATATTTCAGAGTTTTAAAAATGTTGATTCTATAAGTGTTTACCAGCTTATGCTTGTTTTGTAAAAGGGCCAATTATATGAATGTTTCACTATGAAATTTCCCATCTTTACTTTTTATGTTACCTTTTTAGATGTTCATTGATGGTATATAAAGGATTTCTGTATCTTTAATATTTAAAAGTACTTCTTGTAATATGTCTAAGTGCTTGGTATATTAGTTCTTTAATTTTTATGGACATTTCCCCATGGTGTTTTTTTCTTTTCTTATTGTTGTTATTTAAGATAAGATCTTATTCAGTGAAGTGGTTTTATGTGTGTGTTTACAGGATCTTTTACAGCTGAACATGAGGAGTTTCTTCAGTTTTGCAATTGCCAGGTTTTAAGTTTTATATAAGTCCCTTAAATGATAAATTTTGCATTCAAATAAGCAATATAAATTCAGATGTCACACCAATTTAACGATTAAGACTAGAATTTAGATTATCAATGTTAAACTTTATTGCTTTTTAAATTATGGTCTTGAGAATAACATAACTCTTCATTGTCTTTTTTAGCCATTAAGCAGACTTTTGTCTGGATTAGTTTAATGGCTCTATCTGTTATACAGGTGCCTCAGTTCTAACTTCAAGCTCCATATTTCCTTTCATGAGTATATAAAGCCATTACTCTGTATTACACAGCTCTATCCTTCCTTTGTAGCTCTAAATTGTCTCTTTGTTTCTAATAGTAGGCATATCTTTTTCTTCTTTGCAGCTCCAAAGTGCCTTAAAAAAAAAAATCTTTCATTTGCACATTTCAAAGATTTGCACAGCAAAAAATTCTGCATAGCCTTGCCCCATTTTTCCTGAACCTGAAGTATTCTCATTGATCCTCCAACCCACATGATTCTGCTTCCACCCATATCACTTCACTGGAGCTATCACAGTCATTGTATCCTTCAAATTGCTAAGTTCAATGTCTTTAATGCTTTCATTTCACTGGTCATGCACCAGCAATTGATACAAGGAATCATTGTCTTACTTCCCAAATACATTTTCATATGCCTTCTTTTCCAGTATCTCCTATTTTTCTTTTACTTCTGATTGTTATATTTAGTACTTTTCAAGTTCCTCTAGCAATTTTCTACAGTTTGTTATTGAATTCTCTTTGTTTCTCACTCTGTAGTATGTTCTTAGGTATTCTTAAGCATCCTATAACTTCAGTCATCATATATATTTGGATCTTTTTTTTTTTTTTAACTAGTACAAATATCTATGTGACTTTTATACAAAATGCCTTTGGGAATTTAAAACCAAATATTCTTGAACCCAACACTTATTTTCCTTTTCTAAAATTATTATTTTCCATTCTTCATTTTGATGACTAGCAAACTTATCTACTCAGTTCCCCTTGTTAGGGCCTTGGAAAAAATAATTTATGCTTCTCTATCCTTCATTCTCTCACTGCATATTAATCATCAGCAAAACTGTCCTTTTTTACATGTAATATATAACTGATTTCATATGCTTTTCTTCCCATCTTCATTGTCACTATTTTCAGACAATGTACCACCCTTTCTCACTGAGTGAGTGCAATAGTTGACCTGGGGGTTTTCATTCTTCTCTAAGTCATAACGTGTCTTCTAAGATGAACCAGAAATATTTTCCTAAAATGAAAACCAGGTCCTGCCACTTTTGATAAAATTCAAGAGTGGCCTCCATAAAAGAAGACATATAAAATTTTAAAACCATATATAGAACAAATAGATAAGAAATAAAATGGCTAGCTTAGTACATCAATAATAACATACACCAAATAACGACAAAGCATAGCACAAGTGAGTTTAATAATGAACCCATTATATGCTTTTTATAAGAATCTTACTTCCACAATAACTTGTAATACTGAAACTACCAGATATGAATATAAAAATGCATAATTAACTACTTCCTACAGTGCTGCAAACTTGATGAATTATGTATCATAGTTTTGAATATAAAAAATTAAAAGTACAAAGCTTCTGCTGCTGCTGCTGCTAAGTCACTTCAGTTGTGTCCGACTCTGTGTGACCCCATAGACAGCAGCCCACCAGGCTCCCCTCTCCCTGGGATTCTCCAGGCAAGAACACTGGAGTGGGTTGCCATTTCCTTCTCCAACGCATGAAAGTAAAAAGTGAAAGTGAAGTCGCTCAGTTGTGTCCGACTCTTAGTGACCCCATGGACTGCAGCCTACCAGGCAAGAGTACTGGAGTGGGTCACCAGTGCCTTCTCCACAAAGCTTCTACAAGACAAATTAGAAAATATTTTCACAATGTTTGTGACTGCAAAGATTTCTTACAGTAAACATAAGAAGCATTAACATCATGTAAAATATCATGTATGAAATGAGTTGCCAGTCCAGGTTCGATGAACGATACTGGATGCTTGGGGCTGGTGCACTGGGACGGCCCAGAGGGGTGGAATGGGGAGGGAGGAGGGAGGAGGGTTCAGGATGGGGAACGCATGTATACCTGTGGCGGATTCATTTTGATATTTGGCAAATCTAATACAGTTATGTTAAGTTTAAAAATAAAATAAAATTTAAAAAAAAAATTTTTAAATGATAAATTTGAGTTCATAAATATTGAAAACATCTGTTCATCTAAAATAACCACTGAACAACTAAAAATGCAAGCCACATGCTCAGAATATATACTACACACACATACACAGAGGTATATTTAATTACACAGATAGATATTTGATCAAAGCACTTGTGTCCCCAATATACAAAGAATTCTTGCAACTCAATACTAAGAAGTCAAAGAATCTATTAAAAATGGGCAAGCAACTTAATAGCCACATTACAAAGGAAGACATGAATAATAATAAACACATAAGTAAACACATGAAAATATTCTCAACATCATGACTCATTAGGAAAATACAAGCTAGTATCACATAGATATACTACTACAAACCCAGAAAGAAGGCTAAAATTAAAATTTATGAGAATTCCAAATATTGACGGGGGGTGTGGGATTAATCAAAGTCTTAGGCATTGTTGGAGGATCAGTAAGATGGACCAACCAATTTGTAGAAATATTTGGATCCTCATATTGATAAATACATGTAAACCGCATGGCTTGATAATTATTTTCTGAATATCCTACAACTAAATATTTAAGAGAAATAAGATTACATATCCACACAAAGATTTATAAACAAATGTTTACAAAAAGTTTATTCATAGAAGCCAAAATGTCCAAACATTGGAAACGCCTTAAATATTAACCAAGAAGACAATGGATAAACAAAGTGTGATGTGTTCATACACTGGAATACAGCTCAGAAATAAACACAAACTACTGATACAATAATGTAGGCTAATCTTCCAAAGAACATTTTATTGTTTTTAAAAGGCTAGACACAAAGATTTTATACTTTACAACTTCAGTTATATGGAGTACAACAGTGGTAAAGATAACCTATGGTGTTAGGAATCAGAACAATGGGCAAGATTAACTGGAGGATGGCATGAGTGAGTTTTCTGGGTGGTATAAATATTCAGTATCTTGATTGTAGTATGGTGGTTACATGAGTATACACATTTGTGAAAACTCATCAAATTGTGCACTTGAGATCTATTAATGCATGCCTGCCTGCATGCTAAGTGTCTTCAGTAGTGTCTGACTCCTATGACTCAAGGACTGTATCCTTCCAGGTTCCTCTGTTCATGGGGTTTTCCAGGCAAGAATACTGGAATGAGTTGTCATTTCTTCCTCCAGGGGACCTTACTAACCCAGGGATCGAATCCATGTCTGCTATGTCTCCTGCATTGGCATGCAGGTTCTTTGCCACTAGTGCCACCTGGGAAGCCCATTAATGCATAGATTTCTCCATAAATAGATTTGTGTGTGTGTGTATAAATAAAGAAAATTATGTTTGAAGTAGGCCATTGATAGCAACTAGTTAGGCAGTCCATACCCCAGAGATAGGGGTCCCAGAACCTGCTCTGAATTTAGCATTCTTAACATAGACTTTTACTGTCAACCTCACCTAGTTCCTTTGCAGTTAGGAACAAAAAGAAGAAGGTGAAAATGATGATTTACATTACATAAATACAACTTTAAACTTTCTTGGAAATCTCATACAAAAAGTATAACTTACATGTAGTTGACTGCTCTTCTCTTTGAGAGAGCCAGGCAAATAAAATTTAAAAAATCCAAGCACAATATCACTCCCAACAGCATAGCAATCCTATTAAGTAAGAAGAGGTAAACAAAAATCAAATACTAATCTTTGTTGGATTTTTCACTTCCCCATTTGAAATTTTCAAATTGTCATGCACAGCTTTTTCATATATATGACAAATTTAACATATGACAATTTCCCCATTCTCCAAAGATGATAACCCCAAAGCCTCATCAAATTTTTGCATTTATATTTGAGAAGAAGTCCAGAATTTCTGGGTGACATAAAGACTTCTTATCTGTTTATAGCTCTTGCTCCTGACTTTTAAAAATCTCTTCCAGACACATCTAATATAATGTGGTTGAAAATAAACAATATAAACACTATAATAACTTCATTTGGAAAATGGAAGAGTGAAAAGACTCTCAGAAGCCACTAATTCATAGCTAATGCCATTCTTTGGGAAGAAATAGCAGACAGTTCTTTGTTTCATACTTTTTTGATTGCGATTCACATTTGTAGAAAACCAAGGAACTGATGAAGAATATTACAGGTCAGACAGATCATGATCAGGGTCAATGTGAATTTAGCTAAACTTCGAATTGCATTTTCTGTGTCCTCTTCCCTAGTGACACTTTTTCATCGTCCTCTTTTTCTTTTCCTTCCCGCCCCCCCCCACCCCGCCCCTGCCATATGTTACCATTTTCTTTCTTCACTGTGTGAATGCTAAGTCGCTTCAGTTGTGTCCGACTCTTTGTGACCTCACAGACAGTATCCCACCAGACTCTTCTGTCCATGGGGTTCTCTAGGCAAGAATACTGGCGTGGGTTGTCATTTCCTTCTCCAGGGGATCTTCTGGATCCAGGGATGGAACCCGTGTCTCTTAAGTCTCTTGCAGGCGGTTCTTTACCAGTAGCTCCACCTTAAGGCCCATGAAACCTGTTTCTGTGCAGATATGGTGATTGTATCATTATTTCTACCTCTTTTATGCTACTTACCTCTGCCATTTGGTGGTCATGATAAATAAAAATAGGCATTGAACTTTTTTTCTCTTTCTGTTTCAAAACATTCTCTGTTTTGCCTTTGTTAGACTCATATATTTATTTCTTCAATTAACAAATTGTTGGATAGGCCTTTTAAAGCAATGATGGTTATCTTAGGACAGTGGGTATTTCTCCTGAGGTTCAAGATAGTATGTATCAGCTAACTTGTCTCCTGGACTCCAGCCCAAATTAGTCAGTATTTATTGGTGTTTTCTTCACCATTCTTGATGTGCATCTTTCTTTCCTAATTTCACTTAAGTCAATTATTAATTTTTACTACTTTTAAATTATGTGTTACATTCAAAAGAGAAAGAAAAAAAAAACTCCTTATTATGTAAGCTTTAAATAAAAAACAAAAAAAGAGTTCTTAGCACTATTTACACTTTTGGATGGACAGGCTTTCTAACCTTCCTTCCATGCAGGAGGCATGTCCATGGATTTCTGACAGGTAAAAAAAGCCGTAATCAAGCCATGCTTGTGGTAATGGCAGTATGTCAAGTAAGCCAAAAGAAAACTATTCAGAAATATATTCAGTTAAATATTTTAAAGTGCCTTACTTCAAGGCATCTTGAGTAAAACAAATCCCAGTGGGAGTCTCTTGGCTTACCTATTAACTCTCTTAATAAATATAGATTCCAGGACAGAATTGCCTTGTGGCTACAATAAGAGTGATTGTGAAAGCATAGATTTCCATTGACACCTGGCTAACCTAATTCTCTTAGTTTACAGAAGAGGGTAGCTGGAGGAAATTTACAAGAGCTGAGTATATCTCCAGAATACATTTTATAATCCTTTCTGTGACTTTTATTGTGCTCATGATTTTAGGTGATTAAAATATTTTATTGTAGAAAATACTATTACACTGTAATTTATTTCGTGTTTTTAATGATTCTTTTTAAACTAATTCAGTAGATTCATTTTCCTCATAAATATAGAAAAATTTCTATTTTTACAGAAAAAAGAAAGATTTAACAGATTTTTCCATCTTCAAAATTATAGATGGAACTTTTGGATTTCAGGTTCATATTTCTAGGTTAAACAAGATCTTAATCTATAACTATAAAAGTTTCTGATAGAAGAAACATTAAGCTTTGACAACAGTAAGAAGAATGTGAGCAGGAGAGATATGGCCAGAGCCATCTTTTCCCTGATTAAGAGCCCAGCTGCCAAATCACAATGGATCAGGAGATGGAATGCATTTCTTTCTCATTTTATAGAAGTCTGAAGGTATGAATTAAAGATTTCTTGACAGGGTCAGGAATAACAGCATTATAATTGGGGTGGGTGGGAACCCTAAATACTGAGGTAGTAAAAATGTTGTCAGATCAAAGAATTGAGACAGTCTATATCATGATGTACATTTGTGAAAAGACCCTCAGTTAAGGTCCAAGGAAACACTCCAGAAAAGACTTTAAATTGCCTTATTCTGTATTTTAGTGTCTGTGCCCATATCTAATACCTAGCTCAACATTATATATAACTCAGAATACTTTCAAGTGTAGGTGTTAGAAATCCATATTAAACTGCCTGAAGTTTCCAAATCAAATGAATAAAGAATAAAGGCAGCAGTTGTAAGAGTTATTATAACTTCCAGGAATCTGAAAAGCAAGAACCAGAGACGCAAAGGTACAATCAGCTAATATCAAAACTTCAGGGATAAAACTGCAGGATGGGTAATTTCCAAAGAGAAGGAAAATATTAATCTTTCCATATACATGGACCTTGTGGCCAGATATGATACAAAAGAGGTGTTCACATTCCCAAGCCTCTTACTGAATTCTTACCAAAAGGTATATCAGTATCAATTATTTTAATTTTTTAAAAAAGCATTCCTAAATACATTACTTACTTAGGGAATTGTAATGAACTTGATAATTACCATGAGAGGTAGGAACATGGGCTTCCCACAAGTCATAGTAGTAAAGAATCTGACCGCAATACAGGAGACATGAGTTGGATCCCTGGGTGGGGAAGATGCCCTGGAGTAGGAAATGGCAACCCAATACAGCAGTCTTGCCTAGAAAATTTCATGGAGAGTGATGCCAGGGGACTACAGTCCATGAGGTCACAAAAAGTCAGACATAACTAAGCACACACACACACATAGGACCATATGCTTATTTTGATGATGACAATTGAACTGAATAACTGGTTCTTTGACTGTAATCTTTCAGAGTAATTTAGAAACATTGTTTTTAAGAGTTAAATATGGGTAAGAAGTCATAATAAAATTATTTTTACTATACTTATGAAATATTCAATGATGAAACAAGTAGGTTTAGCATTTCTATTAGCCTTCCCTCATAGCTTAGTTGGTAAAGAATCTGCCTGCAGTGCAGGAGACCTGGGTTTGATTCCTGGGTCAGGAAGATCCCCTGGAGAAGGAAATGGCAACCCACTTCAGTATTCTTGCCTGGAGAATCCAATGGACAGAGGAGCCTGGCAGGCTACAGTCCATGGGGTCACAAAAGCCAGACACGACTTAGTGACTAAACCACCAAAGACCACTATAAAATTAATTTGATGTAACAAATCCAAAACTGATATACATTGTAGATTATCAATAGTTCATGTTAGTTACTAAGCTGTTTGGGAATGACATTAGGTTGGTAATACATTTTCTATTATCATAATATTAGATTATTTTCTGGGAGAGGAATCAGCCTAGGTTAAATGTTGTCAGGAATTTGAAAGGATATGGAAAAAGTAAGTAACATTGTAGTAAAAGTTAGGGTTAAAATTAATGATTTAAAGAGTTTTTTTTTTTTTTTTTAGCTTCCTTATTTCTATTTTTTACTCCAATATCTTATTCAGACTCTCCCCGCCCCTTCCTGGAGACAGTAGAAGATAAGGATTAAGAAATGTGTGGATTTGAGTCTTTACCTGACTACTTGTGCTGTTGTAATCAGAGATAAACTACCTAGTCTGTCTTTATACCATGAGGATGTCCTTCAAGGTTCTCAGAATTTTCAGTCAGCATTTTTTCTATAGACATTGTTGTTGCAAGCACTTTCACTGCAAACATTTTTACTGAACAAAACTGGCCTTAAGGCAATTTTGCTGTAAAACATAAAATAACAAAAAATAAAAGAAGGATATTTAAAAAGACATAAACATAAAACATGAGAAATGAAAAACAAAATTAAAATAATTTATTGCAAAATATAAAGTATTTTCATATATTCAAAATATGTGTAGATTCATGGCAATGCTGTGCAAATACTTTGTAATATTTTGTGATTTGTATGAAAGTACTTGTCTTCCAAGTTTGTCCAAGATTTTGTTCATGATTTTTTTGTGTGTGATATATCTATCTCATCCTTCAGCATTTCACTTTCATTTCTATACAAAATTCTTTTTTTCATCAACAGAGGTATCAGTTTCCAAATTCTAGGATACATATTTGTAAGCTGAGCATTGTACCGGGTAGGTTGTGAAGTCTCTACACTCTTCTTGGAACTTTGTCACTTGTCCATTCATAGACTTTCTAAAGTTCTATGTGTAATATGGCCTCAATTCTGTGTCTCCAAATCACAAAGGAATTTGAAAAATGATATGTTATTATTTTCTGGTACAATATGAAGTCTTACTTTACACATTCTTATTTCACACTTTCAGTAGATAAAATACTATTATCATAGTATTTTTGATCAAGTTCACATGCATGGCTAATCAGCCACTATTTTAAGACCATCATATCAACTCAACACAGTATAGACCATCATATGAGGGTTAATATTTATGTAATGTAAAAATGGAAGTACTGTGCCAATGGAGAAAGGAAATCAAACTGTCAGCCAATTGGAATCAAACTGTCAAACCAAATTCTCAACTAGTTATATTAACTTTTATGGCAAAGTTGTCTTATGACCAATTAGTTATGTGGCAACAACATTTTCAGTGAAGATGCTCATGGTGAAAATCCTGAAAATGCTCCTTTAATACCCCAAATCTTCACCTTCAAGGATAAATAGAAAAGCAAACTGTACATTGAGGGATACACCCCTCTCTAATTTTCTTTTTCCAACTCATAGGGCTTAAAGGACATACACACATTGTTGATTCATACTCCAAGAAATCAAGGTCTTATCACTTTTGATCTGGACCACTTCTCAGGATTTGTTTCCAGTGAGCAAACTTGAAGGATTTTGGAAACAAAAAGCAAGATTGGTTTCATTCACTACCAAATAGTGAAGCCCCAGCTCAGTGGTCCTCTACAGAAGCATTGATCACTGTGTGCAGGATCCAGATGGGCTTTCATGTTACACTTGGAAGACAGAAAGCGGCACAAGCCATCATGTTCATTCTCCAGCTACTGTTTTTACCTTAAGTGGTGAAGTCTTTGTTTCTGATTCAGGAATCTGTGTCAGTGTGAAACTGTCTGGCTGGTGATTTTGTTAGCCTACAGGCACGGTGAAATTTCACTTTCTCACCCTTCAAAATTGTTGACAGCCACACCTCCTTATGTTGGTAAAATGATAATAATTATCATCTTAAGTGAGGTTATAACACCTGTGAACAGAGAGAAAATGAACATATTTATGAGGGATATGAAAAAATAAGGCAGGACTAAAAAGAAACTTTGGGATGAGATTATATGTTTGTACAATAATGAGAGACAAAATTTGGAATGAAGTAGTCTTCATGTAGGAAAATCTAAAGGTATGGGTACCTAGGCTGTTGAATAGTTCAAGTGGAGCAAACCATCACACAGTACATGTAATAAGGGGGCCTCCAGATACAGACACTGAAAGACCACAATCCTCATGTGATGATTCTCAGTTCAGTTCAGTCACTCAGTCATGTCCAAGTATTTGCGACCCCATGGACTGCAGCATGCCAGGCCTCCCTGTCCATCGCCAACTCCCAAAGCTTACTCAAACTCATATCCATCGAGTCGGTAATGCCATCCAACCCTCTCATTCTCTGTCATCTGCTTCTCCTTCCACCTTCAATCTTTCCCATAATCAGTGTCTTTTCCAAGGAGTCAGGTCAATTCTTTGCATCAGGTGGCCAAAGTATTGGAGCTTCAGCATCAGTCTTTCCAATGAATATTCAGGACTGATTTCCTTTAGGATTGACTGGTTGGGTATCCTTGAAGTCCAGGGAACTCTCAAAAGCCTTCTCCAACACCACAATTCAAAAGCATCAATTATTTGGTGCTCAGCTTTCTTTACAGTCCAACTCTCATATCCATACATTACTTCTGGGAAAACCATAGCTTTAACTAGATGGATCTTTGTTTTCAAAGTAATGTCTCTGCTTTTTAATATGCTGTCTAGGTTGGTCAAAACTTTTCTTCCAAGGAGCAAGCATCTTTTAATTTTATAACTGCAGTCACCATCTGCAGTGATTTTTGGAACCCAGAGAAATAAAGTCTCTCACTGTTTCCATTGTTTCCTCATCTATTCGCCATAAAGTGATTGGACTGGATGCCATGATCTTAGTTTTCTGAATGTAGAGTTTTAAGCTAACATTTTCACTCTCCTCTTTCACTTTCATCAAGAGACTCTTTAGTTCTTCTTTGCTTTCTGCCATAAGTGTTGTGTCATCTGCATATTTGAGGTTATTGATATTTCTCCTGGCAATTTTGATTCCAGATTGTGCTTCATCCAGCCCAGTGTTTCTCATGATGTACTCTGCATATAAGTTAAATAAGCAGGGTGACAATATACAGCCTTGATGTACTTCTTTCCCAATTTGGAACCAGTCTGTTGTTCCATGTCCAGTCCTAACTGTTGCTTCTTGACCTGCATACAGATTTTTCAGGAGGCAGGTCAGGTGGTCCTGTATTCCCATCTCTAATCCACACAGTCAAAGGCTTTGGCGTAGTGACCCTATGGGATATTAATTGCCTTTGGCTAAAGCAAATCCCTTGAGTGAAGTGCTGAAAAGAGTAATAAACATCCCTTGAACTGCAATATTATACCAAGTACAAGTATAAAGGTAGATAAAATATGCAATCAATGATCATCCCTATGAAGAAACAATATATTTTGGAGATAGTATCATAGCAACTTTAAAATGATTTCTAGAAATAAAAAGTAAGCATGTTCTATAAATTCATTCAATATTCTTACTATATGTTCTTTACAAACTGAACTTAATCTATTGCCATGAAAGGAATGAGCATGGTTATATCATTTCAAGGCATGTATCACAGAAAAATGCATGAATATCATTATCATTTATCTTATAAAACTAGATTACATATACAATTTTTAAGATAGCAGGAGTAGCATAAAATCTGTATTAAACTTTTAAACATGAGTATATTGCAACAGTATATGACAGGTCAATGACCTCATTTATACAAGAGAAGTTGAATGAATTACAGAAATCATACATGTAAAAGCATTACAGAACCTCAGAAGGAGCATAGTCTAACAGGAATAAAATTCTACAGAAGGAAAAAGTCTTTTATTTGTGAGCTGTGTATCTGTGGCTGTCCTCAGAGGCATTTACCAATTCAGTGAAGGGCTAGATTCTGAGATCTCAGGCTTGACTCAGGACCAGGGATACCACTGGAAATCATAGAGATGAGAAAATAAGATTGGAAGAGATTAATTCAATGACATTAATAGATGTAGTAAACAACAACAACAACAAAAATATAAGCAGAAAATGCCAAAATGTCTAGATATAAAATGGAACATTAATAAAATAAGTTATTGTTAAAACAACAAATTGTATTTCAAGGGCAAAATATAGCTTAATTGAGATTAAAATATATTCAAAGTTTTGAGAACCAGAAAAAGTAGTTGTCAGTGAGTGAATTTGTTGTCAGTATAGGAAAGCATTTATTTGAAAACTATTACAACCTTCTAAATCAATGATCTAAGGTTCTAGCTTAAGAAAATGAAAAGAACAAATCAAACCTAAAAATTGTATTCCCAAGGTGAAATTGGCCTGTTATTCCAGGTATCTCTTGCCTTCCTGTTTTTGCATTACAGCTACCTATAATGAAAAGGGCGTGTTTTGGGGATATTAGTTCTTGAAGGTCTTGTAGGTCTTCACAGAATCATTCAATTTCAGCTTCTTCAGCGTTAATGGTCGGGGCATAAACATTGATTACTGTGATACTGAATGGTTTGTCTTGGAAACCAACAGAGATCATTCTGTTGTTTTTGAGACTGAATCCAAGTACTGCATTTCAGACTCTTTTGTTGACTATGAGGCATTTCTATTTCTTCTAAGGGATTCTTGCCAACAGCAGTAGATATAATTGTCATCTTTGTTAAATTAACCCATTGCAGTCCATTTTAGTTCACTGATTCCTCAAATGTCAATGTTCACTCTTGCCATCTCCTGTTTGACCACTTCCAATTTCCCTTGATTCATGAACCTAACATTTCAGGTCTTGAGCAATATTGTTCTTTACAACATTGGACTTTATTTCCATCACCATTTACATCCACAACAGGTGTTATTTTTGCTTTGTTTTGTCTCTTCTTTCTTTCTGGAGTTATTTCTTGACTGATCTCTAGTAGCCTATTGGGCACCTACCAACATGGAGAGTTCATCTTTCAGTGCCCTATCTTTTTGCCTTTTCATACTGTTCATGAGGTTCTCAAGGCAAGAATATTGATGTGGCTTACCATAATCTTCTCCAGTGGAACACGTTTTGTCAGAACTCTCCACCATGACCTGCCTATCTTAGGTGGCCCTAAAAGGCATGGCTCATAGTTTCATTGAGTTAGATAAGGCTGTGGTCCATATGATCAGCTCTATTACCTTTTAGTGATTGTGGGTTTCATTCTGTGTGCCTTTGCTGGATAAGGATAAGAGGCTTATAGAAGTTTCCTGATGGGAGTAAGTGACTGAAGTGAAAACTGTGTCTATTTCTAATGGGCGGAGCCATGCTCAGTTCAGCTCATTTCAGTCCAGTTACTCAGTAATGTCCAATTCTTTCTGACCCCATGAACCACAGTATGCCAGGCCTCTCTGTCCATCACCAATTCCTGGAGTTTAACCAAACTCATGTCCATTGCGTCGTTGATGCCATTCAACCATCTCATCCTCTGTTGTCCCCTTCTCCCAGCATCAAAGTCTTTTCAAATGAGTCAAATCTTTGCATCAGGTGGCCAAAGTATTGGAGTTTCAGCTTCAACATCAGTCCTTCCAATGAACACCCAGGACTGATCTCCTTTAGGCTGGACTGGTTGAATCTACTTGCTGTACAAGGGCCTCTCAAGATTCTTCTCCAACACCATAGTTCAAAACCATCAATTATTCTGCACTAAGCTTTCTTTATAGTCTATCTCTCACATGCACACATGACCACTGGAAAAAACATAGCTTTGACTAGACGAACCTTTGTTGGCAAAGTAATGTCTCTGATTTTTAATATGCTGTCTTCCAAGGAGTAAGTGTCTTTTAATTTCAAGGCTGCAATCACCATCTGCAGTGATTTTGAAGTCCAGAAAAATAAAGTCAGCCACTGTTTCCCCATCTATTTGCCATTAAGTGATGGGACCAGATGCCATGATCTTAGTTTTCTGAATGTTGAGTTTTAAGCCAACTTTTTTACTCTCCTCTTTCAGTTTCATCAAAAGGCTCCTTAGTCATTCTTCACTTTCTGCCATGAAGGTGGTGTCATCTGCATATCTGAGGTTATGGATATTTCCCCCTGCCAGGCTCAGTAAATCTTTAATCCAATTTTCTGTTGTTAGGCAGGGCTGCATTCCCTCTGTGTTGTTTGACCTGAGGCCAAACTATGGTGAATATAATGAAGATAAGGTACCTCCTTCAAAAGGTCCTGTACATGCACTGCTGCACTCACTGTCTCTGGACGTGCAGCAGACAACTGCCGACCAACACCTCTGCCAGAGACTCCTGGACACTCATGGACAAGGCTGAGTCAAATTTTTGTGGGGTCACTGCTCCTTTATCTTGGGTTCTGGTGCCCACAAGGCTTTGTTTGTGCTGTCCAAGAGTCTGTGTAAGTTTTTCTGGCTCTGAGGTAGGGCAATGGTGTCCTCCTCCAAGAGGGCTTATGCCAAATCCAAGTATGCTGCACCCAGAGCCCCTGCCCTTGTAGCAGGCCACTGACGACCAGTACCTCTGCAGGAGACACTCAAACACAGTTCTATCTAAGTCTCTGTGGGGTCTCTGGGTCCTGGTGTACAAAAAATTTGCTAGAGCCTTCCGAGCATCTCTGGTGGGTGAGGGGTTTGATTCTAAATGCAATTTCACCCCTCCTACCATCCTGCTGTGGCATCTCTTTTGCCCCTGGACATAGGGTATCATTTTTTGGTGGGATCCAATATTCTCCTGTGGACAGTTGTTCAGCATCAAGTTTTAATTTTAGAGTTCTTGCAGGAGAAGATAAGTGCACGTCCTTCTACTCCATCAGGACCAATGCAAGAGAAGACTCTACATACAGACATCACCAGATGATCAATACCAGAATCAGATTGACTATATCCTTGCAGCCAAAGATGGACAAACTCTACATAATCAGCAAAAAAAAGACTGGGAGATGATTGTGGCTCAGATCCTGAACTCTTTATTGCCAAATTCAGACTTAAATTGAAGGAAGTAGGGAAAACCACTAGACCATTCATGTATGACCTAAGTGGGCGTGACAAATAGATTTAAAAGATTTGATCCGATAGATAGAGTGTCTCAAGAACTATGGACAGAGGTTCACGACATTGAACAGGAGGCAGTGATCAAAACCATCCCCGAGAAAAAGAAATGCGACAAGGCAAAATGGTTGTTTGAGGAAGCCTTAGAAATATCTCAGAAAAGAAGAGAAGCTAAAGGCAAAGGAGAAAAGGAAAGATACCGGCATTTGAATGTAGAGTTCCAAAGAATAGCTTGGAGAGATAAGAAAACCTTCCTCAGTGATTAATGCAAATAAACAAATGGAAGAAACAGAATGGGAAAGACTACAGATCTCTTCAAGAAAATTAGAGATACTAAGGGAATATTTCATGCAAGTTCAGTTCAGTTCAGTTGCTCAGTCGTGTCTGACTCATGAATCACAGCACGATGGGCACAATAAAGGACAGAAATGGTATGGATTTAACAGAAGCAGAAGATATTAAGAAGAGGTGGCAAGAATACACAGAAGAATTATACAGAAAAGATCTTCATGACCCAGATAATTATGATGGTGTGATCACTCACCTAGAGCCAGACATCCTGGAATGTGAAGTCAAGTGGGCCTTTGGAAGAATCACTAGGCACAAAGTTAGTGGAGGTGATGGAATTCCAGTTGAGCTCTTTCAAATCCTAAAAGATGATGTTGTTAAAATGTTGTACTTAATATGCCAGTAAATTTGGAAAACTAAGCAGTGTCCACAGGATTGGAAAAGGTCAGTTTTCATCCGAACCCAAAGAAAGGCAATGCAAAAGTATGTTCATAATATTGCACAATTGTCCTTATCTCACACACTACGAAAGTGCGGGTCAAAATTCTCCAAGCGAGGCTTTAACAGTACATGAACCATGAGGTTCCAGATGTTCAAGCTATATTTAGAAAAGGCAGAGGAATCAGAGATTAAATTGCCAACATCCATTGGATCGTTAGAAAAGCAAGAGAGTTCCAGAAAAATATCTACATCTGCTTTACTGACTAATGCCAAAGCCTTTGACTGTGGATCACAACAAACTGTGGAAAATACTTAAAGAGAAGGGAATATTGACCACCTGACCTGCCTCCTAAAAAGTCTGTATGCCTGTCAAGAAGCAACAATTAGAACAGGATATAGAGCAACTGACTGGTTCCCAATCAGGAAAGGAGTATATCAGGGTTGTATATTGTCACCATGATTATTTAACTTACATACAGAGTACATCATGGGGAATGCTAGGCTGGATAGAACACGAATTGGAATCAAGATTGTGGGGAGAAATATCAATAACCTTAAATATGCAGATAACACCACACATATGGCAGAACACAATGAACTAAAGAGCCTCTTGATGAAAGTGAAAGAGGAGAGTGAAAAAGTTGGCTTAAAACTCAACATTCAGAAAACTAAGATCGTGGCATCTGGTCCCATCACTTCATGGCAAATAGATGAGGAAACAATAGAAACAGTGAAAGACTTTATTTCTTTGGGTTCCAAAATCACTGCAAAAGATGACTTCAGCCATGAAATTAAAAGATACTTGCTCCTTGGAAGAAAACTTATAACCAAACAAGGCAGTATATTAAAAAGCAGAGACACTATTTTAACAACAAAGGTCAATCTAATCAAAGCCATGGTTTTTCCAGTAGTCACATATAGATGTAAGAGTTGGAATATAAAAAAAGCTAAGCACCAAATAATTGATGCCTTTGAATTGTGGTGTTGGAGAAGACTCTTGAGAGTCCCTTGGACACCAAGGAGACCCAACCAGTCAATCCTAAAGGAAATCAGTCCTGAATATTCATTGGAAGGAATGATGCTGAAGCTCCAATACTTTGGCCACCAGATGCAAAAACCTGACTCCTTGGAAAGGACCCTGATTATGGAAGAGATTGAAGGTGGGAGGAGAAGCAGATGACAGAGAATGAGAGGGCTGGATGGCATTACCGACTCAATATACCTGAGTTTGAGTAAGCTCCAGGGTTGGTGATGCACAAGGATGCCTGGAGTGCTGCTGGGGTTGCAAATATTCAAACATGACAGAGTGACTGAACTGAATTGAAATCTTTAAGTAGATAAAATGAAATAATAGATATAATATCAGAAATTAAACACAGCAAAATAAGAAAAACAGGAAAATCAATAAATGAAAATTGAAACTTTGAAAAGATTAATAAAATGGATAGAATCATGTCAAAATGCTTAAGAAAAACTTAGAAAAATTATAATTACCAATATCATAAATAAAAAAAATATTCAATCAGTATTAAAAAGGAAATAACAGCATATTATCACAAAATGGCTGTCTGGGGAGACCTTACAAATAGCTGTGAAAAGAAGAGAAGTGAAAAGCAAAGAAGAAAAGGAAATATATAAGCATTTGAATGCAGAGTTCCAAAGAATAGCAAAAAGAGATAAGAAAGCCTTCCTCAGTGATCAATGCAAAGAAATAGAGGAAAACAACAGAATGGGAAAGACTAGAGATCTTTTCAAGAAAATTAGAGATACCAAGGGAACATTTCATGCAAAGATGGGTTCGATAAAGGACAGAAATGGTGTGGACCTAACAGAAGCAGAAGATATTAAGAAGAGGTGGCAAGAATACACAGAAGAACAGTAAAAAAAAGATCTTCACAATCAAGATAATCATGATGGTATGATCACTCACCTAGAGCCAGACATCCTGGAATGTGAAGTCAAGTGGGCCTTAGAAAGCATCACTAGGAACAAAGCTAGTGAAGGTGATTGAATTCCAGTTGAGCTATTTCAAATCCTGAAAGATAATGCTGTGAAAGTGCTGCACTCAATATGCCAGCAAATTTGGAAAACTCAGCAGTGAAGGTCTGGAAAAGGTCAGTTTTCATTCCAATCCCAAAGAAAGGCTATGCCAAAGAATGCTCAAACTACCACACAATTGCACTCATTTCACATGCTAGTAAAGTAATGCTCAAAATTCTCCAAGCCAGGCTTTAGCAATACTTGAACCATGAACTTCCTGATGTTCAAGCTGGTTTTAGAAAAGCCAGAGGAACTAGAGATCTCATTGCCAACATCTGCTGGATCATGGAAAAAGCAAGAGAGTTCCAGAAAAACATCTATTTCTGCTTTACTGACTATGCCAAAGCCTTTGACTGTGTGGATCACGATAAACTGTGGAAAATTCTGAATGAGATGGGAATACCAGACCACCTGAACTGCTTCTTGAGAAATCTATATGCAGGTCAAGAAGCAACAGTTAGGACTGAACATGGAGCAACAGACTGGTTCTAAATAGGAAAAGGAGTACGTCAAGGCTGTATATTGTCACCCTGCTTATTTAAATTATATGCAGAGTACATCATGAGAAACACTGGGCTGGAAGAAGAACAAGCTGGTATCAAAATTGTCGGGAGAAATATCAATAATCTCAGATATGCAGATGACACCACCCTTATGGCAGAAAGTGAAGAGGGACTTAGCCTCTTGATGAAAGTGAAAGAGGAGAGTGAAAAAGTTGGTTTAAAGCTCAGCATTCAGAAAACGAAGATCATGGCATCTGGTCCCATCACTTCATGGGAAATAGAAGGGAAACAGAGGAAACATTGTCAGACTCTATTTTGGGGGGCTCCAAAATCACTGCAGATGGTGATTGCAGTCATGAAATCAAAAAACACTTACTCCTTGGAAGGAAAGTTATGACCAACCTAGATAGCATATTGAAAAGCAGAGACATTACTTTGCAACAAAGATCTGTTTAGTCAAGGCTATGGTTTTTCCTGTGGTCATGTATGGATGTGAGAGTTGGACTGTGAAGAAAGCTGAGCACCGAAGAATTGATGCTTTTGAACTGTGGTGTTGGGGAAGACTCTTGAGAGTCTCTTGGACTGCAAGGAGAGCCAACCAGTCCATCCTAAAGGAGATCAGTCCTGGGTGTTCTTTGGAAGGACTGATGTTGAAGCTGAAACTCTCAAACTTTTGCCACCTGATCCTAAGAACTGACTCTTGAAAAGACCCTAATGCTGGGAAAGATTGTGGGCAGGAGGAGATGGGGATGACAGAGGATGAGATGGTTGGATGGCATCACCAACTCGATGGACATGGGTTTGGGTGAACTCTGGGAGTTGGTGATGGACAGGGAGGCGTGGCGTTCTGCGCTTCATGGGGTCACAAAGAGTCAGACATGACTGACTGATGGAACTGAATTGAATTGATTTCCAGTAATATACAGAAGAAATATCTTCAACCATACCCTATCTCTTACAGAAACTAGAGAGATATTATTTCCTAAATCCTGTATGCGATCACTATTTTCTTGAGGCTAAAATCTGAGAGAATATTTTTAAAAGGTATATTGCAGACAAAAATCTCTTTCTTGAGAATTTAGCATTAGTAAGTTTTTCAGGACAAAAAGAAATACGTTAACAATCAAAACCAATTTATGTAACTCATTGAATTGACAGAAAATATTTCTAGAAAAAAATATGAAGCATATTTAGAAAAAAAAGTCAATAAAATCAAGGCAAAGCCTTTTTATAAAAGGGTATACCTTTTTTTTTTCTGAAAAATATATCTTAATGAAATGTCAATTTAAAGAAAATTAAACACCTGAGTATATTAAAAACAATAAAGTAAGTATCTTGCTGAAATATTAATGGCAAAATATTAAAAATTTTCCACCAAATCAGAAATCACACAAGGGAAATTATTGTTATCACATCAATATATCCTTTTACTGATAGCTTTATTATGTATGATTTATGTAAGGAAAATAAAGAGCATAATGACAGGGATGCAAAAATTAAACTGTCTTTTTTTTTTAACAATATAGATATATATGTAAAAATTCCAAAAGTACCTATAAAATATTAGAATTATAATGGTGAATTTAGTGAAATCCTCAGGTAGATGTCAACATATAACAATCTACTTTATTCCAAAATCCCAGAATATACAAATATAAAGAAAGTGAAGCTGTTCAGTTATTTCCAACTCTTTGTGACCCCATGGACTAGGGGCTGCCAGGCTCTTCTGTCCATGGTATTTTCAAGGCAAGACTACTGCAGTGAGTTGCCATTTCCTGCTCCAGGGGATCTTCCCAACCCAGCCAGAGAACCCATGTCTCCCGCATTGCAGGTAGACTTCTTACCATCTGATCCACCAGGAAAGTTGACCAAAAACAAACACAAAAAACCCCAAAACTAACCACAAGATTTACTACAGATATTGTGAGAGGTAAATACTACAATCATAGTTTGCAAGACAGTATCATAGATATCAGTTCTTTCCAAATGATTACAGTGTTTATGCAAAGCCAGTCAAAGGACTATGTCAAGGCTCTATATTGTCACTCTGCTTATTTAACTTACATGCAGAATACATCTTGAGAAGTGCTGAACTGGATGAAGCACAAACTGAAATCAAGATTGCCAGGAGAAATATCAATAACCTCAGATATGCAGATGACAACACCCATATGGCAAAAAGTGAATAAGAACTAAAGAGCTTCATGATGAAAGTGAAAGAGGAGAGTGAAAAAGTTGGCTTAAAACTCAACATTCATAAAACTAAGATCATGGTATCTGGTCCCATCACTTCATGGCAAATAGATGGGGAAACAGTGGAAACAGAGACAGACTTTATTTTGGGGGGCTCCAAATTCACTGCAGATGGTGACTGCAGCCATGAAATTAAAAGACACTTGTTCCTTGGAAGAAAAGTTATGACCAACCCAGACAGCATACTTAAAAGCAGAGTCATTACTTTTCCAACAATGGTCCATCTAGTCAAAGATACGGTTTTTCCAATGGTCATGTATGGATGTGAGGCTTGACCTATAAAGAAAGCTGAGCATAGAAGAATTGATGCTTTTGAACTGTGGTGTTGGAGAAGACTCTTGAAAATCCCTTGGGCAGCAAGGAGATCCAACCAGTCTATCCTAAAGGAAATCAGTCCTGAATATTCACTGGAAGGACTGATGCTGAAGCTGAAACTCCAATACAAAATAACTGACTTCTTTTAAAAGATCCTGACATTGGGAAAGATTGAGGGCAGGAAGAGAAGGGGACCACAGAGTGATGAGATGGTTGGATGGCACCTCCTTTTCAACGGGCATGAGTTTGAGTAAACTCCGGGAGTTGGGGATGGGCAGGAAGGTCTGGCATGTTGCAGTCCATGGGTTGCAAAGAGTCAGACATGACTGAGTGACTTAACTGAACAATACACTTTGGAAATATTTTTTTTCTGAGTTTTCATTTTAGAACTATTTTTTTTTCATAATTCTGATTTTATTTTCTTCTTTACTACAAATGTTTATTTAGTTTCCTTCCCTTTCTCTCATCATATTTGTTGCTGTTGTTTTATTTATTTATTGCTTCCTGCTATTACAGGAGTAACATGTTAAATTGTCAGATTTGGCCATATTTTAATTAAAGAATCACTCAGATTCAGGCATATGAAGCCCTCAGTCATATTAAACTATATAAACTTCCATGTTTTTTATTCAGGTTTTTGCATTTTTACACATTTCACTTCTGTTTGAATGCATCATGCAGCAGCATTTGCTGTAGTTTAAGGGATGATACTACTATTTGTGTTTTTGGAAACAGTGCACTTTCCTTTAGGAATATACTGTTCCCAACCTTTCAAATATAGAAAAAGACTTGTGTTCTAGTATGAAGGAACATTTTCAAGAAGTAAGGGATATAAGTTACCTAAACAGTTATTTTTAAATGAAAGAAGAGGGATGATCATTTCTGTACAGAGAAGTAGAGAGATAATGTTGAAGTTTAAAGTTACTTATGGTAATCCATTAAGCAGGGATTTATGCCCCAAAATGCTAAGGGAGAATGCTGATTGAGTTACTGAAAAGCATCTGCATGTAAAAGGCAAGTCCCAGGAGCAAGACAGTGGAGCAGGCTGTGTCTCAAGTCAACAGGTTGCTAGTAGGAGCTCCATTTGCTGGAGAATGTTGGTGGTGGCGAGTAATACACTCCTTAAAACTTATTTTTCTAGTTGCAAATCTCTTCTAATTTCATGAATTCTTCTGACAATTCTATTATTCAACGTCATTAATGCCAGTTCTTTATTAATTCTACCTTGTATAATCAAATAATATATATATATATATATATATATATGCATAAAGCAGCTGAAATGCTGTGATGATTACCTGAGGGGGTCTGCAGAACCCTGAAGCCACAGTGTGAACAAAGATCAGATCTGGTAATACAGGCATGTATGTTTTCCCTGTAAATCTCCTGATAAAGAGGAAAAGGAGTTTCTCAGCAGTCAAGTAGGCTGTCACTCAAATAGATTAAAAAAAAAAAAACTGGCAAACTCAGGTGAGAGTAAACTTGGACATTATTTCTAATAATAGATGACAAGAACAAGAGTCAATCTCTTCAAGATGTTTGTTACAATGTCTATGTTATAAGGTGACTTCTTAAAGGATTTAATTACAGTAAAGAAAAGTAGAGTTTTGATTGAAACCTTAGTTTCTCTAAAGATTAATTTGGGGAGAATTTATCCATTATATGCAGAGTATGTCATAAGAAGTTCTGGGCTTGAGGAAGCATAAGCTGGAATCGACTGCTAGAAGAACTATCAATAACCTCAGATATGCAGATGATACCACCCTTAGGGCAGAAAATGAAGAACAACTAAAGAGCCCCTTGATGAAAGTGAAAAAGGAGAGTGGAAAAGTTGGCTTAAATCTCAACATTCAGAAAACTAAGATCATGGCATCTGGTCCCATCACTTCATGGCAAATAGATGGGGAAACAGTGGAAACAGTGTCAGACTTTATTTTTGGGGGTTCCAAAATCACTGCAGATGGTGACTGCAGCCATGAAATTAAGACGCTTACTCCTTGGAAGGAAAGTTATGACCAACCTAAACAGCATATTAAAAAGCAGAGACATTACTTTGCCAACAAAGGTCCATATAGTCAAGGCTATGGTTTTTCCAGTAGTCATGTATGGATGTGAGAGTTGGACTGTGAAGAAAGTTGAGCACCAAAGAATTGATGCTTTTGAACTGTGGTGTTGAAGAAGACTCTTGAGAGTCCCTTGGACTGCAAGGAGATCCAGGCAGTCCATCCTAAAGGAGATCAGTCCTGGGTGTTCATTGGAAGGACTGATGTTGAAGCTGAAACTCCAATACTTTGGCCACCTGATGAGAAGAGCTGACTCATTGGAAAAGACCCTGATGCTGGGAGAGATTGAGGGCAGGAGGAGAAGGGGACGACAGAGGATGAGATGGTTGGATGGCATCACCGACTCAATGGACATGGGTTTGGGTGAACTCAGGTAGTTGGTGATAGACAGGGAGGCCTGGTGTGTGGCAGTTCATGGGGTTGCAAAGAGTCAGACATGACTGAGCGACTGAACTGAACTGAACTATCCATTCTCAGTATGAATGAGAATGAAAGAGTGAGACAGTCTCTCATTTTATTCCTGAAATATTTATGTTTCCCAATGAAAATTAGTAATATTTTCATATAGGTTTTGCATAGTAAACAGTTGTTTCTAATTTTTAAAAAATTTATACTACTGTGAATGATATACTTAGTATTTAATCTGCTTTTCCAAATATGCTATAAAGGTTATCATTTTTAGTCTCCATTTTGTCATTTTTCAATTTAATTTCTTTTTTACTTCCAATGTGTTCCAGTAAGTAACTAAGCTGTGCTCAGTCATGTCTGACTCTTTGCATCCCCAAGGACTGTACCCTGCCAGGCGCCTCTGTCCATGAAATTTTCCAGGTAAAGATACAGGAGTGGGTTGCCATTTCCTACTCCATGGGATCTTCCTGACCCAGAGATCTCTTGTGTCTCCTGCATTAGCAGGTGGATTCTTTACCACTGCATGATTGGGAAGCCCCAATGTGTTAAGTAGATTTAAATCTTTAGTTGCAAAATCATTCCTGTAGCAAATAATGATAATGGTGCTTACCTCATTTTATTGAGTACCTTTAATTACTTTTCATACACTATTACAAAGGCTGAAATCCAAGAAAAATAATGTTCTGCAGTGGGGATAACTGTTACAAAGGCTGAAATCCAAGAAAAATAATGTTCTGCAGTGGGGATAACAATGAATAATCTTGTCGTTTAAAAAGTTTAATGGTGAAACCTGTAGTGCTTCAGCATTTCATATGTTTGTTATTGATAATATACCACACTAAGAAAGCAAAAAATAAATAATGTTTTTACACTGATTTTTGTTATAATGAAGTTAAATTTTCAATGACTTTCTATTCACAGTAAACTAAGAAGTTTTAAGAATTATTGCTGTTTAAAATGTATTAATTTATTAGTACTCTATGATTCAGTCTTTTAATAAATGATATCATCATTTATTAGTTATAGGAAATCCTTTATTAGACTTTACACATTTTGTAATTAAAGGCCATCGTGTTCTTTCTGTGATTCTTTATTTTCTGTAGCCATTAGGACTTTGTTGGTCTCATAAAATGAATTGAAACAAATTTTTATTTTTTTGTGTCCATAAAATCAAGACAATCCACTGAAATTTATTATATTGGAAATTATCTGGTCATGAAAAACTAATATTTTTTGACTGGTCAACATCTAGCCAGTACTATTTTGTTACAGTTTTGTAAGGTTTTTTGGTATGTTCAATTGTTTCAAAACCTTGAGATAAATCTAGGAGCCTTTAATTTTTATGGAAACTTACTAGAGAAAGTCAAAACCTAAAAACAGAAATATGTAAGCCAAAATTTTGTAATTTTTTAGGTATTGACAATTGATTATTCTCATATATTATTATTTCTTCTTCTTCTTTTTTTTTTTTTTTTTTGGTCACACCACACAGCTTGTGAGATCTCAGTTTCCTGACTATGGGTTTAACACAAGTCCCTGGCAGTGAGACCATGGAGTCTTAACCACTGGACCATCAGGGAAGTCCTTCTTATCTATTCTATAGTTTCCTTCACTCAATGTTTTGAAGTTTACCCATTCTATTTATTTATGTTAATAAAGAATATTTGATTTGATCACTTATTAACACCAGATTTTCACTTTTGTAATTAAAAAAAAAATCTGTTATTGCTCCAAGTTTTCAAATTATTGTATTTTAGATTTTCAAACCTTCTTAAATAACCCTGTAATGCATTTATTTTTTAATGAAAGCTACTTGTATCATAACTTTCTATTTTATACAACCTTGACTGAATATTATTTTTCATAATTTACTCTGATTTGTCCATTGAATATGAAGAGTTACATTTGTTTATAATAGTATTAAATAAACTGCATTACTGTTATGGCAAAAATTGTGAATTGAAGACTCCAGTGTTTTTGTGTTTCTAAGGTTCTCTTACTTACCACCATTTATATATAGAACATTCTGTCCTTTTTATCTTGAAACTATTGTGTTGCATGAAGCTACAATCTTCTGAGTGGATGTAGAAAATGAAGTAGGCTTTCTTTGTAAACTACTCTGTGGGAAATAAATGTAGTGCTTTCTGCTCCATTATGAGGTCTAATTTTCTGATATAAGGCTTGAAGAAGATACGTCTGTGGAAGGTACAAGCTGTCTCCCCATTCAGTAAAGTTTCTTTATTTCAAATGTTTAGAAGTGAGTTGGTTACCAAATATTATTTTTTATGGCCCATTTTTCTGTAATTAGCAGTAATAATTTGTGATATCTGGTGTACCATTGAAAAAAGACAATCTTACTCCAACATTCTCTTTTTCTTTTTTGATGAGTGCTAATTTTAAAAAGAAAATTTAAAAAGATGAGTCAATGTCACATAATTATCCGAACTTGTATTCCAAATGTCTTCTGGATAATATGTTTTTAAGTCTTGTGATAAATATGTAATCAATGTTACTTACTGGAGTTTATGATATAGGATATCTTGTTACTATTTTTCTGATTCCCTACTTGAGAAAGGCTTTGGACTGGTCAGAGAGATACAAGTCTGAACAAATAATATTGTTAATAAATCCATACTTATCTGGATTGGGGACACTGAGATAAATTGAAATACACCTTCTTTTGCTTTCCATTTAGTGGAGTTCTGACAAATATTTAACAAAAGATTGTTGAAAAATATATGTATACTTTTTAATAAATATACACATATTTAAGTATACACTTAAATATACATTTACTTTTGTTTAATTTGCATATACTTATTATTATATGTATGTATATTTGTTATAAATTTTACTCTTATAAAGGCTGAATATCAAACAAGTTTTAGGATTTGAAATAGCTCAACTAAAATTCCATCACCTCCACTACCTTTGTTCATAGTAATAGTTCCCAAGGCTCACTTGACTTTGCAGTCCAGGATGTCTGGCTCTAGGGTGATGATCACACCATCGTGATTATCTGGATCATGAAGATTTTTTGTACAGTTTTTCTATGTATTCTTGCCACCTCTTCTTAATATCTTCTGCTTCTGTTACCATTTCTGTCCTTTATTTAGCCCATCTTTACATGAAATTTTCCCTTGGTATCTCTAATTTTCTTGAAGAGATCTCTAGCCTTTCCCAGGCTATTGTTTTCCTCTATTTCTTTGCATTGATCACTGATGAAGGCTTTCTTATCTTTTCTTGTTGTCCTTTAAACTCTGCATTCAAATGGGTATGTCTTTCTTTTTCTCTTTTGCTTTTTGTTTCTTTTCTTTTCATAGATATTTGTAAGGCCTCCTCAGGCAACCATTTTGCCTTGTTGCATTTCTTTTCCTTGGGGATGGTCTTGATCCCTGCCTCCTGTACAATGTCATGAATCTCCATCCATAGTTTTTCAGGCACTCTGGCTATGAAATCTAATCCCTTGAATCTATTTCTCACTCGCACTGTATAATCATAAGGGATTTGATTTAGGTCATACCTGAATGGTCTAGTGGTTTTCCCTACTTTCTTCAATTTAAGTCTGAATTTCTCAATAAGGAGTTCATGGTATGTGCCCCAGCCATCACCTGCTTTTGATTTTGCTGACTGTATAGAACTTCTTCATCTTTGGGTGTAAAGAATATAGTCAATCTGATTTCGGTATTGACCATCTGGTAATGTCCATGTATAGAATCTTCTCTCATGTTGTTGGAAGAAGGTGTTTGCTGTGACCAGTGTGTTCTCTTGGCAAAACTATTACTCTTTGCCCTGCTTCATTCTGTATTCCAGGCCAAATTTTCCTATTACTCCAGGCATTTCTTGACTTCATACTTTTGCATTCCAGTCCCCTATAATGAAAAACAAACAAACAAACAAACAAACAACTTTTTGTGTGTTAGTTCTAGAAGGTCTCAATATGCCAGCAACTTTGGAAAACTCAGCAGTGGCCACAGGACTGGAAAATGTCAGTTCTCATTCCAATCCCAAAGAGAGGCAATGCCAAAGAATGCTCAAACTACAGTACAATTTCACTCATCTCACACCCTGGTAAAATAAAGCTCAAATTCTCCAAGCCAGGCTTCAACAGGACGTGAACCGGAAACTTCCAGATGTTCAAGTTGGATTTAGAAAAGGCAGAGGAACCAGAGATCATATTGTCAACACCTGTTGGATCATTGAAAAAGCAAGAGAGTTCCAGGAAAACATCTACTTCTGCTTTGCTGACTATGCCAAAGCCTTTGACTCTGTAGACCACAACAAACTCTGGAAAATTCTTAAAGAGATGGGAATACTAGACCACCTGACCTGTCTCTTGAGAAATCTGTATGCAAGTCAGGAAGTAACAGTTAGAACTAGCCATGGAATAACCGGCTGGTTCCAAATTGGGAAAGGAGTACCTCAAGGCTGTATATTGTCACTCTGCTTATTTAACTTATATGCAGAGTACATGATAAGAAACGCTGAGCTGGATGAAGCACAAGCTGGAATCAAGATTGCCAGGAGATATATCAATAACCTCAGATATGCAGATGACACCACCCTTATGGCAGAAAGTTAAGAAGAACTAAAGAGCCTCTTGATGAAAGTGAAGGAGGAGAATGAAATAGTTGGCTTAAAACTCAACATTCATAAAACTAAGATCATGGCATCTGGTCCCACCACTTTATGGCAAATAGATGGGGAAAGAGTGGAAAAAGTGACAGACTTTACTTTTTGGGGCTCCAAAATCACTGCAGATGGTGACTGCAGCCATGAAGTTAAAATGCACTTGCTCCTTGGAAAAAACGTTATGACCAACCATATTAAAAAGCAAAGATATTGCTTTTTCAACAAAGGTCTGTCTTGTCAAAGCTATGGCTTTTCCAGTAGTCATGTATGGATGTAAGAGTTGGAATATAAAGAATGCTGAAAACATAAGAATTGATGTTTTTGAACTGTGGTGTTAGAGAAGACTCTTGAGAGTCCCTTGGACAGCAAGGAGATTCAACCAGTCAATCCTAAAGGGAATCAGTCCTGAATATTCATTGGAATATGTCCACCTGATGCAAAGAACTGACTCATTGGAAAAAATCCTAATGCTGGGAAAGATCAAAGGCAGGTGGAGAAGGGGCAACAGAATATGAAATGGCTGGATGGCATCACAGACTGAATGAACATGAATCTGAGTAAGCTCCGGGAGTTGGCAGTGGACAGGGATGCCTGGCGTTCTGCAGTCCATGGGATTGCAAAAAGTTGGACATGACTCAGTGACTGAACTGAACTGACTGATCACACAGTTTACAAATACTAACATAATATTTGATT
The DNA here is from genome assembly GCF_029407905.1 of Bubalus kerabau. NCBI lineage: Eukaryota > Metazoa > Chordata > Mammalia > Artiodactyla > Bovidae > Bubalus > Bubalus kerabau. Next base: position 4,475,395 of record NC_073631.1, on the reverse strand, counting down.
ATTTCATTTATTTGATTCTCACAGAATGCATTCACTGATTTTTCTCAAGCTCTTCTATCTATAGCCAGATTGGTGTTGAAACTGACATGAGTTTAGTTCTGACATAAATGTTAGTTGATGCCTTTTTTGTATACTAATGAGAAAGAAGTTGAGAGGGGAATCAAGACAAACACATGTTGGGACATACATCTTTGATAACAGTGGGGTCTTTATTAAAGTGGATATACGTTTTCTAATGCTAAAAACTTCTTCAACATTTGTACATAGTTTATGAGTGATGCTACAGATATATTACACATTTAACATAAAAGTGAAAGAAAGAAAGTGAAGTTGTTCAGTCATGTCCAACTCTTTGCAACCTCATGGATTGTAGCCTACCAAGATCCTCTATCCTTTGGATTTTCCAGGCAAGAATACTGGAGTGGGTTGCCATTTCTTTCTTCAAGGGATCTTCCCAACCCAGGGATTGAACCTGGGTCTCTTGCATTGCCGGCCGATGAGTTATCATCTAAGCCACCAGGAAAGCAACATTTAAGGTAAATCTTTCTTTCTTTTTATTTTTTTCTTTTTTAAAATTTTATTTTATTTTTTAAACTTTACATAATTGTATTAGTTTTGCCAAATATCTTTCTAATTACATTTTTCCAACACTTTTTCTAAGATTAGACAGTCAACAATGTTTTGTATAAAACCCTGATTTGGAAAGTTTTTTTTTTATTTCCACAGTGCATCTATTCCTACTGTGACTACTTTCAGACTGCCATCATGATATGCAATCACATTCTGTGGTATATTATTTCCACCACACTAGTTCAATAAATACATAAGCTCAGCAGCGTAGATAATAGTAAAAATATAGCATAACTAGGAAGAAAATAATCTGAATATGTATTAATTTGTTTTAGAATTAAGTTATTTTTTAAAATCTAATTTTCAATAAGACTATGTTTAAAACCAGCACATAACTTTTCTGAAAATGTAACTGTGAGTTACTCCTATGAGTATGTGTGTTAGCCATAATGTATCATTGATTCCACACTAGTCTTGATATCAGTTTGATTAATCACAGTCCATCCCATCCAGTGGTATATTCACTGGGTGCTCTGTGATGTGGTCAGTGTGATTACTTTTGTAAAGATATAGACAACAAGAATAAAATAACTATATTCTTTTATTTTATTTATAGAAGAAAGTAATTCAATCAAATTTTGAATAACAGGCATTTGAAGAATAATTTTGAATAGTGATATATTTTTGTCTAGGATAAATCTATGTCAATAAATTCTCCTTCAATTAAAGAAAAACAAACAAACAAACAAACAACAAAAACAAACAAACAAACAAAAAAAAACCAACTCACAGTCCGTTTGCTTCCACACAGAGAAAATAAAGTATAAGCATTAATCAACATTATTATCACATAGGCAACTCTCCTAGCAAACACAAAATAACAAACATAAAAAGCATTACTACACAGGGCTAGATAAACAAGTTGAGGTTGACAGAGGGACAATATATAGATACCATCTCTGTTACTCAGGAGTATGTAAGGGGATTATGGAGAATTTTAAATAATATTCCAGTATTTTATGTAAGTGGAGTTCCCTCATAGCTCAGTCAGTAAAGAGGTAAAGAATCTGCCTACAATGCAGGAGACTTGGGTTTGATTACTTGGTCAGGAAGATCCCCTGGAGAAGAAAATGGCAATCCACTCCAGTATTCTTGCCCAGAGAATTCCATAGATAGAGGAGCATTGTGGGATGCAGTCCATGGGATCCCAAGAGTAAGACACAACTTAGCGACTATACATATGTATTTTATGTAAATGCTTCTTTTTCTCCTCTTTCCTCTTTTTGGTTAGGTGTGATGTTATGATTATGCAAAACTGAACAATGATTTTTCAATTAAATGTAAATCAAACCTCAATAAACTAATGTAACTACCATTTTATTTCAGAAGAATTATACATATGAGATTCCTCTAATGGTTCATTAACTGAGTGACCTAAATTCAGTGTGAGCAAATTTATCAATGTGGAAATTGATTTGCTACCATATTAATACACGAGTTAAGTATTTCTTATAATGCATGTGTGCTATCAACACATTTCTTGACATACATTTGAAAATAAACAATATAACAGCATACTAACATCCACTGGATCATAGAAAAAGCAATAGAGTCCCAGAAAAACATCTATTTCTGGTTTATTGACTGTGCCAAAGCCTTTGACTGTGTGGATCACAATAAACTGTGGAAAATTCTGAAAGAGATGGGAATACCAGACCACCTGATCTGCCTCTTGAGAAATTTGTATGCAGGTCAGGAAGCAACAGGTAGAACTGGACATGGAACAACAGACTGGTTCCAAATAGGAAAAGGAGTACGTCAAGGCTGTATATTGTCACCCTGCTTATTTAACTTATATGCAGAGTACATCATGAGAAACACTGGACTGGAAGAAACACAAGCTGGAATCAAGATTGCCGGGAGAAATATCAATAACCTCAGATATGCAGATGACACCACCCTTATGGCAGAAAGTGAAGAGGAACTAAAACGTCTCTTGATGAAGGTGAAAGAGGAGAGTGAAAAAGTTGGCTTAAAGCTCAACATTCAGAAAATGAAGATCATGTCATCCGGTCCCATCACTTCATGTGAAGTAGATGCGGAAACAGTGGAAACAGTGTCAGACTTTATTTTTCTGGGCTCCAAAATCACTGCAGCCATGAAATTAAAAGATGCTTACTCTTTGGAAAGAAAATTATTACCAACCTACCTAGATAGCATATTGAAAAGCAGAGACATTACTTTGCCAACAAAGTTTCGTCTAGTCAAGGTTATGATTTTTCCTGTGATCATGTATGGATGTGAGTGTTGGACTGTGAAGAAGGCTGAGTGCTGAAGAATTGATGCTTTTGAACTGTGGTGTTGGAGAAGACTCTTGAGAGTCCCTTGGAATGCAAGGAGATCCAACCAGTCCATTCTAAAGGAGATCATCCCTGGGATTTCTTTGGAAGGAATGATGCTAAAGCTGAAACTCCAGTACTTTGGCCACCTCATGCAAAGTGTTGACTCATTGGAAAAGACTCTGATGCTGGGAGGGATTGGGGACAAGAGGAGAAGGGGACGACAGAGGATGAGATGGCTGGATGTCATCACTGGCTCGATGGACATGAGTGTGAGTGAACTCCGGGAGTTGGTGATGGACAGGGAGGCCTGGCGTGCTGCGATTCATGGGGTCACAAAGAGTCAGACACGACTGAGTGACTGATCTGATCTGATCTGAAAGGAGGAATGAGCCAATTCCAAGGTTTAGTGCCACTCATCCTAGATGATGACTAAACACTGAACACTAAGCTTTAACTTCCTGAGCCAGAAAGGTCTCTACCAAATTAAAATTTTACTAAGACATGTACATATTAAAATATTGCTATCGGAAGAGACATTGTTGCTAGTGCAGTTTTTCCTGTTAATTTAATTTTTTTCTTAATTTTCTCCTTAAAACAAAATCATTATCTTTCTCTATCACTAAGTTTATGAATTAACCTTAATTGTAAATGAGAGTATTAATTCTGTGTCAGGGCCATTTTCTTGCTTAAAGATGTATATTTTAGATCTATAATACAAATTGCATGGACTCTATACACCTTATTTTCATGAAAGTAAATTAAATGCTATTAGGAAGAATGTCTTTTGTACTATATTACTACTTTAATATATCTTTTAAAATCATATTCTTATAAGACATATCTGTCAAATATTTAAATTGGGTTATTAATTTGTTCTTATAGTTCAGGGGCAGAGTTTAAATTTATATGCAAATGTCACAACTTCTAAAGGTCTAAATTGATCTAGTTTGTTGAAGTGTGACTTTGTATTGAAGATAGTATGCATATAATGCCTTGGAATAAAATGACATTCTATAGTTATCTTTAGTATAATAACTGAACAGGAACATTTGAATGCTCATAAATGTATGAGACCTATTTTATAATTCCATAAATATTTCATACAAGAGAACTTTATAGTATTCACTTTCAAGTTGCTATCATTAAATATCAAGATTAATCCAAGTAAATATTCCTTTGAGCTTATTGTCAAGCACTAATAAAATTAAAATTATAAAATATGCATAAAGTAGCATGCAAAAGAAAAAAACTACTTCCATACCACCCCTTCTCAGGAAAGATTTATGTGTAAGTTGATTTATTCTTATTTTGAAATATCACTGGACTTAATAATTGTGTACTCTGAACTAATTCTATTTTTGAAACAATTATTTACAAAAATATTTTAAACAGGTCTTCAGAAAGATAAAAAAAGTAATAATTTATCTCCTTTCCTAAACTTAAATTGATCATGCTCTATTATTAAATCATGATTCATTAATGTTTCTGTATTTTGGGCTATGTACATATATATATATTTTTTTTTCATTTTAAATGGTTCTTAAATGTCAAACTGCCTCAAATACTGGGCTATGAAACTGATAAAGTGGAGTTTACTTAAAGATGCAAAATAGGTTCACACTTGAAAATCAATTAAAGTGAATGTACCATACTAACTATACAAACTATACATACTATACAAACTATACATACTATACAAACATACAAACTATAGAAGAAAACTCAAATAATCATATTGATTGAGGTAAATATATTTTACAAAGTATTTTACTCATACTCAGTATTGTTGCTGTTGTTCATTCACTAAGTTGTGTCCGACTCTTTGTGACCCCACGGACTGCAGCACACCAGACTTCCTTGTCCTTCACTATTTCCCGAAGTTTGCTCAAATTCATGTCCACTAAGTTGAGGATTCTATCCAATCATCTCATCCTGTCACCCCCTTCTCCTCCTGCCTTTAATCTTTCCCAGCATCACAGTCTTTTCCAATGAGTCGACTCTTCCCATGAGGTGGCCAAAATATTGGAGCTTTAGCTTCAGCATCAGTCCTTCCAATGAATATTCAGGACTGATTTTCTTTAGGGTTGAAAAGAGTGTTCTCCAGACCCACAATTAGAAAGCATCAATTCTTCAATGCTCAACCTTCTTTTTGGTCCAACTCTCACATCCATACACGACTACTGGAAAAACCATAACTTTGACTTATACAGACCTTTGTCAACAAAATAATGTCTCTAATTTTTAATACTATGTCTAGTTTTGTTATAGTTTTTCTTGCAAGGAAGAATGGTCTTTTAATTTCATGGCTGCAGTCACCATTCACAGTGATTTTGGAGCCCAGGAAAATAAAGTCATTGTTTCCATTTTTTCACCATCTACTTATCATGAAGTGATGAGACCAGAGGCAATGGTCTTCATTTTTTGAATGTTAAGTTTTAATCCAGCTTTTTCACTATCATCTTTCACCCTCATCAAGAGACTCTTTAGTTCCTTCACTTCCTGCCACTAGTGTAGTATCATCTGCATATCTGAAGTCATTGATATTTCTCTTGGCAATCTTCATTCCAGCTTGTGATTCATCCAGCCGGGCATTTTGCATGATGTACTCTGCATATAAGCTAAATAAACAGGGTCCCAAAGTATAGTGGTAAACATTTTACCTCTTTGTAATAAAGAAAGTAAAAGTCACATAGATTAAATGGGAAGGTAGAAAGTTGTCTATATTTACATATAGCATGATTTTCTACATAGGAATCTCAAAGATTCTGCAAAAAGCTTCCTAGAACTAATAATTTTGTAAAAGCCCATAGGATACAAAGTGAACATATAAAATAATCCCTTTTAGATAAACTAACAATGAATACAATGATGCAATATTGTAAACTGTGGTACCATCTAAAGGTAGTAAATAAAATACCTTAGAGTAAATCTAAGAAAATGTGAATGGATACTACAATTAAAAACTACCATAGTTATTGAAGCTCAACATAATAAGGAGGTCAATCCACCCTAAATGGATATTTAGCTTAAAAGAAATTCCTATGAAAATCCCAGAATGATGTTTTGTACATATAGAGAATATTTTTCTAAAACTTATAAGAAAAGAAAAATAAACAGTAGCTAAAATAATTTTGGAAAAAAAAGTTTAGAAAAGTAATTCTACTGAATTTCAAGGCTTACTCTGCATTAATAACTGCACAATCAAGGTTCTGTGATATTCACAGAGGGGTAAACACTAGATCAATGAAAGATATTAAAGAACACAGAAATAGATACACACAAATATGCCCACGTGATATGGATAGATCATTTAGGATAGGGTAGATCATTTCAGAGCACCAGCATTTAGTCTCTCCTCCGATTTGGTTAGGTCCTAGTAATCCGCCATCATCATCATGCCAACAATCAAACGTTTGAAAGACAGATGAATAAGCCACGCTCTTTTTCCTTAATGAACAAGTAGGCATATTTGTGGGCATATTTGTGTGTTTTGAGGAAGGAACAAAGGAATTTCAATGGAAGGAGGAAAGCCTATCAACAGTGGTGCTAGACCAGTCAGACATTCATGGGCAACTAATGACCCTGCCCTGAACCTCACAACTTATATCAAAATTAACTCAAATGAATCATATACTTAACTTAAAAACTTCATCCTAAAACATTTGCAACCAAATATTTGTTAGGATATAGACAGGTCTGATAAAGAATTATATACCTGATATCAATACATAAAGCAAAAAGGCTGTGCATGCATGCTCAGTTGCATACGACTCTTTGCAACCCCATGAATTGTAACCTGCCAGATTCATCTGTCCATGGGATTTTCCAGGCAAGAATACTGGAGTAGGTTGCCATTTCTTCCTCCAGAGGATCTTCCTGATCCGGGTATCAAACCCATGCCTTCTGAAGCAAAAAGGGAAAAGTTGATAAATTGGATGTCGTAAACTGAAAACTTTTGTTCTACTAATATCCTATTGAGAAGATGAAAATGTACACTGGGAGGAAATGTTTGCAAAACACATATTTGACAAATGGACAGGGCATAGAATATATGGTGCTGGTGGTTTAGTCGCTAAGTCGTGTCCAACTCTTGTGACCCCATGGGCTATAACCCACCAGGCTCCTCTATCCATGGGATTTTCCAGGCAAGAATACTGGAGTGGATTGTCATTTCCTCCTCCAGGGGATCTTCCTGACCCAGGAGTCGAGCCCAGGTCTCCTGCAGTGCATGCAGATTCCTTACCGACTGAGTTATGAGGGAAGCCCCAGATGTGAAGAACTGTCAAAATTCAAGAGTTAAAAAAAATAAAATTACCAAAAGGGCAAAATACAAGATCAGATATTTTATTGAAGAAGATCTGAGTAGATGACAAATAAGCACATGAAAAGATGTTGAACACAATTCATCATTAAGGAATACAAATTAAAACCGCAAAGATATTTTACTATAAACTTATTAGGATGTCTAAAATAAAAATAGTGGCAACACCAAATGCTGGCAAAGATGTAGAGAAGTTGAATGACTCACACATTGCTGGTCAGAATGTAAAACGTTACAGGCACCCTGAAAAACATTTTTCTGGTTTCTCATAAAACTAAATATATAACAACCATGTTTCCCAGAAACTGTACTCCTAGGTAATTATCCTGGAGAGAAAAAAAGGAATATTCTAATAAAATTTGTACATAAATGTGCATAGCAACTTTTCTTGTAATAGTGAAAAGTGGAGAAAAATCCAAATGTCCATCAGCTGGTGAATGACTGAACAGATTATGGCACATTCATTTAGTGAAATACATGAAGTGAAATTTAATAAACATTGATAAGTTATTGATATACACAACAATCTCAGTGAATCTCCAAAGAATCATGGTGAGTTAAAAAAAAAATCCAATCACGAAATGTCATAATATTAAATAGCATTCTTAAAATGGGAAATAGATGGGGAAACAGTGGAAATAGTGTCAGACTTTATTTTGGGGGGCTCCAAAATCACTGCAGATGGTGACTGGAGCCATGAAATTAAAAGACGCTTACTCCTTGGAAGGAAAGTTATGACCAATCTAGATAGCATGTTGAAAAGCAGAGACGTTACTTTGCCAACAAAGGTCCGTCTAGTCAAGGCTATGGTTTTTCCAGTGGTCATGTATGGATGTGAGTGTTGGACTGTGAAGAAAGCTGAGCACTGAAGAATTGATGCTTTTGAACTGTGATGTTGGAGAAGACTCTTGAGAGTCCCCTGGACTGCAAGGAGATCCAACCAGTCCATTCTAAAGGAGATCAGCCCTGGGTGTTCTTTGGAAGGAATGATGCTAAAGCTCAAACTCCAGTACTTTGGCCACATCATGCGAAGAGTTGACTCATTGGAAAAGACTCTGATGCTGAGAGGGATTGGAGGCAGGAGGAGAAGGGGACAACAGAGGATGAGATGGCTGGACAGCATCACTGACTCTATGGATGTGAGTCTGAGTGAACTCCGGGAGTTGGTGATGGACAGGGAGGCCTGTCGTGCTGTGATTCATGGGGTCGCAAAGAGTCGGACATGACTAAGAAACTGAACTGAACTGAACTGAAAGTGTCAAAACTATAGAGAATGTTAATGATTACTAAGACTCAGACCTGGGATGGGGAAAGTGTTTTGTATCTTCAGGGTATTAGTGTCAGCATACTGCTTGTGATGTTTTAGTATCATTTTGCAAGTTGTTGGAGGAAGTTGGGAAAATGATGCATGGCACCATGCACACACACACACACACATATATATATATGCTCAGTCACTTCAGTGGTGTTCTACTCTTTGCAACCCTATGGACTGTAGCCTGCCAGGATCCTCTGCCCATGGGATTCTCCAGGCAAGAATACTGGAGTGGGTTGTCATTCCCTCTTCCAGGGGATCTTCCCAACCCAGGGATCAAACCCACATCTTTTATGTCTCCTGAATTGTCAGGTGGGTTCATTACCACTAACACCACCTGGGAAGTCTATATACATAGAATTTCTTACAACAGCATGCAAATTTACAAGTCTTTCAAAATAAAATTTAAGCAATTTTATATATTCAACTAGACAGCTTCTTTCTTTTTTTCACATTTTAAAGGCATTATGATCTTCTGTATTTCCTTACATCCCCCCATTCTCAGAGTCTTATGAATGCATTACTGTCATCAACCAGTGCTGATTCAAGGATAAATTTCTCAGTTGGTGAAATATGTTGATTTTCTAGAATTTATTTAGTGCTTCAGCAGCTATACTACTAAGAAATAATTTTTAAACATATCTTTTTATAAATACAACTTGTATAAAGCTAAATAAATTTGTAAGGAATTTATCTCTGTATAGAATGAAGCTAAGTAAACTATTTTGTAATATGAGTTCATTAAGAAATGTGACATTATTTTTGCCCACAGTCATTTAGCGTATGACTTCCATCCCTTCAATTCTCTATGTCTCCAATAATAATTCAACTCTGTATTAGAAACTAAACTGAGCAGTTCACCATATATTAATAAAAAGATAACAATGATAGAATTAAGGATGGACAACTGTGTAATTACCTTTGAATTGTTTACACTGAAGACAGATAAAGATATTATATCCATTGGGGAAGTAGAAATAATGGCTGTCTCTTATTATCTTATAAGTTGTATAAATGCTTATAGTGTCTTTTCAAATTAATAGAGTAACATATTAAATACTTTCAAGTCTTTACCATGGTAAAACTAAGGATTAAAAATAATCTTGATTTAAAGCATTTTTCTATGTTGATGTTTGCTGGGTTTGAACTCAGTGCAAACTACCTGGTTAAGATGGTATCTAAGGTCTTGGCTTATCATTTTCCAAATTCCTACTAAAACACTTTAAAATTTGAGGGGAGGAGATGAAAGACCCTAACGGCAAACAAAGCAAAAGACAATTTACACACTCCCCTTATATGCATGGCATATTTAACTTAAAATTATATCAACAACTGTTGCTGACAAAATCACCACCACTCAGGAGTACACACAATGGGCACTTACTTTTTCACTGCTCCTTTTACCATCATTCTGCCTCTAAGTTCAGAAATCAGGGTGTGTTCCATTCAGTAAACCAGAAAATAAGATAAATCATTTTTGTTGCATATATATTCACTCTTAAAATAGTTTCTTACTCACTTCATATGCAAAATTTCAAATCCTCCTACAACAAGGACAGGAGAAGTACATTTCCAAAAAGCAATACTTAGTTGAGGAATCTTAGATGGAGAAGAATGGTAATTGTATTTGTTGAAACTGGCTTTCTGAAAATGGCTTCAAATTTTTCAAGACTGCTAAGGGTGGACATGGTGATGCCTCAGACCTTCAACTCCATCAGGACTTAGCAGAGGTATTAGTCACTGGCAACCCACCCCAGTATTCTTGCATGGAAAATACCATGAACAGAGGAGACTGGCAGGCTCCAGTCCATGGGGTTGCAAGAGTCAGACACGACTTAGTGACTAAACCACCATCCCCACCATTAGTCAGTGGAAACTGGTCCTCCCCTAATCTCTATGTCAGAAAGATAAACACTCAATATCAAAGCAGAAGTTCCCCCTCATCTATTTGCAGACTCTTTAAAGATAATAAAAATACTTAAAAACAATTACAGAAATATCCACATAAACAAACAAACAAAAAAGGTAAACAAACACAAAATCATATAACAGAGTTCATCAGTATTGACTGAAAAAAAAAAAAAAGGCACTAGTTTCAAAGCTAGATCATAGGAAGCTAGGTTCTGTAAGGAATATTTGTACAGCAGGATGCAGTTAGGATAAAGGTGACAATATTGACCAGTCTAATATTTACACTGGTCTGGTCAATATTGTCACCTTTTTACATGTGCTTCCCAGGTGGCTCAGGTGGTAAAGAATCAGGCTGCAATGTGGGAGAACTGGGTTTGATCCCTGGGTTCAATCCCTGGGTTGGGAAGATCCCCTGGAGGAAGGCCTGGCAACCCACTCCAGTATTCTTACCTGGAGAATCCCCATGGACAGAGGAGCCGGGGGGTGCACAGTTTGTGGGGTCACTCAGAGTCAGACACAACTGAGTGAGCAACTAAGGACGTAGCACAAGGTTTACACAGAAAAGATATGTGAAAGGCTTTCACACAGCTTATCCAAACATGCAAGAAAGCAGGAACAAAGAAAGTAAAAATTTTAGGAATGACAATTGAGGTGGAGTAAAAGACAAACTTTTTTTTTGGGGGGGGGTGTTAGTTCTAAAAGGTCTTGTAGGTCTTCATAGACCCGTTCAACTTCAGCTTCTTCAGCATTGCTGGTTGGGGCATAGACTTGGATTACTGTGATATTGAATGATTTGCCTTGGAAAAGAACAGAGATCATTCTGTCATTTATGAGATTGGATCCAAGTACTGCATTTCACACTCTTTTGTTGACCATGATGGCTATTCCATTTCTTCTAAGGGATTCCTGCCACAGTAGTAGACATAATGGTCATCTGAGTTAAATTCACCCATTCCAGTCCATTTTAGTTCACTGATTCCTAGAATGTTGACATTCACTCTTGACATCTCCTGTTTGACCACTTCCAATTTTCCTTGATTCATGGACCTGACATTCCAGGTTCCTATGCAATATTGCTCTTTACAGCGTCGGACCTTGCTTCTATCACCAGTCACATCCTATCACATTCTATCACATTCTATCACACAGTCACAAAAGCAATTGGGTATTGCTTTTGCTTTGGCCCCATCCCTTCATTCTTTCTGGAGTTATTTCTCCACTGATCTCCTGGAGCATATTGGGCCCCTACTAACCTGGGGAGTTCCTCTTTCAGTATCCTATCATTTTGCCTTTTCATACTGTTAATGGGGTTCTCAAGGCAAGAAAACTGAAGTGGTTTGCCATTCCCTTCTCCAGTGGACCACATTCTGTCAGACCTCTCCACCATGTCCCGCCCATCTTAGCATGTGGTCCCATCACTTCATGGGAAATAGATGGGGAAACAGTGTCAGACTTTATGTTTTTGGGCTCCAAAATCACTGCAGATGGTGACTGCAGCCATGAAATTAAAAGACACTTACTCCTTGGAAGGAAAGTTATGACAAACCTAGATAGCATATTCAAAAGCAGAGACATTACTTTGTCAACAAAGGTCCATCTAGTCAAGGCTATGGTTTTTCCAGTGGTCATGTATGGATGTGAGTGTTGGACTGTGAAGAAAGCTGAGCACTGAAGAATTGATGCTTTTGAACTCTGGTGCTGGAGAAGACTCTTGTGAGTCCCTTGAACTGCAAGGTGATCCAACCAGTCCATCCTAAAGGAGATCAGTCTTGGGTGTTTGTTGGAAGAACTGATGCTGAGGCTGAAACTCCAATACTTTGTCCACCTCATGCAAAGAGTTGACTCATTGGAAAGGACTCTGATGCTGGGAGGGATTGGGGGCAGGAGGAGAAGGGAGTGACAGAGGATGAGATGTCTGGATGGCATCACTGACTTGATGGACATGAGTCTGAGTGAACTCTGGGAGTTGGTGATGGACAGAGAAGCCTGGTGTGCTGCTATTCATGGGGTCACAAAGAGTCGGACATGAATGAGCGACTGAATTGAACTGAACTGAAAAGACAAACTGAAGACATTGAAAGGGTTTCCAAGTAAAAATTAAGTTTAAGAACTATAATGAAAAAAGATAAATCTGATTCAGAACAGCTGAAAACCAGAGATATAGTTTTAAAATACCATCAGTACACAAATAATAGCACACTATGAAGGGAAATTCCAATCAAAATCTCAATAGAATTTTGAAATCTCAAAATGACTCTAAAACTTACAAGAAAAAAAAAAAAACCTGCAAGGAAAAATTGTGAAGTAAAAATTGCTCCATATTTTTAACATATCGCATCATGGTATTTGGCAGCTCTTGACATTTAGTGAAAAGCAATATAGATTTTTATCATGAAAGAAGACACCCTAGTCCAATAAGCATATCTCAAATTTGGTGTAACTTTAGATGTATTAAAGAGGTTATACATACTTTCATGAGGTCATAAATTATGATAACCTCAGAAAGTAATAGCAATTCATATATTTTGTTTACTGTCAATTATTTACAGTATAAATGCTTTTGTGATAAACACATATTTCCTTCTTCCACATTATTCTTTTTTCACCTCAATCTGAGTATTTGATTTAAGGACAGAAGGACTAAGGAAATATTCTACAAAGTTATAAAGCAACATTTTTTCCTACTGTGAGTTAGGAGGGTGACTCTTACAAATGGGAAAAACTGTATCAGGGAGGAAGACAGAGATATAGACAAGGGTAATTTAATCCCTACTACAGGGAGAATTGAAGACTACCTGAATAATGTCCCAGTAGAAGACAAATAAATAATTACACAAAGACACAGACACACCAAATGCAGTAATATACAACTACTTGGAAAAAAAAAAAAATGGAGTGATCTTTTTGATTAGTTTCTTTTTAAAAGTATATGCAACTATTTTGTTTAGCCTCCCTGATTGTTTCTTGGGCTTCCCAATTGGCTCAGTGTTAAAGAATCCTCCTCCTTATGCAGGAGACATAGGAGATATGGGTTCATTTCCCTGGAGTAGGAAATAGCAATCCACTCCGGTATTATTTGGAGAAGGAAATGGCAACCCACTCCAGTATTCTTGCCTGGAGAATCCCATAGACAGAGGAGCCTGGTGAGCTACAGTCCATGGGGTCGCAAAGAATCGGACATGACTGAGCGACTTCACTTTCACTTTCTTTCTTTCTGGTATTCTTGTCAGGATAATCCCATAGACAGAGGAGCCTGGTGGGCTATAGTCCAAGGGGTCGCAAAGAGTCAGACACGACTGAGCACCCACAATTATTTCTCATGGCTTACTATATTTTTATTTACTGATTCCTTTAACTTCACAAGGTTTAAATGTATCTAAAGCAAGAACACCTAACTTAAAAAAAAAAAAATTACCATAAATGACCTTTATATTCACTCTTCAAGTCAGGAACTAGAATTTAGCAGCACATCAAAAACCCATGTTGTGCATATATTTTGACAATCATAGCTCTTTCATTTCCTTAGGCAATCATTATCTTAACTTTTTTTTTTTTGAGCCATAGTTATTTTATTTCATAGAAAACATTTTTATTTTATTTTATTTTATAACTTTACAATATTTTATTGGTTTTGCCATATATCAAAATGAATCCACCACAGGTATGCATGTGTTCCCCATCCTGAACCCTCCTCCCTCTTCTATCCCCATATCATCCCTCTGGGTCGACCCAGTGCACCAGCCCCAAGCATCCAGTATCGTGCATTGAACCTGGGCTGGCAACTTGTTTCATATATGATATTATACATGTTTCAATGCCATTCTCCCAAATCATCCCACCCTCTCCCTCTCCCACAGAGTCCAAAAGAAAACATTATATATATATATATATATATATATATATATATACATACATACATACATATATATACATACAATATTGTATCTTAACTTTTTAAGAAGTTGTTTTGGGGAACTTAATCATTTTTATGTTCATACCTATACACTGTAGATTAAAGTTCTGTTTATAAACTAGGAACTGGGAATATTCAAGATATTCTGGTGTATCTGTCCCCTTTCACTCAACATGATGTCTTAAGTTTCAGTGTTTCGCAGACAGCAATATTTTATTCACTTCTATTGCCTAATGTAATTTTGTATGAATATACCATAGTTTCTTCACGCATTACACATTGATGGGTATTTTGGTCATTTCCCAGTTTTGTACTTTAAATATAATTCTACCAAAAAATTTAAGTACACAAATTTTGGGGCACACATATACATATTTCTGTTGTGTGTATATATATATATATATATATATATATATATATACCAAAGACAAGAAATAGCAATATGTGAAATATATTACTCCTACTTTAATATGTATAAGTTCATTCCCAAAATGATTGCATCCATAGAAATGCCCACCAGCACATAGTGCTTCAGTCTTTTTAATAATTAATATTCTGTATGCTGTGCAGAGGCAGCTATTTCATTTTAGTTTTAGTTTGTTTTCCTCTGATTATAATGATTCTGAGCATCTATTTTATAACTTAACTTTCTATTTGTTTATGTTATGAAATATGTTTTAATCTCTTTTTTTTTCTACATTGCTATGTATCTTTTTATCTTATTGATTTGTAGATGATTCTTTATAGACTGTATGATCTCATTGTCAGAATATACATTTTTACCACTTTTGCCACTTGTTTTTACTATTTTAAAATTGTATTTTGATAAACAGATGTTTGCAATTTTAATGTATTAGAATGCATCACTTTTCTAATTGAGTTTACAGCTTTTGTATCTTATTGAAAAAATTCTTGAGAAGAGGGGTGGAGGAAAGAAGGATTGAAACTTTGGAATGAGCACTAATATACATAGAATGGCTAAACAAAATGTCCTACTGAATAGTACAGGGAACTGTACTCAATATCATGTGATAAAACATAATGAAAAAGAATATATAACTGAATAAATTTATTGTATAGCAGAAATTAGCACAACATTGTATATCAACTATACTTCAACAAAATATTTTAAAAATGAAATTATGTTCTACTCCCCAAACCATGAAGATATAATCTTATATTATCTTCTAAAATTATTATTGTGCTACTTTTCATAGTAATAACCATAAATCATCTAAAATTCACTTTATTTATGGGGTGAAGAAAGGGCCAAGTTTCATTTTACCCTATACTTTTGCAAATGAGCTAGCACCAATGATTGTCTTCTCCTTAATATTCCTCTGTAACATCTTTATCATAAACCAAGTTTCAATATGTTGGAAAATATAATCTTGGAAAAATAGCAGTTTTGTCTTAATGTAGCATTTTAATTAAAACTTTAATTTTGATACAGTTGAGTATTCACATGCAGTTATAAAAATAATAAAGCTACCATATCTCTTCATTTACCCAGTTACATCTGAAGTAACAACTTTCAAAGCTATATTACAGTATCACAATCAGGTAACTTACATTGATATATTGAAGATGATATTTCTGTTACCACAAGGATTCCTGCTCTTGTCTGTCTCAGCCACACATACCTTCTCTTCTCCACCGCATTTCTACCACCCAGTGAGTATTAATGTTCTCCATTTCTATATCTTTCATATTTCAAGCTGCTAAGCTGCTACTGCTAAGTTGCATGTATAAGTGAGGTATTCATTTTTATTGCTAGGTAGTATCCATGGTAGGGCTTCCCTGGAGACTCAGGAGTAAAGGATCCACTGGCCAAAGCAGGAGACACTGGCTCAATCCCTGGGTTGGGAAGACCCTCTGGAGAAGGAAATGACAATCCACTCCTGTATTCTTGCCTGGGAAATCCCATAGACAGAGGAGACTGGTAGGGTGTAGTTCATGGAGTCACAGAAGAATTGGACACAATTGAGCAAGAAAACAACAAGAGTTCCATGATATGATGCACAACAGCTCCTTTTATCATTCACCTTTTGAGGGAATTCTGAAGCCTCCAGTTTTAAAGTGAATATTCTTGTATAGGCTTTTATGTAAACAATAATTTTTATTTCTCTGAAATAAATATCCAAATATTCAACTGTTTTGTCATTAGTAGTTGAATGTTTAATTGCAAAGAAACTTCCAAACTTTTCCAGAATGGGTGTTCAATTTCAGAGTTTCACTAGCAATGCATAAGTGATCTGGTATTTTTCATATGGTCATCAGTATTGATGCTATTTTTTTTTTTAATTTTAGATTTCTTTTTACTGTTGATTTTTTAGTGCTCTTAATATATCCTAGATACTATTTCTTTGTCAGATAAGTGGTTTTAAAATATTTTCTGTCAGTTTGTGATTTGTATTTTTATCCTATTAATGATATTTTAATTTAATCAGGTCTGATTTATCCTTTCTTTCCTTTCAGGAATCATAATTTTAGTACCAGGTCTGTAAGCTCTTTTTCCTAGCTTTAGATCCTGAAGATTTTCTCTAATTTTTCTTTTCTTTTTTTTTTTTTTTGAATGAAAGATTACAAATTCAGTTTTGTGTGTTGGTCCATGATTCTCCTGAGAAATGTAGTTAGTAGAATATGGATATATAAATAAGGACATAGTTTGCTACAATGGCTGGATAGTCCAAAATCTGTATGGTGGCTGAATGCCTTGGAGACTCAGGAAAGAGCTGACATTGCAATTCAAGTCTGAAGGCATCTGCTGCAGAATCTCCCCTGTCTCAGAGGGGATCAGTCTTTTATTCAATTTAGATCTTCAACTGATTAAATGCAACTGGCTTACATTATAGAAATGAGCCTGTTTTACTCAACTTCTAGCAATGTAACTTCTCATCCCCAGAATATTTGGTGAAATATTTGAGCACCATGGTCCTGTCAAGTTGACACATAAAATTAAACATCACAGAACTGCATCATTTTGGGATAATTTCTGTATAGAGTATGGGTTAGATGTCATGATTCTTTTCTTTCCCCTGTGGTCATCCAATTAGTCCAGCACCATTTGGTGAAAAGGCTATCTTTCATCCTTTCCACTGTTTTTTGTTTGTTTGCTTTTTACCTTTGTACAAAACCAATTGGGCATTTTACATGTGTCTTCTGGGTTCTTTTTTATACCCTATTGATCTTAGCATATCTGAAATTACACAGTTTTAACCAGTGAAGCTATATGACAAGTGATGAAATCAAGTAGAGTGATTCTCTATTGGTATTTTTTTAAAATACCCTATTTTTTTTTAAATAACCTATTCCAGCTACTTTGCTTTCTATATAAATCACAGAAGAATCCTCTGCCTATGTAAAAAAAAAAAAAAAAAAAAAAAGCTTTAATATATGTTTCAGTAAGCTGTAACCATAGTCTTTTATATGTTGATTCTTCAAATCCATTATCACAGTATGACTCTCCATTTATTAAAGGCTTTTATTTTTTCATCTACTTTTTATAACTTTCTCTATGCCAATCCTTTACATGCTTTGTTATTGTCTTTCACATTCTGTGTAATGGTTTTAAGTTGTATTGTGATTCTAATTTTTGTTTTTATATCTTCAAAGTTAGTATACAGAAATATGGTTGATTATTGAGTGTTAATTTATATATATATATATATATATATATATATATTCTGAACTCTTTGCACATGTGTATTAGTTCTAGGATTTTTTACTTGAGGTGTTGTTATGGGCTGAAATGTGACTTTCTCTCAATTCATATTTTGAAGTCCTAACTCAAGGTGCCTTAGAATGTGACAATATTTAAAGACAGAGCCGTTAAAGTGGGGGGATTAAGATAAAAATGTGGTCATTAGAATGTGCCCTAATCCTATGTTACCAGTGTCCTTGTAAGAAGAGATGAGAACACATGTACACAGAGTTTGGCCATTTGAGCAAATAGCCATTGACAAGACAAGATAAGAGGCCTTAGATGAAACTCATCCTGCTTGGACATCTAGCCTCCAGAATCATGAGAAAATAAATGTCTGGTGTTATAGCCACCTAGTCTGTGGTATTTTGTTATGAAAGCAGAAGTGACCTAATTCAGATGTTTTAGAATTTTCTACATACACAATCATGCATTGGCAAACAGAAAGAAAAACAATGACTTTTTTTTTCTATCCTTCTTTTTAATCTGTCACTTATTTCTTAATCTTGCCTTTATGAAGTGGCTTAAAGTTCTAGCATTATCTTGAAGATAGTGCTGTGAGTGGACAGCTCTACCTCACTCCCAATCTTACAGGGAAAACATTTAATATTTTACTGTTTTTTTTTTTTTGTATTTTTAAGAAATATTTTATATGCAACTTGATGATCTTCTATAAAGTTTTCTATATCTGAGATTTCTGACACTAACTTTCATTCTGTTGGATTCTGAAGGTGTCTTTTATTTTTTTCTGCTAGCCTCTCCCTCTAAAATAGGCTGAACAGAGGTTTTAATATTTCACAAGGGTGATTGGTTTCTCAAATGCTTGGTAAGCAATTCACAAAGTTCTCCTAGTAAGAATTATAATTGCCTTCACTTTTCTCTCCCTCTGTACAGGTAACAATTAATGCAAATAAAATTTATGTAAATAATTATTACAGCACATATTAAAGTCAATTAGATTGCCTCTCACTCCAAAGATGGTAATACTTGACTGAGAAATTCTTCAATCTGATAGAGAGTAGTTTGGTAGATTGCTGTCTTTCCTGCAATTTCTTATAGGGTAGTTTTGCTATTATTCATTGTGAGAAAAGCAGTGTCATTCTGAGAAAGCTAAAAGAAGCTATACCATAGAATAAATGAAGTTACCTCTCTCTACTAGAATATACCAACCTGCTTTTCCCTATGGCAGTGAAGCAATTGAATAGTCAACTGTGTTTTTCTTGAATAGTCAACTGTGTTTTTCAACAAAAGGCTTATTCAAATATGGTTTGTAATACTGGACTAGAAAATGTCCCTGACTTCTGGTGTTTCTGATTGTGGGTCATAAACATCTGCTCAAATACAGAATTGTTGATATACACTTGCTTTCTGCTATGCTTGTACATGTGTGAAAAATACAAGAATGGCAAAAAAATAAAGGTGAGTCTCTGAGGGATATTTTTTCCTCTTTCTAATGTTTCTGCTAATGTTGTAATATCAATTTGATAAAAAAAAATCTACTGCCAAACAAATAAGTTCTAATTCATATATTGGTTTATTCAACAGAGTCCAACAAAGAAATATGTGAACAAATATTATATGCCCAGTACTGTAGGCTGCTGGATACACAGTAGAGTAAAATAAAAAGTCTTTTTCTTTATGGAGCTTAGTTCTAGTGTGGGGGGCAGTAAAAACACTGTAAGTAATCAAAGAGTGTAAAAAAAATACAAATTGGGGTAAGTGCTATTTCTTTAAAATCAAGTTTTTTGAAATAATAGACACAAGATAAAATTCACACTTTTTACACATTTGGTTCTATGACTTTTGGCAAATTCATAGCTATACAACCACTCCCATATGGTATTATAGTACTATATAGGTAATATTTTAAGTGATAATTCATTTACACTGCTTGGTTTCCTTGCATACATTTCTCTAATAAGTTATTACATTTATGAATATTTTCTTCTAGGCCTTTTCTAGTTGTAGTTTTATGGCAGATAACTTCACTCTATGTTTGGAGAAGATGCACTTTGAAATATCAGTGCTGAGATGCCAATTCATAAGGAGATTTAAAAGAACCTGCTATTGGCCATATAAGAATTCATGCAGTCAGATAACAACTGCTTTGTTTTTGAGATTATCTCTGAATTGAATAAAGGGAGGAAGAATTTATGTCTTAATAATACTTCAGTTCAGCTTAGTTCAGTCACTCAGTCGTGTCCAACTCTTTGCGACCCCATGAATTGCAGCATGCCAGGCCTCCCTGTCCATCACCAATTCTCGGAGTTCACTCAGACTCACGTCCATAGAGTCAGTGATGCCATCCAGCCATCTCATCCTCTGTCGTCCGCTTCTCCTCCTGCCCCCCAATCCCTCCCAGCATCAGAGTCTTTTCCAATGAGTCAACTCTTCGCATGAGGTGGCCAAAGTACTGGAGTTTCAGCTTTAGCATCATTCCTTCTAAAGAACACCCAGGGCTGATCTCCTTCAGAATGGACTGGTTGGATCTCCTTACAGTCCAAGGGACTCTCAAGAGTCTTCTTCAACACCACAGTTCAAAAGCATCAATTCTTCGGTGCTCAGCCTTCTTCACAGTCCAAATCCCACATCCATACATGACCACAGGAAAAACCATAGCCTTGACTAGACGGACCTTTGTTGGCAAAGTAATGTCTCTGCGTTTGAATATGCTAGCTAGGTTGGTCATAACTTTACTTCCAAGGAGTAAGCGTCTTTTAATTTCATGGCTGCAGTCACCATCTGCAGTGATTTGGGAGCCCAGAAAAATAAAGTCTGACACTGTTTACACTGTTTCCCCATCTATTTCCCATGAAGTGATGGGACCGGATGCCATGATCTTCATTTTCTGAATGTTGAGCTTTAAGCCAACTTTTTCACTCTCCTCTTTCACTTTCATGAAGAGGCTTTTTAGTTCCTCTTGACTTTCTGCCATAAGGGTGATGTCATCTGCATATCTGAGGTTATAGATATTTCTCCCAGTAATCTTGATTCCAGCTTGTACTTCTTCCAGTCCAGCGTTTCTCATGATGTACTCTGCATAGAAGTTAAATAAGCAGGATAACAATATACAGCCTTGACATACTCCTTTTCCTATTTGAAACGTCTGTTGTTCCATGTCCAATTCTAACTGTTGCTTCCTGACCTGCATACAGATGATCTTAGCCAAATAAATAATATTTTTTAAAGTGACGGTGGTTTTGGTATATATGAGAAATATTATATATATATATATATATATATATATATATATATATGGAATAGCATCCAGAACTATTGAGACAAAACACTTAAAATCAATCTTAACTTAAGGGCAAGGCTGTAAGTTATTGGCCGGAATTCACCCAGCATGAACTTAGATTCTGTAGGACATAAAGCAGAAAAAGCACAACGCTGGAATCCAAGAAGTTCATACCTAGATTTCAACTGTAAACAGGCAAAGATTTTTTTTTTCTTATTCTTACATACTAGTTTTCTTCTTAGATAAGATGAATTTATTCCAAGCATTTAAGTAAATCCCTATAAAGAAGAATGAATTATAATTACTGAGACTATATAAAACCAGAAAGTTTTTCCCTTCTTAACTAAGTCCTCATTCCTTGACACCACACAAAACAGAATATACAAAAGAGAATTACCAATTTGGTTAATAACTTTTGGTACTAGATTCACAAACAGTCACTAAATTTGTAGCTTGGATTTAACAAAACATTAGATAACTTGTTTCAAAAGCACCCATGGGAGTCAATCTAAATTTAAGCAGAGTTCAGAATTATAGGCCATCCTGTGGATCATATTGATGAGGTAAAAGTTATATTTCTAGACAGAAAATACTCTGATTATATGTATTTATTTTAATTCATAAGCACTATATGACAGAGTATACTAGGTATAAGTATTAGAAAGAGATGGGAATACCAGACCACCTGACCTGCCTCTGAGAAATCTGTATGCAGGTCAGGAAGCAACAGTTAGAATTGGACATGGAAAAACAGACTGGTTCCAAATAAGAAAAGGTGTACATCAAGTCTGTATATTGTCACCCTGCTTATTTAACTTCTATGCAGAGTACATCATGAGAAACGCTGGACTGGAAGAAGTACAAGCTAGAATCAAGATTGCTGGGAGAAATATCTATAACCTCAGATATGCAGATGACACCACCCTTATGGCAGAAAGTCAAGAGGAACTAAAAAGCCTCTTCATGAAAGTGAAAGAGAAGAGTGAAAAAGTTGGCTTAAAGCTCAACGTTCAGAAAATGAAGATCATGGCATCCGGTCCCATCACTTCATGGGAAATAGATGGGAAACAGTGTAAACAGTGTTAGACTTTATTTTTCTGGGCTCCCAAATCACTGCAGATGGTGACTGCAGCCATGAAATTAAAAGACGCTTACTCCTTGGAAGGAAAGTTATGACCAACCTACATAGCATATTCAAACGCAGAGACATTACTTTGCCAACAAAGGTCCATCTAGTCAAGGCTATGGTTTTTCCTGTGGTCATGTATGGATGTGAGAGTTGGACTGTGAAGAAGGCTGAGCACCGAAGAATTGATGCTTTTGAACTGTGGTATTGGGGAAGACTCTTGAGAGTCCCTTGGAGTCCCTGCAAGGAGATCCAACCAGTCCATTCTGAAGGAGATCAGACCTGGGTGTTCTTAGGAAGGAATGATGCTAAAGCTGAAACTCCGGTACTTTGGCCACCTCATGCGAAGAGTTGACTCATTGGAAAAGACTCTGGTGCTGGGAGGGATTGGGGCAGGAGGAGAAGGGGACGACAGAGGATGAGATGGCTGGATGGC
This sequence comes from Bubalus kerabau, assembly GCF_029407905.1. Lineage (NCBI taxonomy): Eukaryota > Metazoa > Chordata > Mammalia > Artiodactyla > Bovidae > Bubalus > Bubalus kerabau. Next base: position 4,452,517 of record NC_073631.1, on the reverse strand, counting down.
ATCACTGACTCGATGGACATGAGTCTCAGTGAACTCCGGGAGTTGATGTTGGACAGGGAGGCCTCATGTGCTGCGATTCATGGGGCCACAAAGAGTCGGACACAACTGAGTGACTGAACTGAACTGAACTGATGATATCTGGTCCCATCACTTCATGGCAAATAGATGGGGAAACAATGGAAACAGTGACAGACTTTATTTTCTTGGGCTCCAAAATCACTGTGGACTTCAGCCATGAGATTAAAAGACACTTACTCCTTAGAAGAAAAACAATTACAACCTAGACAGCATATTAAAAAGCAGAGACATTATTTTGCCTATAAGGGTCCATATACTTAAAGCTATGTTTTTTCCAGTAATCCTGTATGGATGTAAGAGAGCACTGGACAATAAAAAATGGTGAGCACTGAAGAACTGATGCCTTTGAAATGTGGTGCTGAAGACTCTTGAGAGTCCCTTGGACAGCAAGGATATCAAACCAGTCAATCCTAAAGGAAATTGGCCCTGAATATTCATTGGAAGAACTGATGCTGAAGCTGAAGCTCCAGTACTTTGGTCACCTGATGGAAAAAATTGAATCAGTGGAAAAGACGCTGATGCTGGGAAAGATTGAAGGCAGGAGGAGAAGAGGACAACAGAGGAAGAAATAGTTGGATGACATCACTGTCTCAGTGGCCATGAGTTTGATCAAACTCAGGGAGATAGTGAAGGAAAGAGAAATCTGGCTTGCTGTAGTCCATGGGGTCATAAAGTTTTGGACAGGACTGAGTGACTGAACAAAAACAGCCAGAACTTGCTTGCATCATGGGGAAGCTAGTTACCTGACCAGGAATCAAACCCAGACCCGCTGCATTGGGATTGCAGTCTTGGCCCCTGAACCACAGGGAAAGTCACCACTTTCACTTTTTTACTTGTCCTTAAAAGCCCCTTGATGAAAGTGAAAGTGGAGAGTGAAAAAGTTGGCTTAAAGCTCAACATTCAGAAAATGAAGATCATGGCATCCGGTCCCACCACTTCATGGGAAATAGATGGGGAAACAGTGGGAACAGTGTCAGACTTTATTTTTTTTTTTGCCAACAAAGGTCCATCTAGTCAAGGCTATGGACTCTTGAGAGTCCCTTGGACTGTAAGGAGATCCAACCAGTCCATTCTGAAGGAGATCAGCCCTGGGTGTTCTTTGGAGAGAGTGATGCTGAAGCTGAAACTCCAGTACTTTGGCTACCTCATGCCAAGAGTTGACTCATTGGGAAAGACTCTGATTTTGGGAAGGATTGGGGGGCAGGAGGAGAAGGGGACGACAGAGGATGAGATGGCTGGATGGCATCACTTACTCGATGGAAGTGAGTCTCAGTGAACTCTGGGAGTTGGTGTTGGACAGGGAGGCCTGGTGTGCTGAGATTCATGGGGTCGCAAAGAGTCGGACACGACTGAGCGACTGATCTGATCTGATTAGTGTTAGTTGTCATATTAATGGTAGCTTTCTGTTTATTTTTAAATGTTGCATATGAAGTTGATGAAATTCCACTCTATTCCTGTGTTTAGAGTTTTTATAATTCTTTTATTTTGTCAAATGATTTTCCTGCAACATTTTATTAATTGATGTGATTTTTAATCTCACTGATATGTTGGATTAGACCCACTTACTTTCAAATGGCTAATCAGTCTCGTATCCTTGAAGAAAAAGGCATTGGTCATTGTATATAATTGTTTTAAGTAGTGTTGGATTTGATTTGTTAAGTTCACGAAGGATATTGTCCTTTGGTTTTCTTTTCTTGGATACTTCTGGTAATATTAGCTTTTAAAAAATGAGGTGGGACTGTTCCTTCCTATACTTCTGAAAATTTTGTGTTAAAGTGGCATTAATTCTTCTTTAAATATTTAAATTTGTCACTGAGATAATCTTGTCCTAGCTATGTCTTCTTTGGGAGATCTTAATTACAAATGTAATTCTTTAATATTTATAGAAATAGGCATGTTTTCTCTTCTAACATAAATGAGTTTTGGTACTTTGTTCTCATGAAATTGATCCATATACTCTAAAATTTCAAATGTGATCATAAAGTTGTTTGCATATTAACTTTATTAAGACTACAGGATCTGTGGTGATTTCCCTTATTTAATTCCAAAAAATCTTGATGAATTTTTCCTCTCTTTTAATCTTTATTAGTCTTGCTAAAGATTTATGGTTTGTATGTTTTCTACTTTCTCTAGGAAATTTGAATGATTTGTTTTTGACATTTCCTCTTTTCTAATGTAAGCATTCTGTGAGATAACTTTTCCTCCCAATACTGCTTTAGCTACATCTGATGTATTTTATGTTGCATTTTGATTTTTTCATTCACTTTAATCTGTTTTTCAATGTCCTCTCTAACTTCCTCTTTGATGCATGACTGTTTAGAAGCATATTTCTGAATCTCCAAGATTCTGAAGATTTTCTTATTTTTCTGTTATTGATTTTTAATTTGATTCTATTTTGGTGAAAAAGCACACCCTTCATGACTGAATATTATACATTTGTTAAGTGTTGGTACATTTGAGAGTTGAGGTTTAGTAATTTGCAATATTTTACATTTCTTTTAAGAGAATGCATTATTGCTTCCTGAAATACTATTATGACAATTGCTTCAAAGTCTACCTCAGTTCATCTCAGCATTTAATATATCTCTGTGCTGACATCTGTTAATTGTCTTTTTCTCATTTTTTCATTTTTTTATGGTTTTTGATATGATAAGTAATTTTTAATTGTATCCTAGACATTCAGGTTATCTTATAAAAATCTGGAATCTCTGTTGAGATGTAGCATGTGGGCCATGTGTATTTGTGAGCATATGAGTTTCTCTCTGGGCCCCATAAACAGCATCCCAAATGTAGAACATTGACTTAGTTCTATCTGTTCTCCTCCAACTGAGATGGTAAGAGCAGTACTTTTCTGGATCCCAGGGTCACAAGGGAGAGTAAATCATAGGAAGTATTCAACTGATTTGTTGCTCTAATGTGGTACCAGAAGCTTAGCTACCCCTTGTACCCTTCTGACTCCCCAAAAGGATAAGTGACCCTCCCACCACATCAACCTGATTAATGCAGGTTGGAGGTTGGGCACATCTTCATTTTGGGCCTTGCTCCCAAGAAGGAAGCTTGAAAGCTGAATGTTGATTATCTCACCATTGTCCACCTCATTATGTTTGATTGATACCAGATTGAATTAGGTTCTTAGCTTCCTTTTTGGACCTGATAAACTCAAGAGTTGAAGGAGAAGACAAAGAACTAGTGCCCTTTGCTTTGTCTTGCCTTCTTCAGTCATTGCTGTCAGCAGGAGGTAGACATTCAGCTTCATGGAGTCTCAGTGACATGAAGGATAGAATTAGGTGGGATATTGAAGTGTTTACTAGTCCGGGCTTGCAGCACCTTGTTCAGTGTTGCTGATGCCATGTATGCTGAGGCTGTTACCCATAAGAACTGAATGACATGCAGTGGGCAGGGAAGGGTGTAGGGAAGCCTCATGGCAATGAGAGTGAGCTTACTCTTCCTGAGGCGAGTCTCATTGTAGTTAATTGGAGCTGGAAGTCCAGCTTGAGACTGGACTCTGCTAGTACTTTCCTTCTTAGATCATTAGAGAGCCATCTGCTTCCTTCACGTTCAGGTGGAAAATCAACTTCTTGCTAGGCCCACCAACATTGTCCCAGGAAGACAACTGGTACACTTCCTATTTCCATTGGGTAGGGGTTGGAGATCTGCTGTCTACTCACTTACTGACACCACCTGCAGGACAGAACACCACTGGCTGCTTCCTTCAGGATGGGGTGGAATGGCAGGTGATCAGTTGGTGTGTAGGGAAAGCAAATTAGCCAAGATGGCACAGTCAAGCTCTCTTAACTCACTGCCTCTCGCTCTTGCCTCATGTTTTGTAAATAATGATTGTATAACAGCTGAGATCACTCATGTGCATCACGAGGCACTTGCTTGGTCACAGGCTACCATGTATGGTACAGCTGTGTGAACTCCACCTAGAAAAGTGGCAGCATTACTGCTGCATCATGGCTGTGTCCATTGGGTCAGCCTGGAGAGGAGATAATATAGTGTGTCTGCATATGGATGCTTCACCAGCTGAGAGAGAATGCTGTTATGGCTGCTGTGCCAGCCAGGAGAGAGGTTGTGTTGGTTAGGTTATGGTACGGCTGCTGCTACAGCTGCTGCACCAGCCAGGAGAGAATAAACAGGTCTGCAGTTCCTATGGCTCCTCAAGTCTTCTTCCAGCCTCTTAGTTTGTGCTTTGCCTACCCTGGATTCAGCAAACAGTGTGAACAGCAAGAGAATTGGCACTGTGAACAGGATCAGTGATACATGGTGCTAAATCAGTTTCCCACAAAGTTTCTCTGAAACCTTTGAAAGGGGTAGTTCTTCCATTGGTGATTGAATAAAAGATGGCTGGCATTCCTGTAAAACTGTTGTCATCAGGCCATTCTTTTCCTCACCTTTTGGTTCAATGATCAGGCTTCTTTTTAGTCTCTAGTCTGTTCCTGTTGGAGAGTCCAGGATAGAAGCCTCTGGAGAAACTTCTCAGGATATATTAGAAGGACAGGAACATACATCTTCACGATCCAAGATCCCTAGACAGCTCTCCTTCTTTGCACAATTCAGAGACTTGTGTGTTTATTGTGTTACCTCCAGGGCCCTTTAGCAGTAGGGGAGAACCTAAGAAAAATGAAATGATTACATCTCAGCAGAACTAGAAGTCTTAAATGTAGTGTTTTAAATTAACTTGTTATATTGCAGCTACTTCTCCTACATTTTGGTCTTTTCAACAGAGTTTGTCTATTCCTTTCCCTTTGATTTTTCCATGTAAGCTTCAAAATTAGCTAGTCAAATTTTTGAAAAGGTATTCATTTTGAACTTCAATTGTTTGTCACTAATCTGAGATTAATGTGGAGAGAATTAACTTGAGTTTCCTAATCCATGTAAATATAATGTTTTCTATTGATTTCCTTTTTTAGTATATGCCAATACTATATTGTAGCTTATTGCATAAAGACCTTTTACATATCTATTTCAAAGTATTTAATTTGTTGTTATTATAAATAATATCACTTCTTTATAAAGCATTAATTCTTTGTTACTCATTTACAGAATTGCAATTGACTTATTTTACTGACACTCCATATAACAAAATTGGTATAATTTTTACTCATTCTAATAATTTATTTCCATAGTTTATTTTTGGATGTTATTGATACACAGTTACATCATCCACCAATAGTGACAATTTTGTATTATCCTTGTTGCTATTTTTTATTGCTTTATTGTATTATTCAGACATCTAAAATTCTGACTGAAGTGGTCATATTAATTACCCTGAATTTTTTTCCCCAGTTATACCTGTGGCAGATTCGTTTTGATGTTTGGCAAAACTAATACAGTGTTTCATTTGGCAAAACTAATACAATTATGTAAAGTTTAAAAATAAAATAAAATTTTTTAAAAAATAAATAAAATGTAAAAAAAAAATACAAAATTAAAGGCACATTATCAGAAATTATAACTTATGTATTCACAGTTTTATATTAAACTATCCTATGTTAAACAAAAAAAAAATAAAAATAAATAAAAAAATAAAAATAAAATAAAATTAAAAAAAAATGAAGAGAAGACATTTAATCTCTCCTCTTTAACTTTTAAGAATACCCTTTTGTTTAACATAAACAGTATTGTCTTATTTTTATTTATAATCTAAAGTGCTATAACAGTAATACTGTCTTATAGTGTTCATATATCTAAAAACACACTTCTGTACTTCAAAAATATAAAAATATCCTGGAATTATAATTTAGCATTGCAAAATGTTTCTGTTTTCTGTATATGCTGCTTTAATTTATTATAGCATTATTTGTTATTTTTTTATATGAAAAGATTGTAAATGTGATTCTCCTTAAACATACTTAAGCTTCATGAGTTTTTATCATGATATTTAGAAATGTAATGGATGCATGTTATTATGGTTGTTTTGTTTCAAGCAATGTGTCCATAAGTTAGTTTACCTTCTTGAATCAAAATATCAAGTCTTTATTCAACTAGGTGAAATTTCTTTCAGCTGATCAATATTTTCTCATATTCTCTTCTTTCTTACCAAAACCTTATTTACTCAATATTGGATCATTTGGACTTAGTCTTTATTTTTTAAATATTATTTCTTAGTTCTTTTGTGTTTTTCCTCTTTCAATCTGAGAAAATAATAAAAGTTGGCCTCATATTACTTTTTATCTTTTTTGTCTATATGAACAATTTCAGAAATAAGCATTTACTCTGACTTTTTTTTTTTTTTTTTTCTTTTTAACCTGGGTTCTAGAGACTCATCACATGTCTGGTGATTATTTTTCCCTCAAGAGGTCTTGTTTCATCTCTGTGGTTGATTCATCATATATTTTATAAACACTTGGTAATTTTTTTCCAAGATCTTCTCAAATCCCTTAACATTGTAAAAGGCTGCCAGAATCCTCAGTCTCAGCTGGTAGCATGCTGCTCTATGGGTTCTGTAAACCAAAGTCACAGCATGTACCTCAGCTGCTTGACAAGTTGTCCATGCATCCACATCCTAATCAGAGTCATGTGGCCAAAACCAGGACTTCTCCATGTTTCTTGATAAAAATGACCTGAAGGCAGAGGAGGGGGGCAGGGATTGGGCAAGAAATTTGTCTTTAGTGTGATGATACAGAATGCTGATCCTGCTTCTGCTTATCACATCTCCTCAAAAATCTCATGTTGGGTATTTGAAAGGGTTTTCTTTCCAATTATTCAGTTCAGACATTAAAAAAAAAAAAAAGATAAATGTATGCTCTAAATGGCAATTATCAATCATTTATGATTTTGTTCCCCCTCATATGAAGAACAGCTAACAACTAGTTCAAGAATTAGTCACCATTGAGAGAAGGCAATGGCAACCCTCTCCAGTACTCTTTCTTGGAAAATCCCATGGACGGAGGAGCCTGGTGGGCTGCAGTCCATGGGGTCCCTAAGAGTCAGACACGACTGAACTACTTCACTTTCACTTTTCAGTTTCCTTCATTGGAGAAGGAAATGGCAACCCACTCTAGGGTTCTTGCCTGGAGAGTCCAGGGATGGGGGAGCCTAGTGGGCTGCCATCTATGGGGTCACACAGAGTCGGATATGACTGAAGCAACTTAGCAGCAGCAGCAGCAGAGAGAATCTTAAAAAAAGAAGGATGAGGCAAAAGCAATACATGCACCACAGAGGCAAAAATGGGCACATTAGAAAGTCAGAGAATCTGTTACATATTGATGCCATTTCCCCTTCCCTAGGACAGCACAGAACCATGCAGAAAGGTCACCCTTGAGCCCCCAGTTGGAAAAGAGACCCCAGGGAAGCAGCACACCAGCTTAGTGGATCACTCTGCATAAGCCCCTATTTCTGATCTTGCACTGCAAGAATTGCAGGGGACTCTGCAAGGCTCAGTTACTAGGAATCTGACTGTGACAGAAGCAGTGAGGGGCTTTCAAAAGTAGCATAGTAGTCTCAACACACTGATTTCACACCTGCAGTGCTCAAGTAGTAATCCCAACCAGAAGCTTTGCTCATCTGCAGAGCCAAGTAAGGAGCGGATTCTGATCATGGAGCTAGGTGGGGTACAGATCTACTTTGCTGGGCCCTCAAATAAGTAATTATGCTGACCCTAAAGGCCAGTTAGTCTACGCCTAGGCAAGGAGCTGAATCATAGCCCCATCTGCTCTAGAGAATGCCTCCCAGACCAATCTGACCAAAGCTGACAACTCCTGGTTGAGTGTGGACCCAGAGATGCTTGAGCTAAGAAATGGGCTTATTTAGTCATTCAGTCATGTCCAACTCTTTGTAACACCTTGAACTGTAGCCCACCAGATTCCTCTGTCCATGGGATTTTTTCCAGGCAAGAATACTGAAGTAGGTTGCCATTTCCTCCTCTAGGGGATCTTCTTGACCCAAGGATTGAACCTGTATTACCTGCATTCCAGGCAGATTCTTTACTCACTGAGTCATTGAGGGACCCAAGAGAAGGGCCAACAGAGTCAATAGTTTGCAGAGTAAACCAAGCAACCGTATTTGGCCAAGGAAGTTAGGATGCAGGTCAGCTCGAATTAAGACAAGAAGGCCTTACTTACCAGCTTTAGAGCTGCTTCTGCTGTTGCTAGGCAGGGACTCTAATTCACAGTCCCACTCATCACTGAATATTGCCTTCAGCCTATCTGATAAAGGAACCTTACCAGAGTATATGGATTTTGTTTGTCCCAAAAGCCCTTCATACAGTGACAGTTGAACACATAGCACAACCCATGTCTCCTCCATCTTCAGAACATAAGCAGTGGCTTCACCTAACCAGAGAACTGAGTAGACACTTAGGCATGATCTGGGCCTCCAAATAATAAGCCATACAGACTGTAGGTCATATCCTACAGTCCCATCATGGAAGGATTCATTCACACCCTGTCTCCTACTGAGTATAGCAGCTAGTACTAACCATCTACTAAGAATCCAGACATCACAAAGCCTCACTTTGGTAGGAAATCAAACCAGCAATTCCACCCAACTATTCTCAGCCATTGGTTCAAGCTTCAACCCCACTGGTCCCCATCCTCGGAGCTTTATCAGTTGCCTAACTCAGAATTATACCTAATCACAGTCCCCAACTGCCCAAATGCATTACCAGATTACCACTCAGAAACCCAAACTGAGCTCACTAAGGCAGGATGGTCTCTGCTGAAGCAAACCTCTAAAATCTGGAAGAGGAGCCTGATTACTCAAATACACAGACACCAACAGGAGAAATCAAGAGTCAGGAAAAATCAAATAAATGTGACACCATGAAAAGAAATCTGATAAAACTGACCTTAAAGAAATGCAAATCTAAGAACATTTACATAAAGATTCAGAATCATTTTTTAAAGGAGTTTAATGAGTTACAAGAAAGACAGACAGACAAAAAAATTAAATTAAGAAAACAACATATGAACAAAATAAGCTTGATAACAAAAAAGCAACACCACCACCAATAAATACAGAATCCCTAAAGGTAAAAAATAAAATTATGTAAAGTTTAAAAATAAAATAAAATTAAAAAAAAAAAAAGAGAGAGAAAAAAAAAAAAGAATTTAAAAGAGAGCTCCAAAAGCAGAGCCTACCATAAATAAAAAGAAGACAGAATGTTGGAAATTGCATATTCAGAAGAGGGAATATGGGAAGAAAAGGAAAACAATTAAGAAAGCTAATGGGAATTGCGAGACACAAGGAAGAGAAAGGATGCTCACCTTATGGAAATTCCAAATGGGGAAAGAGAAAGATAAAGGACAGAAAATAGTTTTAAAGTCATAATGGTTGAACTCTTCCTGAATATGGGGACACAAATGGACCTCTAAAAGTATGAGGGCCAAAGAACCCAAATAGATTGAACCTAAACAAGGCTACATTGAGACAAATTATAATTATCAAACTTCTAGACAAAGAATTTTGAGAGCAGCAAAATAAAAGTCAGAATTTACATGTTTTTTTTTTTGTTTTTCATTTGCTAAGTAGTGTTTGACTCTTTGAGACTCCATGGGCTGCAACCTGTCAGGCTTCCCTACCCTTCACTGTCTCCTGAATTTGCTCAAGCTCATACACATTGAATCAGTGATGCCATCCAACCATCTCATGTGCTGCTCCCTTCTCCTGCCCTCAATCTTTCCCAGCAACAGGGTCTTTTTCAATTAGTTGGGTCATTAAATCAGGTGGCCAAAATATTGGAACTTCAACTTCAGCACCAGTACTTCCAATGAATATTCCACATTGATTTCCTTTAGGATTGACTTGTTTAATCTCCTTGATGTAAAAGGGACTATCAAGAGCCTTCTCCAGCACTACAATTCAAAAGAATCAATTCTTCAGTGCTTAGTCTTCTTTATTGTTCAACTCTCACATCTGTACATGACTACTGGAAAACAAAAAACATAGTTTTGACTATATGAATCTTTGTCAGCATGTGATATATCTGCTTTTTAATATGCTATCTAGGTTTTTCATTGCTTTCCTTCCAAGGAGCATGCGTTTTATTACCTTCATGGCTGCAGTCACTGCCCAGTGATTTTGGAGCCCAACAAAATAAAATCTGCCTCTCTTTCCACTTTTACCCCTTCTATTTGCCATCAAGTGATGACACCAGACTCCATGATCTTAGTTTTTGAATACTGAGTCAGCTTTTCCATTCTCCTCTTTCACCCTCATCAAGAGGCTTTTTAGTTACTCTTCACCCTCTTTCACTAGAGTAGTATCATCTGCGTATCTGAGGTTGCTGATATTTCTCCTGATAAACTTGATTCCAGCCTGTGAATCATCCAGTCCAGCATTTCACAGGATGTACTTTGCATATAAGTCAAATAAGCCATGTGATATTATACAGCCTTTGGCAACTTTGAACCAGTCCTTTTTCTCATGTCTGGTTCTAATTGTTTCTTCTTGACTTGCATACAGGTTTCTCATATGCAAGTAATGTGGTCTTATATTCCCATGTTTCAGTTCTTGTGATCCACACAAAGGCTTTAGCATAGTCAATGAAACAGAAATAGATGTTTTTCTGGAATTATCTCACTTTATCTATGATCCAGTGAATGTTGGCAATTTGATATCTGGTTTCTCTGCCTTTTCTAAATCTAGCTTTTACATCTGCAAATTCATGGTTCTCAGACTGCAGAAGCCTAGCTTAGAGGATTTTGAGCATAATCTTGCTATTAATAGCATGTGAAATGAGCACAATTGTATGGTAGTTTGAACATTCTTTGGCATTGACCTTCTTTGGGATTGGAATGAAAAGTGACCTTTTCCAGTATTGTGATGACTTCTGAGTTTTCCAAATTTACTAACGTATTCTGTGCAATACTTTAACAATATCATCTTTTAGGATTTGAAATAACTCAGATGAAATTTCATCACCTCCTCTAGCTTTGTTCATAGTAATCCTTCCTAAGTGCCACTTGACTTCACACTCCAGGATGTCTGGTTCTAGGTGAGTGGCCACACCATAGTGGTTATCTGAGGCCCTGAGATCTTTTTTGTATAGTTTTGTGTATTCTTGCAAATTCTTCTTAATCTCTTCTGTTTCTATTAATTCCTTGTCATGTCTGTCCTTTATCATCCTTACATGAAATGTTCCCTTGATACCTCCAATTTTCTTCAAGAGATCTCTAGTCTTTCCCATCCTATTGTTTTTCTCTATTTCTTTTCATTGCTCACTTCAGAATTGTTTTTGTTGTTGTTGTTTGTGGTTTTTTGTTTGTTTTTTATCTCACCTTGCTTTTTCTATGAAACTCTGCATTCAGTTGAAGTGATTCATTACCACCAGACATTCCTTATAAGAAATGCTAAAAGGGATTCTTACAAAAAAAAGAAAAAAATTAGCTTCATAAAAAGGTGACATCAATCTCACTGATAATGGTAAGTTCATAGTCATAACATATGCAATATAGTATTAGTGGTACATAACTCACTTACAATTCTATTAGAAATGGAAGTAAAGTTGCTCAGTTGTGTCTAACTCTTTGCGACCCCATGGACTGTAGCCTACCAGGCTTCTCTGTCTATGGGATTTTCCAGGCAAGAGTACTGGAGTGGGTTGTCATTTCCTTCTCCAGGATATCTTCCCAACCCAGGGATTGAACCCGGGTCTCCAGCATTGCAGACAGACTCTTTACTGTCTGAGCCACCAGACCTTAAAAAACGAATTTAGTAAAATAATAATAAATATGATAAGCTGTTATCAGTAACAGTATAAAAATAGGTAAATTATGACAGCAATAACCTAAATAATGAGGGGGTGGAGAAGTATAAGTGTAAAATACATAAATTTTATTTATATTAGGTTGTCTTCAGTTTTCAATTGTGTGGTATAATTTTAAGATACTTCCTATAAGCCTCATGATAATGATAAGAGAAAATTTTGTAGTAATTATGCAAATGAACACAATAAAGAAATCAAAACACACTGATATCAAAAGATGTCCAACATGAAAAGAGAGAGAAGAAGAAAAAAATATATATATAGAAAATAACCAGAAGACAGTAAACAAAAACACAATAAAAGAGAATATTTACACTAAAAAAATTAAATATCTTTATCTAGATGGTGTGCAATTATACATTTGGCTATCTAGATATAAAATGTTGTCACTTCTGCTAACAGTCATTGAAATTTATTACTATTTACTTCATCAGATATAAGTAGAATTGTATCACTTCAAGAGAAAAAAACACAGTTTTGAATTTAAAAAAAGGCATATGTATCATTAACTACTTTAAATATAAATGGATTAGATTCTTTAATCAAAAGACATTGAATGACTTGTATTTCTCTGATAATTAGTGATGTTGAGCATTTCATCATGGGTTTCTTAGCCATCTGTTTGTCTTCTTTGGATAAATGTTTCTTTAGATCTTTCACTCATTTTCTGACTGGGCTGGGTTTTTTGAGCTGCATGAGCTTTTTATATATTTTGGAGATTACTCACTTGTCTGTTGATTCATTTGCAATATTTTCTCCCATTCTGAGGGTTGTCTTTTTGTTTTGCTTAAGTTTCCTTTTCTGTACAAAAGCTTTTGTTTAACTAGCTACCATTTGTTTATTTTTTACTGTCATTACTCTAGGAGGTAGATTGAAAAAGATCTTGGTAAGATTTATTCCAAAGAATAGTCAACCTGTTTTCCTCTAAGATAGTAACAGTATCCAGCCTTACATTTACATCTTTAATCAATTTTTAGTTTATTTTTTGTGTATGGCTTTAAGGAGTGTTCTGATTTCATTATTTTACATGTAGCTGTCCAGGTTTTCCAACACCACTTATTGAAGAGACTGTCTTTTCTCCATTGTATAATCTTCCTTCTTTGTCATAAATTAGGTGACCATAGATACATGGGTTTATATCTGGACTTTCTATACTGTTCCATTGATCTATATTTCTGTTTTTATGCCAGTATAACCTCAAAATAGTCAGAGCAGCCATCATCAAAAGATCTGTAACAATAAATTCTAGAGAGGATGTGAAGAAAAGGGAACTCCCCTACACTGTTTTTGGGAATGTAAATTAATACAGTCACTATGGATAACAGTATGAATGGCCTTTAAAAAACAAAGGACAGAGTTACCATATGATCCAGGAATCTCATTCTTGAGAATAGATCAAAAAATCATAATTCAAAAAGATACATATACCCCAATATTCATTGTGGTACTATTTACAATAGTCAGGATATGGAAATAACATAAATATCCATCAACAGATTAATGGATAAACAATATATGATGCATATATAAAAATAAATAATTGAATATTACTCAGCCATAAGAAAGAACAAAATAATGCTATTTGCAGCAATTTTGATGAATCTAGAGATCTATTTAATAACACTGTGCTACTACTAAGTCACTTCAGTCGTGTCCGACTCTGTGCGACCCCAGAGACGGCAGCCCACTGGGCTCCCCCATCCCTGGGATTCTCCAGGCAAGAGCACTGGAGTGGGTTGCCATTTCCTTCTCCAATGCATGAAAGTGAAAAGTGAAAGTGAAGTCGCTCAGTCCTGTCTGACTTCTAGCGACCCCATGGACTGCAGCCCACCAGGCTCCTCTGGCCATGGGATTTTCCAGGTAAGAGTACTGGAGTGGGGTTCCATTGCCTCCTCCTAATAACACTGTAAAACAGCATTATTCCAATATTTTTTAAAGAAAGATATAGAACAATTGAATGGATAAGAAAACAACATACAAAAAGATGCTGCCTACAAGAGATTCACTAAGCTTTAAGGACACACATTGTCTGAAAGTATTGCAGTGGTAATGTCCTCATTTCAGTGAAGTGGTAACAGAAAAAAGAACAGGCATAGCTATACTTATAAATACAAAATATACTTTGAATTAAAAATGGTAAAAAAAAAGAAAAAGGTGACAGTGATCTATCTATCAAGAAGATACAATAATTCTAAACATTTGTGTCTCAAAAACCAAATCATCTAAAAAATGAGATATAAAAAGAGAACTAACAGATCTACAAAAAAATTGGGAACTTTAATATCATACTTTCAACAATGGATAGATAGCGCAAACAGAGAATCAACAAGAAAACTGGATTTGAAAAATATTAAAGATCAAATAGATGTAACAGACATAAATAGAACATTCTATTCAACAGCAGCATAATACACTCTTCTCAAGTATACATGAAACATTTTCTAAAATAGAACATGTGTTAGGCATTGAAACGAGTCTTGGAAAAAATAATATATAAATCATATCAAGTATATTTCTGACCACAATAACATGAAACTGGAAATAATTAGCAAGAAGAGAAATTGAAAATTTATGAACACATGAAAATTCAAATACATTCTTCTGAGCAGCCAGTGGATCAAAGAATAAATTAGAGTGAGAATTTTAAAAATGTTTCTTAAGACCAACTAAGCTAGAATTAAAACATCAGAATTATGGAATTCAGTGAAATCAGATCTAAGGGGGAAAATCATACCAATAAATGACTACATTAAGAAGCAAGAAAGATGTCAAATAAATGACTAAATTCTACACCATAAGAAATTGAAGAAAGAACAAACTGAACAAAAGTTAGGAGAAGGAAAAATATATATATAATATAGATTAGAGCAGAAATAAATAAAATAGAAAAGAAAAACAAAAAAGGAATAAAACTCACCAAAGTAAGAATTGCTACTTTGAGATTAAAAATAAATAAATAAAAGAAAACCATAGTTAGACTAACCAAGACAGAAAGAGGAGCCAAATCAATGAAATTACAAGTGAAAAAACAGATATTAAAATTGATAGCACTGATTCAATTGAAAATAAGAGGTTGTTATGAACAACTGCATGCCAACAAGTGGAAAATCTATAAGAAATAGAAAAATTCTTAAAAACATAATTTACAAAACTGAATAAAAATTAAATAGGAAATCTCAACAGTCCAATTATTAGAAGAAAAACTGAATCTGTAATCAAAAATTTCCCAAGGAAAAAATCCCAGGTCAAAAACGATGAATTTTACCCAAATTTTGAAAAAAGGAATTAGCTCCATTTCTTTTCAATCTCTTTCCTAAAGGCAATGAAAAAGAAAGGCTCCAAATCACATTATTTAAAATAAATATGAGGATAATAAAAAGGATGCGAACATCGACATTCTAGGAATCAGCAAACTAAAATGGACTGGAATGGGTGAATTTAACTCAGATGACCATTATATCTACTACTGTGGGCAGGAATACTTTATAAAAAATGGAATAGACATTATGGTCAGTAAAAGGGTCTGAAACGCAGTACTTGGATGCAAACTCAAAAACGACAGAATTATCTCTGTTCGTTTCCAAGACAAACCATTCAATATCAGGGTGATCCAAGCCTATGGCCAAACCAGTAACACTGAAAAAGCTGAAGGTGAATGGTTCCAAAATCACTGCAGATGGTGACTGCAGCCATGAAATTAAAAGACGCTTACTCCTTGGAAGGAAAGTTATGACCAACCTAGATAGAATATTAAAAAGCAGAGATGTTACTTAGCCAACAAAGGTCTGTCTAGTCAAGGCTATGGTTTTTCCTGTGGTCATGTATGGATGTGAGAGTTGGACTGTGAAGAAGTCTGAGTGCCGAAGAATTGATGCTTTTGAACTGTGGTGTTGGAGAAGACTCTTGAGAGTCCCTTGGACTGCAAGGAGATCCAACCAGCCCATTCTGAAGGAGATCAGCCCTGGGTGTTCTTTGGAAGGAATGATGCTAAAGCTGAAACTCCAGTACTTTGGCTACCTCATGCGAAGAGTTGACTCGTTGAAAAAGACTCTGATGCTTGTAGGGATTGGGGGCAAGAGGAGAAGGGGACGACCGAGGATGAGATGGCTGGATGGCATCACTGACTCAATGGACGTGAGTCTGAGTGAACTCCGGGAGTTGGTGATGGACAGGGAGGCCTGGCGTGCTGCGATTCATGGGGTTGCAAAGAGTCGGACACGACTGAGTGACTGATCTGATCTGATCTGATCTGAATGGTTCTATGAATACCTACAAGACCTTTTAGAACTAACACCCAAAAAATATGTCCTTTTCATTATAGAGGACTGGAGTGCAAAAGTAGAAATCAAGAAACACCTGGGGTAATACGCAAATTTGGCCTTGGAATAGAGAATGAAGCAGGGCAAAGGCTAATAGAGTTTTGCCAAGAGAATTCACTGGTCATAGTAAACACCCTCTTCCAACAACACAAGAGAAAACTACACATGGACATCACCAGATGGTCAACACTGAAATCAGATTGATTATATTCTTTGCAGCAAAGATGGAGAAGCTCTATACAGTCAGCAAAAACAAGACTGGGAGCTGACTGTGGCTCAAATCATGAACTCCTTATTGCCAAATTCAGACTTGAATTGAAGAAAGTAGGGAAAACCACTAGACCATTCAGGTATGACCTGAATCAAATCCCTTATGATTATACAGTGGAAGTGAGAAATAGATTTAAGGGCCTAGATCAGATAGAGCACCTGATGAACTATGGACGGAGGTTCGTGACATTGTACAGGAGACAAAGATCAAGATCATCCCCATGGAAAAGAAATGCAATAAAAGCAAAATGGCTATCTGAGGAGGCCTTACAAATATCTGTGAAAAGAAGAGAAGCAAAAAGCAAAAGATAAAAGGAAAGATATTCCAATTTGAATGCAGAGTTCCAAAGAATAGCAAGGAGAGATAAGAAAGCCTTCCTCAGCAATCAATGCAAAGAAATAGAGGAAAACAACAGAATGGGAAAGACTAGATATCTCTTCAAGAAAATTAGAGAAACCAAGCGAACATTTCATGCAAAAATGGGTTTGATAAAGGACAGAAATTGTATGGACCTAACAGAAGCAGAAGATATTAAGAAGAGATGGCAAAATAATTTTTTTGTACACCCAGATAATCACAATGGTGTGATCACTCACCTAAAGCCAGATATCCTGGAATGTGAAGTCAAGCGGGCCTTAGAAAGCATCACTAAGGACAAAGCTAGTGAAAGTGACAGAATTCCAGTTGAGCTATGTCAAATCCTGAAAGATGATGCTGTGAAAGTGCTGCACTCAATATACCAGCAAATTTGGAAAACTCATCAGTGTCCACAGGACTGGAAAATGCCAGTTTTCATTCCAATCCCAAAGAAAGGCAATGCCAAAGAATGCTCAAACTACCACACAATTGGACTCATTTCACAGGCTAGTAAAGAAATGCTCAGAATTCTCCAAGCCAGGCTTCAGCAATATGTGAACCATGAACTTCCAGATGTTCAATCTGGTTTTAGAAAAGGCAGAGGAACCAAAGATCAAATAGCCAAGATCCACTGGATCATCAAAAAAGCAAGAGAGTTCCAGAGAAACATCTATTTCTGCTTTATTGACTATGCCAAAGGCTTTGACTGGATGGATCACAATAAACTGTGGAAAATTCTGAAACAGATGGGAATACCTGACCACCTGACCTGCCTCTTGAGAAACCTATATGCAGGTCAGGAAGCCACAGTTAGAACTGGACATGGAACAACAGACTGGTTCCAAATAGGAAAAGGATTATGTCAAGGCTGTGTATTATCACCTTGCTTATTTAACTTATATGCAGAGTACATCATGAGAAACGCTGGACTGGATGAAGCACAGGCTGGAATTAAGATTGCCAGGAGAAATATCAATAACCTCAGATATGCAGATGACACCACCCTTATGGCAGAAAGTGAAGAGGAACTAAAAAGCCTCTTGATGAAAGTGAAAGAAGAGAGTGAAAATGTTGGCTTAAAGCTCAACATTCAGAAAATGAAGATCATGGCATCCAGTCCCATCAAGTCATGGGAAATAGATGGGGAAACAGTGGAAACAGTGTCAGACTTTAGTTTTTTGGGCTCCAATATCACTGCAGATGGTGATTGCAGCCATGAAATTAAAAGATGTTTACTCCTTTGAAGGAAAGTTATGACCGATCTAGATAGCATATTAAAAAGATATTACTTTGCCAACAAAGGTCTGTCTAGTCAAGTCTATGGTTTTTTCCAGTGGTCATGTATGGATATGAGAGTTAGACTGTGAAGAAAGCTGAGCACCAATGAATTGATGTTTTTGAACTGTGGTGTTTAGAAGACTCTTGTGAGTTCCTTGGACTGCAAGGAGACCCAAACAGTCCGTCCTAGAGTCCTGGGTGCTCATTGGAAGGACTGATGCTGAGGCTCAAACTCCAATACTTTGGCCACCTCATGCTAAGAGTTTACTCATTGGAAAAGTCTGTGATACTGGGAGAGATTAGGGGCAGGATGAGAAGGTGATGACAGAGGATGGGATGGCTGGATGGCATCACCGACTCGATGCAGATGAGTTTGGGTGAACTCTGGGAGTTGGTGATGGACAGGGAGGCCTGGATTGCTGCAATTCATGGCATAGCAAAGATTCAGACACGACTATGCGACTAACTGAACTGTTGTGTAGGCTTCTGGTATACAACACTGTGAATCAGTCATAACTGATTATATATATACATATACTGTCTCTCTTGATCCTTCCCTCCATCCTGCCTTTCTAGGTCATCAAAGAGCACCAGACGGGAAAATGTGTGTTATATAGTAGCTTTCTATTAGCTATTTATTTTGCACATAGTCATGTATATATGTCAATGCTAGTTTCTCAATTCATCCCATAGTCTCTATCCCCACTGTGTTCTCGTCTATTCTGTACACCTGTGTCTCCATTCCTTCCCTGAAGTTAGGTTCATCAGTACTGTTTTTCTAAATTCCATGCATATGGTTTAATATACTGTTTTTGGTTTTCTCTTTCTGACTTACTTCACCCTATATAACCGGCTCTAGGTTCATCTGCCTCACTACAACTGACTCAAATTCATTCTTTTTTACAGTTGAGTAATATTCCATCTATGTACAGCTGTGATATTTCACTCATAAAAAAGGCTGAGCACCAAAGAACGGATGCTTTCAAGCTGTGGTACTGGAGGAGGCTCTTTAGAGACACTTGAACTGTAAGGAGGTCAATCTTAAAGGAAATCAACCCTGAGTATTAATTAGAAGGACTGATGCTAAAGCTAAAGTGCCGGTACTTTAGCCACCTGATGTGGAGAACTGACTTATTGGAAAAGACCTTGATGCTGGGGAGGACTCAAGGCAAAATGAAAAGAGGGCGGTAGAAGATGAGATGATTAGATAATTATCATAAACTCAATGAATATGAATTTGAGCAAACTCTTAGAGAAAGTTGAGGAATATGACATGCTAAAATCCATGAGGTCATAAAGAGTCAGACACGATTTAGGGACTGAACAACAATGACAACAATATTCCATTGTATATGTGTTGTACATCTTCTTTATTCATTCATCTGTCAGTGGACATCTAGGTTGCTTCCATGTCCTGGCTGTTGTAAATATTTCTGCAGTGGACACTGGGGTGCATGTGTCTTTTTGAATTGTACTTTTCTCAGGGTATGTACCCAGTAGTGGGGTTGGTGGGTCATATGGCAGCTTTATTCTTAGTTTTTGAGGAATCTCCATACTGTTCTCCAAAGTGACTGTATCAGTTTACATTACCACCAACAGTGCAAGAAGATTCCCTTTTCTCCACATCCTCTTCAGAATTTGTTATTTGTAGATTTGTTGGTGATGACCATTTTAACTGGTGTGAAGTGATACCTCATTTGAGTTTTGAGTTGCATTTCTCTAATAATGAGTGATGTTGAGCATCACTTAATGTGTTTATTGGCCATCTGTTTTTCTTCTCTGGAGAAGTGTCTGCCCATTTTTGATTGAGTTATTTGTTTTTCTGATACTGAATTGTATGAGTTGATTTTGTTGAATTGTATGAGATGATTTTGGAGATTAATATTTTGTCAGTTTTTCTCTTTGTAGTTATTCTCCCCCATTCTGAGGGTTGTCTTTTCATCTTGATTGTAGTTTCCTTTGCTGTGCAAAAGCATTCAAGTTTAATTAGATCCCATTTGTTTATTTTTGTTTTTATTTCCATTACTCTAGAAGGTGAATCAAAGAGAATCTTGTTTTCATTTATTTCAAAGTGTATTCTACCAATGCTTTCTTCTAATAATTTTACAGTTTCTTCCCTTACATTTAAGTCTTTAATCCATTTTTCTTTATTGTTAGGCAGGGTTCTAGTTTCACTGTTTTACACAGAGCTGTTCAGTTTTCTCAGTAACATTTATTGAGGAGGTTGTATTTTTTCCAGTACATATTCCTGCCTTCTTTGTCAAAGATAAGGTGTCCATACCTAGGAATAAACCTACTTAAGGAGATAAAAGATCTGTGTACAGAAAACTATAAGTCCCTGATGAAAGAAATCAAAGACAATACAAACAGATGGAAGGATATACCATGTTCTTGAATTGGAAGAATCAGTATTGTTAAAATGAATATGCTATCCAAAGCAATTTACAGATTCCATGCAATATTTATCAAATTACCAATGACATTTTTCATAGAACTAGAACAACAAATTTTAAAATTTGTATGGAAACACAGAAAACCATGAATAGCAAAAGCAATCATAAGAAAGAAAAACGGATCTGGAGGAATAAACCTTCCAGACTTCAGACCATACTATAAAGCTACAGTCATTAAGACAATATAGTATGGGTTTCCCTGGTGACTCAGTGGTAAAGAACCCACCTGCCAACGAGCAGACACAGGTTTGATCAATGGTTGGGAGAAGATCCCACATTCCATGGGGCAACTAAATCCATGCCCACAACTGCTGAGCCTGTACTGTAGAGGCCAGAAACCACATCTGTTGAGCTCATGTGCTGCATCTATGCATGTGCAACTATGCGGAGCTCATGTGCCCTAGTGCCTGAGTTCCACCACAGGAGAAGCCAGCCTAATGGGAAAACCACACACTGCAACAAAGAGTAGCCCATGCTCACCACAACTAGAGAAAGAAGAGTGATGAAGACCCAGTACAACTGAAAATAAATAAATAAAAGTAAAAACAAACAAGCAAATGGTCTGGCTCAAAAACAGAAATATGGAACACAAACAAAAACTGGGAGATAAACCCAAGCTTGTTTAAGAAGGCCAGCATTAAAATCAGAAAAGCTCATGCCAAAAAAGGAAACTACAGGTCAATCTCACTGATGAATACAGATGGAAAAATTCTCAAAAAAATTAACCACAAATTAAATTCAGTAGCCCAGTTAAAAAATCATTCACTGTGATTAAATGGAATTTATCTTGGTATGCAAGACCAGTGCAATGCAGACAAATCAATCAGCATGATACATGATATTAACAGAATGAAAGAAAACAATCATAAATTTACTTCAATAGATGAAGAAAGAGCATTAAGAAAAAAATTAACCTCCATTCATGATGAAAATTCTTAACAAATGTGGCATAGAAGAAACCTAGGTCTACATGTTAGTGTCCATATGTGAAAAACCCACAGCTAACATCAGACTTAATGGTGAAAGTTTGAAAACTTTTCTTCTAAGATCAGGAGTGTGACATGAGTGCCCTCTCACCACTCCTAATCAGCACATTACTGGAAGTCCTAGCTAGAGCAATTAGGCAAGAAAAATAATTAAATGCATCAAAATTGGAAAGGGAAAATACATATTATCTTCAACTGAAAGCAAAATGATTTTATATATAGAAAATCCAGAAGACTCAATCAACAAACTCTCAGATTTAAAAAAAAAGTGATATCATTAAATTTGCATGCATGTATGGATGTGAGAGTTGGACCATAAAAAAAGGCTGAATGTTGAAGAATTGATGCTTTTGAACTGTGAAGTTGGCGAAGACTCTTGAGAGTCCCTTGGACTGCAAGAAGATCAAACCAGTCAATCCTAAAGGAAACCAATCCTGAATATTCATTGGAAGGATTGATGCTGAAGCTGGAGCTCCAATATTTTGGCTGCCTGATGCAAAAACAAACAAACAAAAAACCAGCTCATTAGAAAAGATCCTGATGCTGGAAAAATTGAGGGCAGGAGGAGAAGGGGATGAATGACAGAGGATGAGATGGTTGGAAGGCATCACCTACTCAATGAACATGAGTTGAGCAAGTTCCAGGAGATGGTGAAGGACAGAGAAGGCTGGCATGCAGTCTATGGGGTTACAAAGAATCAGACATGACTGAGCAACTGAACAACAACAAATTTGCTTGATGCAAAATTAACACAAAAAAATAAGTAGAATTCTATATACTAGTAACAATATTTCTGAAAAAGATAAAGAAATTGATCCCTTTTAAAATAGCATCAAAATGATAAAATACTTAGGAATATTAACTCCTATACTGAAAACTACAAAACACTGATGAAAGAAATTGAAGAAGACAGAAATAAATGGAATAATATCTTGTATTTATGAATGAGTTAATAATGTCAAAATTCCAATAGGACCAAAAACCATTTATAGATTCAATGCAAGCCTTATGAAAGTTTCAATTAAATTTAAACAGAAGTAAAAAAAATTACTTCTAAAATGTATAAAAAACCACAAATGACCCTGAATAGCCCAGGAAATCATGAGAAAGAAGAGAAACAGAAGATATCACATTTTCTGATTTCAAGCTATACTGTGAAGCTATATTCATCAGGACAGTATAAGACTGATATAAAAATAGACACATAGACCAATGGAACAGAATTGAGAATCTAGATATAAATTTAAATGCATATGGTCAACTAATATTTGATATGGAGACAAAGAATACTGAATGGAGAAAAGAGAGTCTTTTAAGTACATGGCACTGGGATAATTGGGTATTCACATATAAAATAATAAAATTAGGTGCATATATTATATCAATCACAAAAATTACCTTAAACCATGAAACTCCCAAGGGAAAAACAAAAAAGGAAGACTAAAACTTCCTGATTTTTTTTTAATATGATACCAAGAGCACAAGCAAAAGACTAAACATAAACAAATGCAAGTGCATCAAACTAAAAAGCTTCTTCAAGCAGAAGAAACCATTGACAAAGTGAAAATACAATCTACAGAATTGTAAAAATATATTTAGGAGCCAGATATCTGACAAGGGCTAATAATAAGAACAAGTAGAGATCTCATCCAATTCAGCAAAAGTCAATTACAAATTGGAAAAAAAAAAAAGACCAAATTGACATTTCTCTAAGGAAGGTACATGAAAGGCCAACAGCTACATGAAAAGATGCTGGTCAAAATCATGATAATATATCACCTCATACTTATTCTAAAGTTTATCATCAAAAACCAAAAGATAAAAAACTGTGGATGTGGAAAAAAAGGAACCCTTGTGCACTATTGTTTGGATTGTAAATTGAAACAGCCACTGTGGAAAATAGTATGAGTGAGTGAGTGAGCGAAAGCCGCTCAGTCGTGTCTGACTCTGTAACCCCATGGACTATACAGTCTGAAATTCTCCAGGCCATGATACTCGAGTGGCTAGCCTTTCCCTTTTCCAGGGGATCTTTCCAACATAGGGATCAAACCCAGGTGTCTCACATTGAAGGCAAATTATTCACCATCTGAGCCACCAGGAAAGCCCAAAAATACTGGAGTGGGTAGCCTAACCCTTCTCCAGGGGCTCTTCCCAACCCAGGATCTCCTGCATTGCAGGCCAATTCTTTACCAGTTGAGCTAATAGGGAAGCCCTGGAAAACAGAATGGCATATCCTCAAAAAATTAAAAATAAAATTACTATATGATCCAGTAATTCCACTTCTAGGAATATGCCCCAAAGAATTAAAAAACATTAACGCAGAAAGTGTGAAAGTGTTGAACTCAATATGACAGCCAATTTGTAAAAATCATCAGTGGCCACAGGACTGGAAAAGGTCGGTTTTCATTCCAGTCCCAAAGAAGGGCAATGGCAAGTAGGGCTGAGCCATCAGGGAAGCCCAATCTCACTTATACATGGAATTTAAAAATTGTTAAAATCTCTTAGAAAAAGATCCAGCCTGTCATTACCAGAGGTAGAGAATGGAAAGAGGGGAATTTGGAAGAATGTGGTCAAAAGCTAAAACTTCCAGTTAGAAGATATTTAAGGACTAAAGGTGTATGTACATTGTAAAGGCTATAGCTAAAGCTGCTGTATGTATAGAAAGGTAGTTAAGAAAATAAACCTTAATAAGAGTTTTCATCAGAAGATTTTTTTTTCCTTTATTCTTTTTTTTTCTTTGTACCTATACAATAAGATGGATGATCACTAAACCTATTGTGGTGATCATTTCACCAACATACATAAATTAAAACATCATGATGTACATGTTAATCTTATGCAATCATGTATAGCATCACATATTCTATGAACATGAGTTTGAGCAAACTCTGGGATATGGTGAAGGACAGGGAAAGCATGGCATACTACAGTCCGTGCAGTTGCAAAGAGTTGGACATGACTTAGAGACTGAACAACAACAAATATCATTTTTTTCAATAAAACTGGAAAAGAAGCACTTTCAAAAGAAAGGTATGCCTAAAAACAGAAAAAAGTAAAGTTTTCTGCCTAATAATATTTTTTTAAAAGGGAAAGTGCAAGAGAAACTAAAAAAAGTAAAGTAATTCAAACTAACTAGCTAAGCAACTTTGAGTACAGCAGTAAACAAAAATCAACTTCTCAGTAACCAAGAAAAACCGATGAGGTAGCATTAATATTTTGGAGGCCTTATTTATAATTGCAAACAAACTCTAAGATTTTTCGGAATGAATGAAATAAATAAAGTTAAAGAACATTAAAGGAAATATATATTAAATATCATTTAAGGATATAAAGTTTAGAGAGAGAGGTATATTATACCCATTGAGAAAAAACTGTATAATAGCAGAGCCAAATTCTTTCTAAAAATATATTTAAAATTAAATCAAAATTTGAGAGCTATTTTCCCACTTTACTATAAACACCGATCTGAATATTTTCAGTCACTATGAAAGTATAATTTAAGCTAGAAAAAAAGAATAAAGAGAGTTTAACCCATTAGGTAGTGAGACTTAAAAATACAATAGCATATTTTGATATCGAAATATACAAATAGGCCAATTAAAACTACTGAGCCTGGAAAGAAATCACTTCAATATGGGAACTTGAAATATAAAAGAAAATAATTTTATAAAGAGCAGGAAAATGATAAACTATATCCTAATCCTTGACATATATTCACAATAGAAAAATAAATATTATATAAAATTTCCTCAGTTTTTTAAAAATATTAAATTATTTTATATTTTATTCTATTCTTGGGCTTTTGTTCAGTTGAAAGGCAATATTATTTCATCCAAAGCTTACAGAGTCACAATGTATGAAATTTCCAACCTGATTAACATTTATCAATAGAACTGTTAAACAGCTCTTTGAAATATTTCCAAAAAAATCTAGATAATAAAGTGATTTGCTATCCTCCATAATTTGCAAACATTTCTTTATAATGTACATTCTTTACAACTTTACATGGTATGTTTTCTCCTCTAACTTGAGTCAATTTCATTTATTTCACAGAATTTTATCCCAATATACTAGAAATTATTTTATTAATCTCCCCATTGCCATGTCCGAGGGCACTAAGGCTGTCATCAAGTATACCAGCTCCAAGTAAATATAATATGCCTTGCTGCTGTTAACGGAGAAGGTAATAGCACCCCACTCCAGTACTCTTGCATGGAAAATCCCATGGATGGAGGGCCTGGTGGGCTGTAGTCCATGGGGTCACTAAGAGTCAGAAACGACTGAGCGAATTCACCATTATATATGAACTATAAAGTTATATGTGAAAATTGATTTTTTAAAAGTCTGTAATTATATGTCTCCAAGTTAATAAATGATCTGGATTGATTTATTACAATGCTAATATTAAAAGTTGATCAGAAACTAGAGGAAAAATGTATTATAAATTTTAATGTCTTAAACATAAAAATAGAAGCATCACTTAACTATATCTGCATATCCCAATGAGCAGCTGTTTAATTTGTTTCAGTTGTGTTCCTGTGCCTCTTAGTGAGTACTGTTTGTGTTGCACTGACTGAAGATTCATCATTATTCCTTAGAGAAAGACATTGTATCTGTGTTCACATGAATTAATAAATGAGCAATATATTGGCAGGTGAAGAGTTTTGTCATTTGATTCTTTGAACTTCTTCTGAGGACACTGTGTTTATTACTATTCATTACTTTTAATAAGTGAATATGTGACAGCTTGATTGGTTACTTTTTCAATGTTGTTGAAAACAAAAAATGAAGCTGATTCAAATGAATGTATTTTTCCCTACATAATCGTGTTTAATCTTGTAAAATAGGAGCAAAATTGATGAAAAAAGAACATCTTGACCTTAATCAAATACTTATTTGTAAGAGGATTACTTCTAAGAAGGACATACAATGATATTGAACATCTGGAAACATGTTTCTTTGATGCTATCTACAAAACACAGTTTGAACACTGCTTATAGACATCATCTAAAATGATAGAACTAGGTTAAGAAACTCAAATGGATACCTTTAAGCTTTTTATTTTTTTAATTTTGAAGATAGTAATCCAATGTCACACTTGTAATTAGACTCCAATTAAAAAAAATATATTAAAAAAATAAAACAAACAAAAAATAAAATAAAATAATTAAAATTTCAAAACACAATACAGTATTAAACATAGCCACTGATGGCAAATCAGAAGTACCATGGAGTAATCATATTTCAGGCACATGGAAATGAAATTAGCAGCCACTGAGGATCTGATCTCAGACATGTTTCTGCACCACTGAGAACTTGGGCTTCCTGTTAATTATCCCTAATCCAAGGACACTCAGTTCAGTTCAGTTCAGTTCAATTGCTCAGTGATGTCTGACTCTTTGAGACCCCCATGAACTGCAGCACATCAGGCCTCCCTGTCCATCACCAACTCCTGGAGTTCAAACAGACTCACATCCATCAGGTCAGTGATGCCATCCAGCCATCTCAACCTCTGTCGTCCCCTTCTCCTCCTGCCCCCAATCCCTCCCAGCATCAGAGTCTTTTCCAAAGAGCCAACTCTTCGCATGAGATGGCCAAAGTACTGGAGTTTCAGCTTTAGCATCATTCCTTCCAAAGAATACCCAGGGCTGATCTCCTTCAGAATGCACTGGTTGGATCTCCTTGCAGTCCAAGGGACTCTCAAGAGTCTTCTCCAACACCACAGTTCAAAAGCATCAATTCTTCGGCGCTCAGCCTTCTTCACAGTCCAACTCTCAAATCCATACATGACCACAGGAAAAACCATAGCCTTGACTAGATGGACCTTTATTGGCAAAATAATGTCTCTGCTTTTCAATATGCTATCTAGGTTGGTCATAGCTTTCCTTCCAAGGAGTAAGCGTCTTTTAATTTCATGGCTGCCGTCACCATCTGCAGTGATTTTGGAGCCCAAAAAAATAAAGTCTGACACTGTTTCCACTATTTTCCCATCTATTTCCCATGAAGTGACAGGAGGATGCCATGATCTTCATTTTCTGAATGTTGAGCTTTAAGCCAACTTTTTTGCTCTCTACTTTCACTTTCATCAAGAGGCTTTTTAGTTCCTCTTCACTTTCTGCCATAAGTGTGGTGTCATCTGCATATCTGAGGTTATTGATATTTCTCCCGGCAATCTTGATTCCAGCTTGTGTTTCTTCCAGTCCAGCGTTTCTCATGAGGTACTCTGCATATAAGTTAAATAAGCAGGGTGACAATACACAGCCTTGACATACTCCTTTTCTTATTTGGAACCAGTCTGTTGTTCCATGTCCAATTCTAACTGTTGCTTCCTGACCTGCATACAAATTTCTCAAGAGGCAGATCAGGTGGTCTGGTATTCCCATCTCTTTCAGAATTTTCAAAACAACCTCTGCTAACTGCAACTTTGCTTTTTAATGTTGTTCTCCCTGTAACCATGCAAGTGTTTCAGATTCAACCTATCCTTACTTGATAAGTGTCCTTCCTTCTTACAGTTCCAGTTATAACTCTAGATAAACACCTCACGTAACAATAATCTTGTAACTTGTTCCTTCATAAACCTCTTCTTTTTTGTAGTCTGCTGGAACATAAATATAATTTTATATCATTATGTGTGTATGTATTTGTGTGTAGTTAACAACAATTTTAGAATTGAAGACTTGATTGAAATGAAGAGTTATCTATTTTGGATTTGTTAGGACTGTAGCCTGGGATATACAGGTTCAAGAAGCTAGGTGGCAGCTAGCAGTTGTTATTTTGAATAGTAGTTGGTGTCATTTTGATTCTGGAAGTAAAACAGCTGGGAGAAAGACCTTGGTCCTTATCTTCTTTGAAGAAAGAATTCAGCAAAGAAACCAAGATTGTGAAATAAAGACAGTGCTTATTAGTAGCGAATGCATGTAGAAGAGCACACAGGTGAACTCACAGTGAATTGTGTGCAGTAGGAGTAGCTTAAGTTACTTAAGAGGGGGATAGTTCTAGGTCGTCTCTGGACAGGCATCTCACTTGTGCCCATATTTAGTCAGGCTTAGGGTCCTTCTTTTGGGAAGGAAATGGTAACCCACTCCAGTGCTCTTGCCTGGAGAATCCAAGGGACGGGGAAGCCTGGTAGGCTGCCGTCTATGGGGTTGCACAGAGTTGGACAGGACTGAAGTGACTTAGCAGCAGCAGCAGCAGCAATAGGGTCCTTCTTGGTGTGTGTGTCTCTCTCTCAACCAAGATGTATTTCAGGACAAAGGTTTCTAGGAAGTTGGCAGGACATATTATGGGCTGCACCTCTTTCCTCCTTTTTTCCCTTCCGTAGACCTGTTCTGCATATGTGTCAGGCTGAGAAATTCCCTTGACCAAAAGAATGAGGACTCAGTGGTTGCTTTGTCTTTTACTTAATCAGGCTCCATTGCTCCTGCTGTTATCTTGTTTCAAAGTGTCAGCAGGAGAATAGCTGTAGCTGTTCAGTCTGAGGCCAATCTATCTCACTTGGATTTAGTACAGTTTGCAAAAAAATCAAGTCCTGACTGATGCAGGGACGTCAGTCACACCAAATCCTCAGTAGCCACCTGACTCCATCTGTATGCCTGAATTATGATTACTCCTTTATGATTTCAATCTTCTGTCATATTATACATAAGGTACCATTGCACAGATGTGAGAGAGAAGGATACCTACAAGTTTCAAATTTTTCATTACCAATAGTGGTGATTTGGGTGGTTTCTTCTCTTTCCTTAACATAACATATTTCCCATAGCATATTTCTTCTGAAAGGAAATAAACCTTGAAGATAAAAGAAAATGAGGCAAAAAAGAAAGGGATGGATAGGCATTAGGCAGAAGCCAAACTATATGCAGAGTACATCATGAGAAATTCTGGGCTGGAAGAAGCACAAACTGGAATCAAGATTGCCGGGAGAAATATCAATGACCTCAGATATGCAGATGACACCACTCTTATGTCAGAAAGTGAAGAGGAACTCAAAAGCCTCTTGATAAAAGTGAAAGAGGAGAGTGAAAAAGTTGGCTTAAAACTCAACATTCAGAAAATGAAGATCATGACATCCGGTCCCATTACTTCATGAGAAATAGATGGGGAAACAGTGGAAACAGTATCAGACTTTATTTTTTGGGCTCCAAAATCACTGCAGATGGTGAATGCAGCCATTAAATTAAAAGACGCTTACTCCTTGGAAGGAAAGTTATGACCAAACTAGATAGCATATTGAAAAGCAGAGACATTACTTTGCCAACAAAGGTCCATCTAGTCAAGGCTATGGTTTTTCCTGTGGTCATGTATGGATGTGAGAGTTGGACTATGAAGAAAGCTGAGTGCCTACGAATTGATGCTTTTGAACTGTGGTGTTGGAGAAGACTCTTGAGAGTCCCTTGGACTGCAAGGAGATCCAACCAGTCCATTATAAAGGATATCAGCTCTGTGTGTTCTTTGGAAGGAATGATACTAAAGCTGAAACTCCAGTACTTTGGCCACCTCATGAGAAGAGCTGACTCATTGGAAAAGACTCTGATGCTGGGAGGGATTGGGGGCAAGAGGAGAAGGGGACAACAGAGGATGAGATGGCTGGATGGCATCACCGACTCAATGGACGTGAGTTTGAGTGAATCCTGGGAGTTGGTGATGGACAGGGAGGCCTGGCGTGCTGCGATTCATGGGGTCGCAAAGAGTCGGACATGACTGAACAACTGAACTGAACTGAACTGAAAGCCACTTCCTTGATTTCCATTTTATGAGGCCACGATGCATGGAGGGATGGCATCTAAAACAAACCTTTCAGCATCTGAACAAGAAACTCAGACTATGAAAATAATGGAGCATGTGCAACAAAAATGCACAGAAGTTTGATGATCCTATATAACCTTTCACTCAACTATTAAGTGCCAAATGTGGCACTCAACTATTAAGGAAAAATTTTAAGGGAAAACAACTCTAAGTGGCTCCAGGGGCCAAATGTACATGACCTGGATTTGAAAGCTGGTGCAATGCAGACCTCAATATTCCCCTCAGTGACCAGTCCATACCTTAATTGTCCATAGTTAGAAAGACCCCACCCATTCAAAGGGCTAAAAATAAGATTAAAGGAGGATCAAAGAATCTTGCTGTGTGACCCACCCTCATGAGATGGCTCACACTCTTCTCAAAGTGTGTAACTTTTCCTTCTGCCTTAAATAAACTGCTTTTTTTTTCTTCATGCTCCCGAGAAAGTGTGTGAGTGTGTATTTCCTTTGATTTCTTCATCCAAATTATTTTGGATGAATTGAACAAGAGTTTGGACTTTATTAAAACTTTTTTTTGTGTGTCAGAAATGCAGAGGGAAAGAAGGACAAAGGGAAGGAAATAAGTAAAACACAGAGGAGGGGTTGATTTCTAAATGTCCTCAATAGATAAATTAAAGAAGTACAATATGTCTGTCTAAGAAAAAAAATATAGAGATATCATACACATAATGTGTAGTAGACATATGCCAAAAGGTAGAGTCCAAAAAAATACTATATGCTATGAAGAGTAAGGCTAACATTGAGATATTTTACACTCAATGAGTAGAGTAGTTGAAAAGTATATGTGTTGTTTGTTTATTTGTTTAAAGCTACAAAGTCACAGGTGATCAAACAGCAAAAATATTTGTGTGTAAATAAGAACTTAGAATTGTCCTGCAAAATAATTGTATTATCATATACAATTGCAATAACTTTTAGTAATTTTGCAGTTAAGTGTTGTAATAGCATTTTTGTCTGCATTACAAATCAATATATTTGAATGGACAAAACAATGTTTTACTCTAGGTGAAAGTAGACAGGAATGTGCAAAAATATTTCAGTAAGAAAAAGGTAGCAGAAGAGTTTTCACACATAAAACTTTGACCTTTGAAATAACCTGAGAGATACTTGAAAACTCATTCCCTTAAGAGCCTCTGAGAAGATGGGTTTGCCTGAGTAATTCTTGTTCCCTACTGCTTCTGTGTACTATTAACTATTTTCCCCAGAATAAAAACAGTCATCAAGGTTATTGGTTATTCTAGACAGGAGAAAATAAAACCATTAAAGATAACTAACTGTTTCTTTGTATTTCTTTGAGTAAGAGGGGGTGGAAGTCTAGCTTCAGCTTTTGGGTGGTTAGATGCTTTAAGCCTCATTTTATAAACAGCACAGATTAACCACCTTCATAAATGCTTGAATAAAATTCATAAACATAAATGAACAGCTGGTTTACAAAATTTCGTAGTCTGATCACCCTCCAGTTTTACTAAATGAAGAAGAAAGTATAGGCTTAGAATGTGCACTAACTATATAGACAGTGAAGGGCTTTCCTGTGGCTCAAAAGAATCCGCCCACAATGCTGGAGCCCTGAGTTTGATCCCTAGGTTGGGAAGATGCCCTGGAGAAGGGAAAGACTACCCACTCCAGT
The DNA here is from genome assembly GCF_029407905.1 of Bubalus kerabau. NCBI lineage: Eukaryota > Metazoa > Chordata > Mammalia > Artiodactyla > Bovidae > Bubalus > Bubalus kerabau. Next base: position 4,420,637 of record NC_073631.1, on the reverse strand, counting down.
ATTCTGGCCTGGAGAATTCCATGCAACTGTATAGGTTGCAAAGAATTGGAGACAACTGAGCGATTTTCACTCATTCACTCACTCGCTCGAAGAAGGCAATGGCACCCCACTCCAGTACTCTTGCCTGGAAAATCCCATGGATGGAGGAGCCTGAAAGGCTGCAGTCCATGGGGTCACTGAGGGTCGGACACGACTGAGCGACTTCACTTTCACTTTTCACTTTCATGCATTGGAGAAGGAAATGGCAACTCACTCCAGTGTTCTTGCCTGGAGAATCCCAGGGATGGGGGAGCCTGGTGGGGTGCCGTCTGGGGGTCACACAGAGTTGGACACGACTGAAGCGACTTAGCAGCAGCAGCAGCACTCACTCACTCACTCATAGACAGTGAAATCAAGTTCAGTTGGCTCTGAGGGTGGCTTGTGTGATCTATTGAGGCACAAATCCTACTTGGAACTGCATACTGTATATATTATTGAAGAAGTCTTTTTTGTAGTTTTCATACGGGATGAGTTCATTATATCACAAAACAATAATGATAAATCATCCAGGAATTTTGTTAATTAATAACTCAGTGAACCTTAAAGAACAGAAAACAGTTCTGATGTTAAGCCGCTTTTCAAATGCTATCAGCATGAAGAAGGGACTCATTCTATCCCTGGAATTATTTATTATACAATATACTATAAATATTTTCACTGGTATGGCACTTCCTTCAACATTGGGTCTCAAAACCATATGATCTTTAGGTAGATTCAAATAAAAAATAACTTCAAATGCATCATGCCTTGATGCAAAACTTCAAATGCCTCATGCTTTGACATCTATTCTGTGCATATTTTCAGGACCAATAGTCTTATTAATGTCCCAAGAGTATAACCAGGACACTACACTATACCTATAATAATATTGAAGTATAACTATTAATTTTGTTACTTTGGCCATAAGCATGACTGAGCATATGCACACACACACATATCCACACACACACACACACGTACAGAGTGCTTTATATACATTCTACCTCTAATAAATTACATTTCAAGTGAAATGTCTGAAATTAATTTCTGTCATCAGTTTTCCATTAAGTAAAGTTGTAAATTGGATGTCGTTAACAATTAGAAAATAAATAAATGATATAACATTTTAATATATTTTTTCTTATTTGAAGTTATTCCTTTATCTATTAGCTATGCCAGTTGGCTCTAAGAGTCAGTACGAGAAATTTTGCACAGTTGAAGTGCCTGTTGTGTAGTATAAACCACTTTACAGAGCACAGGAGAGGCTAGATGCAAGTGGATTCAAAGAAGCATAGCCAAACTCCTATTTGTACTGCTTATTATTCCATCTGTGGATCTGGTTTGGAAATTACAGAGAACTTAGTATTTATTTGGGTGTCTAGGCTCAAGAAAAAATATAGGTCAATTAATAAACAATCCCACAGAAATATGAGATGCGATCCAAGATGTCTATAACTGCCTATCAGACTTAATCTATAGAGGTGATCACATAAGCAAAGAAGCAATAAAGACACAGAACAGACTGGTTGAAAATTGAACCTAGATTTGTAAATTTTGGCAGCAGGGGTTCTATTTTGAGATTTGACAATAGAGGTTATGTTAAATTTGCCTTATTTCTAATTAACATCAATTGTGCATTTTTGAAAAATACCTACATGAAAATGCTAGAAAGCTAACAACACATGAAGAAACTGAAGGGGAGTAGACAGCTAAAGGAATAACACTAATAATAATATTTGTATAGTTTTCATGAGATGACAGATCTCAGTTCTCTCAGTCAGATTCGCAATCAGCTACATAAAAACTCTGCTTTTTTATAGCTAAGTAATATTCCATCATATATACCACATATTCTTTATCCATTCATTTGTTGATAGACACTTAGGTGTTCCCATATCTCTGCCATCATAACTACTGCTGCTATGAATATTAGGGTGCATGTATCTTTTTAAATTAGTGTATGTATTTCTTTTGGTTATATACTTAGAAGTAGAATTGCTGGATCACATGGAAATTTTATTTTTAGTTTTTTTGAGAAACACCTCCATAGTGTTTCCCATAGTAGTTGTGCCAATTTTCTTTCCTACCAACAGTGCATAAGAGTTCCCTTTTCTCCACAACTTCCTCTATATTGTTATTTGTGTTCTTTTTTAAGAGAGACATTCTTTTTTTTTTTTTTTTTTTAATTTTTATTTTATTTTTAAACTTTACATAACTGTATTAGATTTGCCAAATATCAAAATGAATCCGCCACAGGTATACATGTGTTCCCCATCCTGAACCCTCCTCCCTCCTCCCTCCCCATTCCATCCCTCTGGGTCGTCCCAGTGCACCAGCCCCAAGCATCCAGTATCGTGCATCGAACCTGGACTGGCTAAGAGAGACATTCTAACAAGTGGGAGGTGACATTGTGGCTTTGATTTGCATTTCTCTGATGATTACTGATGCTTGAGTATATTTTCATATACCTGTGGGCCATCTATATGTCCTTTTTTGGAAAAAAAAAAAGTCTATTCAATTCTTCAGCTCATTTTCTAATCAGATGTTTTATTTTGATATTAAAATGAATGGATTCTATATATGTTGGCTATTAACCCCTTATCGATCATGTCATTTGCATACCATGATGCTCCCTGAATTCAGATGATAATGCAGAACTATAATCATTAAAACAGTGTGGAATAGGCACATGCACAAAAACAGACAGAATGGAGCAGGATAGAGGGCCAAAAGTAAACTCATGTACCTTTGGTCAACAAAGGAGGCAAGAATGTAAAGTGGAGATAAGATAGTATCTTCAATGAGTAGTGCTGAGAAACCTGGACAGGTACATACATGTAAAATAAAGAAAGTAGAATATACAGCACATACAACTTGACATCACACAAACCAATAATTCAATTAAAATAAATAAAATAAAGACTAGATCAGAGGTTATAATGTATTAATGGAGAGTACATACAAAGATGTAACATAAAAGGTTTGAGGGAGAATGATAAAATTGTATTTTGAGCATGGTGGTTGATTTATAACATTATGCATTTTTAAAAACTCACATAAAAAAACAAAGTAGATTTATTTATAAAAAATTTTAAATTATAAAATCAATTTTAAATAGAAAAGATACTAAGAGAGTCTAAAATGCTAGGAAACTGCATAATTGACCCAAAAGAAGGCAGGAAATCCAAAAAAAGAGGAGCAAAAATAAAAGAGAGAATTATACCAATTAGCAGAATGATAAACATGAATCCTAATGTATCAATATATTAAATATCAATTCACCATACACTTCATTTATATTTAGAGATAACATAAATTGTCGAAGAGATTGTCCTTTCCTGCTGCGTATTCTTATCATGCTTATGATCAGTTGATCATACAAGTGTGGATTTCTTGTTCCATTTGCCAATATATCTCTATTTATGTTGGTACCACACTGATTTATTTTTGTAGCTTTATGAAATCTAGAAGTGTGATGTCTCCAGCTTTGCTTTTCTCATCAAGATTGTTTTGGTCATTTAAAATATTTTGCCATCCATATGAATTTTAGAATCATATTTCCATTTCTGCAAAAAATGTTATTTGGATTGTGATAGGAATTTTACTGAATCTGTACTTTGCTTTGAGTATTTTGTACATTTTAACATATGAAAGTCTTCCAATCCATGAACATAGCATATAATTCAATTTATGTCTTTGATTTCTTTCATCAGTGTTTTCTGTACATCTTTCATTTCTTTAGTTAAGCTTATGCTTAATATTTTATTCTTTTAATGTTATTGTTAATGGGGTGGATTCCTACTTGCCTTTTGAGGTAGAAAGCTAGATATTCAAATACAAAATAATTAAGTTGGACCTGTATTTCATACCATAGACAAAAACAAACTCACAATGAATCAAATGTTTGAAGGTAAAACAGGAACCTGTAAAAGTCCTAGATGAAAACTGAGAAAAAGCTTCTTGACCTCTGTCGTGGAAACAATCTCATGGATATGAAAAGCACCAGCAACAAAAGCAGAATTAGACAGATGGTACTACATCAAACTTACAATCTTCTGTACAGAAACATATAAAATCAAAAGTTAAAAGGCAGTCAAACCAAAACAGAATAGGAGAAAATATTCACAATTATTATATTTGATGAAGTTAATTTTCATAATATAAGAAACTGCCACAATCCAGTAGCAAATATAGCAAATATACCAAAAATAAATAGGCTAAAGACTTAAATAGAGATTTCTACAAAGAAGATATGCAAAGGACCAACAGATATCTAGAAAAATGCTTAACATCACTAATTACCAGCAAAATGCAAACCACAACCATAGTGAAATATGACCTCACATCTGGTATGAAGGGGTCTGACTCACATGGGGTCCGAGTCTTTGTGACCCTATGGACTGTAGCCTACTAGGCTCCTCAGTCCATGGAATTTTCCTGGTAAGAGTACTGGAGTGGGTTGCCATTTCCTTCTCCAGGGCATCTTCCCAACCCAAGGATCAAACCCGGGTCTGCCGCACTGTGGGCAGATGCTTTACCATCTGAGCCACCAGGGAAGCACAATTACCAGCAAAATGCAAACCACAACCATAATGAGATATGACCTCACATCTGGTATGATAGTTATCAAAAACAACAAATAAGAGATAAGAAATATTGAAGATGTGGAGAAATTGGAAATCTTGTTTCCTTTTGGTGGAATTCTAAACCAATACAGACAACCTGTAAAACAGTTTGAATTTCCTCAAAAAATTAAAAATAGAAATACTATACGATCCAGCAACCCACTTCTGAGTGTCTACCCAAAATAACTGAAATCAGGATCACAACCTAATAGTACCAAGCCCATGTTTGTTGCAGCATTATTCACAATGGCCAAGATATGGAAACAATTTAAATTTCTGTCAACAGGTAAATAAATAAATAAAATGTGGCATATACCTACAACAGAATATTATTCATTTTTATGAAAGAAGGAAATCCTTCAACATGTGACAACATGAATGAACCTGGAGGACTTTATGCTAATTGAAATACACCAGTCAAAGAAAGGCAAATATTGCATGATTCCACTTCTATGAATTGTCTAGTCAGTTTTACAGAAGCAAAGAATAGAATGGTGGTTGTCAGAGGCTGATTAGGACTCAATCACTAATGTGTATAAAATTTCAGTTATGCAAGATGAATTTATTCTAGAGATGTGACATTGAACACTGTACTTAAAGATATCTACACTGAATTGAACACATAAATATCTGTTAAGAGAGTTGACCTCATGTTGTTATCTTATCAAAATAAAATTTTAAATAGATAGATGAAAAAGAGTTTGAAAAAAGAGAGACTGAAAAACAGGATATATAAGATCCAATCTATCTTCAAGTGGCATTATACAAATATAATAGTTTAAGTCAAGAGTAAAACAATGTAAAATACATTACTTTCTAACAAATAGAAAAGAAAAGTGGAGCAACTGTATTAACATCAGAAAACAATAGACTTGAAGATAAACAGCATAAGCACAGGTACAAAAGGACATTTCATAATGACAAAATAACTGATTGATCAGGAGGATAAGTTAGGACAGCAGTATTACATTTGTGTGCATAAGATAGCAGAGCTTCAAGGTAGATGCTGCAAAACTGAGAGAAATTAAAGGGAGAAATACAGAAGCCTACAGTCTTAGCTAGAGACATTAACAGATTGTTCAGAAAAGTGGTTTATCTCAGAGTGTAGGAGGATTCAGTGCAAAGTTGAAATTCCTGGGTTGAAGAAAATGTTCTGTTTCTTGAAAGAGTTATTTGGTCACTTTAGTTTAAAAATATGTCAAGATTCAACAAGTCATATATTTATGGTGTGTGAAAAATTTAAACATATTAAGTATACACCTAAAAAGTAGTACAGTTCAGTGCAGTCGCTCAGTCGTATCCAACTCTTTGAAAGCACAGGAATCGCAGCAAGCCAAGCCTCCCTGTCCATCACCAACTTCCAGAGTTTACCCAAACTCATGTCCATTGTGTCGGTGATGCCATCCAACCATCTCATCCTCTGTTGTCCCCTTCTCCTCCCGCCCTCAATTTTTCCCAGAACCAGGGTCTTTTAATATAAGTCAGCTCTTCCCATTAGGTGGCCAAAGTATTGGAGTTTCAGCTTTAACATTAGTCGTTCCAATGAACACCCAGGACTGATCTCCTTTACAATGGAAGGGACTCTCAAGAGTCTTCTTCAACACCACAGTTCAAAAGCATCAATTCTTCTGCACTTAACTTTGCTTATAGTCCAACTCTCACATCCATACATGACCACTGGAAAAACCATAGCCTTGACTAGATGGACCTTCGTTGACAAAGTAATGTCTCAGCCTTTTAATATGCTGTCTAGGTTGGTCATAACTTTCCTTCCAAGGAGTAAGTGTCTTTTAATTTCATTGCTGCAATAACCATCTGCAGTGATTTTGGGGCCCCCCAAAATAAAGTCAACCACTGTTTCCCCATCTATTTCCCATGAAGTGATGGGACTAGATACCATGATCTTAGTTTTCTGAATGTGGAGCTTTAAGTCAACTTTTTCACTTTCCTCTTTCACTTCCATCAATAAGCTTTTTAGTTCTTCATCACTTCCTGCCATAAGGGTGGTGTCATCTTCATATCTGAGGTTATTGAGATTTCTCCCCGCAATCTTGATTCCAGCTTGTGCTTCATCCAGCACACGGTTTCTCATGATGTACTCTGCATATGAGTTAAATTAGCAGGATGACAATATACAGCCTTGATGTACTCCTTTTCTTATTTGGCACCAGTGTGCTGTTCCATGTCCAGTTCTAACTGTTGCTTCCTGACCTGCATACAGGCTTCTCAAGAAGCAGGTCAGGTGGTCTGGTATTCCCATCTCTTTCAGAATGTTCCACAGTTTATTGTGATCCACACAGTCAAAGGCTTTGGCATAGTCAATAAAGCAGAAATATATGTTTTTCCTGGAATTCTCTTGCTTTTTCAATGATCAAAGGGATGTTGGCAATTTCATCTCTGGATCCTCTGCCTTTTCTAAAACCAGCTTGAACATCTGGAAATTCACGGTTCATGTATTGCTGAAGCCTGGCTTGGAGAATTTTGAACATAACTAGCGTGTGAGATGAGTGCAACTGTGCAGTAGTTTGAACATTCTTTGGCTTTGCCTTTTTTGGGGATTGGAATGAAAACTGACCTTTTCCAGTCCTGTGGCCACTGATAAGTTTTCCAAATTTTCTGGCATATTGAGTTCAGCACTTTCACAGCATCATCTTTCATGATTTGAAAGAGCTCAACTGGAATTCCATCACCTCCTCTAGCTTTGTTCGTAGCAATGCTTCCTAAGGCCCAGTTCACTTCACAATCCAGAATGTCTGGCTCTAGGTGAGTGATCACACCATCCTGATCATGTGGGTTTTGATAATCTTTTTTGTACAATTCCTCTGTGTATTCTTGCCACCTCTTCTTAATATCTTCTTCTTCTGTTAGGTCCATACCATTTCTGTCCTTTATCCAGCCCATCTTTGAATGAAATGTTCCCTTGGTATCTCTAATTTTCTTGAGGAGTTCTCTAGTCTTTCTCATTCTGTTGTTTTCTTCTATTTCTTTGCATTGATCACTCAGGAAGGTTTTCTTATCTCTCCTTGCTATTCTTTGGAACTCTGCATTCAAATGGGTATATCTTTACTTTTCTCCTTTGCTTTTCACTTCTTTTGTTTTCACAGCTATTTGTAAGGCCTCCTCAGACAGCCATTTTTCCTTTTTGCATTTCTTTTTCTTGGGGATGTTATTAATCCCTGTCTCCAGTACAATGTCACAAACCTCCATGACATTCTGTCTATCAGATTTAGTCCTTCAAATCTATTTCTCACTTCCACTGTTTAATCATAAGGAATTTGATTTAGGTCATACCTGAATGGTCTTTGTGATTTTACCCAGTTTCTTCCATTTAAGTCTGAATTTGGTAATAAGGAGTTAGTGATCTGAGCCACAGTCAGCTCCCAGTCTTGTTTTTGCTGACTGTATAGATCTTCTCCATCTTTGGCTGCAAATAATACAATTAGTCTGATTTTGATGTTGACCATCTAGTGATATCCATGTGTAGAGTCTTCTCTTGTGTTGTTGGAAGAGGATGTTTGCAATGATCAGTGTGTTCTCTTGCCAAAACTCTTATTAGCTTTTGCCCTGCTTCATTCTGTACCCCAAGGCCAAATTTGCCTGTTACTCCAGATGTTTCTTGACTTCCTACTTTTGCATTCCAGTCCCCATTAATGAAAAGGACATCTTTTAGGGGTGTTAGTTTTAAAAGGTCTTGTAGGTCTCCATAGAATCGTTCAACTTCAGCTTCTTCAGCATTACAGGTTGCAGCATAGACTTGGATTACCGTGATATTGAATGGTCTGTCTTGGAAACAAACAGAGATCATTCTGTCGTTTTTAAAATGGCATCCAAGTATTGCATTTCAGATTTTTTTGTTGACTCTAATGGCTATTACATTTCTTCTGAGGGATTCCTGCCCACAGTAGTAGATATAATGGTCATCTGAGTTAAATTAACCCATTCTAGTCCATCTTAGTTCTCTGATTCCTAGAATGGGAAACATTAGTACTACATGTATTTGGATGTTTAGGTGATAGGCTTGCTTTTTACAGTGGTTTGCATCTGAAATTCTGAACTGTTTTCTCTTCATCTAACCTTGAGAAAATGAGTAAATAGATTGAAGAGTAGTAAAGGAAACCAGATTTCACACTTTGAGGAATGGAATTGCATTTAAGTTTGGATGTCAGGGTTTAGAGGGATTGATAGAAATGAAGATCATTGTCTATACTCTTCAAGAAGGTTCAGGCTTTGACTCTGATCTGAAATTTATTGTTTTTCTCTTTGAGTCATTCTCTGTCTAAGTAGAGAGTTTCCACAGACCTCCTATGGATGGAGAAAATAATAAAGACAGAAAACAGAAATCTCTATTTGACAGAAAAATAAAGAGGACATGGGGGTGTTAATTTTCTTACTCTGAAGCTTGCAGTGTGGTCCTATAGTTTTATAACATTAGTGAACTATAAGTGAAGGGTACACGCCAACTCTCTGTACTTGTATCTGCAGCATTTTTTAGAATCTAAATTATTTCTAAAAAATAAAAATTTAAAAAGTCCCTTGTTCCAGATATAAGTATGGACTATTCTCAAGAAATATCGGACTACTCTTGTGGGTTGTTAAAATCTTCATTATCTCAGTAGTATTAAAAAAATATTTTCTATGATACATCATTTCAGTTCAGTCACTCAGTTATGTCTGGTTCTTCCTGACCCCATGGACCACAACATGCCAGGTCTCCCTGTCCATCACCAACCCCCGGAGTTTACTCAAACTCATCTCCATTGAGGTGGTGATGCCATCCAACCATCTCATCCTCTGTCATCCCCTTCTCCTGCCTTCAAAATTTCCCAACATCAGGGTCTTTTCAAATGAGACAGCTCTTCACATCAGGTGGCCAAACTGTTGGAGTTTCAGCTTCAACATAAATCCTTCCAATGAACACTCAAGACCGATCTCCTTTAGAATGAATTGGCTGGATCTCCTGGCAGTCCAAGGGACTCTTAAGAGTCTTCTCCAACATCACAGTTCAAAATATCAATTCTTTGGTGATCAGCTTTCTTTAACATCCAACTCTCATATCCATAAATGACCACTGGAAAAAGCCATAGCCTTGATGAGACAGACCTTTGTTGAAAAAGTAATGTCTCTGCCTTTTAATATGCTATCTAGGTTGGTCATAACTTTCCTTCCAAGGAGTAAGCATCTTTTAATTTCATGGCTGACGTCACCATCTACAGAGATTTTTGAGCCCACAAAAATAAAGCCAGCCACTGTTTCTACTGTTTCCCCATCTATTTGCCATAAAGTGATGGGACCGGATGCCATGATTTTAGTTTTCTGAATGTTGAGCTTTAAGCCAACTTTTTCACTCTCCTCTTTCACTTTCATCAAGAGGCTTTTGAGTTCCACTTCACTTTCTGCCATAAGGGTGGTGTCATCTGCATATCTGAGGTTATTGATATTTCTCCCGGCAATCTTGATTCCAGCTTGTGCTTCTTTCAGACCAGCGTTTCTCATGATGTACTCTGCATATAAGTTAAATAAGCAGGGTGATAATATACAGCCTTGATGTACTCCTTTTCCTATTTGGAACCAGTCTGTTGTTCCATGTCCAGTTCTAACTGTGGCTTCCTGACCTGCATATAGGTTTCTCAAGAGGCAGGTCAGGTGGTCAGGTATTCCCATTTAAGGCTTTGTCATAACCAATAAAGCAGAAATAGATATTTTTCTGGAACTCTTTTGCTTTTGTGATGACCCAGCAGATGTTGGCAATCTGATCTCTGATTTCTCTGCCTTTTCTAAAACCAGCTTGAACATTTGGAAGTTCATGGTTCATATATTTCTGAAACCTGACTTGGAGAATACTGAGCATTACTCTACTAGTATGTGATATGAGAGCAAGTGTGTGGTAGTTTGAGTATTCTTTGGCATTGCCTTTTATGGGGATTTGAATGAAAACTGACCTTTTCCAGTCCTGTGGCCACTGCTGAGTTTTCCTAACTTGCTGGCAAATTGAGTGCAGCACTTTCACAGCATCATCTTTCAAGATTTGAAATAGCTCAATTTGAATTCCATCACCTCCACTAGCTTTGTTCGTAGTGATGCTTCATAAGGCTCAGTTCACTTCATATTCCAGGATACCTTGCTCTAGGTGAGTGATCACACCATCGTGATTAACCGGGTGTGATGATCTTTTTGTACAATTCTTCTGTGTATTCTTGCCACCTCTTCTTAATATCTTCTGCTTCTGTTAGGTCAATATCATCTCTTACATTTATTGAGCCCATCTTTGAATGAAATATTCCCTTGGTATCTCTAATTTTCTTGAAGATATCTCTAGTCTCCCATTCTATTGTTTTCTTCTATGTCTTTGCATTGATTGCTAAGGAAGGCTTTCTTATCTCTCCTTGCTATTCTTCGGAACTCTTCATCCAAATGGGTATATCTTTCCTTTTTTTCCTTTACTTTTTGATTCTTTTCTTTACACAGCAATTTGTAAGGCCTCCTCAGACAGCCATTTTGCTTTTTTTTCATTTCTTTTTCTTGGGATGGTCTTGATCCCTGTCTCCTGTACAATATCACTAACCTCCATCCATAGTTCATCAGGCAGTCATGATTCATATACTCTCCTTAAAAATGGAATAAGGGTCTTTATTGATCATCTTGGGTTCACAACTTTGAAATTCCTCTGTAAAATAAAAGAAAAATCAGTTACTTTGCAGGCTTCATATGGTAGCTGCTGGTAAGAATCTGCTACACTGCAGACATGTTGTGGGTGTTATGATCCTGATAATTTGTTTTTGTCATGGATGTGATGTCTAAGTAAATTGAAACACTTAGGATGTGTTCTCTGAGTGTGCATTTCTGGAAGACAGTACTGAGCCTCATCCTTTCTGTAAGTTCCCCTGTGCTTTAGGGAGATAATCACATGCATCTTGTATTAACTTTAATTGAATTCTCCAAATGTATTTCAAATAATGTCTACAGTGATAATCCAATTCAGTGAGTTTCTTTAATTAAAGGTAACTCAGGCCCTTGATGTTGCCATCATTTTTTTTTTTTTTTTTTAGTTTTGTATTTCTGTGTTTACCGGCTGTTAATTATAGAAAATTTAGAAAAGCATCACAAAATAAAACCAATTAATCCACCATATAAAATTTGTCACAATTAGCATTTTGCTTTGTTTCCTGTGGGGTCACAAAGAATCAGACATGACTGAAGCGACTTAGCCCACCCAACACAGACCAATACAACACGTACTTTTCCTATTCCTATGACTGTGCATTTCACATGTGGGGACTTCTAAGGACTGTACAATAAGATTTACTTTTAACTACTACTTAGGCAGCAAGGAAATCAACCAGTAAATCCAAAAAGAGGTCAAACTTGAATATTCATTGGAAAGACTGATACTGAAGCTCCAATAGTTTGGCTACTTGATGCAAAGACCTGATTCATTCGAAAAGACCATGATGCTGGGAAATGTTGAAGGCAGGAGTAGAAGGAGAAAACAGGAGATGAGATGGTTGGATGGCATGACCGACTCAATGGACATAAGTTTGAGCAAATTCTCAGAGATGGTGAAGGACTGCAAAGCATGGCATGCTGCAGTCCATGGGGTCTCAACGAGTTGGACACAACTTAGTGACTGAACACCACAATACTACTTCACATATTTGACGGTAATCGTCAAACATTTTACTTGTATAATTTGTCCTTTTAAAAGTATGCCATGTATAACAATTCATTTACTCTTAACCTCTAAGTCATTAAGTTTGTAGTTTCATCATGTGTCGAGGGCCCACTTTATAGGTAAGGAAATTGAAAATTAGAAGGTGGGAAACTGAGTTCATCCTGCACAGCCATAGAAAGTGACATCAGGACACATAAATGCTGGGAAATAGTTTCAGAATTGTTGGTAGAAAGTGCATTTGTACTGTTCCTTTTAACGCATTTGTTTATAATTATCGAGAACTATTACATATTGCATTTTGATTAAACTAGAAGAGTTTTATTTGTTCAGCTGCTACAAAGTCCTGCTGTGGCTGTATTCCTTCTGACAGACAAGAGAAATCTACATGCACATACTCTTAAAAACTGCAACATGAACACAGGGAAGCATGCTATTTCGTCAAACTCTCCTGTTGCTTAATCCACTATAATTATAGATAATCATTTGCTTATGTAATAGAAGAGCAAAAAGAGATCAATTAGTCTAATATTGAAGTCCACAAGATTAACATACACAATTTCAAAAGGATAAATAGGCATATTGTGCTAAATAAGTTGTGTGTGTGAATTAACAATTCATTTGAGCAGAGTAGGATATTCAGAAAATCAGAAAATCCGAGATTTAAAATGTAATTATAAAGGAAGTGCATATATTACTTTAAATAAAGTGCCTGGTTTAAAAATAAATACAGGAAAACATTCAATAGCAAAAATCAACAACACAAATACTTCACTCTGTTCAGTTCAGTTCAGTCACTCAGTCGTGTCCGACTCTTTGAGACCCCATGAATCGCAGCATCCCAGGCCTCCCTATCCATCATCAACTCCTGGAGTTCACTCAAACTCATGTGCTTAGAGTCAGTGGTGTCATCCAGGCATCTCATCCTCTGTCGTCCCCTTTTCCTCCTGCCCCCAATCCCTCCCAGCATCAGTGTCTTTTCCAGTGAGTCAACTCTTCTCATGAGGTGACCAAATTATTGGAGTTTCAGCCTCAGCATCAGTTCTTCCAACGAACACCCAGGACTGATCTGCTTTAGGATGGACTGCCTGGATCTCCTTACAATCCAAGGGACTCTCAAGAGTCTTCTCCAACACCACAGTTCAAAAGCATCAATTCTTCAGTGCTCAGCTTTCTTCACAGTACAACTCTCACATCCATACATAACCACCGGTAAAACCATAGCCTTGAATTAATGGACCTTTGTTGGCAAAGTAATATCTCTGCTTTTTAATATGCTATCTAAGTTGGTCATAACTTTCCTTCCAAGGAATAAGCGGCTTTTAATTTCGTGGTTGCAATCACCATCTGCAGTGATTTTCGAGCCCCAAAAGATAAAGTCTGACTCTGTTTCCACTGTTTCCCCATCTATTTCCCATGACGTGATGGGAAATAGATACTTCACTATAAATATATAAATATTGTAAGAATTGATTTACACATTCGCTCATTGGCTTCATTCTTGACTGTGTGTCTGTTACTGTTAGAAAAAATAAATAAATGAATAACACAATGATGGTTGCACTATAAACTCATGATTACAACTTCAGGTCTGCACTCAGTGTTGCCTGGCAAACTTAAAAAAAAAATTACTAATACATATACTCTCCCACTATCTTCAATTACTTTTATAATTTAGCACAACTACTCTACACACCTTTCTTTAGAAAACAGTCTTGCCTATGTTTTATACATTTTTTTTTAAAGATCTCTCTCATCTTCTGGCAACTGTGTCTGTATAACTGATTCCCCCTTTCTTTCTGTGAGGGAGCAGCATACTCATCAACCCACTGCCAGTGTACAGCATCCTAACTGGCCCCTTATTTCACATTCCCCTTAACCATAAAAATATACTTATCCACTCAAATCCTCAAGTGCTTTCTATTCCAACAGTCTGCAGATTCTTACTCTTTTTCTTCATTTTGAATTTTGAAACATTTCAGTCACAAAGAAAAGTCCAGATGAGCACATAAATACCAGCTACATTGTCCTACTGAGATTTCCTAATTTCTATTTTGCAAATATTAAGGGTTTTATTTTTTAATGAATTAACTCTACCATTTGAATTGCCAATGCATCCTTTCCCAATTCACAACTTTCTCTTTTTTTCTCTGAAGTTAGCTACTATTTTGCTATTTCAGTCTAGTCTTACATTTTTTTTTTCTTTTTCTTTTTTTTTTAATTTTATTTTATTTTTAAACTTTACATAACTGTATTAGATTTGCCAAATATCAAAATGAATCGGCCACAGGTTTACATGTGTTCCCCATCCTGAACCCTCCTCCCTCCTCCCTCCCCATTCCATCCCTCTGGGTCGTCCCAGTGCACCAGCCCCAAGCATCCAGTATCGTGCATCGAACCTGGACTGGCAACTCATTTCATACATGATATTTACATGTTTCAATGCCATTCTCCCAAATCTTCCCACCCTCTCCCTCTCCCACAGAGTCCATAAGACTGTTCTATACATCAGTGTCTCTTTTGCTGTCTCGTACATTTTTATACTACATATGTTTAGTTTCATGTACAATATATAGCATGTGTACAACAAATTGCAGTTTATAGTATTTTTAGATTTATCTGCATCATTACATATAGAATTATATCATTTATTTAAGGTGTGCTATGCTCTTCCATCTGGTGATGTCCATGTGTAGAGTCTTGTGTTGTTGGAAGACCGTGTTTGCTATGACCAGTGTGTTCTCTTGGCAAAACTCTGTTAGCCTTTGCCCTGCTTCATTCTGTACTCCAAGGCCAAATTTGGTTGCTACTATAGCTATTTCTAGATTTCCTAGTTTTGACATACTTTTTGGGTATTAATTCTGGAAGGTCTTGTAGGTCTTCATAGAACCATTCAGCTTATTCAGCATTACTGATCAGGACATAAGCTTGGATTACTGTAATAATGAATGGTTTGCCTTGGAAATGAACAGAGATCATTCTGTTGCTTCTGAGATTGCATCCAAGTACTGCATTTCGGAGAAGGCAATGGCACCTCACTCCAGTATACTTGCCTTGAAAATCCCATGGATGGAGGAGCTTCGAAGGCTGCGGTCCATGAGGTCGCTGAGGGTCGGGCATGACTGAACGACTTCATTTTCACTGCATTTTGGACTCTTGTTGTCTATGACGGCTACTCCATTTCTTCTAAGGGATTCTTGCCAACAGTAGTAGAAATAATGGTCATCTGAGTTAAATTCACCCTTCCAGTCCATTTTAGTTAGCTGGTTCCTAAAATGTCAATATTCACTCTTGCCATCTCCTGTTTGACCACTTCCAATTTGCCTTGATTCATGGACCAAATATTCCACGTTCCTAAGCATTATTGCTCTTTACAGTGTCGGTTTACTTCCATCACCAGTCACAACCAGAACTGGGTGTTGTGTTTTCTTTGGATCTATCACTTCATTCTTTCTGGAGTTAGTTCTCCACTGATCTAGAGTAGCATGTTGGGCATCTACCAACCAGGGGAGTTCATCTTTCAGTGTCTTATATTTTTGCCTTTTCATACTGTTCATGGGGTTCTCAAGGTAAGAATACTGAAGTGGTTTGCCATTCCCTTCTCCAGTGGACCACGTTTTGTCAGAAGTCTCCACCATAACCTGTCCTTCTTGTCTGGCCCTACATGACATGGCTCATAGTTTCACTGAATTAGACAAAGCTGTGGTCCATGTAATCAGATTGGTTAGTTTTCTGTGATTTTGGTTTTCATTCTGCCTTCCCTCTAATGGAGAAGAATAAGAGGCTTATGGTAGTTTCCTGATGGGAGAGACTGACTGGGGGGTAAACTGGGTCTTTGTTCTGATGGGCAAGGCCATGATCAGTAAAACTTTTACCCAATTTTCTGTTGAAGGGAGGGGCTGTATTCCCTCCCTCTTATTAGACCTGCGGCCAAACATGGTGGAGGTAAGCAAGGTAATGGTCAATACCAAAATCAGATTGACTATATTCTTTGCAGCCAAAGACGGAGAAGCTCTATACAGTCAGCAAAAACGAGACCTGAAGCTGACTGTGGTCAGATGATGAACTCCTTATTGCCAAATTCAGACTTAAATTGAATAAGGTAGGGAAAGCCATTAGACTATTCAGGTATGCCCTAAATCAAATCCCTTACAATTATACAGTGGAAATGACAAATAGATTCAAGGGATTTCATCTGATAGACAGAGTGCCTGAAGAACTATGGACAGAGGTTGGTGACATGGTGCAGGAGAGAGAGATTAAGACCATCCTGAAGAAAAAGAAATGCAAAAAGGCAAACTGGTTCTCTGAGGAGGCCTTACAAATAGCTATGAAAAGAAAAGAAGCTAAAAGAATAGGAGAAAGGGAAATATATACCCATTTGAATGCAGAGTTCCAAAGAATAGCAAGGAGAGATAAGAAAGCCTTCCTCAGTGATCAGCGCAAAGAAAGGGAGGGAAACAATAAAATGGGAAAGACTAGAGATCTCTTCAATAAAATTAGAGATACCAAGGGGATATTTCAGGCAAAGATGGGCACAATAAAGGACAGAAATAGTATGGACCTAACAGAAGCAGAGAATATTAAGAAGAGGTGGCAAGAATACACAGAAGAACTATACAAAAAAGATCATGACCCAGATAAACATGATGGTGTGATCACTCACCTAGAGCCAGACATCCTGGAATGTGAAGTGAACTGGGCCTTAGGAAGCATCACTACGAACAAAGCTAGTGGAGGTGATGGAAGTCCAGTTGAGCTATTTCAAACCCTAAAAGATGATGCCGTGAAAGTGCTGCCCTTCATATGCCAGCAAATTTGGAACACTTAGCAGTGCAGGTCTGGAAAAGGTCAGTTTTCATTCCAATCCCAAAGGAAAGAAATGCCAAAGAATGCTCAAACTTCCGCATAATTGCACTCATCTCACATGCTAGTAAAGTAATGCTCAAAATTCTTCAATCCAAGTTGAAAGACTGTGAACTGTGAACTTCCATATGTTCAAGCTGTATTTAGCAAAGGCAGAGATCCAATTGCCAACATCCATTAGATCATTGCAAAAGCAAGAGAGTTTCAGAAAAACATATATTTCTGCTTTATCGACTATGCTAAAGCCTTTGACTGTGTGGATCACAACAAACTGTGGAAAACTCTTCAAGCGATGGGTATGCCAGATCACCTCACCTGCCTCTTGAGAAATCTGTATGCAGGTCAAGAAGCAGCAGTTATAACTGGATATGGAACAAAGAATGTTTCCAAATCGGGAAAGGATTATGTCAAGGCTGTATATTGTCACCCTGCTTATTTAACTTATTTACAGAGTATATCATGAGAAATGTTAGACTGGATAAAGCCCAAGTTGGAATCAAGATTGCTAGGATAAATATCAATAACCTCAGATATGCAGATGACACCATCCTTATGGCAGAAAGCGAAGAACTAAAGAGCTACTTGATGAAAGTGAAAGAGAAGAGTGAAATAGCTTAAAAATCAATATTCAGAAAACTAAGATCATGGCATCTGTTACCATCACTTCACGGCAAATAGATGGGGAAACATTGTCAGATTTTATTTTGGGGGGGCTCCAAAATCACTACAGATGTTGACTTTAAAAATGAAATTAAAAGACACTTGCTCCTTGGAAGAAAAGTTATGACCAACCTAGATAGCACATTAAAAAGCTATTATTGAGGAGAGGGACCTTTGTTATTTTGGTAACAAAGGTCCCTCTCCTCAAGGCTATGGTTTTTCCAGTAGTCATGTATGGATGTGAGAGTTGGACTATAAAGAACGCTGATCACAGAAGAATTGATTCTTTTGAACTGTGGTGTTGAAGACTCTTGAGAGTCCCTCGGACTGCAAGGAGATCCAACCAGTCCGTCCTAAAGGAAATCAGTCTTGAATATTCACTGGACAGATTGTTGCTGAAGCTGAAACTCCAGTACTTTGGCCACCTGATGAGAAGAACTGACTCATTTGAACAGACCTTGACACTGGGAAAGATTGGAGACAGGAGGAAAAGGGAATGACAGAGGATGCGATAGCTGGATGGCATCACAGACTCAATGGACATGAGTTTGAGTAAACTCTGGGAATTGATGATGGACAGGGATGCCTGATGTGCTGTAGGCTATGGGGTTGCAAAGAGTCGTACATGACTGAGCAGCTGAACTGAACTGAATGCTCTTCCATTAACCGTCTTCCAATAACCATGCTGTGGCTATTTAGATAGAAAGAAAAGCTGTTTCTATTTTTCCTTATTTAAACTGTGTTATGAAAATCCACCTGATTGTCTCTTTTAGTAAAAGTTTGACCAGTTCCATTAAATATTCAGCATATGAGTTATTTGCTCATTGGTTACTCTCATCCTCATCTTAACTAGATGTTGTTAAATTGCTTTCTAAATTGGTTTTATCAATTTACATTGCTACAAGAAGCAAGGTTGACTTTCCTCCATCAGACCAATGACATATATTACAGTAAGACTATTGAAGTGCTTGGCAGTCTCATGTGTGCAAAATGCATTTGCATTTACCTGACGATTACTGTGATTGACATGCTTTCATACACTGAAGTTTATGTTTCCTTTTCTGTGAATTACTTTTTCATGTATTCTGTAACTTGCTAGGTTTTACATCTTTTTCTAAATCTAAGTTTTATTTTCATTTTCTGGGATAATTTTTTGATGAGTTTATGATTTGAAATATTTTCTTGCAGACAGTGTCATTTCTTTAAATTATGTGCATTTTTATAGAAATATATATTTTATATAATCATATTCATTAACATTTCTTTCTAATTATCTAAAAGCTTTAGTGTTAGTTCTGTTTTTCATATTTAAATAACTAATTTATCTTTATTTTATAGGAAATAAGGATAGAAATAGATTTTTGGGTCTTATTGGTACTCGGTTGACAACCATTATTTCAATTAATTCACCCTTGAATTAATTCACAACTGACCTGTGATGGTGTCACTGACATCCTAATCTTCCTCCAGGTGTGGCACTGTTTCTGGACTCTGTAGTAGGTTCCAATGATTGACCTATTTTTCCTGAGTACAAACTGTTTTTCTTGTAATAATGTTTATATTGAATCTGAATAATCTTTGAATCTGAAAAGGTCGATTCCTACAACTTATGTTGTTTTTATTTATATTTACTATTCTTGTCCCTTTATTATCTTCTTTTTATATTTTCAAATTGGTTTTGCTTGTGTGTGTTCATCTTGAATTCAACAAATTTATATCTAAAAAAAATTCTGACTTCTAGTTTCATGTCTAATCTTCCTTGGAATTTTCTGATTAATTATGTATAAAGAGATAAATATATTTCTAAATAGTACTTTGGTATTCTCCCAAAAGTTTTTATATGTATTGATATCACTTAACATTAAATTAAAAACATTTCAGATTTTCATCTTTGTAAACAATTCATTGCAAAGTTTGCATTTTAGATTTCAAACAGAAGAGTTTATTTAGTCAGTTTTACTCAGGTAAATGTACATAAAGCAAATTTCACCCTTTTAAGTTCACAAATTCATTGAGTGTTGCCAAACATACTGTCATGGAATCATCACTGCAAACAAGATATAGAACAGTTTCATCATCAAAAACAATGCCCTCATACTTCTTTGTAGCCAGTCCTACACTCTTCCCCATTTGGGGTCACCCTTGGTTAATGCTTCTCTTAGTAATATTTTAAAATCAAATATTAACTATTAATATTAAATATTAATTAATAGTATAATTGTGAAATATAAATTAATAGTTTAATTAAGAAAATACAGTTTTCTTAATTTTAATATAACTGGGGTTAGATCTTAAAATATAGTTCTGTATTTTAAATGGCTTCTGAAAATGATGCACAATTACTTTATGATCTAGTATTAATCACAGGAGAGATGAGCCAAGGGAAGCTACCTGATTTGTGTAGGTAGATCAATATCAAAAGGCTGTTGTTTTAACTCTTTGCCATTAGTGGTATCTTGTGGTTGTTGTTGTTCAGTCGCTAAGTCATATCCAACTCTGTGCAACCCCATGTAGTGTGGATCACAGGCTCCTCTGTCCTCCACTATTTCCCAGAGTTTGCTCAAATTTATGTCCATTGAGCTGGTAATGCTATCTAACCGTCTAATCCTCTGCCACTCCCTTTACCTTTTGCCTTCAATTTTTCCCAGCAATTTTTATTTTATTGAGAGATACAGCCATATTTTTTTTCCTATTGTATTTTTTGAGTACTGCATAAAAGGGAAAAATGAAAAGATTGCAGTTCTTAATAACTTAACATAATTTGAAAGAGAAGTTGGGAAATCGAAATTGCCAATGCCAGGGGTGGCCACATCTCCTATGTCATAAACTTAACACAAGTACTCCAGTTGTTAGCCAGTTTGAAACTGCAATATATTCCTTGACCATTTGCTTCCAGGTCTTTGGATTTGAAA
This sequence comes from Bubalus kerabau, assembly GCF_029407905.1. Taxonomy (NCBI): domain Eukaryota; kingdom Metazoa; phylum Chordata; class Mammalia; order Artiodactyla; family Bovidae; genus Bubalus; species Bubalus kerabau. Next base: position 4,399,890 of record NC_073631.1, on the reverse strand, counting down.
AAGACAAACATCTTTGCCTGGTTCCCCTTGAAATCAGAGCCAGTAACATTTAAAGAAAAAAATAAAAGAAACAACCTTTAATATTGTCCAGCAACTGTATTACCATACCCCAGTCTATTTGATCCTGATCCTCTAGACTGTCAGACTCTTTTATTTAAAACTGAGATACCTCTTCCCTGATTCCTCCCTCTGAGGTGACATCTAGTTCTATGATTCACCTAGATAATAAGGTTAATAACAGAATAATGAGTTTGGCTTTAGGTACCAGTGAATCTAAATTGCTGTGGTCAAAAAATTTAGGATTTTTTTGTTTTCCTTTCTGGTAAAATAAAACATCCAGAAGTAGATAATCAACCAGTAGCATATTTTCTCAAAGTTATTAAGGGCTCACTTTTAGCACATATTTTTGCCTTCAAATCTGAAAATAATTGCTGAGCCTCCTGATTTGTATCACTATCCAGGCAGGAGAAATGTGTAATGAACAAGAGTCCAAAGGGACAAATGAAAATGTCTTTATCTTAAGAAACTTTTTCTTTTTGTCTGGAAAATTAAAATTACTGTCTCAAGAATTTTAGCTATTCCCCCTTCTCCTCAGGCTGATACATGACCCCCACCTACTCCCACAGTGGAGTCTTGGAATCTGTATCTCATCTTCCCATCTGTGGCTCCCCATGTGCTGCTCACCTCCTGACTCAGAGTGAAGGCTTGAAGCAGCATCTAGGCCTCAAGTGATCTACCTGGCCCTGGGTGTTCTTTCAGCATCCATCTCTTGCTTCTGGTATGTGTGTTTAGCACCAGCTGTGCAAATCCAGTTTCTGTGGGATGCTAACACTGCTTAGGTCAGAGGAAATGGGAGCTGAATGGGAACGGATGTGAGTTCATGAGTCTACCTTTATGAAGGTCCAGCTCATGCTCCCAGGTTTTGCCCTTCCCCCAAGTTACATCCAACTTTTACCCCAACCACCTGCCTGTGGGCTTAAAGCTACAGCACCAGACATGAATACAACAGCCTTAGTCATACTGCTTAACCAGCTTCCAAGACTGCACAAGGGAAAGTGTGCAGTGAACTCTCTCCCTTTCTCTCTCTCTGTGTATATGCATATATCAGTAGCAGTAAATCTACTTCTCTAATTAAACCCTGAATGATACATAGTTTGGAGTTGTAAATTGATTTTTGTTAACTGGTCTTTAGTGAATGTCTTGTACTTTTAATGTTAAACATTATTTTCCCATAATTTACTATAGATACATATTTTTATGTTTTATTTTAGTTACTGTATTAATCAAATTTCTCCACAGAAAGACAAGAAATAATTGAGAAAGATTTATTTTAAAGAATTTTCTCATGTAATTATGAAGGTTCAAGTCCAAAATCGTATGGGGGAGGTAGGCTAGAGTTTGAGACCAAAAGCTGTCTACTGACAGAATTCTTTCTTGCTTAAGGGAGATCCATCTTTGCTCTATTTAGGCCTTCAACTTGTTGGATGCAACCCACCCACAATAGGGAGGACATTCTACTTTACTCAAAGTCTACAGATTTAAATGCAAACCTCGTTTAAAGATGTCTTCCCTTCACAGAAACATCCAGAAAAATGTTTGACTAAATATCTGGGCAACATAGTCCAGCAAAGGAGATTTATAAAATAAGCCATCACAGTTAGTATTGATATGATAAATCTTTTTCAACCCTTGGCTTTCTAATGTTCAATCTGTTTATTAGTTATGTCTCTTGTAAGCATTTTAGCTGGGTTTTTGAATTTTAATGAAATTTGGTTTTTATCATCCGTGAGATTGTCATATTTATTTGTGATTATACATCACACAATAGTCTGTAGGGTGTATATAGGGTTCCCTGGTGGCTCAGACCTAAAGAATCTGCCTGCAAGGCAGCAGATACCGGTTTGATCCCTGGGAAGATCCCGTGGAGAAGGGAATGGCCATCCACTCCAGTATTCTTGCCTGGAGAATTCCATAGATAGAGGAGCCTGGCAGGTGAGCTACAGTCCATGGGGTCACAAACAGTTGGACACGAGTGAGTGACTAAGACTGTATTTCTTATTTGCCTTTGTATTTCTTAGCTTCATTTGTGTTTTTCATGCTTAAGTTTGGGTTGATCAAGTGTTTATATTTTAGTTTTATTTTTCTTGGTATATTTAGGAAGTATAGAAAAGTTTCATTTATGTATCTCTTACCCTTAAAATGTTAATATACTGGTGCAGTGGGATGACCCAGAGGGATGGTGGGATAGGGAGGGAGGTGGGAGGGGGGATCAGGATGGGGAACACAGTACACCAGTGGTGGATTCATGTCAATGTATGGCAAAACCGTACAATATTGTAAAGTAATTAGCCTCCAATTAAAATAAATAAATTTATATTAAAAATGTTAATGTGCTTAATCAAATTTTAAATGTTTCTAACAAAGACTAAAATTATTCAGCAGCTCTTTCCTCTTCTTGAATAAGCCAAAGCCCTTAGAAAAAATTAACTTCCTATAGATACAGTCTTTGAAATAATTTTCAGTGCCCTTGCTGTCTAGAGATGCAGTTTTGCCTTTTGAACACAAAACACTAGCCTAGTTTTTATACTCAACAGTTAATTTAGTTGTATATTGCACTTACTATTTGCTTGCACTGGTCTTTAATATTTCATGCCTTATCCTTGGGAAACATTTTCACTACTGAAGTAGAGTCTGATACTATTTCTTTTAATTTCCTTAATAAATGAATCTCTTTGTCATTTTATGATGCCAAATGATTGTGTCTGCATCATTTTGAACTGGTTAACATGGCCAACTACCTCCAATCCTGCATAAAGTTTATTGTGACAATTAACTTTTTAAAAATATTCAGTGGTTACAATTTATTTAGAGTCTATGAAGTATTTTATCATCCATTCATTTCTTCACTTCTGACTGTTTAATAAATCCATATTATCATTTTGGAATGATTTTCCATCTTTTTTCTCTTTGAGAATCCCAAACATACTTATTTTAAGAGAAAATAAGTATTTTTTAATAAAAAAAAATTCTCATTTGATCTGGGTGAATTTACTTTTTTATAGTGGATGCTAGCAGCTTTCCTTTATAGTTTAACATTCTTTATATATTTTCAAAATTTTGTTTGAAAATATACTGCTGCTGCTGCTAAGTCGCTTCAGTCGTGTCCGACTCTGTGTGACCCCATAGATGGCAGCCCACCAGGCTTCCCTGTCCCTGGGATTGTCCAGGCAAGAACATTGTAGTGGGTTGCCATTTCCTTCTCCAATGCATGAAAGTAAAAAATGAAGGTGAAGTCGCACAGTCGTGTCCGACTCTTAGCGACCCCATGGACTGCAGCCCACCAGGCTCCTCTGTCCATGGGATTTTCCAGGCAAGAGTACTGGAGTGGGGTGCCACTGCTTTCTCCATGAAAATATACTAGTAACTAGTAAACATTATTATTTGCTTTATTTTTTGTCATTTCTTTTCCTTTTTGAGTTCTTTTTTCCATGTTTCCTTTCTAGTTTGTTACTTTATAGGTGTCTCCACTCAATCCTGAGAACCAATATTTGTATAAATGTTTGGAACATTTGCTACATGGTTATATTGAAGATAGCACAGGGATGATAGCAAGCCAGCAGTTTGTATTCTATTTGTGAGAGTGTAACTGTGTTATTATCAGTTCATTTCAGTCACTCAGGCACGCCCAACTCTTTGTGACCCCATGGACTGCAGCACACCAGGCCTCCCTGTCTATCACCAACTCCTGGAGTTTACCCAAACTCATGTCTATTGAGTCGGTGATGCCATCTAAACATCTCATCTTCTGTCATCCTCTTCTCCTCCCACCTTCAATCTTTCCCAGCATGAGGGTTTTTTCCAATGAGTTAGTTCTTCACATCAGGTGGCCAAAGTATTGGAGTTTCAGCATCAGTCCTTCCAATGAATAATAAGGACTGTTTCCTTTAGGATGGACTGGTTGGATCTCCTTGCAGTTCAAGGGACTCTCAAGAGTCTTCTCCAACACCACAGTTCAAAAGCATCAATTCTTTGGTGCTCAGCTTTCTTTATAATCCAACTCTCACATCCATACATGACTGTGTTTGGGTAAATACATAACATTGGTAATATTTTCCTCACTTGTACAAATGAGGAAGCCCTACAACAGCCTCTGATTGTGAAAGGAGAGTCTGGCCCTTGGTTTCTCTCTTATGACAGAAAAGGCATGCCTGCTATGCTAGAACTCTTGCCTTTCATGCCTTCCTAGGAGTATGTGCTTAGTCTCTCAGTTGTTTCCAACTCTTTGTGACCCCATGGATCGTACCCACCAGGCTCCTCCCTCCATGGGGATTATCTAGGCAAGAATACTGGAGTGGGTCACCATGCATTTCTCCAGGGGATCTCCCAACCCAGGGATTGAATCCAGGTCTCCTGCATTGAAGGCAGATTCTTTACTAGCTGAGCTACCAGGGAAGACCAAGAATACTAACATGGGTAGCCTATCCCTTCTCAGGGGAACTTCTCAACCCAGTAATAAAACTGGGGCCTTCTGCATTGCAGGTGGATTCTTTACTAGTTGAGCTACAAGGAAGCTTCTCTTAGGAGCATCAGTTCAGTTCAGTTCAGTCACTCAGTCGTGTCCGACTCTTTGCCACCCCATGAATCGCAGCACGCCAGGACTCCCTGTCAATCACCATCTCCCGGAGTTCACCGAGACTCACGTCCATCGAGTCAGTGATGCCATCCAGCCATCTCATCCTCTGTCATCCCCTTTTCCTCCTGTCCTCAATCCCTCCCAGCATCACAGTCTTTTTCAATGAGTCAAATCCTTGCATGAGGTGGCCAAAGTACTGGAGTTTCAGCTTTAGCATCATTCCTTCCAAAGAAATCCCAGGGCTGATTCCCTTTAGAATGGACAGGTTGGATCTCCTTGCAGTCCAAGGGACTCTCAAGAGTCTTCTTCAAGGCCACAGTTCAAAACATCAATTCTTCAGTGCTCAGCTTTCTTCACAGTCCAACTCTCGCATCCATACATGACCACTGGAAAAACCATAGCCTTGACTAGATGGACCTTTGTTGGCAAAGTAATGTCTCTGATTTTCAATATGCTATCTAGGTTGGTCAAAACTTTTCTTCCAAGGAGTAAGCATCTTTTAATTTCATGGCTGCAGTCACCATCTGCAGTGATTTTGGATCCCCCAAAAATAAAGTCTGACACTGTTTCCACTGTTTACCCATCTATTTCCCATGAGGTGATGGGACCAGATGCCATGATCTTCATTTTCTGAATGTTGAGCTTTAAGCCAACTTTTTCACTCTCATCAAGAGGTTTTTTAGTTCCTCTTCACGTTCTGCCATAAGGGTGGTGTCATCTGCATATCTGAGGTTATTGATATTTCTCCCAGCAATCTTGATTCCATTTTGTGTTGCTTCCAGTCCAGTGTTTCTCATGATATGCTCTGCATATAAGTTAAATAAGCAGGGTGACAATATACAGCCTTGACGAACTCCTTTTCCTATTTGGAACCAGTCTGTTGTTCCATGTCCAGTTCTAACTGATGCTTGCTGAATTGCATACAGGTTTCTCAAGAGGCAGGTCAGGTGGTCGGGTATTCCCATCTCTTTCAGAACTTTCCACAGTTTATTGTGATCCACACAGTCAAAGGCTTTGGCATAGTCAATAAAGCAGAAATAGATGTTTTTCTGGAACTCTCTTGCTTTTTCCATGATCCAGCGGATGTTGGCAATTTGATCTCTGGTTCCTCTGCCTTTTCTAAAACCAGCTTGAACATCTGGAAGTTCACAGTTCACGTTTTGCTGAAGCCTGGCTTGGAGAATTTTGAGCATTACTTTACTAGTGTGTGAGATGAGTGCATTTATGTGGTAGTTTGAGCATTCTTTGGCATTGCCTTACTTTGGGATTGGAATGAAAACTGACTTTCCCAGTCCTGTGGCCACTGCTGCGTTTTCCAAATTTGCTGGCATATTGAGTGCAGCACTTTAACAGCCTCATCTTTCATGATTTGAAAGAGCTCAACTGGAATTCCATCACCTCCTACTTAGGAATATAGGAGTCACTAAGTCTTACACAGTCTTATTTTGGCTTCTTTGACAGCACACTTTCCTGATTTCTTTTCCAAACTTTTGGTGCTCATTTTAAATTCATTTTTTAGGCACTTCTTTTTCAGTTGTAGGCTCCCCTGGCTTTAAATAACACCTTTATGCTGACAATACATCAATTTATATCCCTAATCAAGACCTATTCTCTAAGTCCCAGACAATTAAGTGCAGGTAATTCATTGTTAATTGGCTGATTGGACTGAAGGGCCTAGAGACCTTGTTGGGATTCTTGTGTTCACATACACTTTTCTTGGCTCAAGTGTTAATCTCAATATTTTCGTACTGGAGAAACTTAACTCTTGATGTCTTTTTCAGTGTGGTATCTGTGCTCTGCTGGTGTATGATGTTTCCTCACTGCCTTCTAAAGTGTGCCACACTGACATGCCTAGAAATAGGACCCCGGATCAAAGAGAGAAAGATGCAACTAAATTCTTAGCAAGAAAGGCGTCATATGAGAAATTCAATAAGTTAACTTACCAAGTGGCCCAACCTGAGGAAAAGTCCTGTACTAAATCAAGTATCTCGTGGATCATGTAATCCCATGATAATCATTTAATTCCATCAAATGCATGACAACTTAGCTTAACTGTCCCTTACTCCTGGTGTGTGCATGCTTAGTTACTGAGTCATGTCTGACTCTATGTGATCCCATGGACTGTAGCCTGCCAGGTTCCTCTGTCCATGGCAGTTCCCTGGCAAGAATTCTGAAGTGGGTTGTCACTTCCTTCTCCAAGGGATCTTCCTGATCCAAAAATCAAACCCTTGTCTCTTGCATCTCCTTCATTTGTAGGTGGATTATTAACCACTGAACCACCTGGGAAGCCCTTCCATTATGCCTCACCACAACTTAAATCCTAGAGCTGATTTAGAAAGACCTAAATGATCCAGTATCAAATCATTCCATTCTCCTCTTCTAGCTAACCTATTTGGTTTAGCTATCTTCAAGATGCAAAACACGTCTGTGTGGGAGGAGAGAGACACATATACTAGGTATGGAGTGGTGTGAGACAGGATAGGAAACTCACTTCCTGACCTCATTCGTTGGCAGAAAGATATGATATTTTTCTCATCTAACCATGATACTCATGATGATGATGTCAGAGAATGTATGTGCTAAGGATTTATAGTTTTCCATAGCCTGACTATTTGTCTGGAAAACAAACAACAAAAGAACACTGGGACTTCAGGCATGATGTTGAAAAGCAGAGTTCAGAAAGTCAGTTGCTGGAGTCCCAATCTGTTTCCACTTACAACACCCAACCTTAGACAAAAGAACTGGGAGCTTAGTCATTCCAGCTCTATTCTGCACTGGGAAATACTTCACAATGGGTGTCTCTCCTGATGGGATTATTTATAATTGAAGTTATTAGATTAGAGAGGAAACTGCCACCCTTATTAGATTAAATTCATTTTAATTAGTGAAGATTTGCTGTCTAGAATAAAATCTTCATCTTTTAGACAGTACAATTTATTTAAATTATAAACATTGTCATTAATTTACTAGTATCATAACACATGTGTGCTGTTATAAATATAGAAAATATTGATCTTGTTGGAAGAGATCATGAAGAGGACATGAATGACTGCTTGTTGACCTGCAAACTGGACCCAGGCAACTTGAAGCTCCTCTGATCCTCCCCATCCTAGAAATGTACTTCTGCCCATTGTTCCCACAGTGGGAGCTGTGAGATCATCTGAACAGTATGTGACTGAACTCAGCTAAAGTGAAAGTGAAAGTGAAGTCACTCAGTCCTGTCTGACTCTTTTCGATCAGCCTATCAGGCTCCTCCGTCCATGGGATTTTCCAGGCAAGAGTGCTGGAATGGATTGCTATTTCCTTCTCCGGGGGATCTTCCCAACTCAGGAATCAAACCTGGGTCTTCTGCATTACAGGCAGACACTTTACTGATTACAGGCAGACACTTTACTGTCTGAGCCACCAGGGAAGCCCCAGTTGGCTCAGTTAATCAGTCTATATAAACTCATAAGAGTCTGGTCTGTGGGCATGGAGATCTAGTTCTCTTGTGGTGCCCAAGATAAGCCTCATTACTAAGGCTTTGCTTATTAAACCTGCCACCTCCCCCTCTGGAGTCTGGCTCTTCCTTGGGCCTCTCCCTGCCCTCTGAGTATGGGGTTATTCCAAATTTTACCAGGGAAGCTTCCAAGGATATGGACCAACAGATCTGAGTATATAGTAGATATTTTGCTCTCTATTTGCAATCTCTCTCCAACATGAAATCCAGAAACGTGAAGGGTAACTGCCGGGGTCCAGCCCTGGCTGATCCAGGGTATTCGAAGGAGAGACGGCATAGGCGAGGGTCAGGAAAAAACGGCTTAATTACACTTTAATTAAGAATACAAAGAGTAATAGAATGAGGATAGCTCAGTAGGAAAATTCAGTGGAGAAAAGAGGCTGAGTAGCTTGGTTTACGCGGGAGACCAATACAACTTCAAGACAAGAAGTTTCCACCACTTACGTAGGCCGCAGGCGTCCTTCCATTCTCCTGAAGGAGAGGAGACACTGAGGCCTCCCTGGTCGGATCTTAGAAGCCCAGGCAATTAGCAAGCATGGCGGGTTCCACGCTCCAGATGGAGACTCAGCCAGAATTTGAGACAGAGAGCGACATGGGGAGACCAAGTTTCGGTGAACAAGGCCCGCACTTTATTTTCCAAAGTAGTTTTTATACCTTAAGTTGTGCATAGAGGATAATGAGGGAAGGGGTGGAGTCATGCAAGGACAGCAGTTCCTGGTCCTAATCGAAGCCAGGCTTTCAAACTTATCATATGCAAAAGTTCAGGTGAATTACATCATCTTCTGGCCCGGAGGCCTGTTAACATTTTAAGAAACTTATTTTTCTCTAAAGGTGATTATTCCAAAGTCAGGCACCAGCCTCCAAAAAAGCATTGGACAAAGCTGCATTTTACATTTCTATACACCCATTATATCAATCAATACACTGCCAAGGACACAGTAGGTAAGGAGTATGGAGACTTAGCAGCAAACTTTGGCTCAATAAGTGAAAAACCCTTCACCAATACAATTTCTAATCAATCTTTTAACTACTCAAAGGAATCTGTGTTTAGACAGTTTAGAACATCTCCTGCCTCTCACAGTTGGGAGGCTCTGAACAGTCACATGTGGCCAGAAAAACATATTCAGGCAGGCTAGAGGATTTCCAAAGGAGTTTGTAGGTTAAACACTGTCACACCCAGGAATTATTCACTGGAGCTGTAAGCTAATTCTTTTTTTCAGAGAGAGGTAGTGGGGGACAGCCCCCCGTAAAGTCAGAGGTGTAGGTGAGAGCACAAAGCCGAAAGTAGGCAGACTCTGGTTTGGGGGTAGATGCTCGAGAATTTCCAGGGGGACTCCTGAGGCTCAATCCCGCCTTTGCGTATGCCGAGCCTCCTTCCTCATGACCTTTGTCATGGGCGGAGTTCCTCACGCTGGCTCCCAGCAGTGATAGAGTTCCTGTTGAGCTATTCCAGATCCTGAAAAATGATGCTGTGGAAAGTGCTGCACTCAATATGCAATATGCACTCAATATGCAATATGCCAGCTCCCGGCAGGTAACAACTGTTATCTACATTTTAGATTGGAGTGTGAGACCTTTTAGAATTCAGTCAAAACCTTTTCATCTCTTTCATCTTTTTCTTTCCAGTATAATACATCCCCCCTCAATGTTTCTAAATTAGAGGTCACCTACAATAATTTTTCCTATCATATATATTAACTATTTGTCAAAGTATTAAAGACATACTGTAGGTATATATGGTATATGTATATTCATTCTATGCATCATATGTGCATCACTTAGTCGTGTCTGGATCTTTGCAACCCCATGAACTGTGGTCTGTCAGTCTCCTCTTTCCATGGAATTTTCAAGGGAAAAATACTGGAGTGGGTAGACATTTCCTTCTCCAGAGGACCTTCCTGACCCAGGGATCAATCCCCAGTCTCCTTTACCATCTAAGCCACCTGGGAAGCCCTATGCATTATATACCTATTAAGAATTTAGGTTATTTCTAGTTTACTCATATTCTTTTCTTCATCTCCAGTCATTTTTTTTTCTGTACAAAAACTGTATTATATCTCATATGACTCTATGTATCTATGCTTTGTCATCACTTCCTCAAGTCCATTCAATGTCAAGCTATTTAAATTACACTCCCATTTTCATCAAGGTGAACACTATTCTCTAAGGGACCTTAAAAATGTCTATGTTTCAATTTTAATGACCATTCTATTTGATTTTCTGACACTTTTTGACAGAGCTGATTGCCCTCTTTTCCCCAAATTCTTCCTTTACTGTACACTCAAGCCCTTCCTTGTGATCCTTATACAAAACCTGCCAATCCTTCTCTGTCTTTATTGTTAAATCTTCCTCTTTCTTACCTTTAAATGCTGGGATATTTGGAACTTGTTAGCTGTTCTCCTTGCCTACTCAGTGTTCATTCTCTAGGTAGGCTCATACCACATTATGTCTTCTACTCCATTGTTTTGCAAAGGTTTCAGCATTGGTCTTTAAGTTGAACTCTAGACTTGAAAAGTTTGTTTATTATCACTACTTGAATGTTTAATATACTGGCTAAATTTAGTGTTTCCAGGACAGTACTGTTGAGTCTCCTCCCCTTAAAAATAAACAGACACAAAATCTGCTTTGTTTCTTCCCCCTGTTTTACACTTCAGAGAATACGACACATGATTAATTTAACTGCTCCAGAGAAGACCTTAGAAGACATTATCTTTTCCTCTTCATCCTCTTACATCTATCATCTAAATTAACAAGTTTTTTTTTTTTTTTTCCAGGTCTGCCTTTGATCAGTGATTTAGAGTTTACCACCCTTTTCAAAGTCACAGTTGAATCCCATGTTGAATCTCCAGCAGGTCTCTTTTCTCCCACTCTTGCCCCTCTACACAGTTTTTCTACTCAAGAAATAAAGTTATCATTTGAAAATACAAATCAGATCATAAAACTGTACAGTTCAAAATATCCCAATGGATTTCCTTCTTTCTAAGGGAAAAAAAAAAATGTTGATCATAGGGATGTATCAGTCCAATGTGATATGCTGATGTTCAGACCACAAAATGATTTTTCTCTAGCCACACTGACCATCCTGATGCAATTTTCTAGGTATTTGCATTTTCTGTTCCTTCTATCTGAAATAATTTCTCTACAGATCCTTGCATCATATGTAATTTCTTCAGAAAAGATGTTCTTATAAAATATACCCCTCTTCACTGTCCCCAGTAAGCATTTTTTGGCACTTAGTTGGAGCTCAACAAGTATTTACTAAATGAATGAAATACAATACAGATCATATGTATTATTATCGATTCTTAAGACAACATGATTACTTATCTAGAACATAGGTGCTGCCCAAGGAGTGTGTAGAAATATGAACAAATATTTTTTTGTGTTCCAGGATTTTCTCAATGAACACTTTTATTAAAAAAAAAAAAAAAAATTTTACAAAATTGTGAAAGTGAAGTAGCTCAGTCGTGTCCGACTCTTTGTGACCCCATGGACTATAGCCTATCAGGCTCCTCCTTCCATGGGATTTTCCAGGCAAGAATGCTGTAGTGGATTGCCATTTCCTTCTCCAGGAGATCTTCCCGACCCAGGAATTGAGCCCGGGTCTCCCTCATTGCGGGCAGACGCTTTACTGTCTGAGCCACCAGGGAAGCCCTTACAAAATTGTGGACTCATGAAAAGTATAGTAATTTATTAATGAAGAGTAAAAAGGTGTATAAAGTTTTAAAGGATGTAAACATGCTTATCTTACATATTTTCTTAATGTCCAACCATCACAGATGAGGAATTCATAGTGTCCAAGCACATGTCCTCCTCGTCAGGTACAGGAACCATCTTTTTATGTGTTTTTTATTGCCAAATGCACCATTTCTTCATAATTCCTGTGTTCCCCTAAGAAAAAGATGGTAGTGCTCATATTACTCACTCCCTAGTTTGTTGGGCCCTGTTTCTGCTGAATAGTAAAGACTATCTAGCCCTTTATTTTTTCAATAACTGTCACTTAGGTGCTGGTCACATTGTTACTCTAACACCTCATCCATTGTGTCTACTGTGCAGCAATGACTCTTTCAAAGGCTTTCACTGTTTTTGGTTAATGATGACCCCCAAGTGCAAGTTCTGTCCAAAATATGCATTAGCATATGAATGTAATCTGTTTCTTTGTTATGTGAAAGTTTTCTCCTTAGATTTTGTAATGTAAACACATAAAAATGCACTTCCAAATTACCTCTTTTCTTGAATTCTATAGGCTGCTTTAGGCATCTGCTTCAGCCATGAGGTCCCCAGCCACCATACAGTCCAGAGTAGGGAGAGCTGGAAGGACCATCGACAGAGTAATTAGAACCAAGCCTTTCCTTCATCTTCCAGTGGCTTAAGACCACCTAAGAGAATCCCATGTCAGCACCACTGTGGGCATTGCAGAGCAAAAGACTCTAGTTGGCCTGACAGTGGACACAGTCCACACAGAGGGAGACTGAACTTGGCATTGTGGGTAAGGATCAATGTGTCCACCTATACACAAGACTGTCCAGGACAGCACCCAGCAGTGGGCCCCCTAGGTAAGCTAGTGTTACTCCAAGCCAGTGTATCAGTGCCTCTCTGGTGGGGTGCCAGATCACAGGTGTCAACTCTCTGTCTCCTGAGCATCTGGATGTTCCTAAAAACAAGGGCAGTAGAAAGAGAGAGAGCACGCCTCAGAGACAAACAGAACCTGGCACATGTTCCAGGTAGGTGCTCAGAGATCCTTGCCCAGACCACACCAAGGCCACAAACCCCAGAACAGGAGAAGGATTTGGAAAATTCCAGGGAGTCTTTCCAAAGTGTAGAGATTCCCTGAGGCCCCAGGACTAGGATTCCTTGACTGAGTCTAAGGACTTTTCTACAAGAGGAAATAGTTTCTACTTAACTACTACCAGAAAAACTACTAGACCATTTTAACACAAAATCTTGGTTTAAAATATCCTGAAATATAGCAAATGAAATCCTATAAAATATAGATTAAGATTTTATAAGTGGACAAAAATTGATGTCTGATAAAAGATATTGTTCTTGTCCAAAGTCAAATGAATTGTGCTCACAAATAGTGAGATGATTATTTTATTGTTTAACCTGAAAATTAACTTGCAGGCAATTGCTGTAAAGGAAATTTGAAATTGTTTAGAGCAGTGCAAATATGAGAATAAGTGTTTCAAATAACTGTTTCAAGGATAGCATTTATCTGTTTCTGTATATGTTATTAAGATTATTTAAAAATCAAGTCTTACTACTAATCAGACAAAGCAAACTAAAGAATTCTCCAAAATTGAAAAGCTATATGCCTCATCTCTATGGTGAAGGCACACACTAATGCATGCTAAATTCACTGGTTAATTTCCCAGTTTTAAATGGGCAAAAATAAATTGGAGAGAGGAGTAGAGAAAGCAATAAAAATAATTGAAAGACTAGGAGATACGAGGATTTGATTTAGTTGACTGAAAAAAAAAAAAAAATGTGCCCGAGGGGTGAAAGGGAAGTCTCTATTACTCTTCTCAAATAAATGAGAGGAAATGCTCATTAAAGAGCATGTGTACACAGAAATGACTCCTTTGGCAAGAGCATCTTTGTATTGTACATGCATTTTATTTTCTACATGCACTGGAGTCCTATGTTGTCCCAACTGTGTAAATCAAAGAAGCAGAAAACACACACACCCAAACACACATAGACCAGTAACCTCAGGATTCAAAGACTGAGGCATGATTTAGGACCAACCTGGTTTAGCACTGAGATGAATTGTTTATGATAGCAAAAAGTAAAGGAGAAAAGGAAAGATACAAGCTCTGAATGCAGAGTTCCAAAGAATAGCAAGAAGAGGTAAGAAATCCTTCTTCAGTGATCAATGCAAAGAAATAGAGGAAAACAATAGAATGGGAAAGACTACAAATCTCTTCAAGAAAATTAGAGATACCAAGGGAACATTTCATGCAAAAATGGGCTTGATAAAGGACAGAAATTGTATGGAACTAACAGAAGCAGAAGATATTATGAAGAGGTGGCAGGAACACACAGAAGAACTGTACAAAAAAGATCTTCATGACCAAGATAATCATGATGGTGTGATCACTAACCTAGAGCCAGACATCCTGGAATATGAAGTCAAGTAGGCCTTAGAAAGCATCACTATGAACAAAGCTAGTGGTGATGATGGAATTCCAGTTGAGCTATTTCAAATCCTGAAAGACGAGGCCATTAAAGCGCTACACTCAATATGCCAGCAAATTTGGAAAACTCAGCAGTGGCCACAGGACTGGAAAAGGGCAGTTTTCATTCCAATCCCAAAGAAAGGCAATGCCAAAGAATGCTCAAACTACTGCACAATTTCACTCATCTCACACGCTAGTAATGCTCAAAATTCTCCAAGCCAGGCTTCAGCAATATGTGAACCGTGAACTTCCAGATGTTCAAGCTGGTTGTAGAAAAGGCAGAGGAACCAGAGGAACCAAATTGCCAACATCCACTGGATCATGGAAAAAGCAAGAGAGTTCCAGAAAAACATCTATTTCTGCTTTATTGACTATGCCAAAGCCTTTGACTCTGTGGACCACAATAAACTGTGGAAAATTCTGAAAGAGATGGGAATACCCGACCACCTGACCTGCCTCTTGAGAAACCTATATGCAGGTCAGGAAGCAACAGTTAGAACTGGACATGCAACAACAGACTGGTTCCAAATAGGAAAAGGAGTATGTCAAGACTGTATATTGTCACCCTGGTTATTTAACTTATATGCAGAGTACATCATGAGAAACGCTGGACTGGATGAAGCACAAGCTGGAATCAAGATTGCCGGGAGAAATACCACTAACCTCAGATATGCAGATGATACCACCCTTATGGCAGAACATGAAGAGGAACTAAAAAGCCTATTGATGAAAGTGGAAGAGGAGAGTGAAAATGTTGGCTTAAAGCTCAACATTCAGAAAATGAAGATCATGGCATCTGGTCCCATCACTTCATGGGAAATAGATGGGTAAACAGTGGAAACAGTGTCAGACTTTATTTTTGGGGGCTCCAAAATCACTGTAAATGGTGACTGCAGCCACGAAATTAAAAGACTCTTACTCCTTGGGAGGAAAATTATGACCAACCTAGATAGCATAGTCAAAAGCAGAGACATTACTTTGCCAACAAAGGTCCGTCTAGTCAAGGCTGTGGTTTTTCCAGTGGTTATGTATGGATGTGAGAGTTGGACTGTGAAGAAAGCTGAGCACTGAAGAATTGATGCTTTTCAACTGTGGTGTTGGAGAAGACTCTTAAGAGTCCCTTGGACTGCAAGGAGATCCAACAAGTCCATTCTGAAGGAGATCAGCCCTGGGTATTCTTTGGAAGGAATAATGCTAAAGCTGAAACTCCAGTACTTTGGCCACCTAATGTGAAGTGTTGACTCATTGGAAAAGACTCTGATGCTGGGAGGGATCGGGGCAGTAGGAGAAGGGGACGACAAAGGGTGAGATGCCTGGATGGCATCACTGACTCGATGGATGTGTCAGAGTGAACTCCGGGAGTTGGTGATGGACAGGGAGGCCTGGCGTGCTGTGATTCATGGGGTCTCAAAGAGTTGGACATGACTGAGTGACTTAACTGAACTGAACTGAGATTCATAACATGAATTTTTCTCTTTTTCCTAGAAGAATACTGTTTCTAGGATAATTCCTTAAAAGAAAAAGTTGAGAGAAGGGAGAAAGTGCTAGCTTAGCACTTTCATTTTAGGTTCAATAGCTTGATAGAATTGTGTTTCAAACAACTGTGTATACTGTATTAGTTTTCCTGTGGCTGCTATAACAAACTACCATAACCTTGATGTCTTAAGGTACAGAGAATTCCCATGTACACCTGCCTCTGCACACACACAGGTTCCCCCTTTCAAACATCCCACACTGGAATGATACATGCTATAATTAATGAACCTACACTTGCATAAAAGTGCATAATTTACAGTAGAGTTCACTTTTGGTTTTGTAAGTTCTCTGAGTTTTGGCAAATGTGAGATGACATGCACCAACCATTATGATATCATGCAAAGTAGTTTCAATGCCTTAAAAAATCCTTGATGCTCTACATTTTCATTCCCCCATCTCTCAATCTTTGCAACCACTGATCTTTTTACCATATTCCTAATTTTTTTTAAGAGTATTATATAGCTGGAGTCATATAGTATGTGGTTTTTTCCAAATGGCTACTTTAACTTAGTGCATGTAACTTCCTTTTTTTTCCTCTTGCTTAATTGTTCATTTTTAAGGCATAATAGTCTATATAGTAAAAGCTATGGTTTTTCCAGTAGTTATGTATGGATGTGAGAGGTTGACTATAAAGAAAACTGAGTGCTGAAGAATTGATGTTTTCAAATTGTGGTGCTAGAGAAGGCTCTTGAGAGTCCCTTGGACAGCAAGGGAATCCAATCAATCAATCCTAAAGGAAATCAACCCTGAATATTAATTGGAAGGACTGGTGCTAAAGTTGAAGCTGCAGTACGTTGGTCACCTGATGAATAGAACTGACTAATTGGAAAATACTCTGATGGTGAGAAAGATTGAGGGCAAGAAGAGAAGGTTGTTGGGGGCAGGGGGGTGGGGGGTGGACAGAGGGTGAGATGGTTGGATTGCATCACTAACTCAATGGACATGAGTTTCAGCAAACCCAGGGAGATAGTGAAGGACAGGGAAATCTGGTGTGCTGCAGTTCATGGAGTTGCAGAGTCGAACATGACATAGTGACTGAAGAACAATAGCAATATTCCATTATGTACCACAATTTGTTTATTAATTCCTCTATTGAAGGGCATCTGGTTTGCTTCTAAATTTTAGCAATTATGAATAAATCTATAAAACATCCATGTACAGGTTGTGCAAGATTGATGTTTAACACATGCCATTGACTTAAAAAGGCAAACAATACCCATTAATGCTGCTATGAAATATTTATCTATTTAGCATCACTGATTATTTATATTGTAGGTTCCAAGACTGAAGATATGCATGTTTTATGAAAATTACTTCCTCAATCCTTCTGCTGAGGATCATGTTAACTTTTTATCCATCTTCCAAATAATCACTTTCCTGCTTCAAATTTAGAGACTGACTTTTTTGTTTATTGGATTTTTCCAATGACTAGATTCTGACCTTGTTTTCACTGGACCAAATTTATAGCAATAATAATAATAAAAATAAATGGTTACTCATTACATATAAGACATCTTGTGAGTGCTTTATATTATATAAATATAAATCAAATCCACTTTACACATGAGGAAACAGTTTTGAAGCTAAGTACCTTGTCTAGATGATGCTGTAAAAGTGCTGTACTCAATATGGCAGCAATATGGAAAAATCAACAGTGGCCCAGGACTGAAAAATGTCAGTTTTCATTCTAATAGCAAAGAAAGGAAATGTCAAAGAATGCTCAAACTACCGCACAATTGCACTCATCTCACACGCTAGTAAAGTAATGCTCAAAATTCTCCAAGCCAGGCTTCAGCAATATGTGAACCGTGAACTTCCAGATGTTCAACCTGGTTTTAGAAATGGCAGAGGAACCAGAAATCAAATTGCCAACATTCCTTGGATCATTGAAATAGCAAGAGAGTTCCAGAAAAGCATCTACTTCTTCTTTATTGAGTAAGACAAAGCCTTTGACTGTGTGGATCACAATAAACTGTGGAAAATTCTGAAAGAGATGGGAATACCAGACCACTTGACCTGCCCCTTGAGAAACCTATATGAAGATCAGGAAGCCACAGTTAGAAATGGACATGGAACAACAGACTGGTTCCAAATAGGAAAAAGAGTATGTCAAGACTGTATATTGTCACCCTGGTTATTTAACTTATATGCAGAGTACATCATGAGAAACGCTGGACTG
Source organism: Bubalus kerabau (assembly GCF_029407905.1). Taxonomy (NCBI): domain Eukaryota; kingdom Metazoa; phylum Chordata; class Mammalia; order Artiodactyla; family Bovidae; genus Bubalus; species Bubalus kerabau. The sequence goes on along the minus strand of NC_073631.1, from coordinate 4,381,864 downwards.
GAAGAAGCACAAGCTGGAATCAAGATTGCCAGGAGAAATATCACTAACCTCAGATATGCAGATGACACCACCCTTATGGCAGAAAGTGAAGAGGAACTAAAGAGCCTCTCCATAAAAGTGAAGGAGGAGAGTGAAAAAGTTGGCTAAAAGCTCAACATTAAGAAAACGAAGATCATGGCATCCAGTCCCATCACTTCATGGAAAATGGATGGGGAAACAGTGGCTGACTTTATTTTTGGGGGGCTCCAAAATCACTGTAGATGGTGACTGTAGCCATGAAATTAAAAGACTCTTACTCCTTGGAAGGAAAGTTATGACCAACCTAGACAGCATATTAAAAGGCAGAGACATTGCTTTGTCAACAAATGTCCATCTAGTCAAGGCTATGGTTTTTCCAGTGGTCATGTATGGATGTGAGAGTTGGATTATAAAGAAATCTGAGTGCTGAAGAATTGAGGCTTTTGAACTGTGGTGTTGGAGAAGACTCTTGAGAGTCCCTTGGACTGCCAGGAGATCCAACCAGTCCATCGTAAAGGAGATCAGTCCTGGATGTTTATTGGAAGGACTGATATTGAAGCTGAAACTCCAGTACTTTGGCTACTTGATGCAAAGAGCTGACTCATTTGGAAATACCCTGAAGCTGGGAAAGATTGAGGGCAGGAGAAGAAGGGGACAACAGAGGATGAAATGGTTGGATGGCATCACCAACTTAACGGACACGGGTTTTCGTGTACTCTGGGAGTTGGTGATGGACAGGGTGGCCTGGCATGCTGCGGTTCATGGGGTCGCAAAGAGTCGGACACTGCCGGGAGCCAGGAGCTCCGCCCGTGGCAAAGGTCATGAGGAAGGAAGCTTGACATACGCAAACCCAGGCTAAGAGAAAAGCCGAACGGTGAGGGGATTTAGAAACAATATTAACCCCTGACAAGCCAGTTACTCCAATTCCAATGGGAGTGCCCGGCCCCCTACCTGAGGTCATTGTAGGATTTGTGCTGGGGCATAGCTTGCTTTCTTTAAAAAAAAAAAAAAAAAAGAAAAGAAAGAAAGAAACGAAAAAGAAATTTCAGTGGTGCATGGTGTAGTAGATTCTGATTATATTGGAAAAATTAAAGTTTTGATCTCGCCGCCTACCAAAACTGTGCAAATTAATAAAGGTCTAAGAGTAACACAACTTTTGCTTTTACCTTATCAGACAAGAAAAAACTTGACTTCTCAAGCTAAGAGCCACAGAGCATTTAGATCTAGTGATCTAGCCTTTTGGGTGCAGGAAATTACAGCTCCAAGGCCTTAAAATTTTTTTTTTTTTTAATTCAAGAAAATAAAATGTCAGGGCTATTAGACACAGGAACAGACATCTCTTAACATTGCTGGGAAAGACTGGCCCAGTTCCTGGCCCACGCATACTACCAAAAATGAGTTGGTGGGATTAGAGAAAGTGGTATGTGGGGTGGGAATGCTGTAGAGCAAAAGGTGAGGGAGAGTTTAAAACCTTGAAGAGTAGTGAGTTCCCCGTTGCTGGAGGTATTCAAGCAAAGATTAGATGGTTGCTTGTCATCTAAAAGGCTATAGACCAGATTTAGGTTACAAAACGATAACTGGCTGCTGCTAAGTCACTTCAGCCATGTCCGATTCTGTGTGACCCCAGAGATGGCAGTCCACCAGGCTCCCCCATCCCTGGAGAAGCTTATAAAGATGTTGTGCAACACCTCTTTACTTGCTTCTCATATTTAGGTCTGCCAAAAGTTTTGAAAACTGATAATGCCCCTTTGAAGCTGCAGAGAGATTGTTTACTAACTTTAAATGATTTCCAAAAATTATTAAGGGACATTAATTGGATACACCCACATTTAAAACTGACTACTGCAGATTTAAAGCCTTTGTTTGACTGCTTAAAAAGCGATCCTAATTCCAGTTCTAAGAAAAAGTTGACTAATGAGACAGAGTCAGCTCTTATTAAAGTAGATCAGACTTTAAATAATCAGTTAATTAGGATTAATATTACCAAAAGATGAGATTAAATTATTCTTGCCACAAAACATACACCTACAGGGTGCTTGTGACAAAAAGGCCCATTGGTTCCATCTACCAGTGACCCCAAGAAAAATAGTTTTATCTTATCCCAGCTTGGTGGCACAATTAATTATAAAAGGAGGAAAAAAGAAGTGTGGAACTTTTTAGGAAAAAAAAGTAGCAAATATAGTAATTCCATTCAATAAGGATCAACTGCAAGTCTTTTACAAAATAGTGATGATTGGCAAGTTGTCTTGATAGATTTCAGGGGTCAAATTTTGTTTCATTTGCCCTCAAGCCCCCACAGTAGTTAAAAGTTCAAAAATTTTAGATTGGCAGTTTGGGGATACCTGTGGAACTTTCCAACCCTATGTAGTTCCTACACTCCCCTTTACTCTATGGGGGAGGGACGTGCTGTCTCAAATAAGAGATACTCAGAGAAGGGTTTTCTCAATTTCTTAGTTATCAACAGGCGGTACAATTAACAATACTTTATATATTGTTATAAATACATAATATAAACATATTTGCCTAATTACAGTTTGCCTAATTGGGTATGGGTATAAATAAAATATAATAAAGGTATACCTAATTCTATTTATAGATCTATACTTAATTAATTTGTATATAAATTAGTATGTATACTATATATGCACATTATATATATACTATATAATTAAATATGTATTGCAGTAGTATAATGTGTGTGTGGCTGATATTAATTGGTATGGATTGATGTGCTGTGATGATATATGTTCTATATACTGTATAATTATATTATATATGTGTGACATGTATTATTGCAGTACATTGGTTTGTGTTGGTTGGTATTAGCTGTGTACATGTTGTATTGCTGTAATATATATTAATTAATATATTAATTATAAAGATTAATTCAAGTATATTGATTTATATATATTATATGTCAATAAGTTTATACTTGTCATATATAAATACATATATAAATACATTTTACATTTAAGTGTATCTGTATACCAAAATGAGATAAGGAGGTTATACATTTATTACTTAAATTTATACAGAGACCTAAACTAAACATTAGACATAAATTAACATATCCCTAAATTTATGTTGTTAAAATGTAAATTTTAAAAATTTAAAAAATTAAATTGACAACTGCTTGACAATTCCTTTGCCATAAAACCCCCGTAGGTGTAATTGGGGTAGCCAGACAAAAAATTGGTTTTATCCAAAACTGCCCCCTAGAGTGGGTCCATCTGCCCGCTCAAACTAAAAAAGTAGCAGCTTCTTATCCAGGATTGATAGCTACTTTGATATTAAAGGAAAAAAGTGGAGCATTAAGTTATTTGCTAAAGAGCCATCAGAAATTGTAATTCCATATAATAAGGAACAACTTGATGCTTTTCTAATGTTTGATGAAAATTGACAGATTGCTATAGAAAACTGTTGGGGTCAAATTTTTACATCATTTACCCTCCAATGTTTTGTTAAATTTTATATCTAGACACCCGGTTATTTTCCCTGTTAGATACAAACAGTTCCCTATTCCAGATGCCAAGAAATTTTGTATAAAATTTCAAATAAAACATAACACAGGCATCCCTTATTATCCCCAGGGACAAGGTATAGTAGATAGAGCACACTAAACATTAAAAATACAAATTTAAAAATTAAAGGAAGGGGAATTTGAGTATAGTTCCCCCCATCAGATCTTACAACATGCTCTCTTTGTAATAAATAACCTAAATGCTGATTCATCCAGAACAACAAGATACAAAGCCATTGATGAAATGGAAGGACCTCCTCTCCGGACAGTGGAAGGGTCCTGACCCATTATTAACTAGCGGTCGAGGATGTGCTTATATTTTTCCACAGGACACAGATTCACCAATGTGGATTCCAGACAGGCTAGGTCAGCGGTGTGTGCACTCGCTTGCCCTGCCCCTCAACCAGTTCTCGCCTCCGCACCTCCAGCCGCGCCCTGCACCCTCCTCGCTGCACCCCGCAACCTAGAGCAAAGAAGTTTGTGCCGCGAGTGAGCGCCAGAGAGGAAAGCGCACCCGCGGAGTGCTGTCCAGACCAGCGCAGCTCCGCAGGCAAGAGGGAAACGCCCAGAGCCCAAGCAGCGGGGGGCTAGCCCAAGTCCGTGAACCCCACCCCTCTGCCCGCCAAGGGCACAGGGGCCTGCAGCCTGCCTCTCGCGTTCTGCTTCCTGCTGCTGGGGACACTGCTCCCCTGGGCCGACGCCTGCAGCTGCTCCCCAGTGCACCCTCAATAGGCGTTTTGCAATGCAGACATAGTGATCAGGGCTAAAGCAGTCAGTAAAAAAGAGGTGGGCCTAATATAGTATGCTTTCATCTTGTTTAAACCCTCAATGTAATGTTTGCTCCTTTGTGGTGTTACAATGCCCACCCTATCTTATGGTGCCTATATGATAGCTATGGTCTTGTTGTGTTACAACAACTACAGGATTTAATGTGATCACGACGGTTTGTGGGCTTACTTATTTTAGAAATATCAACTTTAATAACCGCAATTACTTCTGTTACTATGGCAGCAATATCATTGACTCAACAGGTGCATACTGCCCAATATGTTGATGCCATGTCTAAAAATGTTTCTCTAACTCTAGCAACACAGGAAGCTATAGATAGAAAGTTGGAGATGAGGGTAGACGCCTTGGAAGAGGCAATTATGCATATTGGGACTGAGTTACAGGCTTTAAAGGTGAAGATGGCTTTGACATGCCATGCTGATTACAAGTGGATATGCGTGACATCTTTGAAGGTAAACGAGACAGATTATAAATGGGAAAATATTAAAAATCCTATCTCAGGTGTTTGGAACAGTTATGATATTGATCTGGACTTAGGGAAACTTCATAATAAAATACAGACCTTGGAACACTCTTGACTGGATTTTACCGCAGCTGGAGCAGCTAATGACTTTTTTCACACCTTCTCTAACTTTATTTCTGGAAAAAATATTCTGTCTAATATCTTTAGTTCTAATTTTGCTTCTCATAATAATTCTTCCTTGTATTGTCAGGATTCTTTGGCAGAATACTCAGAGGCTCGCAACTGAGCTGCATCTGGCTGTTTTAAGAAATAAAAAACGGGGAGATGCCGGGAGCCAGGAGCTCCACCCATGGCAAAGGTCATGAGGAAGGAGGCTCGACATACGCAAAGGCGGGATCAAGCCTCAGGAGTCCCCTGGAAATTCTCGAGCATCTACCCCCAAAACCACAGTCTGCCTACTTTACTACTTTGTGCTCTCACCTACACCTCTGACTTTATGGGGGGCTGTCCCCCACCACCTCTTTCGGAGAAGGAGTTAAGTTACACCTTCAGTTAATAATAATTCCTAGGCATGACAGGAATGTTCCAAACTTACAAACTCCTCTGAAGGTTCTCTAGCCTGCCTGACAGGCCTGTCCGGCCACATGTGATTGCTCACAGCCTCCCAACCATGAGAGGCACGAGATGCTTTAAACCTTCTAAAAACAGGTTCTTTAGAGAAGTTAGAAAACTATTAATATAAGTATAGTGGGCTGGATAGAAATTGTATTGGTGAAGGGTTTTGCATTTGTTGAGCCAATGTTTGCTGCTAAGTCTCTACATCCCCTGCCCTTATACACATTAATGAATATATAGAAGAAATAAGTATTAACTTTGATATTAATCACATTAGACCTTAGGCTAAGCAAATTCTTTCCTTAATTAAAACCCACTACACCCTCACCCTATAGGAATGTAACTTTATCTGGTACCTTTGGAAGGTGGCGTCTGTTTAAGAATAATCACCCCTGGAGAAATAAGTGTTATGGTTGACTGACCGCTGTCACAAGGAGAGGGTCATAAATTGTCAGCAGGCCCCCTGGCCAAAAGATGATGTAACACCCCTCAGACCTCTGTATACATTTGTATGAAGCACCTGCCTTTAATAAAAGTCAGGACTGCTGACCCCGCATGACGTTTGTATAACATCTCAGTGTATAAAAACAGACCCCGGAAAAATAAAAAAATGGGATCAGTTCCTCGAAAGACTGGTCTCCCCATGTCTTTCTCTCACCTTCTGGCTGAATTATCTGGAACATGGAGGCTCGTCAAGCCTACGAATTATGCCTGGGCTTCTAAGATCTGACTGGGGAGGCCTTAATGTCTCCTCTCCTTTGGGAGAACGGGAGGATGCCTGCGGCCTATGTAGGTGACGTAAATTCCTTGCCTTGGGATTTTACTAGCTTTCCACATAAACCAAGTTATTCAGCCTCTTTTCTCCACTGAATTTTCCTACTGAGCTATCCTCATTCTATTACTCTTTATATCTCTAATTAATATTTAATTAAAGCTATCGTATCCTGATCACCAAAGCCATCTCTCCTTCGAATTTCCCTGGATCCACTGGAGCTGGACCCCGGTAGGACACGACTGAGCGACTGAACTAAACTGAACCTTGTCTAAAGTCACATAACCATAGAAATGAGTTTTGAATCCTTCCGACCAAAATCCCCTGTTGTTTGAATCCTATCCTTTGTAGTGAGGTTCCATCTTACTTTCAGGGATCAGAGTTGCTGTCCTAAACCTAATTCTGAGAACTTGCTACCTAGACTCTTGAGGCCCACATAGTCAGACAGACTTGAGAACACAAGGATCACACCAGCTTCTGCTCCTGAGTCCTGCCTACTTCTTATCCCAATACCACTCCATTACTGGGTTTATCTTAAAATTCAAGAGCTGAGTTTTGGGTCTCACCTTATGGACACACTCTTAGTATATTGAATATTAGATTTCTCTCAAATTCAGATGCCACATCTTTATTTATTTCTACAATGTCAGTTTAAATCTCAGTTTGAGTTTTAACCAATGTGGCCAAGTTTCATACTTTCCTAAGCCTATGTTGGAATACTACCAGTCTGTGATGATTTAGCCTATGGCTCCACAAATATTAAGTGGCCAATCATCGAGACTCTTATATGTAAGAATCTGGTACATGGGAGGCCAGAAAATGAAGTGTCCGATGAGTCTCTGTCATTAAAGAAATCATATCTTGCTTTAAAATAGAATTTACTCACAGGGAAGTACTTATTTCTAATATAAGATAAATTGAAAAATAATTGTGTAGAGAAAGAAAAGTTGTTGCAGTAGTTTATTTCTTCTGATAGCTTTCAGATTGTTTAGTAATGCTTAATTCATAAACTGTGAAATGCACAAGTTTTAGTTGTACAATACAATAGTCATTGTTTATTATTTATATCACCAAAAAATGTTCCTTGCATCTATTCCCTTGTTCTCACCTTCTGCCCTCTTAAGGCACAAATCTGCTTCCTGGGTCCATATACTTTCCTTTTCTGACATTTTATATAAATGAAATCAAATAATATGTGATCTATTGCATCCGATTTCTTTCACTTACTATAATGTTTTTCATATTTGTCATATTGTAGTGTGACATAGTATTTTTTTTTTAATAACTCTCCACTTTGCAGGCATATGTGTGGATGTGCTTGGTTGCTTCTGTTGTGTCCAATGACTCTTTGCGACCACATGGATTGTAGCCCACTAGACTCCTCTGTCCATGAAATTTTTCAGGCAAGAATACTGGAGTGGGTTGCCATTTCCTACTCCATGGGATTTTTCCAACCCAGGGACTGAACCCACAACTCACATGTCTCCTGCACTGCAGGTGAGATTTTGAATGTTTTGAGGTTTGTCATGCTGTAGCCTGAGATCAGAGAAGGGGATGGCACCCCACTCCAGTACTCTTGCCTAGAAAATCCCATGGACTGAGGAGCCTGGTAGGCTGCAGTCCATGGGGTCCCTGAGAGTCGGACATGACTGAGCGACTTACCTTTCACTTTTCACTTTCATCCATTGGAGAAGGAAATGGCAACCCACTCCAGTTTCCTTGCCTGGAGAATCCCAGGGATGGGGGAGCCTGGTGGCCTGCCGTCTATGGGGTCACACAGAGTCGGACACGACTGAAGTGACTTAGCAGCATCAGCAGCAGCCTGAGATAGGGTTTTTTTGTTTCTTTTTTTTTTTTTTTTTAATAATACTCCACTGTGCAGACATAGTATGTTTTATTTATCTACAATAATAAAATTGATCAGTTGATCAACATTCAAAATGTTTTTATATTTTAGGTATTATAAATAATGCTGCTATGAACTTTTGGAACAAAATGTTTTCTTCACCTTTGGATAGATACCTGAGTGAAATGGCTGGATCAAAAGGTACATTTAGAAATGTCTCACCAGGCAAACCTGGCAATTTCTATTAGTGCTCCTAAAGTTTCTATTTGTGCCCCTAAAGTTAAAGAATCATGCAAAAAGTCAAAAATCATAATTTATAAGCTTGTTATCCATGTCTGTGAAATGTTTTACCAAGTACCTATGACAGATTGTAATGTATAATGCAGATTTTATCTAAAGAAGATGTATATCTAGAAAAAAATTAAAAATGCAATTCTGTTGCTTGACGTTAAACTCCACAATCTCTAGTTACTCTCCTACTATTTGTTCCCTGATTTAAAAGTGTATCATGTTTATAACCAAAGCAACTGGGATGTCACCCATTGCCCTCAGATGTGTAATTTCTAGGTGGTTGGAGATCTAGCACCTGCACTACACTTCTGATAATACACTCTTTCTGAGGCTGCAAAGTAACAGAAAACTCTCACAAGAAAGGAAGAGATGGTGGCTGCCCTGCTGGTTTATGTTCTGAGATCTCTGAGAGCAGAGCTATAGGCAGGAAGCCCCACAAACTTGCTTTCCATCCAGCTGAATTCATTTACAGTGTCAGGATGTAAATGTGCAGTGATAATAGAATACTTCATCTCCAGCTGCAAATGGAGCTTAAACAAAAGTCCCCAACACTGTTTCAGTCATGAATCACAATTGCAAGGCATAGCACACAGCATCATGTTGTAAGTCAACCGAAAATAGTAATTGCTGTCTACTTGCTTATCTGATTGCTTTTCAGGATTGAAAGATGGAGATGACAGAAGGGCTGGGGAAGCAGCCTCATGAAAGGTCCAGATTTCCACTGTCCTGCTCCTTCTCTCCTCCTAAGATCACAACTCGCATCCAAGGTGCGGCTCTACTTCTAGCCTCCTGACTGAGCTTTAGGCAGAAAGAAAGACCCAATGAGGACACAGACACATCATCTAAATGGAAAAGCAAAACAAGTTAAATATTATGGAACTATTGAAGAATTCTGTGGGGGACTAGTATAAAATCCATTCTTGCAGACATCCAGTGCAAATTTTTAAAAATACTTTCCAAAAGGTAAAATATATAAAGTTTTATTCTTCTTTGTTTTAAAATTTATTTTATTGCTCACATATCCAGTTAACATGTGTAAATTTATTTTTTTCACATTTAAGTAGGATTAGCTCTTACAACACCTGGAACACAAATATTCTTGTTGGAAAATCATTTATCCCTATTTTTCTCTAGAGTATATTTATTCTTTCATTCTATCTTCTTTCTTTGCAAATTAATATCATTATTTCACTTAACTTGTAATTTAATATTTTATAGGGCTGTATTTAATTGATATACACTCATAATTTTACAATTGATATATCTCTATTTTCCATATATGATATTCTTAGAAATAATTTTGATTTGAAGCATAAATTATCATAGTGTATTTTTGTTCATTTATACCTTAACTGGAGATGCTGATCTCACTTCTGTCATCTTTCTGCATGTTTTTTTTTTTTCTTCTTCTAAATTTTTTAAATTAATTTTTTTTAATTGAAAGATAATTGCTTTACAGAATTTTGTTGTTTTCTGTCACAGCTCAATATGAATCAGCTATAGATATACATATATCCCCTCTCTTTTGAACCTCTCCCCATCTCCCTCCCCTTCCTACCCCTCTAGGTTGATAAAGAGCCTCTGTTTGAGTTTCCTGAGCCATATAGCAAATTCACATTGGCCTGTTTTACATATAGTAAAGTACGTTTCCATGTTACTCTTTCCATACACCTTACCCTCTCCTACCCTCTCCTCATTCCTTAAGTCTATTCTCTATGTTTGTTTATCCATTGTTGCCCTGTAAATAAATTCTTCAATACCATTTTTCTAGATTCCATATATATGCTAGAATATGTATATATATGGATATACATGTATATATGCATATATATGTATAGAATATGTATAAATATCATATGTTAGAATATGATATTTATCTTTCTCTTTCTGACTTACTTCACTCTGTATAATAGATTCTAGGTTCATCCACCTCATTAGAACTGACTCAAATGTGTTCCTTTTTATGGCTGAGTAATATTCCATGGTGTATATGTACCACAACTTCTTTATTCATTCATCTGTCGATGGACATCTAGGTTGCTTCCATGTCCTAGTTATTGTAAATAGTGGTGCAATGAACAGTGGGATACATGCGTCTTTTTAAACTTTGGTTTCCTAAAGGTATATGCCTAGGAGTGGGATTCCTGGGTCATACTGTGATTTTATTCCTAGTTTTCTAAGGAATCTCCATGCCATCTTCCATAGTGGCGTATCAATTTGCATTCTCTTGTGAAACATTCTCTGGTCCTGGGCTTTTGTTTCTTGGGAGATTTTTGATCACAGCTTCAATTTCAGTGCTTGTAATTTGGTTGTTCATAATTTCTATTTCTTCCTGTTTCAGTCTTGGAAGATTGAACTTTTCTAAGAAGCTGTCCATTTCTTCCAGGTTATCCATTTATTGTCATATGCTGCTGCTAAGTTGCTTCAGTCATGTCCGACTCTGTGTGACCCCATAGACAGCAGCCCACCAAGTTCCCCCATCCCTGAGATTCTCGAGGCAAGAACACTGGAGTGGGTTGCTATTTCCTTCTCTAATGCAGGAAAGTGAAAAGTGAAAATGAAGTCACTCAGTTGTGGCTGACTCTTAGTGGCCCCACGGACTGCAGCCTACCAGGCTCCTCTGTCCATGGGATTTACCAGGCAACAGTACTGGAGTGGGTTGCCCTTGCCTTCTCCATTATTGTCATATAGTTGTTCATAATAGTGTCTTATAATCATTTGTATTTCTACTTTGTCTATTATAACCTCTCCTTTTTCATTTCTAATTTGTTGATTTGATTCTCCTCTCTTTTTTTCTTGATGAATCTGGCTAGAGGTTTGTCAATTTTATTTGTCTTCTCAAAAAAACCAGCTTTTACTTTTATTAATCTTTTGTTTTTCATTTATTTTTCATTTATTTCTGCTGGATCTGTATGATTTATTTCCTTCTACTATATTTTGTTTGTTTGTTTGTTTTTGTTGTTGTTCTTCTTTTCCCAGTTGTTTTAGGTGTAAAGTTAGGTTGTCTATTCAATGTTTTTCTTGTTTCCTGAGGTAGGATTGTATTGCTATAAACTTCCATCTTAGAACTGGTTTTGATGCATCCCAGAAGTTTTAAGTTGTTATGTTTTCATTGTCATTTGTTTCTAGAATGTTTTTTTGGTTTTCCTTTTGGTTTCTTCAGTTACCTGTTAGTTATTTAGAAATGTGTTGTTTAATCTCCATGTGTTTGTGTTTCTTATAGTTCTTTTCCTGTAATTGATATCTAGTCTTACAGCATTGTGGTTGGAGGAGATATTTAATATGATTTCAATTTTCTTAACTTTACTGAAGTTTGTTTGTGACCCAAGATGTGGTCTATCCTGGAGAATGTTCTATGTGCACTTGAAAAGAAGGTGTATTGTTCTGCATTTCCTTTAAGGCTTGTGTTTCCTTATTAATTTTCTGATTTGATGATATGTCCATTGGTGTGAGTGGGGTGTTAAAGTCTCCTACTATTATTGTGTTACTGCCAATTTCTCCTTTTACGTCTGTTTGTCTTATGTATTGAGTTTGTCTTATGTATTGAGGTGCTCCTATGGTGGGTGCATAGATATTTACAATTGTTATGTCTTCCTCTTGAACTGATCCCTTGATCATTATGTAGTGTCCTTCCTTATCTCTTGTAATATTCTTTATTTTAAGGTCTACTCTGTCTGATATGAGGATTTCTACTCCAGTTTCTTTTGCTTCCCATTTGCATGGAATATATTTTTCCATCCTCTCACATTCAGTCTATATGTGTCTTGAGGTCATAAATGGGTTTCTTGTAGATTGCATATATATGGGTCTTGTTTTAGTATCCATTGCCAGTCTGTGTCTTTTGTTTGGAGCATTTACTCCATTTATATTTAAAGTAATTATTGATATATGTGTTCCTATTGCCATTTTCTTAATTGTTCGGAGTTTGATTTTGTAGCTCTTTTTTCTTCTCCTGTATTTCTTGACTATATAAGTCCCTTTAACATTTGTTGTAAAGCTGGTTTGGTGGTACTGAATTTTCTTAACTTTGTTGGTCTGAAAAGCTTTTGATTTCTCCATCAGTTTTGAATGAGATCCTTCCCAGGTATAGTAATCTTGGATGTAGATTTTTCTTTTTCAGTATTTTAAATATACCCTGCCATTCCCTTCTAGTCTGCAGAGTTTCTGCTGAAAGATCAGCTGTTAAATGTATGGGGTTTCCCTTGTATGTTACTTGTTGCTTCTCCCTTGCTGCTTTTAATATTCTTTCTTTGTGTTTAGTCTTTGTTAGTTTGATTAGTATGTGTCTTGGAATGTTTCTCCTTGGATTTATCCTCTATGGGACTCTTTGTGTCTCTTGGACTTGATTGACTATTTCCTTTTCCATGTTGAGGAAATTTTCAGTTATAATCGCTTCAAAAATTTTCTCATACCCTTTCTTTATCTCTTCCTCTTCTGGGGCCTCTATAATTTGAATGCTGGTGCATTTTATGTTGTCCCAGAGGTCTCTGAGGATATCCTCAGTTCTTTTCATTCTTTTTACTTTATTCTGCTCTTCAGAAGTTATTTCAACTATTTTATCTTCCAGCTCATTGATTCATTTTTCTGCTTCAGATATTCTGCTGTTGATTCCTTCTAGAGTATTTTTAATTTCAGTAATTGTGTTTGTCTCTGTATGTTTATTCTTTAATTCTTCTAGGTCTTTGTTAATTGATTCTTGCATTTTTTCCATTTTGTTTTCAAGGTTTTTCATCACCTTACTATCATTATTCTAAATTCTTTTTCAGGTAGTTTGCCTTCATTTATGGAGAAGGCAATGGCAATCCACTCCAGTACTCTTGCCTGGGAATTTCCATGGATGGAGGAGCCTGGTAGGCTGCAGTCCATGGGGTCGTGAAGAGTCGGACACGACTGAGCAACTTCACTTTCACTTTTCACTTTCATGCATTGGAGAAGGAAATGACAACCCACTCCAGCATTCTTGCCTGGAGAATCCCAAGGACGGAGGAGCCTGGTAGGCTGCTGTGTACAGGGTCGCACAGAGTCAGACACGACTAAAGCAACGTAGCAGCAGCAGCAGCCTTCATTTATTTGGACTTCCGTGTTTCTAGTTTGTTCCTCCATTTGTGTAATATTTCTCTGCCTTTTCATTATTTTTCTTTTTCAACTTATTGTGTTTGAGGTATCCTCTTCCCAGGCTTCAAGGTTGAATGTTATTCTTCCTTTTGGTTTCTGCCCTCCTGAGGTTGGTCCAGGGGTTTGTGTAAGCTTTGTATAGGGTGAGATTTGTGCTCAGTTTTTGTTTGTTTGTTTGTTTTTCCCCGATAGGCAAGGTTGAGTGAGATGGCAATCCTGTCTGCTGATGATTGAGTTTGTATTTTTGTTTTTTTTTGTTGTTTAAATGAAGTGTCCTGCACAGGGTGCTACTGGTTGTTGGATGCCTGGTCTTGTATTCAAGTGGTTTCCTTTGTGTGAGTTCTTACTATTTAGTACTTCCTAGGGCTAGTTCTTTGGTAGTCTGGGGTCTTGGAGTCAGTGCTCCCACTCCAAAGGCTCAGGGCTTGATCTCATGTGCCAAATCCTCAGTCATAAAGGAAACGGTGATTTCTGCCATCATGCAGCTCTTAGTCTCTTGGTGTAGTCTATTTTATTGTTCATCAATTTAAGGGTGATTAAAAAAAAAAAAAGGAAGCACTTTAAAATAGTGACATAGATATCACAAAAACTAGCTAGGACCTACTAGTTCAAGATGGTGAAAGTTTCTGAATGTTTTATGTGCTGTATGTTTATTTTGTTGTAATATACTATGTGGATTATTTAATTTACCAGTTTTAGTCATTTTCTAATTTGGAAACTGCACATCTTTTCCTATTACTTAGTTTAAAGGTTTTGATCCCCTTTACATCTACTTAATTCAATTTTACTCTAAAGAACAATGGACTGCTAAGAATGAACTAGTATACATCTATAACAGAATTTGGTAACCTGCAGTTTCTTAGGCCAAATCAATGCTCCCACCCTCAAACTGTTTTTGCAAATTAAATGTTATTAGAAAATATTTATGCCCATTTGTGAGTATCTTATCTAGGACTGTGTTTTCACTACAGTGTAAAACAAGGATAATTGTGACAGAGATCTTATGACTGGTGAAGTAGACAACATTTTATGTCTCTTCACATGACACATTTGCCAACCCTTGATACAAACAGGCACACACACACACACACAATCACATAAATACATATACACACATTCTTTTTGACATGTAAAGCAAATTTTAGCTAACAAGATAAAGTTTCAACAATTTACTGTATATAATGCTAAGTATATAATTTATTGTACATAATGTTATAGTTCTAGCACTTAAAGGTTATTCTTTACAAGTCTAAGAATAAATATAAGATAGTTTGGGAAATCTAGAAATGTATACATTCTTGAAAAAATATGCCTTCCTAATAGAAGAACACAGTTACAGTTACAGAAAACTGAATTTTTTAATATGGGAAATGCCAATAATTACATCTTTAATGTATCAAAAAGGTGACCTTTATTAAATATATGTTTACCACTTGACAACTGTCATTATAATTTTTAAAAATAATTAAAATTATAGAAACGATAGCTTTAGCAATTATAGAACAGCAACAACATATGCACATTAGAAAACACTTTCATTATATTTTGTATGTATAGGGCTATTTTAATAGTTTCTTATTTCTTATAAAGGAGAACTAACTCTATTCAAGTAAATGCACTTCATTTCACATCAATAAACCCTTAAGGGTGATATAAAATTTGACAGACATATAAGTGGCAAATCACTATCTATTTCTTGCATGTCTGTTCTAGAGTATTAATCATGCTGTTGGTATTTAAAGGGTTGCAATGAACATTCCCATCAGTATTCTATAAAGATTTAATCACAATAGTACTCATCATTAAGTGTTACCCTGTGGATAATATCATTCACTATAGGGCTGACATGATGATACACTGGGGACATGAGACAGCTTTGTCTTCATTAGCTGACTTATGTGGTGACTTGAAGATTAAATGTCGTCAGTGACCTCCTAATTGCCAAACCCACTGGCCTCCTTGGAGTCCTCGGGCTAATTGTCCTTCTTGTAGTGTTTGACCTCACTAATTGCCACATTCTTTTCATGCCCTTTTCTCTCTGTTTCCTTGATACTACACTGTCCTACTCCAGTCCTTTTTTCAAAAGTTTCTTGTTCAGTCTCGTTTTGTGACTGTATTTCCTTTACCTTGTTCCTAAATGATTCCCTCAGATTCCTTGCATGAGCAGCTTTTCCTTTGTTAACCTCTCTCAGAGGTCATTTCCACCTGCATGTGTTTACTTTCACTTCTAAGAGCAGACTCTAGTGTCCAGAGTCATAGTTTCAAGTACTTTTTGAAGTAAGGTGGGTTTACCTGGGCAGGACCAGGAAGAGAAAAAGGGTTAACATGAGAGAAGAGTATTTTATTTTAGATAATAAATTCCTCCATGTTCCAGATTTTTATCCAAAAGAACAAGGACTGACAGTGGGCATGTGTTCTCATATTGATTTCAAATAATATCACCCAAATTATCTTTGTACTAACTCATATGTCATTAAAATGAATTTTTCCATGCTGAAGATTGGTCATTTAATAAAAAATATCAAGAATTTGGTTAAATTTTTGATGAATTATCACATGATTTAATGACAATATCCACTGTCAAAAACTGTGAAAAGTCTGAGAATTTACCTTGTGTGCATGTGTGAGTGCTTAGTTGTATCTGACTGTTTGAGACTCTACAAACTGTAGCACACCAGGCTTCTCTGTTCATGGAATTTTCTAGACAAGGATACTGGAGTGGGTTGTTGTTTCCTTTTCTAGGGGATCTTCACAACCCAGGGATAGAACCTGCATCTCCTAAGTCTCCTGCATTGGCAGGCAGATTGTTTACCACTGTGCCACCTGGAAAAGCATTATTTACAAACTAATAATTTAACTTGCCACAGGTTCATGGATTCTGGCAGAAGATACAAAACTTCTGAATCAGAGACAAAGGATAGATTAATACAGACAGAGCAGTAGTTTAACATCAGCTTTTGCATGGGTCCTTCAAACCTCAAGTCTTCTGACATAAAGAAGGTCAGGCAATGTCTGCAGAGGCAGTGAGTCACTCAAATCTTGCATAACATAGGGGAAGTCTTCCTGGCCTTTGTACTGGAGGGACATTATGTTTATATTTAACAAATTAGAGAACAAACAAATATGTCCTTTGCTTCTCTCTCCATCTCAAGGCCACTCATTCACCATGCAAACATCCTTGAAGGGATAATTGCAGCCAGTACCTCTGCTCATAAGATATGAAGAGACTCTTAGAGACACATAGAGAATTGTTTCCCTATGAAATAATAATTAAGAAAAAGGGTCAAAAATAGCACTTGTGAACTCCTTCCAAAAAAAGAGATGTGAAAGGAGTTCATTGTTTTTTATAAGCCATATCTCTAATGTCAGTAACTCTGAACAATTAAGGAAACAAATTGGAATAATTGATTCTAGCTTCCTTTAAATTATTTATTTTCTTTGCTATAATTGACCTCTATGTAACTGGAAGACAACACTTTCTAATAAAGAGGAACAGGACTTTCAGTGAATCATTCACATTTCATGTTTACGAATTGTCTCATTTCCTGAGATGGACATTCTAGACATCTTTGAAGAGACTAAATGCTCCCCTTCACCTTTTGGTAACAGCAATGGTGAAAATTAAATAATAGAGGCTCCTATCCAGTGAATTCCCTCAAATACTTAAGGAATTTTGGACAACCTGCAAAGATAAACCTCTTCTTTACCAGTCACCCTGCTTGGTAAACAGCACAAGACATGGATTGATCAATACCAGGTGTTTAACTTTTCCTGAGACATCACCCCATGCCTGGCAACTCACAGTCCATAAAATGATTAATAAAACAATAAAGGAAAATAAATTTGGATCCCTATATTTATTTTTTACACATTTTATTTGATGTTGCTTCTTTGAAAAGGCTATACTCTTTTGATTACCACAGCTTTAGAGTATACTTTAATAAATTATAAGGTTGATTTTCTATATTTTAATCTCTTCTTCAAATATATTTTCAGGCTATAATTATTTACATATTCTTCAATGTTTAAATAACACACAAATTTTGTCTAATTGCACTCACAAAAGGTTGATATTTAATTGGGATCTTATTTGGGGAAGACTAACATTTAAAACAGTAAGTCTTTCTTAACAACAAACTCTATGAAACAGATCCAGTGTGAGATGTCTTAATTTTCTTGAGTATAAGCACAAGCTCTCAAATGACTCTAATAATAACCCAGGATAGTTTGTCTTTCCTGGTACTGGAGAGGTGATTCCATTTCATATGAATGTATTTCTTTCTTGGTGCACACAATTTAAACATTTTTATTTAGTTGACTAATTAAATAGTTGTGTCAGATCTTAAATCTAGGGAGTAGGATGCTAGTTAGCCCATTCCAATATTTCTCAAGTGACACATTTCTTTAAATAACTACCCTAGGTAGATTATTTCTGCCTGAATCCATAAAATGATGTTTCTCCAGTGATCTCTCTACTTTTCTAATAGCTTCTTTCACTGGCCATTTTCCTGGAGCATTTTGCCATGATATTCTAGAACGCTTTCCTCTTGCTGAACAGGCATATTCAATACCATTAGCACATTTAGAATTGCATGATAAATTCTGAGTCATATATTTTACTTATTTTTGGCATGGTTTATTGCTTCTATTTGATTTAGGCATTTGGAGGTCAGAGATTGATAACATGTTGGCTACCACTTTGTCTCCAGCCAAAGATCATTAGCAGACCTTTAGAATGCTTGCTAAGTCACTAAACTATTACCAATTTTCTGAAAAGTGTAACTGGCCTTTTGGTGAATCATCATTTTAATGATCACAGAGAGGTAAGATAGAGAATCTTAGAGAGGGCACAGAATGTTCAGACTTTGCACCTTCCACCAAGTTAGTGCCAGGAAATCTCAAAATGGAATAAGTTTGAGTAATAATTCATCTAAAAAATAGCTTACTTTTTAAAGTTGACTTTGTTCCAATGGCAATACTTTGTAAAGAAGATTGTACAAATGGAAAATAAGAATGTTTATTATCTGTAAACTTATAATTATCTTAGTTTAAACTGTAGCTTCAAAATGTCAAATAAAGACTACAGTTTTCAATATTTATAAATAGAAAATATAGATGATAAAACAAGAAGTCTCAGCTGAAAAAGAAAAGATCAGTGTCCTCTAAGGAAAAAATGGAAATTGTAGAAGCCACAAGCTAGCTTCTCTGGTAAGGAAAACTGCTCATTCCTCATACCCTTGCTAATCATACAGACGTGGGTGCTTACAACATTGAATTGGGAAGAAGATATCAAGGATTATGGTAATGCTTATTCTGAAACTTATTGATCCTTTGAGAAAGCCATTAAGAGAACCAGTTTCTGTTTGGACGTGCTTGTTGGAGATGGGCAACCCAAGGTCAAGAACAACTCTTAAGATTCTACCAAACCAACTAATTATGTGTTAATTTATATCACCTCAGGCCACTAATGTGTTATAATATCTTTAATTTTTATTATTCATATTTAAACCCTAAATTATGAAAGCGATGGGAATACCAGACCACCTGATCTGCCTCTTGAGAAATTTGTATGCAGGTCAGGAAGCAGCAATTAGAACTGGGCATGGAACAACAGACTGGTTCCAAATAAGAAAAGGAGTACGTCAAGGCTGTATATTGTCACCCTGTTTATTTAACTTATATGCAGAGTACATCATGAGAAATGCTGGACTGGAAGAAACACAAGCTGGAATCAAGATTGCCGGGAGAAATATCAATAAACTCAGATGTGCAGATGACACCACCCTTATGGCAGGAAGTGAAGAGGAACTAAAGAGCCTCTTGATGAAAGTGAAAGTGGAGAGTGAAAATGTTGGCTTAAAGCTCAACATTCAGAAAACGAAGATCATGGCATCTGGTCCCATCACTTCATGGGAAATAGATGGGAAACAGAGGAAACAGTGTCAGACTCTATTTTGGGGGGCTCCAAAATCACTACAGATGGTGACTGCAGCCATGAAATTAAAAGATACTTACTCATTGGAAGGAAAGTTATGTCCAATCTAGATAGCATATTCAAAAGCAGAGACATTACTTTGCTGACAAAGGTTCGTCTAGTCAAGGCTATGGTTTATCCAGTGGTCATGTATGGATGTGAGAGTTGGACTATGAAGAAGGCTGAGCGCCGAAGAATTGATGCTTTTGAACTGTGGTGTTGGAGAAGACTCTTGAGAGTCCCTTGGACTGCAAGGAGATCCAACCAGTCCATTCTGAAGGAGATCAGCCCTGGGATTTCTTTGGAAGGAATGATGCTAAAGTTGAAACTCCAGTACTTTGGCCACCTCATGTGAAGAGTTGACTCATTGGAAAAGACTCTGATGCTGGGAGGGATTGGGGGCAAGAGGAGAAGGGGACGACAGAGGATGAGATAGCTGGATGGCATAACTGACTTGATGGACATGAGTCTGAGTGAACTCTGGGAGCTGGTGATGGACAGGGAGGCCTGGCGTGCTGTGATTCATGGGGTCGCAAAGTGTCGGACACGACTGAGTGACTGATCTGATCTGATCTGATCTGAAACCCTAAATTATGTAAATTTATAGTAATAATGGAACAATACTAATGTTCTTCTACTCGAAAATCAAATTAAGATGTGTTTATTAGGTACTTTGACTTAGATGCCATTTTTTTTTTTTTTTGGGACAGTAAAGCAAAGTATCTATGCCTGTATCTCTATCTAGATCTATAAGTCTACCTGTATCTGTATCTATGTATGCTTAAGTTACTTCAATCATGTCTGACTCTGTGATATTATGGACTGTAGCCTGTCAGGCTCCTCTGTTCATGAAATTCTTCAGGTATAAATACTGGAATGGGTTGCCATGCCCTTCTTTGGGGCATCTTCCCAATCCAGAGATAGAACCTGTGTCTCTTACATCTCATGCATTGGCAGGTGGGTTCTTTACCACTAGAACCACCTGCAATGTCCATCTGTATCTATATTTATATAGATAAATATAGATATTTATCTGTAATATATATCTGTATTTGTTTCTGTACATGTATGTATTAGAGATGTATGCAGTATAATAGGAGACAGAAGTAGATTTTATATTTAGAACATAAACCTTCAAATAAGCCTGAACAATTTCAACTGTTGACACCCTTCCCTTCATGGCCTCACATCCCCACTGCTCCATGCTCAGCTTCTTGTGCTAGGCATGTGGGCAATGCTTTCCTCTTTTGAGTATGACTGGAGTCAGGAAACTACTGGGATTTGGCTGCTGCATTACTAGACATATAAAAGAGGAACTTCCTAATATTTTCTCACAAGCAGTCATGAAAGAAAATAGGCTCATTTGTTCTCTTTACTGTGTAGGATCTGGGCCAGCTAAACTGGTTGAACAAAAAGTAAACCTCTGCCAGTGAAGTAAAGTTTTGCAGACTTTTGGTGACTTTGTGTCTTTGACTATATACTCTCTCTATTGCTGCTGTTTAGTGGTGTCTGACTCTCTGCAACCCCATGGACTATAGCACACCAGCTTCCTGTATCATGGGATTTCCCAGATAAGAATACAGTAGTGGGTTGCCACCTCCTTCTCCAGAAGATCTTCTTGACCCAAGGATCAAGCCCATGTCGCCTACATTGGCAGGTGGATTCTTTACCACAGAGTCACCAGAAAAGTCTACACTCTCTCTAGGTGAATTCAAATATGTTTGCTAATAGTTCCCAAATTCATACCACTAATATTTATCTTCCTTATGAAACTTGTGATTGTGTATGCAATTAATCTCTGGTTTGTTCTACTTATACACGAGGATTGTGTCCTTAACAGATGTCCCTTTAAATGGCATCATACGCTAAATAACTTAGGCCTTGAATCTAGCTCAACCTTTAAGCAGGTCCTATTGTTATACAGTAAATATTTCCTTCTGTTACATATGTCCTTGTCTTTGCCTTAGAAGCTACGTATTTTAAGCTAGCTTATCTCCTTCGGACTTGACCACAATAATCTATTAACCTTTTAAAACAAATGAAACAAAAATCTGTTTTCTGCTTATGCTTTTATTGTTATTCCCAAATTACATTTAAAGCCCAAATGGTAACACATGGCTTACAAAGCCTCACAGTGTGAGAATTCTGCCTACCTCTCAGACCATCACTGCCAGCCTGCTTCAGCCCATGGTGCTCTTATATCTTCCAGCCTTCTTTCTGTTTCTTGAATCCAGAGACTTTCTCAATCACCAATGATATCTAAAGCAGATCCCACCCCCGTCACTTGCTCCATGACTCCCTTGCTTCATTGTCCTCATGACATTTTATGTATTCCTACTGAGCGACTTCCCTTTCACTTTTCACTTGCATGCATTGGAGAAGGAAATGACAACCCACTCCAGTGTTCTTGCCTGGAAAATCCCAGGGAGCCTGGTGGGCTGCCATCTATGGGGTCACATATAGTCAGGCACGACTGAAGTGACTTAGAAGCAGCATAGTTAGTTATTTAGTCTTTATTTTTTTTCCCCCAAATGACAACAAAGACCTTAGCTAATTTTCTTCCTATGCTTTACTTCATAATAAACTGTGCAAAGCTCTTAAAGAGATGGTAATACCAGATCATCTTACCTGTCTCCTGAGAAACATGTATGCGGCTGAAGAAGCAACAGTTAGAGCCTTGTATGGAACAACTGGTTGGTTCAAGATTGAGAAAGGAGTATGAAAGCCCTGTTTGTCACCCTGTTTGTTTAATCCATAGGTTGAGCACATCATGCAAAATGCCAGGCTGGCTGAGTTACAAGCTGGAATCAAGATAAACGGATAAACATCAACAACCTCAGATATGCGAATGATACCATTTTAATGTCAGAAAGTGAAGAGGAACTAAAGATCCTCTTGATAAGGGTGAAGGAGGAGAGTGAAAGAGCCAGCTTATAACTAAATAATAATAATTAAAAAAAAAAAAAAAAAAAAAAAAAACTAACATTATGGTATCTGGCCCCATTACTTCATGGCAAATAGAAGGGGACAATGTGGAAGTAATGATAGACATACTCTTCTTTGGCTCTAAAATCACTGCAGATGGTGACTGCAGCCCTGAAATCAGAAGACAATTGCTTCTTGGCAGGAAAGCTATGACAAACCTATACCTAGTGTTGAAAAGCAGAGACATTACTCTGCCAACAAAAGTCCATATAGTCGAGGCTATGTGCCAGGGTCCAGCCCTGGTGGATCCAGGGAATTTGACGTGGGGACGGCATCGGTGAGGATCAGGAAACAATTGCTTAATTAAACATTAATTAAGGATATAAAGAGAGGTTAAATAAGGATAGCTCAGTGAGGAAATTCAGTAGAGAAAAGAGGCTGAATAATTCAGCCAGAAGGTGAGAGAAAGAACAACATGGGGAGACCAAGCTTCGGTGAACAAGACCTGCACTTTATTTTCCAAAGTAGTTTTTAAACCTTAAGTTATGCATAGAGGATAATGGGGGAAGGGGTAGAGTCATGCAGTAAGCCAGGCTTTCTTCCTGCAAACTCGTCATATGCAAAAGTTTAGGTGATTTGCATCATCTTCTGGCCAGGAAGCCTGTTAACATTTTAAGACCCTTTCTTCAGAAAACGTATTTTTCTCTAAAGGTGATTAGTCAGGCGCCATCCTCCAAAAGCATTAGATAAAGTTGCATTCCTACAGGGCAAAGGTGTGGTGGGCTATAACAAGAACAAGAATTAACTCAAGGGTCCAAGGTTACAAACATTAAAGCTACTACTTACATTCCTATACACCAATTATATTAATCAATACACTGCCAGGGACACAGTAGGTAAGGGATATGGAAACTTAGCAGCAAACATTGGCCCAACAAGTGAAAAACCCTTCACAAATACAATTTCTAATCAATCTTTTAATTGCTCAAAGGAATCTATATTTAGACAGTTTAGAACATCTTATGCCTCTCACAGTTGGGAGGCTCTGAACAATCACATGTGGCCAGCAGAACCTATTCAGGAGAGAGATGGTGGTGGGGGACAGCCCCCTGTAAAGTCAGAGGTATAGGTGAGATCACAAAGCAGTAAAGTAGGCAGACTCTGGTTTTGGGGGTAGATGCTCGAGAATTTCCAGGGGGACTCCTGAGGCTCGATCCCGCCTTTGCGTATGCCGAGCCTCCTTCCTCATGACCTTTGCCACGGGCGGAGTTCCTCACACTGGCTCCCAGCAGCTATGGTCTTCCCAGTGGTCATGTACAGTTGTGAGAGCTGGACCATAAAGAAGACAGAGCCCTGAAGAATGGATGTCTTCAAGCTGTGGTGCTGAAGAAGACTCTTGAGAGTTGCTTGGACATAAAGGAGTCCAAGCCAGTCAATTTTAAGGGAAATCCTGATTTCCCTTAAATCAGGTTAATTCATTTAACCCTGAAACCTTGTTGGAAGGACTGATATTTTTGTCATTTAATGCAAAAAGCTGACTTATTGGAAAAGTACCTGACGCTAGGAAACCTTGAGGGCAGAAGAAGAGGGTGTAAGAGGTTGAGATGGCTGGATGGCATCACCAATGCAATGAACATGAACTTGGACAAAGTTCAGGAGATTGTGAGGGACAGAGAAACCTGGCGTCCTGCAGTCCATGGGGTCAAAATGAGTCTGACACGATGGGGCAACTGAACAACAACAACCCTTTACTTAGTGCCTAGAATAGTACCTGGAACATATGAAGTTCAATAATCATTTGTTTATATGAATGATTGAGTAGATGAATGAGTGATTTTTTATAAGATTTGGACTGGATTCACCAAAGTTCCTTATTATTTCCACTATTCTAAGTGGGAATTTTCTTTGAAGACATCCTGTGTCTCTTTCATCATTTTGATTTGAAAATGTTGGGAATAATTGAATCTTTCTGTTTGTTCACAGATTTCAAAGTCATGTATGAGTAGCCACATAGGGTTGGGATTGAGAGAAACAGAAAAGACCCAGATGTTTCAGACTTAAAGTTCAGTCTAGTTATTGGTTGTTGTTTTTGAGTAGGTGTGTTCTTGATTGTATGCAACAGTTTTCTGTTATAATAACAATAAATTAATTTAGATATTATATATAAAATGTGTTTATAAACTTCTATGTAGGTGTACAGATACCAAACAGCCAAGAATTGACTGCATTTAGTGCTTATTGCTTCTCATGTGCAGATAGAACACTCTTTTTCTTAGAAAGCCACTTTTCATCCAGTCAAAACTATGACAGCACATTTTTTGGTCCCTAAGTGGGAAAATTACACTGACAAACAGAGACAACAACCATTCTGACAGGCGTCAGTTGTCAACCTTAATAACTGTCTAGTCTGTCTAGGTCTTCCCCAAGGTGCTGGTCCTCACACATCCTACTTCTGGTGTCCTGGATATGGAGGGCTGGAATATATAAACCACACATGCTGAGATGAGGAGAGACAAACGATGGTCATGAGAAAGGGATCTCTCACCGTCTAGTATTATCTCTAACATACACCCCCACATGCCATTTATTTAATCCAATAAACTATTGTATGTAAGCATATTTAATTTGAATGTAAAGTTTTTGCCATAATAGAATGGTAAATATCTTCAAATTTTTAATAAAGGCTCTGGATGTGCTCTGAAAATCTGGATTAGCATCTTGTCCAAGTTGTTTTGCCTTTCTTCATTTCTTCTTCTTTTTTTTAATTAATTAATTTATTTTAGTTGGAGGCTAATTACTTTACAATGTTACAGTGGTTTTTGCCATACATTGACATGAATCAGCCATGGGTGTACATCTTTTCCCCATCCAGAACCCCTCTACCACCTCCTTCCCCATCCTATTCCTCAGGGTCATCCTAGCTCACCATCCCTGAGCACCCTGTCCCATGGATTGAACCTGGACTGACAATCTATTTCACATATGATAATATACAAGTTTCAATGCTATTCTCTCAAATCATCCCACCCTAGCCTTCTCCTACAGAGTCCGAAAGACTGTTCTTTACATCTGTGTCTCTTTTACTGTCTTGCATATAGGGTCATCATTACCATCTTTCTAAATTCCATATATATGCGTTAATATACTGTATTGGTGTTTTTCCTTCTGACTTCACTCTGTATAACAGGCTCCAGTTTCATCCACCTTATTAGAATTGATTCGAATGCATGCTTTTTAATAGCTGAGTATTCCATTGTGTATATGTACCACAGCTTTCTTATCAGTTCATCTGCCAATGGACATCTAGGTTTCTTCCGTGTCCTGGCTATTTTAAACACTGCTACCATGAACACTGGGGTAAATGTGTCTCTTTCAATTCTGGTTTCCTCGATGTGTATACCCAGGAGTGGGAATCCTGGGTCCTATGGCAGTTTTATTTCCAGTTTTTTAAGGAATCTCCACACTGTTCTCCGTAGTGGCTGTACTAGTTTTACATTCCCACCAACAGTGTAAGAGGGTTCCCTCTTCTCCACACCCTCTCCAGCATGTATTGTTTGTAGACTTTTTGCGAGCAGCCATTCTGACTCGCATGAGATGATACCTCACTGTGGTTTTGATTTGCATTTCTCTGATAATGAGTGAGGCTGAGCATCTTTTCATATGTTTGTTAGCCATCTGTATGTCTTCTTTGGAGAAATATCTGTTTAGTTTTTTGGCCCATTTTTTGATTGGATCTTTTATTTTTTATGGAATTGAACTGCATGAGTTGCTTGTATATTTTTGTGATTAATTCGTTGTTAGTTGCTTCATTTGCTATTATTTTCTCCCATTCTGAAGGCTGTCTTTTCACCTTGCTTATAGTTTTCTTCGTTGTGCAAAAGCCTGATTTCTTAAATGGGGATATAGTGTGTGCATGCTCAGTTCCTCAGCTGTGTCCGACTCTGTGAACTTATGAACTATATCCCACCAGGCTCCTCTGTTCATGGGATTCTTCAGGCAAGAACCCTGGAGTGGGTTGCCATTTCTTCCTCCAGGGTATCTCCCTGACTCAGGAATCAAACTGAATTTCCTGCATCTCCTGCATTGGCAGGCAGATCCTTTACCACCGAGCCACTTGGGAAGCCCCCTGCTAAGTCACTTCAGTCGTGTCCGACTCTGTGCGACCCCATAGATGGCAGCCCACCAGGCTCCCCCATCCCTGCGATTCTCCAGGCAAGAAAACTGGAGTGGGTTGCCATTTCCTTCTCCATGGAAAGCCCCCAACTGGGGATACAATACATAATTTTTTTTAGATTAAATAACTAAGCAATATGCATAAAGTGTTTTAGAGCTTCCCTGGTAGCACAGCTGGTAAAGAATCTGCCTGAAATGCAGGAGACCCCAGTTCAATTCCTGGGTCAGAAAGGTCCCCTGGAGAAGGGATAGGCTACCCATCCCAGTATTCTTGTACTTCCCTGGTGGCTCAGTTGGTAAAGAATCTGCCTGAAATGCAGGAGATATTGCTTCAATTCCTGGGTTTGGAAGCTCCCTTGGAGAAGGGCATGGCAACCCACTCCTGCATTCTTGCCTGGAGAATCCCCATGAACAGAGGAGCTTGGTAGGATACAGTCTATGGTGTTGCAGAATTGGGCACAACTGAATGACTAAGTACAGCACAGCATAAAGTTTTGAAAGCATTTACCATAGAAACATTCAGTTTATACATTTACAACTATCAGCACCACACTGTGTGCCTACGGAATATTATGAAAATGATTTGTCCAAGAACACTACAAATTTCTGAATGTCTCATTACTAACCCTGGATCCTCGTTCACTGTACGTCTTCTCAAGGTTTATGTGCACAAGTTACTATAATATTTAATAGATTCAACTTTATTAACAAGGGCTAAAAAAATAGATGTTTATTTTGTTGAAAAAAATAAAAGTTTGAGGGCAGAATTGTCCATCTCCCAACATGTTATTATTGCTTTATAAATAGAAATAACTAGGTTACCATGTTTCAGGTGAAAATTTATTCCTAGTCATTGTTTATTTTATATGTATTTTCCACAAACTGAAGATATATAATAAATATTCATGAAAAAAAGTGCTATAGAATTATTTTTATATCATTTTCTATTTAATTACAAAAGGAATTAAATTCCTTTTGGAAATATTAGCTAATTTCTAAGTTTACATGATATTTACTGAGCTGCAACTGCAGACAAATTCAAAGTGTGTCATGGAAAAGTACATCAGAAAGTAATAAATTAATGAAAAATTTCCATGAACAAATGAAACCCATATATCCCTATTTCTCTAAATACTTATTATAAATTTATTTCACCCTTATTATATTTTTTTACATTTTCTAGGATACATAACAGCAACTTTAAAATATGGATCAAGAAGCTGCAAGCTGATCTTCTACAACAAATTATTTAAGGGGAATTTATCATACCAAGTTTTCTTCTGCAGAGTTGAGTAGTATGGGTTCTAAATACATATATCAATAATTACCAAATTCATTAAAAGATTCATCACTTTACATTACTTAGCTAATAATATGATATTTGATGTTTCTCTTCTACCAAATCTAGAAAAGCATGCCACACTAATTTTAGTGTGTACCAAGTGCATTTATATATCCTACATTTCTCTCTTCAAGGACAGACTTTGACAATGTGTTGCAATATACCAAAATTTTGAGACCAGAAAAATAAATGACAAAGTCATCATGAAATAAATGTTTTAGAATAGCTGAATCATAGCCTATGAGAGTGAAAAATACATTTATCTAAACCTTCTTTAATTGTCATTTCTTTTTGGTTAGAAGCATCTGTGCATAGTCTAACAA
The DNA here is from genome assembly GCF_029407905.1 of Bubalus kerabau. Lineage (NCBI taxonomy): Eukaryota > Metazoa > Chordata > Mammalia > Artiodactyla > Bovidae > Bubalus > Bubalus kerabau. The sequence continues at coordinate 4,353,698 of NC_073631.1, read as the reverse complement.
CAGGCAATGACACATTTTACTTTGCCAAGTATCTTGACAGTAATAAAATGCTTTGCTGAATAGCTGATAATTAATCATAGCTGGATGGATCCTGCTTAAATTTGATAGCATCTCTATTAAAAACCAGAAAACACTGCAAACACTAATGTCACTTCCAGGCGAGTGTTTGTTTGTTTGTTTGTTTGTTTTGCCATTGAATTTTTAAAAAAAGCTTTCAGTGAACTAAATAACACTTTAGCTATATCTTAAAATTTCAACAACACTTTTTTAAGAAAAATGTGGTGTCTTGTTGTGAATATATTAATGATATACCAAGTTTTTGATCAGTAATATGATCAATAATAGATCCACTATTTTAACCCAACATATAACATTTATATTGAAACCCTTAAGATATGCTACTGCTTTGTCTAACAAAAATATTTTCTCAAGGAGATAGTTATGCATTCATCTATGGAAACTTTTAAATGAAAAATAACAACAAAGGAAAAAAATGTTCTAGAATAATTATCATTATATTTAGTGTTTTTTGTTTGTTTGTTTGTTTTATTCAATAAATGCCTTTGAGTGCTAGGTTCTGGGCGCTGTTTTAGGTGTCAGGGTAGAGAAATAAAAGGATAGGGAGTGAAGGCAAAAACCCTGCCTTGAACAATTCATGTTTACTGTTCCAACAGGTGGTCATCTATTTGAGAGGTATATGCCATAGATCTACGTGTGTATGCATAGATCCTGAAGGGTGAATGATTAAGAGGTAAATCTATAATAATATGGGTCATTTAAACTACTATAATTGTTTTTAAGATAACAAAATTCCAGAAATATAGGTTTCAGATCAGATCAGTTCAGTCGCTCAGTCGTGTCCGACAATTTGCAACCCCATGAATCACAGCATGCCAGGCTTCCCTGTCCATCATCAACTCCCGGAGTTCACTCAGACTCACGTCCATCGAGTAAGTGATGCTATCCAGCAATCTCATCCTCTGTCGTCCCCTTCTCCTCTTGCCCCCAATCCCTCCCAGCATCAGAGTCTTTTCCAATGAGTCAACTCTTCGCATGAGGTGGCCAAAGTACTGGAGTTTCAGCTTTAGCATCATTCCTTCCAAAGAAATCCCAGGGTTGATCTCCTTCACAATGGACTGGTTGGATCTCCTTGTAGTGCAAGGGACTCTCAAGAGGCTTCTCCAACACCACAGTTCAAAAGCATCAATTCTTCGGCGCTCAGCCTTCTTCACAGTCCACTCTCACATCCATACATGACCACAGGATAAACCATAGCCTTGACTAGACGGACCTTTGTTGGCAAAGTAATGTCTCTGCTTTTGAATATGCTATCTAGATTGGACATAACTTTCCTTCCAAGGAGTAAGCATCTTTTAATTTCATGGCTGCGGTCACCATCTGCAGTGATTTTGGATCCCAGAAAAATAAAGTCTGACACTGTTTCCACTGTTTCCCCATCTATTTCCCATGAAGTAGTGGGACCGGATGCCGTGATCTTAATTTTCTGAATGTTGAGCTTTAAGCCAACATTTTCACTCTTCACTTTCACTTTCATCAAAAGGCTTTTGAGTTCCTCTTCACTTTCTGCCACAAGGGTGGTGTCATCTGCATATCTGAGGTTACTGATATTTCTCCCGGCAATCTTGATTCCAGCTTGTGTTTCTTCCAGTCCAGCGTTTCTCATGATGTACTCTGCATATAAGTTAAATAAACAGGGTGACAATATACAGCCTTGAAGAACTCCTTTCCCTATTTGGAACCAGTCTGTTGTTCCATGTCCAGTTCTACCTGTTGCTTCCTGACCTGCATACAAATTTCTCAAGAGGCAGATCAGGTGGTCTGGTATTCCCATCTCTTTCAGGATTTCCCACAGTTTATTGTGATCCACACAGTCAAAGGCTTTGGCATAGTCAATAAACCAGAAATAGATGTTTTTCTGGAACTCTCTTGCTTTTTCCATGATCCAGCGGATGTTGGCAATTTGATCTCTGGTTCCTCTGCCTTTTCTACAACCAGCTTGAACATCTGGAAGTTCACGGTTCACATATTGCTGAAGCCTGGCTTGGAGAATTTTGAGCATTACTTTACTAGTGTGTGAGATGAGTGCAATTGTGTGGTAGTTTGAGCATTCTTTGGCATTGCCTTTCTTTGGGATTGGAATGAAAACTGCCCTTTTCCAGTCCTGTGGCCACTGCTGTGTTTTCCAAATTTGCTGGCATATTGAGTGCAGCACTTCCACAGCATCATCTTTCAGGATTTGAAATAGCTCAACTGGAATTCCATCACCTTCACTATCTTTGTTCCTAGTGATGCTTCCTAAGGCCCACTTGACTTCACATTCCCAGATGGCTGGCTCTAGGTCAGTGATCACACCATCGTGATTATCTGGTTCATGAAGATCTTTTTTGTACAGTTCATCAGTAAATCAACAAATTTGTCAATATTTTCAAAAAAGACAATCTTTTACATTTGTTTACATTAATGTTTATTCAATAAAGCTTAGATTTTATCCATTCTTAAGGTATGAAAGTAATAAACAATTGAAAGTCTAATTAACTACAAATTTAAAATGAAAACAAATATAATGGGATTACTGATATCAAGTATGTCATACATATTTAATTTATGCTCATTTTTATCCTATTTTAAGTTACTACCAGACCAAGATAAAGCAATTATATTCCTTGGAACATGCACACCAAATATAAGCTGAAGGTCTAAAACCATACCAAGAGTAAAACAAGTATGTGAAAGAACTGTGATGGATTCAAAATGAAGATATGTGGACATGTTGTGTCTTTTTTTTTTCCTGACTTTTATGAAATTATCACCTATGATATGATCCTATAAATGAGTTCTTTTACTTAGGACATTATTTTATAAATAATGAGGAAGTATATACTGTCTATTAGTGATATGCTGACTGCCAAAGATCTCTTTTGAATGCATGGAATCTGGAATATGCTATCTTTGCATTGCAAAAGGATCTCTGCATATGTGATTAATCTAAAGAATTTGAAATGTGAAGATTTCTCTAGCTTATAGGAGAGAGTTCAATGTAATTACAAAGGTACTTATAAAAATAAGCAAAGAGTCACAACTGGAACAGGATAGATGATGTAAGAAACAGAAGCTGGAGTGACGAGAGGAAGGGGCTCCTTGTGAAGAATGTCAGGGCCCCCCAGAAGCTGTAAAAGACCCAGAGTCTTCAGGAGGAACACAGCTCTGCCACGTCCATGATTTATCCCACAAGGCCCATTTCAGATTTCAGACTTTTAAAATTTTAAGGTAATAAATAAGTTAGTATTTTTAAGTCTGTACTAATTTGCTACAAAAGTTCAGGTCAGTTCAGTTACTCAGTCGTGTCTGATTCTATGAGACCCCATGAATCGCAGCACGCCAGGCCTCCCTGTCCATCACCAACTTCCAGAGTTCACTCAGACTCACATCCATCGGGTCAGTGATGCAATCCAGCCATCTCATCCTCTGTTGTCCCCTTCTCCTCCTGCCCCCAATCCCTCCCAGCATCAGAGTCTTTTCCAATGAGTCAACTCTTCACGAGAGGTGGCCAAATTATTGGAGTTTCAGCTTCAACATCAATCCTTCCAATGGACACCCAGGACTGATCTCCTTTAGGATGGACTGTTTGGATCTTCTTGCAGTCCAAGGGATTCTCAAGAGTCTTCTTCAACACCACAGTTCAAAAGCATCAATTCTTCGGCACTCAGCTTTCTTCACAGTCCAACTCTCACATCAATTCATGACTACTGGAAAAAACATAGCCTTCACTAGATGGACTTTTGTTGGCAAAGTAATGTCTCTGCTTTTAAATATACTAACTAGTTTGGTCATTCCATTCCATAGTTCATCAGGCACTCTATCTATCAGATCTAGGCCCTTAAATCTATTTCTCACTATGGAATGAGGTTCGTGACATTCATACAGGAGACAGGGATCAAGACCATCCCCATGGAAAAGAAATACAAAAAAACAAAATGGCTGTTTGGGGAGACCTTACAAATAGCTGTGAAAAGAAGAGAAGTGAAAAGCAAAGAAGAAAAGGAAAAATATAAGCATCTGAATGCAGAGTTCCAAAGAATAGCAAAAAAAAAAAAAAGATAAGAAAGCCTTGCTCAGTGATCAGTGCAAAGAAATAGAGGAAAACAACAGAATGGGAAAGGCTAGAGATCTTTTCAAGAAAATTAGAGATACCAAGGGAATATTTCATGCAAAAATGGGATCGATAAAAGACAGAAATGGTGTGGACCTAACAGAAGCAGAAGATATTAAGAAGAGGTGACAAGAACACACAGAGAACAGTACAAAAAAGATCTTCACAACCAAGATAATCATGATGGTATGATCAATCACCTAGAGCCAGACATCCGGGAATGTGAAGTCAAGGGGGCCTTAGGAAGCATCATTAGGAACAAAGCTAGTGAAGGTGATGGAATTCCAGTTGAGCTATTTCAAATCCTGAAAGATGATGCTGTGGAAGTGCTGCACTCAATATGCCAGCAAATTTGGAAAACACAGCAGTGGCCACAGGACTGGAAAAGGGCAGTTTTCATTCCAATCCCAAAGAAAGGCAATGCCAAAGAATGCTCAAACTACCACACAATTGCACTCATCTCACACACTAGTAAAGTAATGCTCAAAATTCTCCAAGCCAGGCTTCAGCAATATGTGAACCGTGAACTTCCAGATGTTCAAGCTGGTTGTAGAAAAGGCAGAGGAACCAGAGATCAAATTGCCAACATCCGCTGGATCATGGAAAAAGCAAGAGAGTTCCAGAAAAACATCTATTTCTGGTTTATTGACTATGCCAAAGCCTTTGACTGTGTGGATCACAATAAACTGTGGGAAATCCTGAAAGAGATGGGAATACCAGACCACCTGATCTGCCTCTTGAGAAATTTGTATGCAGGTCAGGAAGCAACAGGTAGAACTGGACATGGAACAACAGACTGGTTCCAAATAGGGAAAGGAGTTCTTCAAGGCTGTATATTGTCACCCTGTTTATTTAACTTATATGCAGAGTACATCATGAGAAACGCTGGACTGGAAGAAACACAAGCTGGAATCAAGATTGCCGGGAGAAATATCAGTAACCTCAGATATGCAGATGACACCACCCTTGTGGCAGAAAGTGAAGAGGAACTCAAAAGCCTTTTGATGAAAGTGAAAGTGAAGAGTGAAAATGTTGGCTTAAAGCTCAACATTCAGAAAATTAAGATCACGGCATCCGGTCCCACTACTTCATGGGAAATAGATGGGGAAACAGTGGAAACAGTGTCAGACTTTATTTTTCTGGGATCCAAAATCACTGCAGATGGTGACCGCAGCCATGAAATTAAAAGATGCTTACTCCTTGGAAGGAAAGTTATGTCCAATCTAGATAGCATATTCAAAAGCAGAGACATTACTTTGCCAACAAAGGTCCGTCTAGTCAAGGCTATGGTTTATCCTGTGGTCATGTATGGATGTGAGAGGTGGACTGTGAAGAAGGCTGAGCGCCGAAGAATTGATGCTTTTGAACTGTGGTGTTGGAGAAGCCTCTTGAGAGTCCCTTGGACTGCAAGGAGATCCAACCAGTCCATTGTGAAGGAGATCAACCCTGGGATTACTTTGGAAGGAATGATGCTAAAGCTGAAACTCCAGTACTTTGGCCACCTCATGCGAAGAGTTGACTCATTGGAAAAGACTCTGATGCTGGGAGGGATTGGGGGCAGGAGGAGAAGGGAACGACAGAGGATGAGATTGCTGGATGGCATCACTTACTCAATGAACGTGAGTCTCAATGAACTCCGGGAGTTGGTGATGGACAGGGAGGCATGGCGTGCTGTGATTCATGGGGTCACACAGAGTCAGACATGACTGAGCGACTGATCTGATCTGATCTGATCTGATGTTGGTCATAACTTTCCTTCCAAGGAATAAGCGTCTTTAATTTCATGGCTGAAATTCAATCTGCAGTGATTTTGGAGCCCCAGAAATAAAGTCTGACACTATTTCCACTGTTTCCCCATCTATTTCCCATGAAGTGATGGGACTTCATGCCATGATCTTCGTTTTCTGAATGTTGAGCTTTAAGTCAACTTTTTCATTCTACTCCTTCACTTGTATCGAGAGGCTTTTTTGTTCCTCTTCACTTTCTGCCATAAGGGTTGTGTTGTCTGCATATCTGAGGTTATTGATTTCTCTCCTGGCAATCTTGATTCCAGCTTGTGCTTCTTCCAGCCCAACGTTTCTCATGATGTACTCTTCGTATAAGTTAAATAAGAAGGGTGACAATATGCAGCCTTGACATACTCCTTTTCCTATTTGGAACCAGTCTGTTCCAAATAATTATTCAGTTCAGTTCAGTCTCTCAGTCATCTACAACTCTTTGTGACCCCATGAATCGCAGCATGCCAGGCCTCCATGTCCATCACCAACTCCTTGAGTTCACTCAAACTCATGTCCATCAAGTCGGTGATAAGACAAGCAACTCAAAACTACAATGAGGTATCAACTCACACCAATCATAATGGTCATGATCAAAATGTCTACAAATAATATATGCTAGATAGGGTGTGTGGAATAGGAACCCCTCCTACACTGATGAAGAGAATGTAAATTAATACTGTGGAGAACAGTAAGGAGGTTCCTTAAAAAGCTGAAAATAAATCTACCATATAATCCAGCAATCCTACTCTTAGGTAAATACTCAGAAAAAATGAAAACACTAATTTTAAAAGATGCATGCATCCCAGTGTTTATAGCAACACTATTTACAATAGCCAAGACATGGAAGCAGCCCACGTACCCACCCACCAACAGACAGTTGGCTTAAGATTATGTGGTGTACTATCAATATACAATAAAATATTACCCAGCTCCCCCCAAAAATGAATGAAATATTTTCATTTGAAACAACATGGATAGAGAATATTATACCCACTGAAGTAAAAGACAAACACTATGTGATATCACTTATATGTGGATTCTAAAAAAATAACACAAATGGATCTGTATATAAAACAGAAACAGAGTCACAGACATAAAAAAAAAATATATATATATATATATATATATGGTTACCAAAGGAGAGAGAGATTGAGGGGGACAAATTATGAGTATGGAATTAATAGCTACAAACTACTATATATAAAATAGTTAAACAACAAAAATATATTGTATAGTGAAGGGAATTATACCCATCATGTTGTAATAATATTAAATGGAATATAACATGCAAAATCTGAATCACTGAGCTGTACATCTGAAACTAAGAATACTTTAAGTCAAACATACTTCAACTAAAATAAAGAAGTATGTTTAACTGAACCACACAAAAAACAACAACAACAACAACAACAACAACAACAAAAAAAAACAAGAAATTTTAGTTTAAGTAGTTTTGGGGCTATATTTTTATTTTGTTATATTTATAGACATTATATTTGCATAGAACATTTCAAATTATCTTCCTCTTGTTCATTTAGTGTACAAAACTATTACTTAGTTCTTACTACTCAATAAAGGCAGAATGACAAAAAATAAAACAGCTTTTAGAAAACAATATATGTATCCATAATATTGAAGCCAATGTCGTCAGATCATTATTCATAGCCACAGGGAACTAAGTTAACTTCTCCTTGATGAAAAATAAGAATTGTGAGTTCCTCAGAAAAAAATCAATTAGCACAGTCTTATCAGAATATATTGATTTAAATGAATTCAACGATGCCAATATCTAGCTAAAGATACCCATTATTCATTTATATTTTATAACTCATATCAAAAACAGATTCATGATGATTTGCAAACATAAATGCAGATAGATGAAATAAATATTTATAGGTGAAATAAAACTGGAATAGGAAGATAAAAGCTAAAACCATTATATAAAATAAAGAATAATGACTCTGTAGCGTAGTGATATGGAGAAGGCAATGGCAACCCACTCCAGTACTCTTGCCTGGAAAATCCCATGGACAGAAGATCATGGTAGGCAACAGTCCATGGGGTAGCTAAGAGTCAGACATGACTGAGCGACTTGACTTTCACTTTTCAATTTCATGCATTGGAGAAAGAAATGGCAACCCACTCCAGTGTTCTTGCCTGGAGAATCCCAGGGACTGGGGAGCCTGGTTGGCTGCTGTCTATGGGGTCGCACAGAGTCGGACATGACTGAAGCGACTTAGCAGCAGCAGGAGAGTAGTGATAAGGAAGTATGACAACCCCTTTCTAAAATTTATAAATGTAATATTGTATTTTAAGCAAAGTTTTATTAAACAATAATTCTAAGTAGCATTCATATTTGATTCATAGTTTTTGCCAAAATACTGATATTACTTTCATTTAGAAATTTTCAGACACGCCAGAATGTAGAGAAGGTTTGACTGGATGGTTTGTACTCAGTGCTTGAGAAATATGGCCGACCGCTCAGTAGTAGATTCCTATGTTTTCTTAGGTCTAATTATGGAGAAATAATGAAGTTAATTAATATTAATAGAAAGTTTTTCAGAAATTAAGGAAAAAATACATGTATCCAAAAGACAACATTATCAATTATGTTCTGATCAAGAGAAAAATAGTTTAAATTGTGTGTTTTTACTGCAGTTATACACTCCCTCAAGTCACAATTGACTCTAAACTGAATTAGTAATTTCACTGAAAAGTAGATGAAGTAAATCATATCAAGAAGGTCAAATAATACCTGCAATCAGATGGTTCTTATCCCTATACTAAAATGCGAAGCATTAATTTTAACTTCCATTTTCATATAGATTTCAATTTTTATTTATTGTCCAGCTTTATTAGATGCAATTGAAAAATAAAACTATATATTTTAAGTATAAATTTGAAATGTATACATTGTAAAATGATTATCAAATTCAAGTACACATCTGCACCACTTCACATAGTTACTTTTTTTTTTTTTCCTAAAGAGAACACATAAGATTTACTCTTTTCAATTCAGTTCAGTTCAGTCGCTTGGTCATATATGACTGTGACCCCATGGACTGCAGCATGCCAGGCTTCCCTCTTAGCAAATTTCAAATATATAGTACAATAGTATTAACTATGTCACTATGCTATGTATATTACTTCCTACAAACTTATTCATCTTATAACTGAAAATCTGTGTCCTTTGACCAACAACTCCCCACTTCCCTTAGCCCAGAGCCCTGGACAACAGCCATGCTATTCTCTGGTTCTTTGAGTTCAACTTTGTTTTCAAGAATCTACATATAACAAATACTGTAAAATAAGAGTAATGTTATTATTATTATATTGGGCTTCCACAGTGGCTCAATGGTAAAAAATCTTCCTTTGGTTGATTGTGTATACATTAATTTATTTCTGTGTTATATATTCTGTTCTATTGGTTTATATGCCTGCTTTATGCAAGACCATACTGTTTTAATTACTACAACTTTGTAACACAGTTAGAAATCAAGAAGTGCAATGCTTCTCACAGTGTCTTCTTACTCAAAATTGCTTTAGCCACCTGAAGACTTCTGTGATTCAAAATGCTTTTAGCAATTGTTTTTCCCATTTCTGTTGGAAAATACCATTAAAATGTTCATAGAAATCAAATTGAATCTGCAGGTTGGGTTGGGTAATATGGACACATCAATATTTTTGTTGTTGCTCTTCAGTCATTCAGTTGTGTCCAACTGTTTGTGACCCCATGACTGAAGCACACCGGGGTTCCCTGTCCTTCACCATCTTAATTGAAATCATCTTCATTGAATCGGTGAAACCATCCAACCATCTCATCTTCTGTCATCCCTTTCTCCTCCTGCCTTCTATCTTTCCCAGTATGAGGGTCTTTTCCAATGAGTCAGCTCTTCTCATCAGGTGGCTAAAGTTTTGCAGCTTCAGCATCAAACTTCACAATGAATATTCAGGACTAATTTCCTGTAGGAATGACTGGTTTGATCTCATTGAAGTCGAGGGGACTCTCAAGAGCTTTCTCCAATACCACAGTTAAAAAGCATCAATTTTTTGGCCCTCAGCCTTCTTTATGGTCCAGCTCTAACATCCATACATGACTACTGGAAAAACAAGAGCTTTGACTAAATGGGTCTTTGTCAACAAAGTAATGTCTCTGCTTTTTAATGCACTGTGAAGCTTTCTTGTAGCTTTTCTTCCAAAGAGCAAGCATCTTTTAATTTCATGGCTTCAATCACCATATGCCATGATTTTGGAGTCCAAGAAAATAAAATCTGTCACTGTTTCCATCGTTTCCCATCTATCTGCTATGAAGTTATGGCACTGGATGTTATTGTCTTAGTTTTTTGAATGTTGAGTTTTAAGCCAAATTTTCACTCTTCTCTTTCACCTTCACCAAGAGGCTCTTCACTTCCTCTTTGCCTTCTGCCATAATGGTGGTATCATCTGCATATTTCTCCTGACAATCTTAATTACATCTTGTACTTCATCCAGCCTAACATTTCCAATGATATACTCAGCATCTAATTTGAATAAGCAGGGTGACAATATATAGCCTTGATGCACTCCTTTCCCAATTTCGAACTAGTCCGTTGTTCCATGTTCATTCCTAACTATTGCATCTTGACCTTCATACAGGCTTATCAGGAGGCAGATAAGATGGTCTGGTATTCCCATATCTTTAAAAATTTTCCACAGTTTTCATGATCCATACAGACAAAGGCTTTCACTTATTCAATGAGGAAGAAATAGATGATTTCTGGAATTTTCTTGCTTTTCGTACGATCCAAAGGATGTTGGCAATTTGATCTCTGATTCCTTTGCCTTTTCTAAATTCAGCTTGTACATCTGGAAGTTCTTGATTCACATATTGTTGAAGCCTCGTTTGGAGGAGTTTGAGCATTACCTTGTTACTGTGCAAAATGACTGCAATTGTGTGGTAATTTGAACATTCTTTGGCACTGACTTTCTTTGGGATTGGAATGAAAACTGACCTTTTCCTGTCTTGTGGCCATTGCTGAGTTTTGAGATTTGCTGGCATATTGAGTGTAGCACTTTGACAGCATCATCTTTTAGGATTTGAAATAGCTCAGCTAGAATTCTATCACCTCCACTAGCCTTGTTCATAGTGATGCTTCCTAAGGCTCTTTTGACTCCACACTCCAGGATGTCTGTCTCTAGGTGAGTGCTCACACCATCTTGTTATTTGGATCATTATTATTATTATTTCTTCTGTGTATTCTTGTCACCTCTGGTTAATATCTTCTGCTTCTGTTATGTCTGTACTGTTTCTGTTATTTATTGTGCCCATTTTTGAATTAAATACTCCCTTGATAGCTTTAATTTTCTTGAAAAACTATTTAGTCTTTCCCATTCTACTGTTTTCCTCTATTTCTTTACATTGCTCACTTAGGAAGACTTTCTTATCTCTCTTTGCTATTCTTTGGAACTTTGCATTCAGATGGGTATACTTTTACTTTTCTTCTTTGCCTTTCACTTCTCTTTTTTCTCAGCTATTTGTAAGGCCTCCTGAGACAGCCATTTGGCCTTTTTGAATTTCTTTTTCTTGGGGATGCTTTAATATTAATTCTTCTAATTCATGAACATGAAAGTCTTCCCATTTATTTGTGTCTTCATTTTTTGTAATTATTGTTTCACAGTTGTCAGTGTATAGGTATATTGCCTCCTTGGTTAAATTTATTCCTGCACATATCACCCTTTTGTTGATATTGTAAATAAAATTGTTTTCATAATTTTGCGAGGGGGGAGTAGCTTATTGTTAGTGTACAGGGACAAAACTAAGTTTTGCATGTTGATTTTGTATCCTAAAATTTTACTGAATTCGTTTATTCATTGTATTCCTTTTCTGTTGTAGTTTCTAAGATTTTCTTCATATGAAATTATGTCCTCTGCAAATAGACACAATTATACTTCTTCCATTTCTATTTGGTTGACTTTTATTTATTATTTTGCCTAATTTTCCTGGCTAGAAATTCTAACTATTGAAAAAAGTTATAAAAGTGAACACTCTTGACATTCCTGATATTACAGAAAAAATGTTTGTTTTTTTCCATTGAGTATGATGTTAGCTCTGAGCCTGAAATATATGACCTTTATTAGGTAGTTGTCTTTGTGACCCCATAGACTATACAGTCCATGGAATTCTCCAGGCACGGATACTTGAGTGGGGAGCCTTTCCTTTCTCCAGGGGATCTTCCCAACCCAGGTCTTTCCACATTGCAGGCGGATTCTGTACCAGCTGAGGCAGAGGGATGTCCATTATGTAATGGTACACTCCTTCTATTCTTAATTTGTTAAGAGTTTTTTTATCACAAAGGATATTGAATTTTATTAAATGCTTTTACTTATTTTTATGGTACTTATATGATTTTTGCTCTCATTCTGTTAATACAGTGTATAGATTTGCATGTATTATACTGTACTTGCATCCCAGTGACAAAGCTCATTTGATCATGGTACATAATCCTCTTACTGTTCTGTGGAACTTGTCTTGCCAGTATTTTATTCAATATTTTTATATCTCTGCTCATCAGATATATTGACATATAATTTTATTTTCTTATACTATCTAGCATCTTAATGAATTACTCTTAGATTTATCTTACCAGATTTTGTGGTGTACAACTGGGAAACCAGGGACAAAAACTAAATCTTCAATTAGTAATGTCATTCAGCCATGTGATACAAAGAAACTTAGTGTTATTTACTTTCATTAGTTCTTATCAAACATAAATATCAACAATCCCTGGATACATTTTTTAATGACTATTCAATATTAATATTAATAATGAATTCCTATTAATATTTTAATTATGTCTTTCTAATTTATTTCTCTTAAAATGTTTTGCTTTCTATTTTTTAACTTTTTCTTGAATTATGAAAGTATGATAACACATTTAAGGGAGACTTGGAAAATACAGAACAAAGTTACATATAGTTTTACTGTATATTGCATTTTTTTTTAGTAGATAAATTAAACATTTTAGTTTGAGTTTCAATATCAAACTCTCAAAAGTTAATAGGAGACAAATTAGCAGTGAAGTAGAAGGATATATTTGTCCAGAAAAGCACTGTGAACCCATTTAACATAATTAAGATTTATACAATTTTCACATAACAATAGGATAAAAATTCTATTCAAATTTCCATAAACTGTGAAGTAGGAGACACTGGAACATATCCATGAACATAAAGTGAAAGAGAAAGTGTTAGTCATTCAGTTGTGTCTGACTCTTTGAGACCCATGGACTGTAAACCACGAGGCTTCTCTGTACATGGAGATTCTCTGGGTAAGAAGCTGGAGTAGGTTGCCATTTACTTCTCCAGGGAATCTTCTCAACACAGGGATTAAATCTGGGTCTCCTGCATTTCAGGCAGTTTCTTTACTGTCTGACAAAACAAGGGAAGCCCCAGGGACATAAAACAAGGTGTAAAAATCTCGTAGTCTAAAGGTGTTGACATCATACAGAGTTTGTTCTCTTATCATGTGGAATTATGTTAGCAACCAATATCAAAAGATATTCCCATATTTTCAAGTGCAATGTTAACATTTACTAAGAGAGATCTTCAACTTAGCCATCGAAGGCCTCAGCAAACTTAGACTGAAAAACAAACAAACAAACAAAAACAATAACAACAGTATAATTGCAGAGAAGAAAACATTTAAATGAGAAGTTAGTAGCAAAATGAGTAATTAATATTAAAGATACTTTAAACAAAATCCCATTAACTGGAAATTGAATGTCCACTTTTAAATAAAGGGTGTATCTAGGAATCCATGGCACAGAAAATTAGAAAAATACTTGTAATGCAATAAAAATGAAAAGAGAATTTGCCAGGATTTTTGCATGCAACTGAAGCTGCTCCATGCAATTAAATGCAACATGGAGTCTTGAATAAGGTATGGAAACAAATAATGGACACTAGCATGAAACTTTGTGAAATCTGAACAAAATCTGTACTTTAGTTATAATACTGTATCACTTGTTAATTTTACATTTATTAATAGCATAGTATTTCTTTATATTCTCAGAATTGGACTAGAAGTTTCAAGCCTCATTCAATTATTTTTAAAATCACTGAGATAATAAATTTTCTAAATGTTTTGCAGTAGTACTAGATGCCAAAATACATAGAACTATATCAAAGTTTGGAGTGAATACTTATTAGAAATCTAGCATTCTCTTCACCCTAAGTCAAACAAGTGGAGTAAATATCATACTTTTTTTTTTTTTAGTTAAGCAAAGATTCATAAATTTTCTAAACTATACATATATTATATTATATATTATATATATATATATATATATATATATATATATATATATATGTATACACACACACACACACACAAAAGCTTTTCTAGTATACCTGATAAAGTCTTGAGAAAAAACAACTAAAATGAAAAGATTTGGAAATTGGAAAACATAAACTAAATGAAATGAAATCATTGAATATGAAATAGAAAAAGTAAAACAAACTAGATAAAAGATCATGATGTTGTCCATTTTTTTTTTTTTAAACTACTCATTAGAAATGCATCTAGTGCTTTGGAGAAGAATAGAAGTACCTGGGCATTTGTATTTTTCAAACAATTCCAAGATAATTCTGTTATGCATCTGGATTTTAAAAAGTGGTTACAAGCTTTCCTAGTAAACAGTAGTTTTAGTTATATCGAATTCTATTGATTTCTGTTGACCAATCATGATACAATGGTATGAAGTGAATAATAGTTACATAATCACTATAGTAAAATATGTTTATCAGTTTTCACAATTATTAGCCAGACCAAAAAAAAAAAAAAAAAAGATAATTACAATTGTAAGCCATAATGGAAACATTATTAACTTAACAATATAAAATAATTACATGTAATTTAGGGTCTTATGTAGACTGATGTGGTAAGTGGTTCACATGCCCACCTGTTCTCTGTACTTTGGTTGATACATTTAATCCACTTTCATTTAAGGAAATTATTGATCTGTGTGAATCACAATAACTGTGGAAAATTCTGAAAGAGATGGGAATACCAGACCACCTGATCTGCCTCTTGAGAAATTTGTATGCAGGTCAGGAAGCAACAGTTAGAACTGGGCATGGAACAACAGATTGGTTCCAAATAGGAAAAAGAGTACGTCAAGGCTGTACATAGTCACCCTGTTTGTTTAACTTGTATGCAGAGTACATCATGAGAAATGCTGGACTGGAAGAAACACAAGCTGGAATCAAGATTGCCGGGAGAAATATCACTAACCTCAGATATGCAGATGACACCACCTTTATGGCAGAAAGTGAAGAGGAACTCAAAAGCCTCTTGGTGAAAGTGAAAGAGGAGCGTGAAAAAGTTGGCTTAAAGCTCAACATTCAGAAAACGAAGATCATTGCATCTGGTCCCATCACTTCATGGGAAATAGATGGGGAAACAGTGGAAACAGTGTAAGACTTTATTTTTCTGGGCTCTAAATCACAGCAGATGGTGACTGCAGCCATGAAATTAAAAGACGCTTACTCCTTGGAAGGAAAGTTATGTCCAAGCTAGATAGCATATTCAAAAGCAGAGACATTACTTTGCCAACAAAGGTCCATCTAGTCAAGGCTATGGTTTTTCCTGTGGTCATGTGAGAGTTGGACTGTGAAGAAGACTGAGCACCGAAGGATTGACACTTTTGAACTGTGATGTTGGAGAAGACTCTTGAGAGTCCCTTGGACTGCAAGGAGATCCAACCAGTCCATTGTGAAGGAGATCAGCCCTGGGATTTCTTTGGAAGGAATGATGCTAAAGCTGAAAGTCCAGTACTTTGGCCACCTCATGCGAAGAGTTGACTCATTGGAAAAGACTCTGATGCTGGGAGGGATTGGGGGCAAGAGGAGAAGGGGATGGACAGAGGATGAGATGGCTGGATGGCATCACTGACTGGATGGACGTGAGTCTGAGTGAACTCCGGGAGTTGGTGATGGACAGGGAGTCCTGGCGTGCTTCGATGAGGTTGCAAAGAGTCAGACATGACTGAGAGACTGATCTGATCTGATCTGATGATCCCATTACCATTTTCTTTCTTTTTTTTTGGGGGGGGGGATAGTTATTTTGTGAAATTGTCTTCCTTCTCTTGTATTTCTTGTCTAGAGAAATTCCTTTAGTATTTGTTGTAAAGCTGGCTTGGTTGTGCTGAATTCTCTCAACTTTTGCTGATCTGGAAAGCTTTTGATTTCTCCATCAAATCTGAATGAGAGTCTTGCTGGCTAGAGTATTCTTGGTTGCAGGTTCTTCTCTTTCATCACTTTAGACATATCCTGCCATTCCCTTCTGGCTTATAGAGTTTCTGTTGAGGAATCAACTGATAACCTTATGTAAATTCCCTTGTATGTTATTTGTTGTTTTTCCCGTGTTGCTTTTTGTATTTGGTCTTTGTCTTAATTTTCATTATTTTGATTACTATGTGTCTTGGTGTATTCCTCCTTATGTCTGTCCTACCCGGGAGCCTCTGCATCTCTTGGATTTGGTTGACTATTTCCTTTTCCATGTTAGGGATTAGTTTTCAGCTATTATTTCTTCAAATATTATCTTAGGTCCTTTCTCTCTCTCTCCTTTTTTTGAGGCCCCTATAATGTGAATGTTCATGTATTCAATGTTGTCCCAGAGGTCGCTTAGGCTGTCTTATATTCTGTTCTGTAGCTGTGATTTCCAGTATTCTGTCCTCCAGGTCACTTATCTGCATTAGTTATTCTGTTATTGATTTCTTCTAGTATATTGTTCATCTCTCTTTGCTTGTTCTTTAGTTCTTTTAGGTCTTTGGAAATCATTTATTGCATCTTCTTGATCTTTGTCTCCATCTTTTTTCGAGATCCTGGATCATCTTCACTATCATTATTCTGAATTCTTTTTATTTTATTTTATTTTTAAACTTTACAATATTGTATTAATTTTGCCAAATATCAAAATGGATCTGTCACAGGTATACATGTGTTCCCCATCCTGAACCCTCCTCTCTCCTCCCTCCCCATACCATCCCTCTGGGTCGTCCCAGTGCACCAGCCCTAAGCATCCAGTATCGTGCATCGAACCTGGACTAGCAACTCGTTTCATACATGATATTATACATGTTTCAATGCCATTTTCCCAAATCTTCCCACCCTCTCCCTCTCCAACAGAGTCCATAAGACTGTTCTATACATCAGTAAATGGGCCAAAGAACTAAATAGACATTTCTCCAAAGAAGACTTACAGATGGCTAAAAAACACATGAAAAGATGCTCAACATCACTCATTATCAGAGAAATGCAAATCAAAACCACTATGAAGTACCATTTCACGCCAGTCAGAATGGCTGTGATCCAAAAGTCTACAAGTAATAAATGCTGGAGAGGGTGTGGAGAAGAGGGAACCCTCTTACACTGTTGGTGGGAATGCAAACTAGTACAGCCACTATGGAGAACAGTGTGGAGATTCCTTAAAAAACTGGAAATAGAACTGCCTTATGATCCAGCAATCCCACTGCTGGGCATACACACTGAGGAAACCAGAAGGGAAAGAGACATGTGTACCCCAATGTTCATTGCAACACTGTTTATAATAGCCAGGACATGGAAGCAAGCTAGATGTCCATCAGCAGATGAATGGATAAGAAAGCTGTGGTACATATACACAATTAATTCTTTTTCTGGAAGGTTTCCTATCTCCAGTTCATTTGGCTGTTTTTCTGGGGGTTTATCTTATCCCTTAATCTGGGACAAAACCCTCTGCTTTTTCATCCTGGTTAATTTCCTGTAATGTGATTTTGGTTCTAGTTGCTGAGGGATTGTGGTTCTTCTCGCTTTTTCTGTCTGTGTTCTGGTAGATGAGGCTAAAAGTCTTGTATTATCTTCCTGGTTTGAAAAACTTGATCTTGCTCTGGTGGGAAATGCTATGTCCAGTAAAACTTTAATCCAGTTAACTGCTGATGGTTGGGGTTGTGCTCCACCCTGTTTGACCTGAGGGGACCAAGCCCTAGGATTTATGGGCTCTGTGGTAGTGTTAATTGTGACTACTAAGTGTACCTGCGCCAAAGGAGTCCAGCTACTGCCAGTGTGTTCATCCTCATGGTGAGCTACTGTCAACCCATACCTCCACAGGAGACCCACAAATAGTAGCAGGTAGGTCTGGTTCAGTCTCTTGTCTGGTCACTTACTCCTTTCCCCTGAGTCTTGGTGCACACAAGATTTTATTTTTGCCCTCCAAGAGTGGAGTATCTATTTCTCCCAGTCCTGTGGAAATCTTATAATCAAATCCCACAAGCCTTCAGTCATATTCCCTGGGGATTTCCAGTCCCTTTGCCAGATCCCCAGGCTTTGAAGCCTGGCATGAGGCTCAGCATCTTCATAACAGTGGGAGAACTTCCTGATTTTGGGTCACCTAAACGGTGGTTATAGAATTAGATTTTTATGGTGTTTGCACCTCTCCTACCATTTGTTGCAGCTGCTTTGACTTTAGATGTGGGATATCTTTTTCTTGGCGGTACTTCAGTGTCCTTGTGTGGATCAACAGGTTCAACAGGTAGTTGCAGTTTTGGTGCTCTCACAGGAGATGAGCAGATGTCCTTCTACTCTGCCATTTGAACTGAAAGTGACTTATTTAATTTAACTTTTTCATTTGATAAAAACTGTCACGTTTTAAATTTCAAATTCTTTCTGACAGAGGTAAGCTTAAATCTCACCTGAAAATAATTCCAAAATTATCAAAAATTATAATAATTATAATAATAACTAAATAAATAATCAAAATAATCTGCTATTGTGTTTTGCATAAGTAGTTAGTGACTATTATAATTAAGTGAAAATCCCACATTAGGATACTTTCTGTAAGCACCCTAATTCGTTATTAATTAAATCCTTGCTTATTCAAAAACTAGAAATTTAGAAGTCGTTT
Organism: Bubalus kerabau; assembly: GCF_029407905.1. Taxonomy (NCBI): domain Eukaryota; kingdom Metazoa; phylum Chordata; class Mammalia; order Artiodactyla; family Bovidae; genus Bubalus; species Bubalus kerabau. The sequence goes on along the minus strand of NC_073631.1, from coordinate 4,334,830 downwards.
ATCTATACTTTTTCTAAAATTTTTTTCAAGTAAATAATATTTTACTAGATTGTTTTATTTCAGTTCAGTCACACAGTCATATCTGACTCTTTGAGACCCTATGGACTGCAACATACCAGGCTTCACTGCCCATCACCAACTCCCAGAGTTTACTCAAACATGCCCATCGAGTCAGTGATGTCATCCAACCATCTCATCCTCTGTCATCCCCTACTCCTCCTGTCTTCAAACTTTCCCAGCAGCAGGTTCTTCCGAAATGAATCAGTTCTTTGCATCAGGTGGCCAAAGCATTGGAATTTCAGCTTCAGGAACAGTCTTTCCAATGAATATTCGGGACTGATTTCCTTTAGGATGGTCTGGTTGGCTCTCCTTGCTGTCCAAGGGATTTTCAAGAATCTTCTCCAACAACCACAGTTCAAAAGCATCAATTCTTCATTGCTCAGCTTTCTTTATAGTCCAACTCTCAATCCATACATGACTACTGAAAAAAAACATAGCTTTGACAAGACAGATCTTTGATGGCAAAGTAATGTCTCTGCTTCTTTATATACTTCTTAGGTTGGTCATAGCTTTTCTTCCAAGGAGCAAGCATCTTTCAATTTCATGGCTCCAGTCAATATCTGCAGTGATCTTGGAGTCCAAGAAAATAAACTTTGTCACTGTTTTCATTTTTTCCCCATCTATTTGCCATGAAGTGATGGGACCAGACGTCATGATCTTAGTTTTCTGAAAGCTGAGTCTTAAGCCAGCTCTTTCACTCTCCTCTTTCACTTTCATCAAGAGGCTTTTTAGTTCCTCTTTACTTTCTGCCATATGGGTGGTATCTTCTGCATATCTGAGGTTATTTATATTTCTCCCAACAATCTTGATTCTAGCTTGTGCTTCATCCAGGCTGGCATTTCACATGAGATACTCTGCATATAAGTTAAATAAGCAGGGTGACAATATACAGCTTTGATGTACTCCTTTTCCTATTTGGAAATACTGTGTTATTCCATGTCCAGTTCTATCTGCTGCTTCTTGACCTGCATACAGATTTCTCAGGAGTCAGATAAGGTGGTCTGGTATTCCCATCTCTTGAAGAATATTCCATAGTTTGTTGTGATCCACACAGGCAAAGGCTTGGCATAGTCAATAAAGTGGAAGTAGATGTTTTTCTGGAGCTCACTTGCTTTTTCATTGATCCAAGGGATGCTGGCAATTTGATCTCTGGTTCCTCTACTTTTTCTAAAACCAGTTTGAACATCTGGAAATTCATGGTTCACGTACTGTTGAAGTCAGGCTTGGAGAATTTTAAACATTACTTTGCTAGCTTGTGCGATGAGTTCAATTGTGCAGTAGTTTCAACATTTTTGGCATTGCCTTTCTTTGGAGTTGGAATGAAAACTGACCTTTTCCAGTCTTGTGGCCACTGCTGAGTTTTCCAAATTTGCTGGCATAATGAGTGCACCAGTTTCAAGGCATCATCTTCTAGGATTTGAAATAGCTCAACTGGAATTCCATTATTTCCACTAGCTTTGTTTGAAGTGATGCTTCCTAAGGCCCACTTGACTTTGCTTTCTAGGATATCTGGCTCTAGGTGAGTGATCACACGATTATCCCTATCTAGTTCATTAGGTCATGAAGATTTTTTTTTTTTTTTTTTTTGTATAGTTCTTCTGTGTATTCTTGCCACCTCTTCTTAATATCTTCTGCTTCTGTTAGGTCCATACCATTTCTGTCCTTTATTGTGCCCATCTTTGCCTGAAATATCCCCTTGGTATCTCTAATTTTCTTGAAGTCTTTCCCATTCTATTATTTGTCTCTATTTCTTTGCATTGATCACTGAGGAAGGCTTTCTTATCTCTCCTTGCTATTCTTTGAAACTCTGCATTCCAATGGGTATGTCTTTCCTATTCTCCTTTGCCTTTAGTGTCTCTTCTTTCCACATCCATTTGTAAGACCTCTTCAGACAACCATTTTACCTTTTTGTATTTATTTTTCTTGGGGATGTTCTTGTGCACTGCCTCTTGTACAATGTCATGAACCTCATCCATAGTTCTTCAAGCACTCTATCAGATCTAATCCCTTGACTCTATTTGTCACTTCCACTGTATAATTGCAAGGGATTTGATTTAGGTCATACCTCAATGGTTTAGTGGTTTTCCCTAGTTTCTTCAATTTAAGTCTGAATGTGGCAATAAGGAGTTCATGATCTGAGCTACAGTCAGGTCCCTGTCTTGTTTTTGTTGACTGTATAGAGCTTGTCCATCTTTGACTGCAAAGAATGAAATTAGTCTGATTTCAGTGTTGACCCATCTAGTGATGTCCATGTGTAGAGTCTTCTCTTGTGCTGCTGGAAAGTGTGTTTACTATTGATAGCTTACAGTGAGCAGTGTTGGATTCATGATCTCCAAAGAAGAAGGTTTAGGTTTGGGACCAGGGACCAGGCTTGATCACTCAATAGCTTTTGTGTGGCAGAGTTTTATTAAAGTGAGAAAGGACAGAGAAAGCTTCTGATACAAACAGCAGAAGTGGGGTGGAGAATGCCCTCCCCTGCTCCCCACTAGTTTTAGCAATGTTTTATGTCTGTTAGAAAGCAAGCTATTAATCAAATAAGATAGACCCCTCAAGGCTGATGGAGTTTCACTAGGCCTTTCTCCCACATTATGTAGTTTTGAAATGGAATGGCATGACGTATGTCATCCCCCAACCATGAAACAATTGATATGAATACTGGTTTGTGGGGCTATTATCAGTGCAAGGTTTGAGGAAAGGAAAACAGTTAGTCTTATGTGGAACCATTTTGAAGAAAGGCAAATTCCAAAGCAAATACATAGTTTCATTAGCATAGCTTAAGAAAAACATTTCCATGAAGAGTCTGTTTCCTCCTGCCACTTAAGGAAGAGATAAAAAATGTCTGATACTTGCAGTCTATTTCCTCCCTTTGGAGACCCCTGCCCTTCCTGGCTGTTATCCTCTCATTCCTCTCTTTTCTTTTAGGAGAATTATGTCGCCAAGGGAAAGGGGCATTGTTTTCATTGAGGGGTGTGGTCCCTAAATTGTTGAGGCAGCATATTCTCCTAACCCTCATATTTAGGGTCTCGATCCAGGGGCCCCAAGTAATGGTTGGAGGAGATTCTGGCACTCGTATGAGCCTGGACAACAATTTGTAATTTAAAAGCCTTCAGATAATTAGAAATAAATCCGGTTACAGTTAAAGATGTAAGGCAAAATAGTCATTAAACCAAGTTAAACCATAATCAAAATTAAAAGTCACATTATGTCCATATTTATACCAGTCCATCTTAGGATTGTTAGATGTCATCAGATCAAGAAGAGGCGTCACATATGATTGTTGTTGGTGAATGTATTCTCAGAGTTGAAGAAAGTCCTTTCCTTAAAACGGAGAAACCCACCCTGTTAAGCCTTTAATTGATGAGGAGGGGAGTGCTCCGCAGACCCAGAAATTAAACCAATTATGGAGGCTGGGTAGGGATCACCTCCCGGAGTTCTTGTAATGTTTGTCGAAAAGCTGAAAGCTGAGTCACATAATTGACTCTAAGGCGTTAGAATCTATGACAATATCTGTGCGCAAAAACGGTCTGCCATAGGAATAGTCCTTTCTTTTTAGGGGCAATTCAAGCCCTCATTAAAGCTATGAGTTAAAATTTAAACTAACTATCTTGTGTTTCCTCAGTCAAACTATGCAGATGTCTCTTAAAAATGTCATTAGCCTTTTCAACTTTTCTTGAAGATTTGGGTCTCCAGGAACAGCTGTATTCCTCAAGTTTTTGACACCCCCTTTTTACAGGAGCTTTAAAGGTGGAGCATTGTTGCTCTGAACTTTAGAGTTTAAGATCCCACTTACATCATGAGAAATCAATGCAGTAAGATTTTGCCCATTCATCAACCTTGGGCTTTAGTGGGTACTGCTTTTGATGTGAAAATAAGTGTGGGTCTTTGAGCTTGACAACTACAGGACTAGCATTTTGTACTTGACCCACAATTTTTTATCAGTCTACACTCCAGGATTTACAGTTTGTTCCATTAAAAAGAGCTGGTTCCATATTCATGAAAACAGAGGCCTGAACCTTGTTCAGTATATCCCTCCCCAGAAGGGGTGAGGGAGACTCTGGCATGATTAGAAACAGCACAGAATCCCAGTTGCCACTTAAAGGATGACTGCCATAATAGCGTTTGGCTCATCCAGAAAGCCCCATTACAGTAGTGGATCAGGAGGAAAATGGACCAAGGACTCGGTGAGCCCGGAGAAAGTTGTCCCAGTGTCCAAATGAAAATCAGCTGATTGGTCCTCCACCATTATTAATACCTGGGGTTCCTCAGGTGTAATTAGGATGGGGACTTATGTGGGGACCCTTGGGCACCTTCAGCCCTGATTGTCTAGAAAGTCCAAACCCTGGGGCCTACACCTTGGAGGGCAGTCTCTTCTCCAGCGTAGTCCTTTGCAGTCCGGACATGGAGTCAGGGGTGGCAGCTTAGATGCCTGAGGGCAATCCCACTTGAGATGCCTCTCCTTTTCACAGTAATAACAAATCCATCCCTTTTCATCTGGGTTCCTCTGGGCAGTTTTCCTCAGGCTGTTTCAGAGCATGTCTAACAACCATTGTTGGAGCTTCAGTCTTTTGTCTGGTTCTTTTTTTTTTTTTTTTTTTTTTTCCTATTTTCCTCCTCATATTTTCTACCTTAATATACCACCTGAGTGAGTTGCAACAGGTTTTTAAAGACTGATTTGGTCCAAACGCTTGTTTTCATAACTTATGGCAGGTATCTGGAGCTGACTGAGTGAGAAATCTATCTTTTAAAATCATTCCTCCTTTTCTACTTTCAAGGTCAATATAAGTAGACTTGTGGAGAGCTTCCCATTGTCTATCTAGGAATTTACCAGGAGCTTCCTTCTCTTCCTGTTCTATGTTTGCCAGTTTGGCATAGTTTTAAACTCTTAGCATATGCTCACTTGAGTCCTACAAGAATACATTTGGCAAAGTGGTTCTGTTATGGGAACCATTTGGCTCCCAGTAGGAAGGAGGGCTATTTCATGTTCCCTCTTTCCCCTTGTCTCACGTTCAAGCCATTCATCTCCAAAAGTAGTAGCTTCCCCCAAAATGAATTCTCGAGTCAGGAGTCAGCGTCTGTCCCAAGACATGCATTACATTACCCCAAGTAAGCTCATAAAGTAAAGATAGTCTTGTAAAGGCTGCTATGTACTTTTCCAGTTCAGTTCAGTTCAGTCGCTCAGTCGTGTCCACTCCTTGTGATCCCATGAACCACAGCATTCCAGGCCTCCATGTCCATCACCAACTCCCGGGGTCTACACAAACCCATATCCATTGAGTCGGTGATGCCACCCAACTATCTCATCCTCTGTCGTCCCCTTCTCCTCCTGTCCTCAATCTTTCCCAGCATCATGGTCTTTTCAAATGAGCCAGCTCTTCTCATCAGGTGGCCAAAGTACTGGAGTTTCAGCTTCAACATCAGTCCGTCCAATGAACAACCAGGACTGGTCTCCTTTAGGATGGACTGGTTGGATCTCCTTCCAGTCCAAGGGACTCTCAAGAGTCTTCTCCAACATCACCATTCAAAAGCATCAATTCTTTGGCACTCAGCTTTCTTTATAGTCCAACTCTCACATCCATACATGACCACTGGAAAAGCCATAGACTTGACTAGATGGACCTTTGTTGGCAAAGTAATGTCTCTGCTTGTAAATATGCTATCTAGGTTGGTTATAACTTTCCTTCAAAGCAGTAAGCGTCTTTTAATTTCATGGCTGCAGTCACCATCTGCAGCAATCTTGGAGTCCAGAAAAATAAAGTCAGCCACTGATTCCACTGTTTCCCCATTTATTTGCCATAAAGTGATGGTACCGGATGCCATGAGCTTAGTTTTCTGAATGTTGAGCTTTAAGCCAACTTTTTCACTCTCCTCTTTCACTTTCATCAAGAGGCTCTTTAGTTCTTCACTTTCTTCCATAAGGGTGGTGTCATCTGCACATCTTAGGTTATTTATATTTCTCCTGGCAATCTTGATTCCAGCTTGAGCTTCTTCCAGCCCAGCGTTTCTCATGATGTACTCTGCATATAAGTCAAATAAGCAGGGTGACAATATACAGCCTTGACATACTCCTTTTTCTATATAGGTTTCTCAAGAGGCGGGTCAGGTGGTCTGGTATTCCCATCTCTTTCAGAATTTTCCACAGTTTATTGTGATCTACACAGTCAAAGGCTTTGGCATAGTCAATAAACCAGAAATAGATGTTTTTTTCTGGAACTCTCTTGCTTTTTCCCTGATCCAGCGGATGTTGGCAATTTGATCTCTTGTTCCTCTGCCTTTCCTAAAACCAGCTTGAACATCTTGAAGTTCACTTTTCACATATTGCTAAAGCCTGGCTTGGAGAATTTTGAACATTACTCTACTAGCATGTGAGATGAGTCCAATTGTGTGGTAGTTTGAACATTCTTTGGCATTGCCTTTTTTGGGGATTTGAAGAAAACTGACTTTTTCCCGTCCTGTGGCCACTGATGAGTTTTCCAAATTTGCTGGCATATTGAGTGCAGCACTTTCACAGCATCATTTTTCAGGATTTGAAATAGCTCAACTGGAATTCCATCACCTCCACTAGCTTTGTTCGTAGTGATGCTTCCTAAGGCCAGTTCACTTCACATCACAGGATGTCTGGCTTTAGGTGAGTCATCACATTATTGTGATTATCTGGGTCATAAAGATCTTTTTTGTACAGTTCTTCTGTGTATTCTTACCACCTCTTCTTAATATCTTCTGCTTCTGTTAGGTCCCTACCATTTCTGTCCTTTATTGAGCCCATCTTCACATGAAATGTTCCCTTGGTATCTCTTATTTTCTTGAAGAGATGTCTAGTCTTTCCCATTCTATGTGCTTTTTGGATACTCTAAATAATCTCAACCATTGTGTTTGAATTTCTACCTAAACTGAGGCAACCCCTCTTGGGAGGGTGCCCTGACTCAGCCTGTTCAGTTGGAAGCCCCAGATACAGGGGTAAGTAAGAGGGCTGGAGGGAGCTGAAGGTTTCATACACAAATCTGTATCTTTAGGACATAAGTCTGGCATGTCTCAGAGAGCAATAAAAAGCAACACATATGTCACTTCTACCAATTTCCCTTATTTTCTACAGAACCAGTCTAGTTGTAAAACAGTTATGATTGGTATATTTCAACAGGTCAACATTTCCCCATCTTCCAAAGGATACTGTGGCCATTCAGTATCACAGAAGAAGATCAGGAATGTCTTTTTAAATTCTGGGGATCAAACTTGTCTCAGCAAATACGTTTTTAAATGAGTGGTTCTGGAACTGCTAGCTCCCATCTATAAAAGAGAAAAAAGCAGCATCCATAGCCGTGTTTTTTTTTTTTCTTTTTTTCCCCACCAGAAGCATCCTTCACTGCTCTAGATTAGGGTGTAGACAGACTCTCCATTGAAGCTTCCCTTCCCTGGTCAGACTTAGTCTGTCCCTTACCAATGCAGGCATCTTACTCATCTCTCCCAGTTCTACCACCAAGGCGGGGTAGAGATGCATCAGGGGTAGACCTGACAGCATCCCAGACTGATTTAGTTCCATACCACAAAAACCTTTGTTTTATTTGTTCTTTTCCCTGATGCTGCCTGGGTGGAGCACAGTAGATTTTCGGAATATTTCCCAAGCTAGTATTGCTAGGGGAAGCATCCATCTTATGTGTGCCCATGCACATTCCTGAGTACAGTCCTGACCACAGTAGAAATGGTGAGTCATAAAGGGATAAACAACAACCAAGATGCCCCTTCTGAGTGTCACCATGCCAGTATATATAATAACAAATGAAGAAAAAGTGATTTTTGTCCTCGAGCTACTAGGGCCAATCCTTCCAGTTCATTTCCAGAGATTCCACAAAAGGAATGTCTAGGGAGTTGAGACAAAAGCCACCAGAGAGCCTCCTCTGGTCCACTAAGAGCTAGCGCTATGAAAGGAAGAAGCCCATTGCACTTCCAATTTGACCAAATCCTGCAATTCCCGATCTGTGTCCTCGAAAACCTCATGGTCACCAGGAGTGCTTATATCCATATAGATAGGAGTCACAGTCATGACAAAGAATCACTTTCAGGTCGCTTCCCCCTGAGGCAGACAGCCAAGAGAGTGACCTCCAGACTGAGAGATGTTCTTGGAGCTAGAGGAACTTCAGAGCCCTGCTCTGAAACATGCTTTTGTAACTTTTGGCTCCTAGCAAGGCTAGGCGCTTCCATACTTCAGGTTTAAGTAAAAGTATATAGTAACAGCATGGATCACAATTCTCTGGAACGTCTATGATCTGACAGATTAGGTTAGCAGTTCTACTTTCCCAGGCAGTTACAGAATGGTCAAAGAGACCAGGAAAAAGTGACCGAGAAAGGAAATTTTGGTCCACACGCTTTGCCCATCTCTGGCAACTTCCCTCGCAGGGATGTTGGGTGTCTCTTCGCATTGGCAGGTTGGTATTATCCCCTGACAGCATTCCTGCCATAAGCCATATGAGGTCACCTCAGAACCGCAGATTAGGACACAGCCCTTCATTTACACATGTGTGTCTTTTAATCGATCACACACACAAGCACACCGTAGAGTTAGTAAAGTACAGAAGAAAATGTGTATACTGAGAAAACAGAGAGACTAGAGCTCTGAGTGTTCTTACCTTGTCCTGAAGATCCTGGATGAGCCCCTAAGATGATAGCTTACAGTGAACGGTGTAGGATTTGTGATCTCCAAAGAAGATTTAACTTTGGGACCAGGGACCAGGCTTTATCACTCAAGAGCCTTTGTGTAACAGAGTTTTATTAAAGTGAGAAAGGACAGAGAAAGCTTCTGACACAGACAGCAGAAGGGGGATGGAGAATGCCCTCCCCTCTCTGCTAGTCTTAGCAAGATGTTTTATGTCTGTTAGAAAGCCATTAATCAAATAAGAGAGACGCCTCAAGGCCGATGGAGTGTCACCAGCCCCCTCTCCCACAATATGCATTTTTGAGATAGAATGGCATGAGGTGTGTCATCCCCCAGCCATGAAACAGTTGATATGAACACTGGTTTGTTGACCTATTATCAGCGCAAGGTTTGAGAAAAGTAAAACAAGTTTGTCTTAGGTGGAATCATTTTGAAGAAAGGTAAATTCCAAAACAAATACATAGTCTCATTAACAATAGCTTAAGAAAAAACATTTCCATGGAGAGTTTGTTTCCTCCTGCCGCTTCAGGAAGAAAAAAAAAAAGTCTGATACTTGCAGCCTATTCCCTCTGCTGGAATTCCCTGGCCATCCTGCCTGTTACCCTCTCACTATGACTCACAAGTGTGTTCTCTTGGCAAAACTGTTAGCCTTTCAACTGCTTCATTTTGTACTCCAAGGCCAAATTTGCCTGTTACTCCAGGTATCTCTTATCTTCCTACTTTTGCATTCCAGTCCCCTATAATGAAAATGATATTTTTTTTTTTGGGGGGGTGTTCATTCTAAAAAGTCTTGTAGGTCTTCCTGCTGCTAAGTCACTTCAGTCGTGTCCGACTCTGTGCAACCCCATGGACTGCATCCCACCAGGCTCCCCCGTCCCTGGGATTCTCCAGGCTAGAACACTGGAGTGGGTTGCCATTTCTTTCTCCAATGCATGAAAGTGAAAAGTAAAAGTGAAGTTGCTCAGTCGTGTCCAACTTAGCAACCCCATGGACTGCAGCCTACCAGGCTCCTCCATCCATGGGGTTTTCCAGGCAAGAGTACTGGAGCGGGGTGCCATTGCCTTCTCCGTAGGTCTTCATAGAACTCTTCAACTTCAGCTTCTTCAGCCTTACTGGTCAGGGCATAGATGTGGATTACTACCAGAATGAAAAAAAGGTAATACATTAATTAAATCATATGTGTATGTCATATAACTCATGCTCATTTTTTTTCTTCATTTTTTCATTTCTTTTCATCATAATAAGTAAAGAATTAATAATCTGAGAGCCAGAGATGACTGGAGTACCAGATTATGAGCACAATACAGATATTAAGTAATATACCAAACTTTAAGGTGTCTGTTAGAAGTGACTGGTATAGGAGCAAAGAACAAGACCAATGTTTAAGGCTGGTTGTTAGAGAGATGGCTACCTAGAACCAGCTAAATCAGCTTTAGTTGCACAAAAATGGAAAGAGGATGGTTTACGCAGGATGTTCCTAAACCTTTTAAAACACAAGTTCATGTCCAGTTATCTCTTAGATTCATAGTTAGCATCTTTCAAGGTGACTCCCATCCACTTTATGAATGAAGCATAACCTGCAATTCTTAGTGTGCCTATTATTAGAGAACAAGATTGAATTTTACAGTGTAAGAACTGTATTTCATTTGTCTGGTGAAGTTCAATGTGGCTCCCAAATTAAATCTTTCTTACTAATAGAATTGGTGCTTGTATCTCTCCATACTGTGTGGCATGATGTCTACAGCTCTTCCTGTTGTTTGTTTTACAGAGGACTCATGGTGGCAAGGGAATGAGCGTGGGAATTGTTCTTGCCCAGGCACATCTAAGTCCTCTCCTCTGCTCTCACTTATATGGTAGGGAGGTTTTGATGTCACCCTTGTAGTAGTGTTAAATTTTACACTGGCACTCAGGTATGAAACTAATCTCAGGTATTCAAAAGGCATATTATTTATTTCTTTATAATCACACAAAACCCAGAAGTCTAATTCTTGCTTGATAACTAAAAACTGAGTGTTGAACATTGTGGAAACACTATTCCTTAGAAATTCTGAACTCCCGAACAGCACAAAACACTTGTTTAAACACTGCTCAGAGAATTGACTGACCTTTGTCAGGCCTGTGCTGAGTCCCTGCTCAAGAAAATGCAAATCTGCCAAACTGCTGGATATAGTTTCTCCCAACAAATGTAGTACAAAAACTGTTTCTGTAACTTTCTGACCATCCTTTCCATCTAACAATTCATTTCCCCAGATTCTTTCTAATCACTTTTATTCCTTTTCTGTCCTTTCTTTAAAACTCTCAATCACCTTTGTATCTGTAGTTGAGATCAGCTTACTCTGGAGTGTCTCCCCTACTTCAGTATGTGAGGAAAATCTGTTCTGTCACCTTTAATGAGCACTTGGTACTGTCTTTGCTCTTCCCAATAAAATTATTTAAAATTATTCTTTAGTTAATTCAGGATTCCTCATTCCTCTCTATTGCTATCTTTTCCAGTTTGCTTCTTATTTCAAGAGATGACTGCTTAATATCAGGGTGGAGATGCTTGCCTTTTTAGTCATCTTCTTCTCTTGTCCTTAGTTGTGTTATGACTAAGATTTGGAATAAACATCAGTGCTGACTTCTTTTGTCTTGTGTTTATGAGCTCATCATTACCTTCATTTGTGAAGGAAATAGGTTCTGGATCCCTCCTCCTCCTCCCATCCATGTAAGCCTGCTGATTCCACTTTACTGTCATTCTCAGAAACTTAAAGATGGTCCCCTACTCTTGTCTATCATACTAGGATTTACAAGACCCTATGACATTGTCTTCAGAATCACATAATTTTTAATATTCCTTCAGCCACTGCCTTACTGCCCAGATACTACATAAACTCATATATGACATCTATTTTGTGCAAATCCTAGAAAGTTGGGCATTTCCCGCCCCGCCCCTGTCTGCAGTTCCTCTCATAACAGGAACTGGCATCAACTTCCTTCTTAGGAAACTATCAGTGTCTAAACCTTTGCCACATTATCTTTGATTTCCTTCTTTCAACTTTATAGTCAAACTTACCTAGATTTGGTTAGCAAATCAATCTTACTGTCCCCAGTAAGCTTGACTTCTTCATTATTAACCTCAATATTTAAAGTCAAGTTTTTGGAATTGACACAAAACAACATTTTTTTTTTTTCTTTCTTTCTCTCAGGATCACTCAATTGAAAGCCAATCATGACTCTCAAGAACATTCTCTTTATCAAGGAATAATGAAAACCACCTTTATCATTTTTAACCTAAAAAAGGAGCCCTGAACAAATTCCATGTGAGGTTATTGGATAACATTATTTTGCTTAGTGCACTGCTACCAAAGTCTAGAGCATGTAAAATAAAAATAGTAACTCTACAAAGGGGGAAGCTGTAAGGCTCCACTTTAATCAAGTGGGAAAGGCATATCCATAAATGTGTGGGTTTATCCCTGGACTTTCTGTTTGGTTCCATTGATTTTTTTTTTTATTTCTATTTTTTTTTTTTTTTTTTTGCCAGTACCACACAGTCTTAATAAGTGTAGCTTTGTAGTATAGTGTGAAGTTGGAAAGGTTGATTTCTCCACTTCCATTCTTTCTCAAGTTTGCTTTGTATTAATTTCTTTTGTGTTTCCATCACATTGTGAAATTATTTAGCAAACAGAATCCAACAACATATTTAAAAGATCATATATCATGATCAAGTGGGCTTTTCCAGAAATGCAAGAATTCTTCAATATTTGCAAATCAATCAGTGTGATACACCATATTAACAAATTGAAAGATAAAAACCACATGATTAATACAATATATGCAGAGAAAGCCTTTGACAAAATTCAACACCCATTTATGATTAAAAAAAAAAGAAAGAAAGAAAAGAAAAGCTCTCCAGAAAGTAGGCATAGAAGAAACATACCTCAACATAATGAAAGCCATATATGACAAACCCATTGCAAACATTATCCTCAATGGCAAAAAATTTGAAAACCTTTACTCTAAAATCTGGAACAAGGGTGCCCACTCTCACCACTGCTATTCAACTTAGTTTTGGAAGTCCTAGAGACAGAGATCAGAGAATAAAAATAAATAATAAGGAATCCAGGTTGAAAATGAAGAAATAAAACTCTCACTGTTTGCAGATAACGTGACCTACAAAGAAAACCCTAAAGATGCCACCAGAATTTTACTAGAGCTAATCAATGAATATAGTAAAGTTTGAGGATATAAAATTAATACAGAGAAATTCTGTATGCTAACAATGAAAAATCAGGAAGAGCTATTAAGAAAACAATCCCATTCACCATTGCAATGAAAAGAATAGAATACTTAGGAATAAATTTACCTAAGTGACAAAAGACCTGTATACAAAACTATAAAACACTGATGAAAGAAATAAAAAATGACACAAATAGATCGAGAAACATACCATGTTCTTGGAAGAACACGTCACTGATTGGAAGAATCAATATAGCGAAAATGAGTATACTACCCAAAGCAATCTATAGATTCAAAGAAATCACTCTTGAGTTCTTAATTTTAATAAATATACTTTGGTTGTGTAATATATTAACTTTAAGGAAAGCTGGGTGAAGTATTTGCATGCATGTTTGCTCAGTTACTGAGTCATTTCCAACTCGCTGCAATTCCATGGACTGTACCCTGCCAGGCTCCTCTGTCCATGTAATTTTCCAGGCTAGAATACTGGAATGAGTTGTCATTTCTTCCTTCAGGATCTTTTCAATCCAGGGATTGAAACCATGTCTCCTGTGTCTTCTGCATTGCAGACGGATTCTTTATCTCTGAGCCTCTGTGTAAGCCCAAAGAATTTACAGGACTCGGCTATTTTGGCAAATCATGAATCCAAAATTATTTCAAAATGAAAATGTTTAAGATAAGTCAATTTAAACCTGATGTTTCTAGAACTGAATTTTCACATTTTCATTTTATATATCTAATAGGTACCTGAATTAAGCATAGCCCTGAACAAAGCTCTTTGATTTCCTCCAGAATTAGACGCTGTACAGATAAACTCATTTTTTTTTTTAAATCTAACTCATTCATCTCATAGTTTTGTAAACTGCATTTTGTCAGTTTTAATTCCATTGTGTGTCTGTTTCCTTCATATCACCCTTTTCCTTGTTTCAACCATTAAATGTTAGCTGTCTATGGGGATCTGTCTTACACTATTCTGTTTATCTTACTCTACATATAACTCTTGGGGTAAACTTGTTTTCATCCATGAGATGAAGCCATGAGTCACAATGATGAATCTCAATCTTATCTGTTGAACGTGTGTGATTGACTGCTCTGCACCTACAAGGTACACTTTAACTTACTACATTCAGAGGAACTCAGCATCATTCCTTGAAATGGATACTGAACCTGTGATTTCTGTTCCCATGATTGACTTCTTAACATCTCAAAGATAAATCAGTATATGATTACACAGTATTTCCTCCATTTAATCTCACTATAATTCACCACATTTTAATGATTATAACCATACCTCTTAAAAGTATTTCAATGTAGTCCTGCCTCTCATCCCCAGAGTTCCCTCTCTGGTAGTATTTAGCTAGTCTTTGAATTATGATTCTCACAGTAAGGGGCCCCTCCAATGGTTACCAAGTTCCATTCAACAATACAATACAGCTCACTGATCTCTTTGAAATATAAATCAAACCATAGTATAATTCTGATAAGCTACTCTGTTGCTGAGAATGCTCCTCAATGATTCTCCATAAGACCAGCCCAGCACTGCTTGTGATCCAATTCTCATGTCAGACAGCAGGATGAGTTATATCCTTTCAATTCAAGGAAGAACATAATTAATAGAATTGGTCATTTTTTAAGTTGATGATTAGGACTAGATATAGATAAAATAGTTCTTAACAAATGGTCCTTTTATCCTCAATCTATGCTACTATAAAAAAGGTTGCACTTCGTTGGGGACTTGAGAAAAATATATTTGGGATTATCAACTGAAAAGAATGGGTATGAATACAGAGAAATTATAAATAGATAAGTATGGCCAACTGAGATTGGGGGTTCAAGAATTTGCAGTAGCCAAACTCTGAATTTTTATTCCAGTTTCTCCATAAACATTTAGCTATTGAAAGCTTTTAAGACATATGTCATGAATCATCAGAAGTGGTAAGGATATAAGCTTATGAAAGAACAATTTGTGGAGGTTTCAAGAAAGTGAAAAAAAAAAATCACAAATGCAATGAATTGGGTGTCTTGATGAATCCCTGGAGCACACTGAAATCCTTAGGAATTTAAGATCAAAGAGGTGGAACAGGATAGAATAACAAGATCAATAAAGTGGGTAAGGAAATGAGTTTGTGAAGTACAGTCTAATGAATTCTGAAAGCTGGAGATGTTGAATATTTAGGTCAACAAAGATATTCAGTTTTCATTCCAAAGGTCAGTTTTCATTCCAACCCCAAAGAAAGGCAAAGGCAACGAATGTTCAAACTACTGCACAATTGCATCTACTGTATCTAAAACGCTAGCAAAGTAATGTTCAAATTAACCAAGTTAGGCTTCAAAAGTATATGAACTGAGAACTTCCAGATGTTCAAGTTGGGTTTAGAAAAGGCAGAGGGACCACAGATCAAATTGCCAACATCCGTTGGATCATAGAAAAAGCAAGAGAGTTCCAGAGAAATATCTACTTCTGATTTCTTGACTACACCAAATACTTTGAATGTATGGATCACAACAAACTGGAAAATTCTTAAAGAGTTGGGAATTCTTTAATTCCCACCTGACCTGCCTCTTGAGAAACCTATATGTGGGTCAAGAAGCAACAATTAGAACAGGATATGGAAGAACAGACTGGTTCCAAATTGAGAAAGGAGTACGTCAAGGCTGTATATTGTCACCCTGATTATTTAACTTATATGCAGAGTACATCATGTGAAATGCTGGGGTAGATGAAGCACACGCTCAAATCAAGATTATTGGGAGAAAAACAAACAATCTCAGATATGCAGATGACACCACCCTTATGGCAGAAAGCAAAGAGGAACTGAAGAGTCTCTTGATGAAAGTGAAAGAGGAGAGTAAAAAAAAAAAAAAAAAAAAAAAACTGCCTTAAAACTCAACATTCAGAAAATGAAGATAGTGGCATCTGGTTACAGCACTTCATGGCAAATAGATGGGGAAACAATGGAAACAGTGGCTGACTTTATTTTGGGGGCCTCCAAAATCACTGCAGATGGTGACTTCAGCCATGAAATTAAAAGGTGCTTGCTCTTTGGGAGAAAAGCTATGACCAACCTAGACAGCATATTAAAAAGTAGTGACCTTTGCTGACAAAGTTCTATCTAGTCAAAGCTATGATTTTTCCAGTAGTCATGTATGGATGTGATAGTTGGTCCATAAAGAAAGCTGAGCAGCAAATAATTGATACTTTTGAGCTGTGGTGTTGGAGATGACTCTTGAGAGTCCCTTGGACAGGAAGCAGACGCAACCAGCTCATCCTAAAGGAAATCAGTCCTGAATATTCATTGGAAAGATTGATGATGAAGCTAAAACTCCAAAACTTTGGCCACCTGCTCTGAAGAACTGACTCATTGGTAAAGACCCTGATGCTGGTAACGATTGAAGGTGGGAGGAGAAGGGGATGACAGAGGGTGAGATGGTTGGATGGCCTCACCAACTCTATGGACATGAGTTTGAGTAAACTCCGGGAATTGGTGATGGACAGGGAGGCCTGGTGTGTGGTAGTCCATGGGGTCTCAGAGTCAGACATGTCTGAGAGACTGAACTGAACTGAAGGTTGTTCAAGAATAGAAGTTGAGAATAAAACTATGGATACAAGAAAATCACCAAGAAAATAAAAGAGTGTTGGGACAAGGGAAGAACAATGGGCTATGTAGGAAGCTGATTTTTCTGCATGAGCACTGTCTGATTAAATGACAACTGGGCCAGGGACCACTTGGTTGATGGCAGTCAAACTTCCTAACCAGGTGGTATATGGAGTGCCAGAGAAGGCAGCCTCCTTTAAAGTAAAGTGTCTTAGTGAAAATAGCATTTCTGGTGAGGTAAAGGGATATGTTCAGTATTTGCTAGAGGTGAAAGGTGAGACAAGTTAGTGGACAGTATAATGAACCTTCCAGAGAACATATCCTGGAGACTGTTCCATGTGCACTTGAGAAGAAGGTATATTCTGCATTTGGATGGAATGTTCTGAAGATATCAATGAGATCCATCTTGTCTAATGTATCATTTAAGACTTATGTCTCATTATTAATTGTGTGTTTTGATGAACTGTCCATTGGTGTAAGTGGGGTGTTAAAGTCGCCTAGTATTAATGTGTTACTGCCAATATATCCCTTTATGTCTGTTAGTTTTTTGTCTTATGTACTGAGGTGCTCCTATGTTGGGTGCACAGGTATTTACATTAGTTATGTTTTCCTCTTGGATTTATCCCTTGATCATTATATTGTGCCCTTCCTTATCTCTTGTAATACTCTTTATTTTAAGGTCTACTTTGTCTGATATGAGGATTGCTACTCCAGCTTTCTTTTGCTTTCAATTTGCAAGGAATATACTCTTCTACACTTTCATTTTCAGTTTTCATGTGTCTTTAGGTCTTAAGTGGATTTCTTGTAGACAGAATATATATGGGTCTTGCTGTTGTTCAGCCTAGTCTGTGTTTTTGGTCAGAGCATTTACTCCATTTATGTTTAAAATGATTATTGATATATATGTTCCTATTATCATTTTCTTAATTGTTTGGGGTTTGTTTTTGTAGATTTTTTTTTTCTCTCTTGTACTTTCTGACTATATAGGTCTGTTTAACATTTGCTACAAAGCTGATTTAGTGGTACTGAATTCTCATAATTTTTGATTGTCTTAAAAGCCTTTGATTTCACTATTAATTTTGAATAAGGCCCTTCCAGTTAGAATAATCTTGGTTGTAGATTTTTCCTTTTCAGTACTTTAAATATATCCTGCCAATCCCTCCTTTTCTGCTAAGTTGCTGCTGAAAGATCAGCTGTTAAACATATGGGGTTTCTTTTGTATGTTACTTGTTGCTTTTCCCTTGCTGCTTTTAATATTCTTTCTTTGTGTTTATTCTTTGTTAGTTCGATTAGCCTGGAGACAAAAATGGCAACCCACTCCAGTATTCTTGCCTAGATAATCCTGTGGACAGAGGAGCCTGGTGGGCTGCTGTCCATAGGGTTGCACAGAGTCAGACACGACTGAAGCGACATAGCATGCATGCATTGGAGAAGGCAATGGCAACCCACTCCAGTTTTCTTGCCTGGAGAATCCCAGGGATGGAGAAGCCTGGTGGGCTGCTGTCTATGGGGTTGCACAGAGTCAGACACAGCTGAAGAGACTTAGCAGCAACAGCAGCAGTTTGATTAGTATGTGTCTTGGCGTGTTTCTCCTTGGGTTTATCCTGTATGGGAATCTTTGTGTCTCTTGGACTTGGTTGCCTATTTCCTTTTCCATGTTGTGGAAATTTCAAAATTTTTCTCAAACCCTTTGTTTTTCTCAAACCCTTTGCTTTTCTCTTCTTCTTCTGGGACCCCTGCAATTCAAATATTGGCACCAAGTGTACAGGGACACGGACTGCCTCAGCTGCTGGAATTATGGCACTATCAGAGTCTTTTTCCAAACCTCTGGTAGCTGGCAATCAGAAAGCCTCTTTGGCCAGTCTTTCTCCATAGTTCCACCTGTTCAGGCCTTAGAGGGCTCCCTTGTCTGAGATCCTTCTCTCTTGTTTGGTGCATCAGTCACATAAAAGGACCCCCTCCCCCCCACCCACTAGCTGGAGTCCTACTCTGTAAATTGGCACATCAGGCACTTAAATGGACTGGGTGGGGTCCTATTCTGTAGTTTGGTGCATCAGGTGCCTAATAGGCCAGCCTCTCTATTGTTCAGCTGTCAATGCTGGCCTGTGGGGAGAGAGAGGCTATGGTGATGGCTCCACCCACTATGCATGACTCAGCAGTATCGCCTTGCTTCCATGGCTGCCTGGCTTCCCTTCACAGGTATTTCCCATCACAATCTCCTCTTTCATGTTCCCTTGGTCCATCTCTCTTCAGTCAATGGCAGCCCTCTCTCCAGGATTGTGCCCAAATCCCCTCCAGCTCCCAGTTGCTGCACCTTCTAGGGTAACTGTGTCCCTGTCCAAGGTACATATGGCTGTGGCAAGGACTGTCTGATTCTCATTCCATTTAGGCTGCCACAGAGCAGTTGTATCATTCTCAGCCTTTAATGTTTCTCTTCTGACCCAGATAATTGTCCCTATGTGCATATCAGACCCCTGCTTCAGTTCCCCAACCCACCAAAGGCTGGTCCAGTCCTACTAACACTCCCGTTTATCCCCCTATGTACTTCCTTCTACCGAGTTTTGCATGGTTTTATATATTGTTTTCCTGTGGTCAGGTACTCCAGTCTGCTCTCAGCTGGTTTTCTGCAAGCAATTCTGTGTCTGAAGTTATATTCCTGATGTATCCATGGAGAGAGAGATACTCCACATCCACCTACTCCTCTGTCATCTGTTCTCCACTATTGGTGTTTTGACTTTTGTTTTTCTTTAAAAGTGTAGAGTAGTTCACAGAATTGTTACCTGTATGTGAAAGAAACCTCCTGGAAAACTTTTTTTTCCCCCCTCTTTCTCATATGCTGTAGATCATTATCCATTTAATGATCATTGTTCTTCCATTATAACATGAAGCCATCTGTTCAATTTCTATACAGATCACTAAAATATCACAATGATAATAAAAGTCAAACACATTTTGGTAATGCAGAGCTACTGCAAATTTCAATTCAAATGTGTATGTGTGTGTTATCATTTTGTAAGGCTATTAAGGGTGAAGAAATTCTATTCCTAGTGTACCATGTGACACTGAGTTCTATACTACTGTTAAAAGAACCCACATATGAAGTAAAAGGCCAGAACAAGCATTTAACGAGTTGCCCAAAGATCTAAAACTGCTATTAAATGGATGTGAACATTAGCATTTGGTGGCAAAAAAAATTAGAACCTGAATTGTTGAAAGAATATTGAAATAGAAGGCCACAGCAAGACAGATAACATTTGAGGAATATCTCCCAGAGACATGTGTGATCTCTGAAAGTGACAAAGCAATCCATTACATATAGGGACTAGTACAATCACCAGGATTGAAGCCAAGAGATAAAATTCCTTGAGAAAGCATCCTGTAAGTCCATGGATTCTAGTACTGGCAGAAAAGTGTTCATTTCAATCATAACAAAATGCTGCTGCATTTATGATAGAGCTATCTATACCCAAATTTATGGTTTGATGGTTCAGACTATTCTTAGTTCATTTTGAGCAGTCCAGGCTGAATGGTAACTTGGTGGCCCATGGATGAGCAGTTACTTCCCATTAAGGCTCAGTACCCAAGGTTTTGTTTTGTTTTTTTTTTTTGTTTTTTTTTTTTCTCAAAAAGAAGGTAGTTTTCTGACATGAAGGCATGTATTTGCCTCAGAATCTTAATGTCTTGCACTATGATTCACTTGCAGGATCTACCAAAGCCCACAAACAGAATCTCTACCAGGGACCTTTCAAGCACCGTTGAATCTGTTGGATCAGTTGGTAGTCTAGACCTCTGACAGAGCCTTCTCTTGTTCCAAAAGGACCCCATTCAAAGCTAGCAAGTTTTAGATCACCCAGTTAATGGGTGGAGTAGCACACATTAGAAATTATGCTCTTAATTCATAGTAGGAAGGGCCCAGATGCAAAAACGCATCCTTGATCTCAGAAGGAAAATTTCATGCTCCATACCACTGGACCCCTAGAATGTCACTGAACTCCTCTAAAATGTTTTCAAATCTTTTCCCACCCTATCATATGCAGATATATTACCAGCAAGTCTAAAGCAGGTACCATTTCTTGCTCATGAAGACCATTCAATATAATGTGATCAATGTAATGGATAGTGTGATTCCATATGGAAGGAAAAGGGAATCAGGTCCCTTCAGACTAAATTAAGGTGAACCAGGCATGACACAAGTTTAAGTTGAAAATCTGAAACCCTGGCATCCTTCTTTTTTTCCCTCCTTGTTCTAGTGTAGTTAGAAGCAACCAGTCAATTTCATAACACTCATTATTTTGACAAACTTGCCCCAATATGTTTTCAACTAGAACCTTGGTTTTTTAAAAGTATTTGATTAGGACTACATAATGGTGATTTTTTTTTATCTCTATTGCCACATCATGCCATAGAATTTTAGTGCTTTATTTATGACTGGGAATAGGTTATAAAGACATTTATGTTAAAGAATTGGCTCCCTCGATTGTAGGAGCTGTCAAGTCTAAAATCTGTAAGAAATTTGATAAGGTAGAGACTCAAGCATACTTTAATCTGTATTTGAAACAAAATCTCTTCTCCAGGAAACTTTTTGAGGCCTTCAACTTATTTAGGAAACCCACTCACATTTTCTGAGGTAACTACCTTACTTTAAATCAATCTATTATTAATGCTTCCCAGGTGGCACTAATGGTAAAGAACCTGCCTACTAATGCAGGAGATAAAAGAGATGTGGGTTTGATCCCTAGGTCAGGAAGATCCCCTGGAGGAGGGCACGACAACCCACTCAAGTGTTCTCATCTAGAGAATCCCATGGACAGAGGAGCCTGCCAGGATACAGTCCACAGGGTCACAAAGAGTTGGACACAACTAAATGACTTATCTCACACACAGGCACATTATGGATGCTAACTACTAGTGCAAAATACTTTCACAGAAAAAAAAATGCCTCAATGTTTGCTTAAATAACTAGATGCTCAGCCTAGCCGTGATATGTGCAATTAAAAATAAGCCATCACCTGGGCTTTTCCAAATCCTCCTCAATTTTGACAATTCACTAGAAAGATTTCACAGAACTCACTGAGAGTGATCATACTCATGGTTACAGTTTATCATGGGGAAAAGAGGCATATTAAATCAGTCAGAGAGGAAGCACTGAATGTGTTCCCATGGAGTCAGGATGAACCCCTTGTCTCCAAGGGACACTGCACGTGAAGTGCTGCTCTGAGGAGTGCTGAGCCTCACTGTAAGGGTTTTTTTTTTTTTCCCCCTGAGGCTGCACTTTGTAGATATAATTGATTGGTTGCACACATGGTTGATCTGTCTCCAGATTGGCTGGAGACCCAATTCTCTACCTAGGTCTTTTGGGTATGTACTTCCTTATTCGAAATCACACTGTTGCTATATGGATGTCCATGGCTCCAACACGAAGATTACCTCCCAGGAACTGGGGCTAAAGGGCAGACGCTCTGTTAAAGTAAAGATGTTTCTAGTCACTGTGAGTTTTTCTGGTGTTAGTTTAGCTTCTGCTTTAGGGTTCAGAATATAGGTACCTATTTCTTTGGAAGGAATGATGCTAAAGCTGAAACTCTAGTACTTTGGCCACCTCATGCGAAGAGTTGACTCATTGGAAAAGACTCTGATGCTGGGAGGGATTGGGGGCAGGAGGAGAAGGGGACGACAGAGGATGAGATGGCTGGATGGCATCACTGAGTCAATGGACGTGAGTTTGAGTGAACTCTGGGAGTTGGTGATGGACAGGGAGGCTTGGCGTGCTGCGATTCATGGCGTCACAAAGAGTTGGACATGACTGAGCGACTGAACTGAAGTAATCATCTGCCCTTCATATATAGCATCACAATGTGACTATAGCTAGACCTTTATGTTGCTATATGTGTGCCTTTAAAAGTTATTTGCACTTGTGCTGCTCTGCATTCTTTGTGTGAACCCAGATTTCCCTCTGGCGTGATTGTCTTTCTGCCTAAAAGACCTCAGTTAATAGTTTTGTTTTGGCTGTTTTTGTATTTTATTTTAGTAAGATTCTGCTAGAGTTGAGTTCTTTCAGCTTCTCTATATTTGAAAAATAACTATTTTTCATTTTTGCTGCTAAGTTGCTTCAGTCGTGTCCGACTTTGTGCGACCCCATAGACGGCAGCCCACCAGGCTCCCCCATCCCTGGGACTCTCCAGGCAAGAACACTGGAGTGGGTTGCCATTTCCTTCTCCAATGCATGAAAGTGAAAAGGGAAAGTGAAGTCCCTCAGTCGTGTCTGACTCTTAGCGACCCCATGGACTGCAGTCTACCAGGCTCTTCCATCCATGGGATTTTCCAGACAAGAGTACTGGAGTGGGGTGCCATGGCCTTCTCTGATTTTTTTTTTTTTTTTTTTGCATTTTTAATGAACTATATTTTTGCTTGGTACAAATTTTAGTTTTATTTTTTTATTTTATTTATTTTTGTTTACATTCAATAGTTTAGTGATGTCTTCTCATTTGCATTGATTCTGAGAAAAAATATGCTATTATTATTTTTTTTTAATCTTGATTACTCTGTATGTATCTTGTCTTTTTTTCTCTTATAGCTTTTAACATCCCATTAATCCTTTCTTTTAAGCAATTTTACTCTGATATACTTTGGTATAGTTTCTTTCATGTTTTTAATGTTAGTGATTTTTCTGAAGTTCTTTATTATGCCCATTTACAATTTTTGCAACTTGGAAATTTTTCAGCCATTGTATCTTTGAATATTTTACTGCCTGTCTCTTTCCTTTGGGGAATCTATTTACACAGACGTTAGGCTGCCTGATGTCTCATAGCTCACTGATCTTCCTTTAATTTTTTAAACTCTTTTTCTATTTTTAATCTGTGTTTTATTCTAGATGGTTCCTATTGCTGTAACTTCAAGTTCATTAATGTTTACATGCAATGTACTAATCTACTCTAATCTTATCCAGTGAATTTTTCATTACAGAATTGAAGTAGTTATATCTATATGTACAGTTTGGCTATTTTTACTATTTTTCATGTCCTCAAAACACATTTAGATCAAATGAAATCTGTCACAATAACAGCTCCATTGTCTTTATTTTCTAATTTTAGTATCTTTGTCAGTTATTAGACATATTGCTTTTTTAAAATCCTTGTTAAGGGTTATATCCTCCTGCTTCTCTTCATATCTGGTCATCATTAACTGAGTGTCAGGTGTTTTAACTTTCAACTTCTTGGGTGATATATATTTCTTTAGTCCTATATGTATTCTAGAGCTTTGTTCTAAGATGCAGTTAAGTTGCTTTTTAACATTCACTAGGAGGGATTAGACAACTCTTTCTCCTCACTATTGAAGCAAGACCTTTCCAACTATTCTGCCAAATACACTGTGAATTTTAAATTTTTCCAAATTGATACAATTTTAGGTTTTGTGTGCTTCCTAAATATTATTCCATCAACATTTTTCTTTCCCTGACTTTTGGATAATGTCTTTACATGCATGAGCTGCATAATATTTTACCTAATGCTTAGAGACAGTTCTCCATAGATCTCATGTTCTAGGTCTGAGCAGTCACCCTCTCTAGTACTCTGCCCTGTTCACACTGAGTTTATTTATAGTCTATGACAACAGAGTGAGAAAAACCATGGAATCCTTTTTGCACCTGCACTGTTTACTGAATGCAATCACTTACTTAAAATGAAATTCATTGTCTCACGTCCTATTTTTGTGGACTGCTTAACTTTTTTCTCACTCTATCTGACCACTTCTTCAAGAGGGACTGAGTCTGCCAGGGGTTGGTTATCTACTACTAAACCATTCACTTTGTTTGACAAGTTGTTGCACATTATATGAGGAGTAGGGCATGCATCATGACAACCATAAGTATTGCCTTTATAAATTAATCTTAGTGGGACATTTTATACTATTTGGTTGAAGATTATCTGTGTTCTTGAGTATACTCATTCTTGCAACTGTAAGAATGTTAATATAATGCAGTAGCCACTTCCCCTTACCTGATTTCTAGCAGGTAACAATGTATATCTTTTGTAAATATATGACTATATTTCTACATACAAAATATAAAGAGTATTTCCAATCTCATACAGATATTATTCATTTCCCCCCAGTACTTCTATCTTAAGTGAAACAATTTCTTTCTAATCAGCACCTCTATTTAGAGAGGTGCAGATATAATTTACTTACACTGTGCTGCTTATTTGACATAGAAAGATAAATTGACAACAGGATTAATAACTGAGTTATGTCCAAAAGTTATCACTTTTAAATATCCATATTTCATTATTTAGAACAGCTTAAGAAGATGACCAACAGATAGGTAGTATATTTTCATTTCCTCCATCTTACTAAAGTGGTGCAATGAATTTATATACCAACTTTTGATTGCCTTCTAGATCATTTTATTTGAGAAATAATTACAGAAGCGGGATTAATGGACTAGAGTATATAAACATTTTTAATGATCCAGATAAATATTGTCAAACTGCCTTTCTGAGAGCTTGTAGCAATTAGGCTCCCACAAGCATAACATACATAAGCATTTCCATCTATTTCAGGATTAAAAACAGAACAGATTAGATTGATGAAAATGTACTTGATTTTAATTAGATTTAATTTCTATGAAGAAAGATAAGATATTTATATGTATGTAACTCCTTTTCTATTGTAAATTTTCCATTCATGTCATTTAGTTCCCTTTCCGTAAGTGTATCTAAATCCTTGAATTGTACAATCTCATCATATGTTACAAATATCTACATGCTTATATGAAATTATCTTTGTAAATTGGTTCTGTTGCTTTATTTTATGCTTTATACTTAGAATATCAATTTGAAAACACTTGAAATCTGTAGAAAAGCAGCTAAAAGTATTCAGAAAACTATTTAATAAGTTTCACTAAATTTTAATGTTTTGAAATATTTGCTTTATCTTCCTGTATAAATAGATGGGTAGATAAATGGGTCAATACCAGGCAGATGCAGATATAGTATATATTAAATAATAAAAGGCAATTATTTCTATTTTTTCTTTTACTTTCTTTTTATTTTCACTTTTCTCAAATTTTTATTTAGAGTTTCCTTTAGATGTTCAAATATGCTTATTTACTTATTTATGTTTAATTGAAGGATAATTGCTTTACAAGTTCGTGTGGGCTTCTGCCATACATAAACATGAATCAGCTGTAAGTATACCTATTTCCCCTCCCTCTTGAGTCACCATCCCACTTCCCATCCTATCCAATCCTTCAAGTTATTTCAGATCACTGGAATTGAGTTCCCTGTGACATAGAGCATTTTTCCACTGGCTATTTAACTTTCAGTTCAGTTCAGTCACTCAGGCATGTCTGACTCTGTGACTCCATGGAGTGCAGCACTCCAGGCCTCCCTATCCATCACCAACTCCTGGAGTTTAGTCAAACTATGTCCATTGAGTCGATGATGCCATCCAACAATCTCATCCTCTTTTGTCCCCTTTTCCTCCTGCCTTCAATCTTTCCAAGCATCAGGGTCTTTTCCAATGAGTCAGTTCTTTGCATCAGGTGACCAAAGTATTGGAGTTTCAGCTTCAGCATCAGTTCTTCCAATGCATATCCAGGACTGATTTCCTTTCAGATTGACTGGTTTGATCTCCTTGCAGTCCAAGGGACTCACAAGAGTCTTCTTCAACACCATAGTCCTAAAGCATCAAATTCTTTGGCACTCAGCTTTCTTTATAGTTCAACTTTCACATCCATCCATGACTACTGGAAAAACCATAGCTTTGACTAGATGGACCTTTGTTGGCAAAGTAATGTCTCTGCTTTTTAACATGCTGTCTAGGTTGACCATAACTTTTTTTCCAAGGAGCAAGCATCTTTTAATTTCATGGCTGCAGTCACCATCTACAGTGATTTTGGAGCCCCTCAAAATAGTCTCTCACTTTTTCTATTATTTCCCCATCTATTTGGCATGAAGTGATGGGACCAGATGCTATGATCTTAGTTTTCTGAATGTTGAGTTTTAAGCCAACTTTTCACTCTCCTCTTTCACTTTCATTAAGAGGCTCTTTAGTTCTTCTTCACTTTCTGCCATAAGTGTGGTGTCATCTGCATATTGAGGTTATTGATATTTCTCCCACCAATCTTGATTCCAGCTTGTGTCTCATCCAGTCCAGCATTTCTCATGATGTACTCTGCAAATAAGTTAAGTAAGCAGGATGACAATTTACAGCCTTGAAGTACTCCTTTCCCTATTTGGAACCAATCTGTTGTTCCATGTTCAGTTCTAAGAGGTAGGTCTATTCAATTTCTCAAAAAGCAGGTCATGTGGTCTTGTATTCCCATCTCTTTAATAATTTTCAACAGTTTGTTAGGATCCACACAGTCAAAGGTTTTGGCATAGTCAATAAAGCAGAAGTAAGTGTTTTTCTGAGCAGAAGTAAGTGTTTTTCTGGAACTCTCTTGCTTTTTCATTGATCTAACAGATGTTGGCAATTTGATCTCTGGTTCCTCTGCCTTTTCTAAATGCTGCTTGAACATCTGGAAGTTCCCAGTTCACATACTGTTGAAACCAAGCTTGGAGAATTTTGAGTGTTACTTTGCTAACTATACATATTTAACTTTATACATGTTAATTTAACTTTACATAGGGTAATGTGTTTGTTTCAAAGCTATTCTCTCTATTTTTCCCACCCTCTCCTTTCCCCAGTGTGCCCACAAGTCTGTTCTCTATGTCTGTGTCTCTATTGCTACCCTGAAAATATTTTCATCAGTGCCATCTTTCTAGATTTCATATATATGCATTAATATACGATATTTGTTTTACTCTTCCTGATTTACTTCACTCTGAAAAATAGGCTCTATGTTCATCCACCCCGGAAGAACTGACTCAAATCCATTTCCCTATATGGCTGCATAATATTTATCTCTGGGCTTTCTGTTTTGTTCCATTGATCTATATTTCTGTCTGCAGTATGCCAGGTCCATATGATCTTGATGACTGGAACTTTGTAGTATAGTCTGAAGTCAGGAAGTTTTATTTCTCTAACTTCATTCTCCTTTCTCAATATTGTTTTGGTCATTTAAGATCCTTTGAATTTTATACAAATTGTTAAGAATTATTTTTTTCTAGTTCTTTGTAGAATAGCTTTAGTAGTTTGATAGGGATTGCATTGAATTTGTAGATTGTTTTGGGTACTATAGTCATTTTCCCAATATTGATTCTTCCAATCCAGAACAAAGTTCAGTTCAGTTCAGTCGCTCAGTCATGTCCGACTCTTCACGACCCCATGAATCGCAGCACGCCAGGCGTCCCTGTCCATCACCAATTCCCGGAGTTCACTCAGACTCACATCCATCGAGTCAGTGATGCCATCCAGCCATCTCATCCTCTGTTGTCCCTTTATCCTCCTGCCCCCAATCCCTCCCAGCATCAGAGTCTTTTCAAATGAGTCAACTCTTCGCATGAGGTAGCCAAAGTACTGGAGTTTCAGCTTCAGCATCATTCCCTCCAAAGAAATTCTAGGGCTGATCTCCTTCAGAATGGACTGGTTGGATCTCCTTGCAGTCCAAGGGACTCTCAAGAGTCTTCTACAACATCACAGTTCAAAAGCATCAATTCTTTGGCGCTCAGCCTTCTTCACAGTCCAAATCTCACATCCATATATGACCACAGGAAAAACCATAGCCTTGACTAGATGGACCTTTGTTGGCAAAGAAATGTCTCTGCTTTTGAATATGCTATCTAGGTTGGTCATAACTTTCCTTCTAAGGAGTAAGCGTCTTTTAATTTCATGGCTGCAGTAACCATCTGCAGTGATTTTGGAGCTCAGAAAAATAAATCTGACACTGTTTCCACTGTTTCCCCATCTATTTCCCATGAAGTGATGGGACCGGATGCCATGATCTTCGTTTTCTGAATGTTGAGCTTTAAGCCAACTTTTCACTCCCTTCTTTCACTTTCCTCAAAAGGCTTTTGAGTTCCTCTTCACTTTCTTCCATAAGAGTGGTGTCATCTGCATATCTGAGGTTATTGATATTTCTCCCAGCAATCTTGATTCCAGCTTGTGTTTCCTTCAGCCCAGCATTTCTCATGATGTACTCTGCATATAAGTTCAATAAGCAGGGTGACAATATACAGCCTTGACGTACTCCTTTTTCTATTTGGAACCAGTCTGTTGTTCCGTTTCCAGTTCTAACTGTTGCTTCCTGACCTGCATACAGATTTCTCAAGAGGCAGTTCAGGTGGTCTGGTATTCCCATCTCTTTCAGAATTTTCCACAGTTTATTGTGATTCCATATAGTCAAAGGCTTTGGCATAGTCAATAAAGCAGAAATATAAATAGTCTCAGAAATATTTCTGGGACTCTCTTGCTTTTTCCATGATCTAGTGGATGTTGGCAATTTGATCTCTGGTTCCTCTGCCTTTTCTAAAACCAGCTTGAACATCTGGAAAGTCATGGTTCACATATTGCTGAAGCCTGGCTTGGAGAATTTTGAGCATTACTTTGCTAGCATGTGACATGAGTACAATTGTGCGATAGTTTGAGCATTCTTTGGCATTGCCTTTCTTTGGGATTGGAATGAAAACTGCCCTTTTCCAGTCCTGTGGCTACTGATGAGTTTTCCAAATTTGTGGGCATATTTAGTGCAGCACCTTCACAGCATCATCTTTCAGAATTTGGAATAGCTCAACTGGAATTCTATCACCTCCTCTAGCTTTGTTTGTAGTGATGCTTTCTAAGGCCCACTTGGCTTCACATTCCAGGATGTCTGGCTCTAGGTCCGTTATCACACCATCGTGATTATCTGGGTCATGAAGATCTTTTTTGTACAGTTCTTCTTCTTCATCTGTTTGTGTCATCTAATAAAAGACACCTATTTTTTAATTAGGCCACAAGTATCATGCTATTTTACCTTTAATACTTCATTGGAGTTTACCTAATAAATTATTTTGTGTAATCATAATGCAATTACCAAACTCAGACAACTTAACTTTGATATAATACTTTTTGTTTTTCCAAAGATGTTTAATTTTACTTTATTTAAAAAGGCTGAAAGGAGAAATAGATACCATACAATAATAGTAAGGAACTTCACTATCCACCTTTATCAGTAGACAAATTATCCTGACAGAAAAATCAATAAGGAAATGGCAGACTTAATTAATGTATAAACCAAAAATACTTAACAGATATATATAGAACAGTCCATTCCATAGCAACAGAACAAATATTATTTTTAAGCATACAGGGAACATTCTCCAGTATAGATCATATGTTGGACCTCAAAAGAAGTATTAACATATCTAAAACATTGAAAAAAATCAAATATATTTTTTTCTCTCCATAACAGTATGAAACAGCATATCAGTAACAGGAGGAACATTGGAAAAGTCATGTAAGTGGAAATTAAGCAAAATACTTCTAAACAACCAATGGATAAAAAAAAAAAAAAAAAAAAAAAAAAAAAAAAAACTTCAGGAGGGAAAAAATTAAAAATTCTGACACAAATAAAAATGGGAAAATAATATACCAAAATTTATGGAAAGTAGCAAAAATATTTCTAAGCAGTAAGTTTATTCACATAAATCCCTTCATTAATTTAAAAAGATATTTCAAATAAATGAATTACAAAAAAAAAGAAAATTCTAAATGTGAATTTAGCAGAAGGAAGAAAATAATGAAGATAATAGCAGAAATAAGTGAAATAGAAACTATAAAGATAATAAAATTATCAATAAAATTGAGTTTGATTTTGAAAAATGTAAACAAAACTAACAAACTTTTAACTAGACCGACTAAGAAGGGAAAAAAGGACTCAAACAGATAAAATTATAACAGAAAAAAAAAGGAGACTTTACAATAGATAGCAGAGACAGAACATTAGAGGCTACTACTAACAATTATACACTAGCAAGTTGACTAACAAAGCAATCAAGATTTTCTCAAGAATAGGACTTCCCTGACAGCTTGGTGGAAAAAAAAAAAAAAGTCCACCTACCAATGCCAGAGAAACAGGTTTCGTCTTTGATCCTGGAAGATCTCACATGGAATTGTTGTGGAGCAGTTAAATCTGTGCACCACAGCTACTAAGCCTGTACTCTAGAGCCTGGAGCTGCAAGTATTGAAGCCTGCATGCCCTAGAGCTCATGTTCCACAACAAGAGAAGCCACCACAATTAGAAGCCAGTGTGCTACAACTAGAGGACAGCCTCTGCTAGCCACAACTACAGAAAAACCTGCACAGCAAAATCAATACACTGAAGAAGCAAAACCAGTACAATATTGTAAAGTAATTAGTCTCTAATTAAAATAAATAAATTTAAATTAAAAAAAGAATCAATATAGTGAAAATGAGTAGGCTATCCAAAACTTTGTATGGATTCATTGAATAGCCAAAGCAATCTTGAGAAAGAAGAATGGAACTGGAAAAATCAGCCTTCCTGACTTCACACTATACTACAAGACTACAGTCATCAAGACAGTATGGTACTGGCACAAAATCAGAAATATAGATCGATGGAGCAAAATAACAAGTCCAGAGATAAACCAAACATTTATGGACACCTTATCTTTGACAAAGGAGGCAGAATATATAGTGGAGGAAAGACAGTCTCTCCAAAAAGTGGTGCTTGGAAAACTGGTCAACTATGTGTAAAAGAATGAAACTATAATACTTTCTAACACCGTACACAAAAACAAACTCAAAATGGGTTAAAGATCTAAATGTAAGACCAGAAACTATAAAATTCTTAGAGGAAAACATAGGCAAAACATTCTCTGATGTACGATTCTCTGACATAAATGACCCCCTCCCAGAGTAATGGAAATAAAAACAGAAATAAACTTAAAAGCTTTTTCACAATGAAAGAAACTATAAGCAAGATGAAAAGACAGCCCTCAGCATGGGAGAAAATAATAAGAAATGAAACAACTGACAATTAATCTCCAAAATATACAAGCAGCACAATACCAGAAAAATGAGCAACATAATCAAGAAGAGGACATAAGACCTAAACAGACATTTCTCCAAAGAAGTCATACAGATGGCTAATAAACACATGAAAAGGTGTTCAACATTACTCATTATTAAAGAAATGCAAATTCACTCCACAATGAGGTATCATATCACACTGGTCACAATGGTGATCATCAGAAAGTCTACAAACAATAAATGCTGGAGAGGATGTGGATAAATGGAAACCCTCTTACACTGTTGATGGGACTGCAAGCAGATACAACCACTATGGAGAACAGTGTGGAGATAAAAAAAAACAAACAAACAAACAAAAAAACAAAACTAGGAATAAAGTTACCATTCAACCCAGCAATACCACTATATCACTACTGGGCATTTACCCTAGAAAACCAGAATTGAAAGATCGCATGTACCCTAATGTTCTTTGCAGCACTATTGTCAATAGCCAGGACATGAAATCAACCTAGATATCCATCAGCAAATTAGTAGATAAGGAAGATATGGTACATAGACACAATGGAATACTACTCAGCTATAAAAAGGAACACATTTGAGTCAGTTCTAATGAGGTGGATAAAACCAGAGCCTATTATAACAGAGTGAAGTAAGTCAGAAAGAAAAAAAAAATAAATACTGTATATTAATACATGTTCATAGAATCTAGAAAGATGGTACCAATGATCCTACATGTAGGGTGCCAAAGGAGACACAGATGTAAAGAACAGACATTTAGGAAATTTTCAGTGGGAAAAGGAGAGGGTGGGGTGATTTGAGAGAATAGCATTGAAAAATATCCATTACTGTATAGAAAATAGATAACCAGTGTGAGTCTGATGCATGAAGCAGGGCAACCAAAGTCATTGCTCTATGACAACCTAGAGGGAAAAAGGGGGGAGGGAGATGGGAAGTGGGTTCAAGATGGAAGGGACACACACACACACACACACATATGGCTGATTTGCATTTTGGTAATGCAAAAACCGTCACAATATTGTAAAGTAATTATCCTCCAATTAAAATAAATGATTTTTTAAAAAGTATTTTAAGAAAAGTACTTCTCAAAGTTTTCCAAAAACTTGAAAAGGAAGAAACACTTCCAAAATTAATCAATGAATCCAGTATCATCCATATCAGGCCAGATAATGACCTCAAAAGAAAAACAAATAAATTATAGGACAGTACCCTAATTAAAATAGATTCAAAAGTCCTCAACAAAGCACCAGCAACTAAACTCAGTCTCACCTACAAAGAATCAAATACCATGATCAGGTAGGATCTATCTTTGGGATGCAATCATGATTCAACATATATATAAATAAGAAGAATATATCACCTAAACATATGAAGAATGAAAATTATACTATCATTATAATAGATGAAGGAAAGCATTTGACAAAATACAACATTCTTTCACCATAAGAACCCTCAACATATAAGGAACAGAAGTGCTATACCACAAATTAATAAAGGCCATCTATGAAAAGCTCTAGAGAAGGCAATGGCACCCCACTCCAGTACTCTTGCCTGGAAAATCCATGGACGGAGGAACCTGGTAGGCTGTAGTCCATGGGGTCGCTAAGAGTCGGACATGACAGAGTGACTTCACTTTGACTTTTCACTTTCATGCATTGGAGAAGGAAATGGCAACCCACTCCAGTATTCTTGCCTGGAGAATCCCAGGGACAGGGGAGCCTAGTGGGCTTCTGTCTATGGGGTTGCACAGAGTCGGACACAACTGAAGCGACTTACCAGCAGCAGCAGCAGCATGAAAAGCTCACAATCAAAATTCTCAACAGTTCAGTCTCTCAGTCGTGTCCAACTCTTTGTGATCCCATGGACTTCAGCATGCCAGTCCTCCGTGTCCATCACCAACTCCCAGAGTTTACTCAAACTCATGTCCATTGAGTTGGTGATGCCATCCAACTATTTCATCCTCTGCCGTCCCCTTCTCCTCCTGCCTTCAATCTTTCCCAGAATCACATTCATTTCAAATGAGTCAGTTCTTCACATCAGGTGGCCAAAGTATTGGGGTTTCAGCTTCAACATCAGTCCTTTCAGTGAGTATTCAGGACTGATTCCCATTAGGAAGGACTGGTTGGATGTTCTTGCAGTCCAAGGGACTCTTAAGAGTCTTCTTCAACACCACAGTTCTTTGTGTGTGTGTGTGTGTGTGTTTTAATTTTATTTTATTTTTTGAACTTTACATAATTGTATTAGTTTTGCCAAATATCAAAATGAATCCGCCACAGGTATACATGTGTTCCCCATCCTGAACCCTCCTCTCTCCTCCCTCCCCACACCATCCCTCTGGGTCGTCCCAGTGCACCAGCCCCAAGCATCCAGTATGGTGCATCGAACCTGGACTGGCAACTTGTTTCATACATGATATTTTACATGTTTCAAAGCCATTCTCCCAAATCTTCTCACCCTCTCCCTCTCTCTCAGAGTCCATAAGACTGTTCTATACATCAGTGTCTCTTTTGCTGTCTTGTACACAGGGTTATTGTTACCATCTTTCTAAATTCCATATATATGCGTTAGTATACTGTACTGGTGTTTTTCTTTCTGGCTTACTTCACTCTGTATAATAGGCTCCAGTTTCATCCACCTCATTAGAACTGATTCAAATGTATTCTTTTTAATGGCTGAGTAATACTCCATTGTGTATATGTACCACAGCTTTCTTATTCATTCATCTGCTGATGGACATCTAGGTTGCTTCCATGTCCTGGCTATTATAACCAGTGCTGTGATGAACATTGGGGTACACGTGTCTCTTTCCCTTCTGGTTTCCTCAGTGTGTATGCCCAGCAGTGGGATTGCTGGATCATAAGGCAGTTCTATGTCCAGTTTTTTAAGGAATCTCTCCATAGTGGCTGTACTAGTTTGCATTCCCACCAACAGTGCAAGAGGGTTCCCTTTTCTCCACACCCTCTCCAGCATTTATTACTTGTAGACTTTTGGATTGCAGCCATTCTGACTGGCGTGAAATGGTACCTCATAGTGGTTTTGATTTGCATTTCTCTGATAATGAATGATGTTGAGCATCTTTTCATGTGTTTGTTAGCCATCTGTATGTCTTCCTTGGAGAAATGTCTATTTTGTTCCTTGGCCCATTTTTTGATTGGGTCATTTATTTTCCTGGAGTTGAGCTGTAGGAGTTGCTTGTATATTCTCGAGATTAGTTGTTTGTCAGTTGCTTCATTTGCTATTATCTTCTCCCATTCTGAAGGCTGTCTTTTCACCTTGCTAATAGTTTCCTTTGATGTGCAGAAGCTTTTAAGGTTAATTAGGTCCCATTTGTTTATTTTTGCTTTTATTTCCAATATTCTGGGAGGTGGGTCATAGAGGATCCTGCTGTGATGTATGTCAGAGAGTGTTTTGCCTATGTTCTCCTCTAGGAGTTTTATAGTTTCTGGTCTTACGTTGAGATCTTTAATCCATTTTGAGTTTATTTTTGTGTATGGTGTTAGAAAGTGCTCTAGTTTCATTCCTTTACAAGTGGTTGACCAGATTTCCCAGCACCACTTGTTAAAGAGATTGTCTTTAATCCATCGTATATTCTTGCCTCCTTTGTCAAAGATAAGGTGTCCATATGTGCGTGGATTAATCTCTGGGCTTTCTATTTTGTTCCATTGATCTATATTTCTGTCTTTGTGCCAGTACCATACTGTCTTGATAACTGTGGCTTTGTAGTAGAGCCTGAAGTCAGGTAGGTTGATTCCTCCAGTTCCATTCTTCTTTCTCAAGATTGCTTTGGCTATTCGAGGTTTTTTGTATTTCCATATAAATTGTGAAATTATTTGTTCTAGCTCTGTGAAGAATACTGTTGGTAGCTTGATAGGGATTGCATTGAATCTATAGATTGCTTTGGGTAGTATACTCATTTTCACTATATTGATTCTTCCAATCCATGAACATGGTATATTTCTCCATCTGTTAGTGTCCTCTTTGATTTCTTTCACCAGTGTTTTATAGTTTTCTATATATAGGTCTTTAGTTTCTTTAAATAGATATATTCCTAAGTATTTTATTCTTTCCATTGCAATGGTGAATGGGATTGTTTCTTTAATTTCTCTTTCTGTTTTCTCATTATTAGTGTATAGGAATGCAAGTGATTTCTGTGTGTTGATTTTATATCCAGCAACTTTACTATAGTCATTGATTAGTTCTAGTAGTTTTCTGGTGGAGTCTTTAGGGTTTTCTATGTAGAGGATCCCGTCATCTGCAAACAGTGAGAGTTTTACTTCTTCTTTTCCAATTTGGATTCCTTTTATTTCTTTTTCTGCTCTGATTGCTGTGGCCAAAACTTCCAAAACTATGTTGAATAGTAATGGTGAACGTGGGCACCCTTGTCTTGTTCCTGACTTTAGAGGAAATGCTTTCAATTTTTCACTATTGAGGATAATGTTTGCTGTGGGTTTGTCATATATAGCTTTGATTATGTTGAGGCATGTTCCTTCTATTCCTGCTTTCTGGAGAGTTTTTATCATAAATGGATGTTGAATTTTATCAAAGGCTTTCTCTGCATCTATTGAGATAATCATATGGTTTTTATTTTTCAATTTGTTAATGTTGTGTATTACATTGATTGATTTGTGGATATTAAAGAATCCTTGCATCCCTGGGATAAAGCCCACTTGGTCATGGTGTATGATCTTTTTAATGTGTTGTTGGATTCTGATTGCTAGAATTTTGTTAAGGATTTTTGCATCTATTTTCATCAGTGATATTGACCTGTAGTTTTCTTTTTTGTGGGATCTTTGTCAGGTTTTGGTATAAGGGTGATGGAGGCCTCATAGAATGAGTTTGGAAGTTTACCATCCTCTGCAATTTTCTGGAAGAGTTTGAGTAGGATAGGTGTTAGGTCTTCTCTAAATTTTTGGTAGAATTCAGCTGTGAACCCGTCTGGACCTGGGCTTTTGTTTGCTGGAAGATTTTTGATTACAGTTTCAATTTCTGTGCTTGTGATGGGTCTGTTAAGATTTTCTATTTCTTCCTGGTCGAGTTTTGGAAAGTTGTACTTTTCTAAGAATTTGTCCATTTCTTCCACGTTGTCCATTTTATTGGCATATAATTGTTGATAGAAGTCTCTTATGATCCTTTGTATTTCTGTGTTGTCTGTTGTGATCTCTCCATTTTCATTTCTAATTTTATTGATTTGATTTTTCTCCCTTTGTTTCTTGATGAGTCTGGCTAAGGGTTTGTCAATTTTATTTATCCTTTCAAAAAACCAGCTTTTGGTTTTGTTGATTTTTGCTATGATCTCTTTTGTTTCTTTTGCACTTATTTCTGCTCTAAGTTTTAAGATTTCTTTCTTTCTACTAACCCTGGGGTTCTTCATTTCTTCCTTTTCTAGTTGCCTTAGGTGTAGAGTTAGGTTATTTATTTGACTTTTTTCTTGTTTCTTGAGGTGTGCCTGTATTGCTATGAACTTTCCCCTTAGGACTGCTTTTACCGTGTCCCACAGGTTTTGGGTTGTTGTGTTTTCATTTTCCTTCGTTTCTATGCAAATTTTGATTTCTTTTTTGATTTCTTCTGTGATTCGTTGGTTATTCAGCAGCGTGTTGTTCAGCCTCCATATGTTGGAATTTTTAATAGTCTTTCTCTTGTAATTGAGATCTAATCTTACTGCATTGTGGTCAGAAAAGATGCTTGGAATGATTTATATTTTTTTTGAATTTACCAAGGCTAGCTTTATGGCCCAGGATGTGATCTATCCTGGAGAAGGTTGCATGTGCGCTTGAGAAAAAGGTGAAATTCATTGTTTTGGGATTAAATGTCCTATAGATATCAATTAGGTCTAACTGGTCTATTTTATCGTTTAAAGTTTGTGTCTCCTTGTTAATTTTCTGTTTAGTTGATCTATCCATAGGTGTGAGTGGGGTATTAAAGTCTCCCACTATTTTTGTGTTATTGTTAATTTCTCCTTTCATACTTGTTAGCATTTGTCTTACATACTGTGGTGCTCCTGTGTTGGGTGCATATATATTTATAATTGTTATATCTTCTTCTTGGATTGATCCTTTGATCATTATGTAGTGACCATCTTTGTCTCTTTTCACAGTCTTTGTTTTAAAGTCTATTTTATCTGATATGAGTATTACTACTCCTGCTTTCTTTTGGTCCCTATTTGCATGGAAAATCTTTTTCCAGCCCTTCACTTTCAGTCTGTATGTGTCCCCTGTTTTGAGGTGGGTCTCTTGTAGACAACATATGTAGGGGTCTTGTTTTT
Organism: Bubalus kerabau; assembly: GCF_029407905.1. Lineage (NCBI taxonomy): Eukaryota > Metazoa > Chordata > Mammalia > Artiodactyla > Bovidae > Bubalus > Bubalus kerabau. Next base: position 4,297,128 of record NC_073631.1, on the reverse strand, counting down.
GTATCCATTCATCCAGTCTTTGTCTTTTGGTTGGGGCATTCAACTCATTTACGTTTAAGGTAATTACTGATAAGTATGATCCTGTTGCCATTTACTTTATTGTTTTGTGTTCAAATCTATACACCGTTTTTGTGTTTCCTGTCTAGAGAATATCCTTTAGTATTTGTTGGAGAGCTGGTTTGGTGGTGCAGAATTCTCTCAGCTTTTGCTTGTCTGAAAAGCTTTTGATTTCTCCTTCATACTTGAATGAGATCCTTGCTGGGTACAATAATCTGGGCTGTAGGTTATTTTCTTTCATCATTTTAAGTATGTCTTGCCATTCCCTCCTGGCTTGAAGAGTTTCTATTGAAAGATCAGCTGTTATCCTTATGGGTATTTCCTTGTATGTTATTTGTAGTTTTTCCCTTGCTGCTTTTAATATTTGTTCTTTGTGTTTGATCTTTGTTAATTTGATTACTATGTGTCTTGTGGTGTTTCGCCTTGGGTTTATCCTGTTTGGGACTCTCTGGGTTTCTTGGACTTGGGTGATTATTTCCTTCCCCATTTTAGGGAAGTTTTCAACTATTATCTCCTCAAGTATTTTCTCATGGTCTTTCTTTTTGTCTTCTTCTTCTGGGACCCCTATGATTCGAATGTTGTAGTGTTTAATATTGTCCTGGAGGTCTTTGAGATTGTCCTCATTTCTTTTAATTCGTTTTTCTTTTATCCTCTCTGATTCATTTATTTCTACCATTCTATCTTCTAATTCACTAATCCTATCTTCTGCCTCTGTTATTCTACTATTTGTTGCCTCCAGAGTGTTTTTAATTTCACTTATTGCATTATTCATTATATATTGACTCTTTTTTATTTCTTCTAAGTCCTTGTTAAACCTTTCTTGCATCTTCTCAATCCTTGCCTCCAGGCTATTTATCTGTGATTCCATTTTAATTTCAAGATTTTGGATCAATTTCACTATCATTATTCGGAATTCTTTATCAGGTAGATTCCCTATCTCTTCCTCTTTTGTTTGGTTTGGTGGGCATTTATCCTGTTCCTTTATCTGTTGGGTATTCCTCTGTCTCTTCATCTTGTTTAAATTACTGAGTTTGGGGTGTCCTTTCTGTATTCTGGCAGTTTGTGGAGTTCTCTTTATTGTGGTGTTTCCTCACTGTGTGTGGGTTTGTACAGGTGGCTTGTCAAGGTTTCCTGGCTAGGGAAGGTTGTGTCGATGTTCTGGTGGATGGAGCTGTATTTCTTCTCTCTGGAGTGTAATGAAATGTCCAGTAATGAGTTATGAGATGTCTATGGTTTTGGGGTGACTTTGGGCAGCCTGTATCTTGAAGCTCAGGGCTGTGTTCCTTTGTTGCTGGAGAATTTGCTTGGTATGTCTTGCCCTGGAACTTGTTGGCCCTTGTGTGGTGCTTGGTTTCAGTGTTGGTATGGAGGCATTTGATGAGCTCCTATCAATTAATGTTCCTTGGAGTCAGGAGTTCCCTGGAGTCAGGGTTTGGACTTAAGCCTCCTACTTCCAGTTATCAGTCTTATTTTTACAGTAGTTTCAAAACTTCTCCTTCTATACTGCACCACTGATAAAATATCTATGTTAAAGATGAAAAGTTTCTCTACTGTGAGGGTCACTCAGAGAGGTTCAAGCGTTACATGGAGAAGAGAAGTGGGAGGAGGGAGTTAGAGGTGACCCAAATGAGATGAGGTGGAATCAATAGTGGAGAGAGTGGTCTAGCTAGTAGTCACTTCCTTATGTGCACTCCACAACTGGACCACTCAGAGATGTTCACGGAGTTATACAGAGAAGAGAAGAAGGAGGCAGGAGACAGAGGTGGCCAGAAGGATAAAAGGGGGAAATGAAAAGGAGGGAGACAGATCCAGTCAGTAATCAGTTCCCTAAGTGTTCTCCACCGTCTGGAACACACAGAAATTCAGAGTTGGGTAGAGTAGAGAGGGGTTAGGGAGGAGATACAGGCGACCTGGTGGAGAAAACGGAGAGTCCAAAGGGAGAGAGAGCAGTCAAGCCAGTAATCTCACTCCCTAGTGAAAAATGGGTCCTGAAGATTGGGTTCTTAAAGGTACAAAATTGGTAACAAATACATAAAAGCAAAAATTAAAAATCTAGAGTAGAGTTTGGAATTTCAAAAATGCGATGTTAATGAAAAGAAGAAGGAAAAGAAAGAGAGAAAAAACGAACAAAGAAAAACAAGGTTGCAAAAATTATAAAGAAACTACAGGTATAAAATTGATAACTAATACCAGAAGCAAAAATTAAAAACCTAGAGTAGAGTTTGGAATTTCAAAAATACAATGTTAAAAAAAAAGAAGAAGAAAAATAAAGAGAGAAAACAAACAAACCAGCAAAAACAATGTCGCAAAAATTATAAAGAAAATACAGGTACAAAATTGATATCAAATACCAAAAAGCATAAATTAAAAATCTTGAGTAGAGTTTGGAATTGAAGATGTACGATGTTATATAAAAGAAGAAGAGAAAGAAACAGAGGGAAAAAAAAGAAAGAAAAGAAAAAGTCACAGAAATTATATAAATACTATATGTACAAAATTGATAACATATACCAGAAGGCTAAAATTAAAAATCTAGAATAAAGTTTGGAATTTCAAAAATACGATGTTAAAGAAAAGAAGAAGGAAAAGAAAGAGAGAAAAAACGAACAAAGAAAAACAAACAAGTTCACAAAAATTATAAAGAAACTACAGGTACAAAATTGATAACTAATACCAAAAAGCACAAGTTAAAAATCTACAGTAGAGTTTGGAACTTCAAAAATACAATGTTAAAAAAAAAAAGAAGAAGAAAAGTAAAGAGAGAAAACAAACAAACCAGCAAAAACAATGTCGCAAAAATTATAAAGAAAATACAGGTACAGAATTGATATCAAATACCAAAAAGCATAAATTAAAAATCTTGAGTAGAGTTTGGAATTGCAGATATACGATGTTATACAAAAGAAGAAGAGAAAGAAACAGAGAAAAAAAAAAAGTCACAGAAATTATGAAAAAAACTATAGGTACAAAATTGATAACATATACCGAAAGGCTAAAATTAAAAATCTAAAGTAGAGTTTGGAATTTCAAAAATACAAAGTTAAAGAAAAGAAGAAAAATAAAACAAAACAAAACAAAACACGGTCAAAAAATTATAAAATATATATATGAAGTTTGCTGAAGAAGAAAAAAAATTAGGGTCTTTTTTTTTTTTTTTTTTTTGCAAAGTAATAGTTATAAAAGTGAAAATTAAAGGACAATAGAGGAGTTAATTTTTTTTTAATTAAAAAAAAGAAAAAAAAGAAAGAAAGATTGATCGTAAAAATAGTAAAAATATATCTAGGTCTTTCTCTGGTTTTGTTGTGTGTATTGTGGGTTCAGTTCATTTTTGGCTAGTTCCTTGGTCTGACTTATATTTCTCAAGATCCTATGTAGTCCGTAGTAACCACAGGGTTTTAATCTATGGCCTGTAGCTTCCAAGGCATTTCCCTCTGTTATAGCTTCTTCTGTTTGCTGGTCTCTTCAGTGTCTGGTTCCCGCTCTGACACAAAGGGGGCAGTGGAGGACACTATTTTTTTTTTTTTTTTTTTTTTTTTATTTAGGCTCACTTGTTCAGCCATGCTGTGGGGAGGGAGGGAGGGATGCTGCAAACAGATAACACTGGCATGCGCTCGCAGTGCCTCAGCCACACTGGGTCTGCCCCCGCTCACGGCGCATGTAGCCTCCCTGCCCACACTGCTCGGGCTCTAGGTTGTTCCTCCGTGAACAATCAGAGGCCGGCCCTAGGCTGAGCTCCCAGGTCCAAGCCGCTCAGGTTCAGGCACTCGGGTAGTCCTCAGAGGCGCAGACTCGGTTGGGCCTGAGTTTTGTGCTCTTCCCAGATCCAAGCATCTCAGGTGATGTGTTTGGCGGGTGCCAATGCTGCGACTTATCGCCTCCCCGCCACTCGGTTATCTGGGTGTAAAACCGGCGCACCTTCTCAGGCAGATGTTGACCGTCCAGACCCCCAAGAAGTTTTAGTTAGCAAAGAAGCCTGTTTACAGTTTTATAGATAGTGTCTCTCTTGGGCTGCGATTGCCTCCTTCTGGCTCTGGCTGCCTGTCACCGGAGGGGGAAGGTCTGCAACCGGCTATCTCTGTTCAGTCCTTTGTTCTGTGCTTGGGCCTGGCGGTGTCTTAGGTTAGGGCTGGCTTTTCGCGTGGTAGATATCCCACAGTCTGGTTTGCTAGCCCAAATTATTTCACTCAGATAGCGCTCAGGACATTCGGGCCGATTCTTACTCTAAGGGACACAGCCCACGCCGCGCTTCCCTGCCCAGCCCCCGCTTGCTGATGCCGTGTGCAGGCCTCTGCGCTGCTTCTCTGCTGGGGGAGTTACCGTAGGGCTCACAATCTGCGATTTTTAATTGTTTATTTATTTTTTTTCTCCCTTTTATGTTGCCCTCTGTGCTTCCCAAGCTCGGCACAGATTTGGCAGTGAGAAGGTTTCCTGGTGTTTGGAAACTTCTCTCTTTTTAAGACTCCCTTCCAGGGAGGGAACTCCGTCCCTCCCTCTTTTGTCTCTTTTTTTGTCTTTTATATTTTTTCCTACCTCCTTTCGAAGAGTTGGGTTGCTCTTCTGGGTGCCTGATGTCCTCTGCCGGCATTCAGAAGTTGTTTTGTGGAATTTACTCAACGTTTAAATGCTCTTTTGATGAATTTGTGGGGGGGGAAGTGTTCTCCCCATCCTACTCCTCCACCATCTTGGCTCCTCCTCCCAACACCACAGTTCTAAAACATCAATTCTTTAGCACTCAGCTTTCTTCATATTCCAAATTTCACATCCATTCATGACTACTGGCAAAACCATAGCTTTGACTAGATGGACGTTGGTGGCAAAGTAATGTCTCTGCTTTTTAATATGCTGTGTAGGTTGGTCATAACTTTTCTTCCAAGGATTAAGCATATTTTAATTTCATGGCTGCAGTCACCATCTACAGTGATTTTGGAGACCCCAAAATAAAGTCTGTCACTGTTTCAAAAAGTAAACATCTTTTTCTCCAAGATCAGGAACAAAACAAGGATACCAACTCTTTTCACTTCTATTCAGCATACTACTGAAAATTCTTTTTTTTTTTTATTTTATTTTTAAACTTTACATAATTGTATTAGTTTTGCCAAATATCAAAATGAATCCGCCACAGGTATACATGAGTTCCCCATCCTGAACACTCAGAGCAATTGATCAAGATATATAAGTGAAAGTTATTTAAATCAGATAGTAAAAAGTTAAATTTTCTGTTTTTATATGACATAAACTGATATATATATATATAGCAAACCTTGCAAACTCAACCAAAAAACTACTAAAACTAATACAAGAATTCAGAAAAATTGCAGGATACAAAATTAGTAAGAAAGTTTATTTTTATTTATATATAAAATATAACAACAAGCTATTTGGAAAACAGATTAAGAAACAATTTCATTTAAAATAGCATCAAAAATAATTGAAAAACTTAGGAATGAATGTAACTAGTGGGGTGAATGACATGTTTACTGATAACTATAAGATACTGAAAATGTTGGAGACATGAATAAATGGAAAGATGATCAATGCTCATGGATTGAAAAAAATAAAATTATTAAAATCCTCTTTGTGAATTACAGCCTTGGTTGTGACAAAGGAGATTGCAAAACTTAATGAAGCTATTAGCTATGCCAACACTACAAAGAACAATAATGCAAAAGAATCTGGTATATTAGGTCCATGAATCAAGGTAAGTTGGATGTGGTCAAAAAGGAGATAACACTATAGAACATTGACATCTTCAGTTCAGTTCAGTTCAGTCACTCAGTCGTGTCCAACTCCTTGCGACCCCATGAATCACAGCACACCAGGCCTCGCTGTCCATCACCAACTCCCAAAGTTCACTCAAACTCACGTCCATCAAGTCAGTGATGCCATCCAGCCATCTCATCCTCTGTCGTCCCCTTCTCTTCCTGCCCCCAATCCCTCCCAGCATCAGAGTCTTTTCCAATGAGTCAACTCTTCGCATGAGGTGGCCAAAGTACTAGAGTTTCAGCTTTAGCATCATTCCTTCCAAAGAACACCCAGGGCTGATCTCCTTTAGAATGGACTATGAATCAGTAAACTAAAATGGATGGGAATGGGAAAATGTAATCCAAATGACCATTGTATCTCCTACTGTGAGCAAGAATTGCTTAGAAGAAATGGAGTAATCCTGAGAGGCAAGAAAAGAATCCAAAATGCAGTGATGTATGTCGGAGAGTGTTTTGCCTATGTTCTCCTCTAGGAGTTTTATAGTTTCTGGTCTTACGTTAAGATCTTTAATCCATTTTGAGTTTATTTTTGTGTATGGTGTTAGAAACTGTCCTAGTTTCATTCTTTTACAAGTGGTTGACCAGTTTTCCCAGCACCACTTGTTAAAGAGATTGTCTTTAATCCATTGTATATTCTTGCCTCCTTTGTCAAAGATAAGGTGTCCATATGTGTGTGGATTTATCTCTGGGCTTTCTATTTTGTTCCATTGATCAATATTTCTGTCTTTGTGCCAGTACCATACTATCTTGATAACTGTGGCTTTGTAATAGAGCCTGAAATCAGGTAGGTTGATTTCTCCACAGCAGGATCCTCTATGACCCACCTCCCAGAATATTGGAAATAAAAGCAAAAATAAATAAATGGGACCTAATTAAACTTAAAAGCTTCTGCACAACAAAGGAAACTATTAGCAAGGGATTAGATCTGGTAAATCGAGTGTCCAAAGAACTGTGGATGAAGGTTCATAACATTCTTCAGGAAGTGGTAACCAAAACCATCTAAAAGAAAAAGAAATGCAAGAAGACAAAGTGATTGTCTGAGGAGGATTTACAAATAGCTGAGGAAAGAAGAGAAGCAAAAGGGAAGGGACAAAGAAAAAGATATATCCAACTGAATGCAGAATCCCAGAAAATAGGAAAAAGAGATAGGAAAGCTTTCTTGTTTGTTTGTTTTTCTTCTATCATTTTTTAATTATGGAGAGGGAGGAGGGAGGGGAGTTCAGGATGGGGAACATGTGTATACCTGTGGCGGATTCATGTTGATTATGGCAAAACCAATACAATATTGCAAAGTAATTAACCTCCAATTAAAATAAATAAATTTATATTAAAAATTATTTTTAATTAAAGGATAATTGCTTTATAGAATTTTGTTGGTTTCTCCTAAATATCAACATGAATCAGCCATAGATATAAATGTGTACCCTCCCTCTTGAACTGAGAAAAACAATAGAATGAGTAAGACTAGAGATCTCTTCAAAAAAATTGGAAATAACAAGGGAAAATGTCATACAAGGATGGACACAGTAAAAGGAACAGTAAAGACTTAACAAAAGCAGAAGAGGTGGCAAGAATACATAGAAGAACTATACAAGAAAGGTGCTAATGACCTAGGTAACCATAATGGGGTGGTCATTTACCTAGAGCCAGACATACTAGAAGTATGAGGTCAAGTGGATCTTAGGAAGCATTACTACAAGAAAAGCTAGTGGGGGTGATAGAATTACAGTTGAGCTATTGAAAATCCTAGAAGATGATGCCATTAAAATGCTGTAATCAATATGCCAATAAATTTGGAAAACTCAACAGTGGCCACAGGACAGGAAAAGGTCAGTTTTCATTCCAATCCCAAAGAAAGGCAATCCCAAAGAATGTTCAAACTACAGTACAATTGTGCTCATTCCACATGCTAGTAAATTTAAGCTCAAAATCCTTTAAGCTAGACTTCAGCAGTATGTGAACTGAGAATTTCCAGATACACAAACTGGGTTTCAAAGAGGCAGAGTAACTAGAAGTCAAATGGCCAACATCTGTTTGACCATAGAGAAAGCAAGAGAGTTCCAGAAAAACATCTACTCGTGCTTCTTTGACTATGCTAAAACCTTTCACTGTGTGGATCACAATAAACTGTGGAAAACTCTTAAAGAGATGGTAATACCAGACCAACTTACCTCCTAAGAAATCTGTATGTGGGTTATGAAACAACAGTTAGAACCCAATGAACTGGTTCAAAATTGGGAAAGTAGTGTGACAATGCTATATATTTCCGCCCTGCTTAATTAACTTCTATGCTGAGTACATTCTGCAAAATGCCAGGATGGAAGAAGCCCAAGCTGGAATCAAGATTGCCTGGAGAAATATCAACAACCTCAGACATTCAGATGATATGACTCTAATGGCAGAAAGTGAAGAGGAACTAAAGACATGAAAGAGGAGAGTGAAAAAGCTGACTTAAAACTCAAAAACAAACAAACAAACAAACAAACAAACTAATATCAAAGTCACATCACTTCATGGCAAATAGATGAAAAAGTGGAAGCTGTGACAGATTTTATTTTCTTGATCTCCAAAATCCCTGAAGACTTTGACTGTAACCTTGAAATTAAAAGACCTTGCTCCTTGGAAGGAAAGGTATAACAAACCTAGATAGCATGTTAAAACACAGAGACATTACTTTGCCAACTAAGGTCCATCTAGTCAAAGTTATGTTTTTTGTTTGTTTGTTTGTTTTTCCCATTAGTCATGTATGGATGTGAGAGTTGGACCATAAAGAAAGCTGAGCACTGAAAATTGATGCTTTTGAAATGTGCTGCTAGATAAGACTCTTGTGAGTTCTTTAAACTTCAAGGACATCAAGGCAGTCAATCCTAAAATAAATCAACCTGGAATATTCATTGGAATGACTGTTGTTGATGCTGAAACTCCAATACTTTGGCGACCTATTGCAAAGTGCTGACTCATTGGAAAAGACCAGGTGCTAGAATGACTATCATAAAAGAAGATAAGAAATAGTTGGCAAGGATGTGGATAAAAAGGAACTCTTTGCACTGTTCGTGGGAATGTAAACAACAGAATCACTTTAAAAAACAATATGCAGTTTCCTCAAAAAATATAAATAGAACTATTATAAGATCCAGTGATTCCACTTCTGGGCAGATAGGCCAAGGAAATGAAAGCAAATCTCAAAGAGATATAAGAAATTCAATGTTCACCACAGCATTAAGTACAATATCCTAGATATAAAAGCATTTTAAGTGTGTATCAAAGGAAGAATAAATAAAAAATGTGGTGCATTTATATAATACAAAATTATTCAATCTTAAAAAGAAGGATATTCTTCCTTTTGTGACTACTGTACATTATGAAGGACATTATGCCAGACATTATGCTAAGTAGCTAGAAACAGAAAGACAAAAACCATATAATCTCACATACCTGTGGATTCAAAGAAGTTTTAACTCATAACCAGAGAGTAGAATGGTGTTTGTCATGGATTAGGGAATGGGGAAAATGCAGAGATGTTGGTTGAAAGATACAGTTTTAGTTATAAGATGAATAAATTCTGGTATCTAAGAGACCATGGGATCTAATAACATGGTGATTATTGTTAAAAAATATTATGTTGAAATATTATGCTTGGAATTTGCTAAGAGTACTGATGTGAGTGACAGAAGTATTAATTAACTTGAATGTAGAAACTCACAATGCATGTGTTTATCAAATTATTATGTTCTATACATTGAAAACTCACATTGCACAACCTAAATATTTACCATTTTAATTTTCAATCATATCTAAATAAAGCTGACAAAGTAAATGTAAAACAATGTCCTAACCTGATATACAGTATTTTTATTATAGCTATATTTTAGACAGCTTGCTTTTTATGTTTCTAATTATTTTTCACCCAAGAGTTGTGTAATAATGTTTTTCTTTTATTTCCATGTGGAAGAACTTTTTCAATTTCTCATTTCACTGAATTTTAAACAGAGAATATTTTTTGTAAGATTTTAGCTCCATATCACATTGATGTTTCTTTTTTTTTAATTTTATTTTATTTTTAAACTTTACATAATTGTATTAGTTTTGCCAAATATCAAAATGAATCCGCCACAGGTATACATGTGTTCCCCATCCTGAACTCTCCTCCCTCCTCCCTCCCCATTCCATCCCTCTGGGTCGTCCCAGTGCACCAGCCCCAAGCATCCAGTATCGTGCATCGAACCTGGACTGGCAACTCGTTTCATACATGATATTTTACATGTTTCAATGCCATTCTTAATATATGATCGATTATGTGACTGTTTTACGTTCACCTTAAAGATTTTTTGTTGTTGTTCTAGTCATCTGTCCTAAAATATTTATTAAATTTCAACTCCCTGCTGATCTCTATTTTGCATTCTTAGGATTCAAAAGAAAACTAAATAAATGAAGTTCATTTAGCCCTGGAAATTAATTTTATTAGAAGAATATAGACAATGTATGATAAAAGGAGAGAATTCAATGAAAAATCAGGAGAGGTGGGGAGATGAGCATGGACCTGTCAAGTAGTCAGGGAATATCTATGTTTACTCAAGAAGTATGTGGGCAGTCATGGAATATTTGTGAGGAGGACATCCAAGGTGTAGGAAATGAAAGATGTGAAATTCTTTAATTGTGAGTGTTGTTGTTGTTGTTGTTCAATTGCTCAGTCATGTCTGGCTCTTTGTGACCCCAGGGACTGCAGCATGCCAAGTCTCCGTGTCCTTCACTGTTTCCCAGAGTTAGCTCAAACTCATGTCCATTGAGTTGATGATGCCATCCAACCATTGCATCCTCTGTTTCCTTCTTCTCCTCCTGGCCTCAATCTTTCCCACCATCAAGATCTTTTCCAATGAGTTGGCTCTTCACAACTGGTGGTCAAAGCACTGGAGCCTCAGCCTCAGCAACAGTCCTTCCAATGAATATTCAGGGTTGATTTCCTTCAGGATTGACTGGTTTGATCTTCTTGCTGTCCAAGGGACTCTCAAGAGCCTTCTCCAGCACTACAGTTTGAAATCATCAGTTCTTCAGTCCTCAGCCTTCTTTATGGTCCAGCTCTCACATGCAAACATGATTACTGGAAAGAACATAGCTTTGACTGTATGGACCTTTGTTGGCAAAATGATGTTTCTGCTTTTTTAATATGCTGACTAGGTTTATCACAGCTTTCTTTCTAAGGAGCAAGTGTTGTTTTTTTGTTTTTTGTTTTTTTGTTTTTTGTTTTTTTAATTTCATTGCTGCAGTCATCATCCACAGTGATTTTAGAGATCAAGAAAATAAAATCTGTCTCTGCTTTCAGTTTTTCCCCATCTATTTGCTATGAAGTGATGGGACAGGATGCCATGATCTTCGTTTTTGTAATGTTGAATTCAAACCACTGTCCTCTCACCCTCATCAAGTGGCTCTTTAGTTCCTCTTTCCTTTCTGCCCTTTTGATGGTGATATCATCATATCTGAGGTTATTGATATTTCTTTTTTTGTATATATATTTCTTCCAATAATCTTTATTCCACCTTGAGTTTCATCCAGGCCAGCATTTCCCATGATGTATTCTGTATATATGGTGACAATATACAACCTTGATGTACTCTTTTTCCAATTTTGAACCAGTCCATTGTTTCATGTCTAGTTCTAACTGTTGCTTCTTCACCTGCATACAGATTTCTGAGAAGGCAGGTAAGGTGGTCTGGTATTCCCATGTCTTTATGAATTTTCCACCATTTGTTATGATCCACACAGTGAAAAGGTTTACCATAGTCTATGAAGCAGAAGTATACAATTTTCTGGAATTCCTTTGAATTCCTTGAAATATTCTGGAATTTCTATGATCCAACATATGTTGGCAATTTGATCTCTGGTTCCTCTGTCTTTTCTAAATCCATATTGTACATCTGGAAGTTCTTGGTTCATGTACTGTTCTATTTTTAGTGGAAAACAGGTGATTGTAGCCATTGGATGGACAAAGAGGGAAAGTGGTAAGTGGCATAATTGTAGAGATTGTAGCTGTTGTTTAGTTGCTAAGTCATTTCCAACTTTTTGCAACCCCATGGTTGGTGGCCTTCCAGGCTCCTCTGTCCATGGGATTTCCCAGGGAAAAATATTTGAGTTGATTGCCATTTCCTTCTCCAGGGGATCTTCCAGACCTATTGATCAAACCCATGTCTCCTGAGTCAGCAGGTGAATTATTTACTGCTGGGCCACCAGGGAAGCCCATAGATTGCAGACAGCTTGTATAAAGAAGAATATATGTGTACCAAAGAAAACATAAAATAATTGGTTTACACAGATAAATTTATTTTTCTTGAATATAGCAATATAAACACAGCAGGTATCTCAGTGAGGAGGCAAAACTTAATCACAGGTTCATTCAAGATCTAACTTCCTTCTGCCTTGTTGCTTCACTACTTTTTAAAATCTTTCTCTCATTTCATGATCAAAAGATGATCACTAGCACCAAGTCCATATTCCAAGGTTTCTTCCTACAAGGAAATGAGAAGTGGAAGGCAAGGAACTTCTTTGTAAAGTCCCTAAGCTGACATTTCACACACTGTGTTCTCTTGCACAACATGGCTAAAACTTAACCACATCACAATCCTACCTCATTGCAATTATAGCTGTACAGGGGGCTGGGAAAGATAATCCAAGATGGAATGTCCATTGCCCAGGAAACCCTCAAGAGATTTTATTGCTAAAATAGAGCAGTGGAAATGGATCCTGGGAAGAAAACTCCTGGAGTGAAGGAGGACCAGATGATTTAGATCTCACAAAGACCCTTGTATGGTTTTATCTTAAACACTCAGTGAGATCAGAAACCATAAGACGTGAGCAACGAAGTAATAACATCTCACTTTTATTTAAGAAAATTACTCTGATTAGTTTGCTTTTATGGAGACTCGCTTCTCATATACATAATGTTATTCTATATAAACAGTTCTGTTTCAGAGGTGCTTTTTCTGCCCATAACGTTATTAATTGTACAGTTTCCATTTTTAATCTCTATAGTTCTCTACAGGAAGGTAATATAATACACTGAGTATTGTATTGAGTTCTGATGCAGTTTATCTGGATTTATGTTACCTCCAGATAATCCCATTTCTGGTATGAGACTTGGTGACTCAATTTATTTATCGACCTCAAAGGTTTCTGTGAAGAACAAAAGTATTCATATGTGTTAAATATTTAAGTAACTCGGCACATAACACACCTTTGGAAACTAGAAGCTAATTTTCTTATTCTAGCATATGTTAACCTCAACAACTAATTTGTTTTTTTTTTAAATTGGGTTCTAACATTTTCACATTTATTCTTCTGGTTAACATTTCTATCTTCTTCTTATAAAATGTCACTATATTTTTTAAAATTATTTTGCAGTGATCAAGCAGTCTAGAATTTTTCATTGTTACAATATTCAGGCAAAGATATAAACATTTAGATACACGTACAGCATTTACTAGTTTTTATCATGTACTTTGCATATTTACTTTGCTAGGTTTTCCAAAAGGTTTTTATTGTTTCTTTTATAATTATTTCCTTTGTATGCCCTCTTAAAATTTATGTGAAATTTTGTATTTGTATGTGCTTATGTGAAGTGTATATGTTTATATACATTTTGAACAAAGGGCTCCATGGTTTATATGGATTTATCAAAGAAAATCTCAAGTCTATGAATATTTTATTTCAAATATTTTATGTTATAGCTTTTCATATATAACACCAGAGTGGGTTGTGTTTTACAATAGAAACAGCCTTGTGTTCTCTTTTATTCTTTTGCCTTAAATTCAATTTGGCCTGAAAACAAATAAATCAACCAAGTAACAAAGTAACAGAAACTCTGATATGATTTCTCTGTGCCTGATAAAGTGTACTGTGTCAAAGTGCAGAAATGCCATGTTTGTATAAAATTTATGGGCTGAATTTCCCTTTCTTATCTTTTCAATAAAAATGAAGGACAAGCCATAAACTTGAAAATGACAGCATTGGTTAATGCATTATTTTTTATAGATTTAGTATTGAATATCTCTGAAATTATTGTTACATTGCATTTTAGACTTAAATTTTAGTCCCATGGGTTCTCTCAGTTTAGTGCTGCATATGCATTCTCCGGGATGTGTGTCTTTCTTTATTGCTGCATTTCAGTCTCAGTTGATTGATACTGATCTTTCCTAGGGAATGGAAGGCAACCCAATAGAGAAAAGCACCTCATCATTGAGCCCATAAGTATGTTTCTAGGTTGATTGAATGGCCAGCCAAATGAAGCAACAATTAACCCCAACACTTTGTGTAGTTTTAAAGACGTGTTGCCCTTCTTAAGAATAATTTTTCTTTAAAACAAAGTGCTTGTCACACTTTCATGATTACAAAACATCTTTCAAATTATATAACAGTATCTTTGTTTTCACCAACTTTATCCTCATAGTATAGGAATATGCACAAAATAAATGGATTGGATAACTATAGAGATTTCACACTTTTCACCCCATTCCTCCAGCTTCTACACAATAAATATTTGATAAAGTCAAAATGCATATCTGGTAATTTTCGTTCAAGAATGCCAATTTGTACAACCTTAATTGTTTCTTGTTTTTAGCAAATATTTGTGAAAACATTTTAACTGTTTTGGAGGAATATTTGCATTTCAATCTTTCTACACTTTACATAATCTTCTATTATTTCTAAGGAGCCTAAAATCAAGCAGAGCAGAAGATGGGATTCCAAGATTCCTTGGTTAAACTCCCCCAGTTTGTTTGTTTTTATACAGAAGCCCTTCCAGCTCTCAAAAAATGGTAGGTGAATGGGTAGAAGGTGACAATGATCTTCCCCTTCTACTTATTTGATGCTGTAATTGTCCCTGGCATCTTCAGGGTTGTGGTGTCCTTGGAGAGTCCTACATGGAGACTGATCAGTTCTACAGAGCATGCAGGTGGCAGTTTCACTTTTACCTTTTCCATACCAGCGTGGAGCATACTTTCTGAATGTCCTAAGTGCAATGCAAGGAATAAGAGATTCAAAATTGGAGAGAAGTTCTGTTCTGCACTGGTTCTCTATTCATTCAAAGAAACCAGAGTCCCAGTACACCTTGATGCTTTCTGACGCTATGTTTCCAGATGAGTGCTGTTCTTGGGGAGGGGTTTTTGCCTACTTGCTGTCAGCTGTGAACACTCAAATCTTGGCGGGAAGTATCAGTTGAGGCTACATTTTCCAGGCCTCTCTATAACTAGAGGAAATTTTTTTTTTATCCTCCTAGAATTTTATGAATAAAATACAGAAGTGCACAGTTGCAGATAAATAGTCACTTCAGATGACTGAAGGGAGTTCAAACCAATGCATAGTTAACTGCCTTGGATAGGAAAAATTTCCAGTTTTTTCTGCTGATAATTAAGATGATATTGATGTTTAAGCTTAAAAATGAGACAAAATATTTGGACAAGTAATTATAATGTATAATTCCTGAGGGGAATCCACCCTGCAGACACATTTTTCTATACTTTTCAGAAATAAAAATCAATTTGCAAATAATCAGCAATATGCATTCCAATTGAACTCAATATAATTGCAATGCTATTGTGTGGTTAGCTTCCAAATTTACTTCAGCAAGTAGTTGGAAACAACTTCCGAATAATACTTAAAGAAAATTTTCCCCCAGTTTGCACACTGATCACACTTGCTGTGTAATTATATAGGCCATCATCCACACCACTCTGCACCAAGGCCAAGGAAGATTATTTCACATTCCTATACTGTCTATAATAATTTATAGCAAATATAAGTTTTTCTGTTATTTGAACAAAAAT
The DNA here is from genome assembly GCF_029407905.1 of Bubalus kerabau. Taxonomy (NCBI): domain Eukaryota; kingdom Metazoa; phylum Chordata; class Mammalia; order Artiodactyla; family Bovidae; genus Bubalus; species Bubalus kerabau. The sequence goes on along the minus strand of NC_073631.1, from coordinate 4,281,497 downwards.
CTTTTTTTAGTCCATTTAAAATTGTTGAAAGAGAATATTACTTGAAATATTTAGCTCCATAAGCATTAGCATTATGTTAGTGCATATTCTAAACTATAAATTTTCAATTAATTCAATTAAAATATTTCCTATTTCATAGCATGTATTTCATAGTGAAATTGGATATGATAGTTGTCTTCTTTCTATAACATCAGGAATGAAACAACATGTCAATCTTGCTTCTTCAAGAAAAGTGCTTTTTCAATATGCACATATTAAAACTTCCTCAATTAAGAATTACTTTTAGAAAACTTATGATATCTGTTAAAAAAATCAGTTCAGTTCAGTTGCTCAGTTGTGTCCAAATATTTGCGACTCATGTACTGCAGAATGCCAGGCCTCCCTGTCCATCCCAACTTCCGAAGTATACTCAGACTCATGTCCATTGAGTTGGTGATGCCATCCATCCATTTCATCCTCTGCCATCCCCTTCTTTTCCTGCCTTCAATCTTTCCCAGCATCAGGGTCTTTTCGAAAGAGTCAGCTCTTCACACCAGATGGCCAAAGTATTGGAGTTTTAGCTTCAACATCAGACCTCCCAATGAGTATTCAGGACTGATTTCCTTTAGAATGGATTGGTTGGATGTCCTTCAAGTCCAAGGGATGCTCAAGAGTCTTCTCAAAAGCCACAGTCCAAAAGCATCAACTCTTCGGCACTCAGCTTTCTTTATAGTCCAACTCTCACATCCATACATGACTAGTGGAGAAACCATAGCCTTGACTAGACGGACATTTGTTGGCAAAGTAATGTCTCTGATTTTTAATATGCTGTGTAGGTTAGTCACAACTTTTCTTCCAAGAAGTAAGAGTATTTTAATTGCATGGCTTAGGTCACTATCTGCAGTGATTTTGGAGCCCCCCAAAATAAAGTATCTCACTGTTTGCCTTTCTATTTGCCATGAAGTGATGGGATCAGATGACATGATCTTAGTTTTCTGAATGTTGAATTTTAAGCCAACAGTTTCACTCTCCTCTTGTAATTTCATCAAGAGGCTCTTTAGTTCTTCACTTTCTTCCATGAGGGAAGTGTCATCTGCATATCTGAGGTTACTGATATTTCTTGCAGAAATCTTGATTCCAGCTTGTGCTTCTTCCAGCCCAGCGTTTCTCATGATGTACTCTGCATATAAGTTAAATAAGCAGGGTGACTATTTACAGCTTTGATATACTCCCTTCCCAACTTGGAACCAGTCTGTTGTTCCATGTCCAGTTCTAACTGTTGCTTCCTGACTTGCATACAGATTTCTCAAGAGGCAGGTAAGGTAGTCTGGTATTCCCATCTTTTGAAGAATTTTCCACAGTTTTTGTGATCCACACAGTCAAAGGCTTTGGTATAGTCAATAAAGCAAAAATATATGTTTCTCTGGAACTCTCTTGCTTTCTTGATAATCCAACAAATGTTGGCAATTTGATCTCTGGTTCCTCTGCCTTTTCTAAAACCAGCTTGACCATCTGGAA